>NC_138769.1:262714002-263321502 GCF_965119305.1 Pelophylax lessonae
TACTGTAATAGGGTTAATAGGATTTTAAAATATAGATGCCCTGTTGCAATTTTATCACACAGGAGAAAAAATCATTCTTTCTCAAGGACAGTTCAATCTTTTCACTGGATCAATGTAGTGCTACATTAGCTATTAGTACATATATCTTTGTTAGTTATCCATCATTGTTAAAATCCTATTATAGTTTTTTTGCAATCACTGCACCTTGTGGTACAGCATTTCACAGGTTAACCATGCTGTATAAAATACACAAGTAAATTGATGACTAAATCTCTCTGCTTTACATATGAAACTGTTGTCTTGTTCTTTGTACAGTGCTTGAGCTAAGTTGTATGTATGCAAGTGTGTGCAAAATGTTTATGCTGAATAATTGTAAAAACTTTAAGTCACCTTTAGGTTTTTCCAAACCAAGAAAATAACATTTTGAAAAAACGTTTACCGTAAGATTTTCAATCTGTTTCAAGTTACACTGTCACAACAGGGTCACTTTTACTCAATGAAGACCCTGTGAGTTTTCCAGCCAGCTCATAAGTAGGGGCAGATGGGGAAACTACAGTGTGTGGTAGGGACAAATTCACCCAACTGGTTGATTACGTGCTGCGATCAAGGATAAAGCAAAGTGGCAGTTTTTAAACAAATGGACCACTGGAAAGGTAAGTTTAGAGCCTTAAAAGTGAACCCTCAAAACTCCTGCATTATGGTGCCAAAAACTGAATCCATAATCAAGATGTGGCACAAAAAGTGATTTATACAGAGGCAGTGGCAATACCACAACAGCATTATGTGTTTTTAATCTCCCTTTTTATGTATCCTAAAATTTTCTTGCTTTTCCAGTTCCTGCTTGGCATTAAATGGTGCTTCTAAGCATATTGTGAGTCAATAGTCCCAAGTATTTCTCCAGCTCTGGCTTGCCTAGCTGTATTAAATGAATTGTATTGGGGAATTGATCCAAGATTTTAGTAATGAAAACAGTATCATTAGCAGTAATCAGCATGGATTAATGAAGAATCATTCTTGCCAGACCAATATATTATCATTCTATGAGAAAGTGAGCTGCCATCTAGATAAAGGAAGGCCTGTGGATGTGGTGTATCTGGATTTTGCAAAGGCATTTGATACAGTTCCCCACAAACGTTTACTTTACAAACAGGTCTGTCGGCATAGATCATAGAGTGAGTACCTGGACTAAAAACTGGCTACAGGGGCAGGTCCAAAGGGTGGTGATAAATAGCAAATACTCAGAATGGTCTTGGGTGGTAATTGGGGTCCCTCAAGGCTCTGTCCTGGGGCCAATTCTGTTTAATTTATTCATAAAGGATCTAGAGGAAGGGATAAACCGCTCAATCTCAATATTTTGCGGATTATACAAACAGGGTAATAACTTCTGTGCAGGATGTGTAAGCCTTACAAGAACACTTAAATAAAATAATGGGAGGGCAACTCCATGGTAAATGAGGTTTAATGTTGAAAAATGTAAGTTAATGCATTTGGGGGTCAAAAATATGAACGCTAGGGGGAGAACCTCTGGGGGAATCTAGGATGGAAAAGGACCTTGGGGTCCTAGCAGATGACAGGCTCAGTACAGGCATACCCCACTTTTAAGTACACAATGGGACCAGAGCATGTATGTAAAACGAAAATGTACTTAAAGTGAAGCAATACCTTTTTTCATTTCTCAATGCATGTAAATACACTAGCTCCATAGGAAATCTTGGTCAGCTTGACATGGCATTGCTCCCAAACCATGTGACAAGGACACCAAGCTTGGGGAGCATGTTAAGGGGATCCAGGACTATGACATAGTAGATTACCTAGGCAAGCTGGCCAGCCACAAACAGGATATGTTGTAGTCCTGGGTCCTCTCTCAGTGCCCCCTTAGTTTGGTATCCCTGTCACTTATGGTTTGGGAGCAGTGCCATGTCAAGCTGCCAAGATTTCCTATAGACGCCAATGTTAAAAACCGGGAGTAGTGTCATGCCAAGCTGAACAAGCTGTGTCCTTACTCACGAGTGTACTTAAAGTGAGTGTACTTAAAGCGGGGTATGCCTGTATAGCATGCAATGCCAAGATACTGCAAGCAAAGCAAAAAGAATATTAGCATACATTAAAAAGCGGATTCACTCCAGAGATAAAACTATAATTCTCCCACTCTACAAGACTGTGGTCTGGCCCCATCTTGAGTATGCTGTCAAGTTCTGGGCAACAGTCCTCAAGAAAGATGTGCTGGAACTGCACAGAGTCCACAGAAGAACAACAAAGCTAATAAAGGGACTAGAGCAGTGGTTCTTAACCTGGGTTCGATCGAACCCCAGGGGTTTGGTGAGTCAGTCTCGTGGGTTCGGCAGAGGTCAAGACACACACCTGATTCATATGATTCGTGATGACACGCCCCGCTCATTGGCTGCAGGTGATCACACAACATCGCTTGGCCTATCTGTGCTGCAGGGAATTTGACGCACCCAGTAGTTGAATTGTACAATATGGATTCACATGTATAATGGAACGTGATGGGAGTCAGTGTCCTAACTGCATGATTTGCAATGCCAAGTTGAGCAATTCTAGTCTAGCACCGGCAAAACTAAGAGAACACTTCCTTAAGCTGCATGGAGATGGAAAATACAAGAACACAACGCTCACTGAATTCAAGGTGAGGAGAGCCAGATTAGATGAAAAGGCTAGTTTGCCTGTTCTCGGCTTTGTACCCATCAACAAACTGATCCTTATAGCATCGTACAAAGTTGCTTACCTGATCGCAAAGCAGGGCAAACCACACACCATTGGTGAAACACTCATAAAACCAGCTGTGTTGAAGATGGTGAATATCATGCTGGGAAAAGCGGCTGAAGTTAAGTTATCCCAAATTCATTATTATGTTTTTGTTTTTGGGTGAAAATCATGTTTTAATGGTTTTGTTCATTTTGTGCACCTACTGTATGTATAAATATATACCTAAATATATACCTATGTTTTGAATCTGAAAAAAATCATATTTTATTTTTCCAATTAAGAAGGGTTCGGTGAATGCGCATATGAAACTGGTGGGGTTCAGTACCTCCAACAAGGTTAAGAACCACTGGACTAGAGGATCTCAGGTATAGGGAAAGACTACAAGCATTGAACTTATTCTCTCTGGAAAAGAGATGCATGAGAGGGAATATGATAGCGATGTACAAATACCTCAATGGTGACCTTGGCACAGGCGAAAAACGTTTCAGTTAAAGGGAGTTTAAAAAGACACATGGCCATTCACTGATACTGGAAGCAGTTTAACCTTGAACTATGTAGAAGGTTCTTTACTGTCAGAGCGGTAAGGATGTGGAATTCTCTTCCACAAGTAGTGGTATCAGCAGGGAGCATAGATAGTTTAAAAAAATTATTGGATGGGCACCTTAACGATCACAACATACAGGGATATACATTTTACTATTAACATAAACACAAGCAATCTCACACACCACAGGTTGAACTGGATAGACTAGTGTCTTTTTTTCAGCATTACCAACTATTTATGTAAAATGCTGCCATTTTTCAGTCAAGGCAACCTTTAGAACTGTGCACAGTCCTGGGACACACCAGTCTGAGGGCTCGATCACACAAGGAGGTGTGTCCCAGCACGTGCTTTTTTTTTTTTTTTGCATGTACACGCATGTCACATTTTTTTTAATGAGCGTAAACGTACACTCATTTGCTAGATGCGTGGGGGTGTCATTAGGAAATAATGGCACCCACCTGCAACTGCAAAAGGAAGCACATTTTTGTGCGGTACACGAGAACGTCACCTCACTGCACCTGATGTGAAGAAGCCCTGTCTGTGTGGCAGAGTTCCCTCCAAATTCCCCCTTCTAGCACAAATCTCCCACTAAATCCCCCCTCCTAGCACAAGCAAAAGTCTTCTCCTAGCTCAAACTCCCCTGCTCCCAAATCCCCACTCCTTGCACAAACCTCATTTCAACCCCCCAATCCCCTCTCCTAGTACAACTTCCTCAAATCCCCCCTCCTAGCAAAAACCACCAAATCCCTCCTCCTAGCACCAATCCTCACTAAATCTCCCTAGCACAGCCCCCCCAAATTACTTCTAGCACAAACTCCCACCCCAAATCCTCCATCCTAGCACAAACCCCTCTGCTCCCAAATCCCCACTTCTTGCACAAACTCTGGTCTAACACCCCCCAATCCCCTCTCCCAGCACAATCCCCCCAAATCCCCCCTCTTAGCACAATCCCCCCTCCTAGCACAAATGTGGGCCGTGCTCTCTCCTCACTCTCTCCCCTACTTCTTTCCCTTCGCCCCCCACCCACAATGTTTGCTGCCTGTACAGGAACAGTGTGAGGAGGAGACAGGGGACATAGTCAAATCCTCCACATTCCTGGACACCTGGAGATCTATATGTACAGCCTTCCCTTTCCATTGGTCCACCAGCTCGATAAAATATCTTGGGGTAAATATTACGGCGGATCCTGGGAACATTTATTCAGCAAATTTTTTGCCCCTTTTGGGGATTATTCGTTCGAATATCCAAAGTTGGCAAACACTCGCACGGACTTGGTTTGGCCGATGCAGTGCACTCAAAATAAACATATTGCCACGTATTTTATACGTTATGCAAGCTCTTCCAATATCAGTCCCTGGGTTGTTTTTCTCTCAAATACAAGCACTGTTTCGATCTTTTGTGTGGGCCACCAAATCCCCTCGGATTGGGATGCGGATCCTCACTCTCCCTAAAGATAGGGGGGGGATTGGTCTACCAGATATTCTCCAATACTATAGGGCCTTACACCTTATGCGAGTATTGGATTGGCATAGCAATTCCACTACAAAACAATGGGTATCTCTAGAGAATGGGATGGCTGGCCGGCCTGTTCCTCTGGCCCCCTGGACACCAATCATGGCGAATGATATACTTTATTCGCACCCGACAATTGGGCCTACAATACGTGAATCCCGTAGAGTACAAAGTCACCCAAAGATAGTGCCATTGATATCTCCTATGACACCAATCTTAGGCAACCCTGAATTTTTACCAGGCTGCATGAACAACAGGGTGACTGCTTTGGCTCAGGTGGGGAGGGTGCATCTCATGGATGTTTGGACAGAGAAAGACCCGCCATCCCATTTGGAGATTAAGGCATGGCCAGGGTTGAATTTAGATCCTTTAAGTATTCTACAAATCCGACATTTTCTTCTACATCTTCAAAGGCAGGGCTATTCCCCACGAGCATTGTCCCCATTTGAGACATTATGCAAGGGGGGATCATCTATCCCACATGCACTATCTTTTTTTTATGCGATGTTGGGAGAAACAGTGAAGGAACAACCTCTGCTGTATATACGTCAATGGGGAATATGATCTCAAAGTCTCCTTCACCCCCATACAAATCAAAAAAATCTTATCAATGGTACATAGGTCTTCCCTGGCCAGCAGATATCAGGAAACTAGTTACAAAATTCTCACTTGCTGGTACAGAGTCCCTGCACTCCTGCATAAAATGGATGGGTCGATTCCAGATTGTTGTTGGAGATGTGGTGCTGAAGGAGGCACAATGATGCATATTTTTTGGACATGTCCCTCTCTGAGGGATTTTTGGAGGGAGGTCGCTCTGGTGATTAAGGAAATTACCTCGGTGGAGGTGGGCGAGGATCCAGCACTGTGCCTACTTCATCTTACGAGGGGATCAATTAGGAAATATAGGAAGTCTTTGATAGCCCACTTACTCAATGCTGCGAAAGCCTGCATTCCAACAATGTGGAGACAGATATGTCCCCCTAATGTTGACTGCAAGAGTAAATGAAATACATCGCATGGAACTCCTAACCGCAGCATTAAACAATTCTGAGGAGCAAACCTGAATACGCTGGTCACCATGGTTACAATTCACAAGCTCCGATAAGTATATACAGCTAAATCTGTAATTCTAGGGATATCTCCCTTATGTGTATAAGGAGTGAGCCTCTAGATCCCCCTGACTCTGCCGGAGTCGATGGGGGTTTTCCTTATCTTTTTCCCCCTTTTCTTTCTCCCTTCTCTCTCTCTTCCTTTTCCTTTTTTCTTCCCTCTTTCGATCAGTCTGTAGGTGGAGCCCCCCAGGGGGACAAATGGGATACGTACGGAGAGGTAGAAGGAATGATACATAAAATCTGTTATATATTCTTTTTTTTATTTTTTATTCCTCTATAAAGTTAAATGAAACTTGTGATTGTTCTGACAACAACAGCTCTATTTGGTTCAGAAGTTGTTTTTTTTGGAAAAAACAGGAAAAATTTTCTCCTTTGAGTTTTTTTTTTTTTTCACTTCACAAATATAATGGATCTAAAGTTATACACCAAATGATTTCACAATATTAGCCACATATCACTAAAAATATTTACACTTTTTTTTATTTTTTTTTTATTATCAAAGTATATTGGGGAATTTTTTGTTTAATTTTATTTTTCATGATTGGAATTGGATTATATTGAATTGTATTGAACGTGGTATTTTCCGGTTTTAAGAAACATCTGAAAAATGAAATGTACTGTATCCTTAAAGAAAAAATTTAATAAAAATGCTTTAAATTAAAAAAAAAAAAATCCCTCACATTAGGATGGGAGTGCTACTTTGTGTTAACTCCCGTGAACTGGGACTCGCAAGAAGAGAGAGCACAGCCGGCTCGGCTCTCTCCTCCTCGTCTTTGCAGCTATGTGAACAGCTATGTGAACTATTGTCAGCAAAGCAGAAAGCTGTAGTACCGCCGGACATGCCATTAATAACCGATGATGTCATTGGTTGGTAGGATACGGGCGGGTGGACAGCTCAGCTTTCGGCTTTGCCCACAATAGTTCACATAGCTCACATAGCTGTAGGGAAAAGGAGGAGGAAAGAACCGTATATGCTGTGCCCTCTCTCTCCGCGCAGAGTCACAGTGCACGGAAGTTACCGCAAAATAGCGCTCAGATCTGGATGTGGCCGCTGCATTCCTGAGGAATCTTTGCGGCACCCCCGTTGAAAAACCCTGGTCTAATATTACATAAGTAAAACATCTAAAATCTAAAAGGGTGTCTTGTCTTTCCTAAAGCTGTTGGCAACCCAAGCTTCTGTATAACAGGTATTCATTTAAAAACTTCTGAAAAAAGTAGATTCATAGTGCATACTATGATATTTTATACACATCCATCACAATTTAATGACATAACTTGTCCTGTTTTGTTTATGGTACCTCAGGATGAACCTAAAATAAATTCAATATTTTTAGTGTAAGTTCATAAGAATATTATTTTTTATCGGTATGCAAGCATATTTTTTAATGACAACTGTTCTCACCCTTGTAGTTTAAGATATCCTCTGTGTAGGCCAACATGCTGGGGAAAGCACTGCTGATAAAAAGACCAAGAAAAGCGGTTCCAATGAAGAGGCAAGCCGTGCTGTTCTGTGACAAAATCAGGAACAGAAATGCCCCTAAAGCACCAATCTACACAGAAAACAGAGACAAATTATACCAGGCACCAATAAAAAAATATTATTAATTGGGATTTATATAGCACCAACAGTTTGTGCGGCGCTTTACAACATAAGAGGGGACAGTGCAATTACAAAACAGTTCAATACAGGAGGAATAGAAGGGCCCTGCTCATGGGGGAGGATAATACTTTTATATAAATAAGTATTACAGTATTATAATTAAACATATTTAAAATACCACATATGTTCATATTTATTAAAACATTAATAGGTAGAAAACTGAATAATGTGAAAATTTGCCTCTTTACTGTTTACCATGGACTTGGATTAAGTCAGTTACTTGAAATGTGCAAAAAATGGATTTTTGTAAAATCTTACCGTAAAATCCTTTTCTCTTAGCTCATCGACAGACGTAGTCCTCGGTGATACACCACCTTCGGGTTATGTTACCTCTGCAGGAGCAGGACTAGACAGGAAATTAAAAAGCTCTGGCCACACCCTAGGGGCAGTCCCAGAGGGTATATCCTCTCTCTCTCTGCCTCAGCAAATGTTATGTGAAAAAGCAGTGCTTAGAGAATTTAACCCAACCCAACTCCAAAACAGAGGGGCGGGGACTACGTCTGTTGATGAGCTAAGAGAAAAGGATTTTACGGTAAGATTTTACAAAAATCCATTTTTCTCTAGCGCTCATCGACAGACGTAGTCCTCGGTGATACACCACCTTCGGGACGTCCCAGAGCAGTATCACAACTGAGGGGTGGGAAAATGGAAATCAAATCCCAATCTAGAAGGCCCAACCGGTGCCAACTAGAAGTTTACAATGCTCATCCTTAATGATGAGACTCAACAAAAGAGAAAAAAATTTTTCTTTTTTTTTTTTTCAAACAGAAAAAAACCCTCGAGGTAGACCACCGGTCTCCTCAAATTGCGGCCTGCAAAACCTTGCGGCCAAATGAGGCATCCGCCGATGCCGTCACATCAATTTTATAGAATTTTGTAAAGGTATGTACCGACGACCAAGTGGCCGCCTTACATACCTGGACCACTGACGCCTGATGGCGAAAGGCCCAGGAAGTACTGAGCGCTCGAGTGGAGTGCGCCCTAACAGGGAACGGAGGACTCTGATCCTTAATAGAATAAGCCTGTACCACCGTTTGTCTAATCCATTTGGCAATGGTCGCGGCAGATGCAGGCAAACCCTTTCTGGGGCCATCCGTGATCACAAAAAGTGAATCCGTCTTACGGAATGATTCCGTAGCTTTCAGGTATACCCTGATTGCCCGAACCACATCTAAGGAATGCAACGCATGTTCCCGATGATGCTTGGGCTGAGGACACAAGGAAGGTAGTACAATATCTTCATTCAGATGAAAATCTGAAACCACCTTAGGAAGAAAAGATGGCTTAGGATGAAGTACTACCTTATCCCTATGAATCACTAGGTATGGGGACTGGCATGATAATGCAGCCAGTTCTGACACCCTGCGAGCAGAAGTAATAGCCACCAAGAAGACCACCTTCTGGGATAAAGTAAGCAAGGGAATCTCCCTGATGTTTTCAAAGGGAGGTTTCTGTAGAACCGACAAAACCAAATTAAGATCCCAGGGCGGTAAGGGCGCGCGGACTGGAGGAGCCAGGTGCCGCACCCCCTGGATGAAATTCCGCACCAAGGATTTGGTAGCTAAAGGTTTCTGAAAGAAGATTGCTAATGCTGAAACTTGACCCTTGATGGTGCTCAAGGCTAGCTTCTGCTCAACCCCTTGTTGCAAAAAGGCCAATATTCGAGACACCGAATAGGTACGTGGAGGAAATCCTAAAGATTCGCACCACGCAATATAAGTCTTCCATGTGTGATAATAGACTTTGCTGGAAGTCGCTTTCCTTGCTTTAATAAGGGTAGGAATGACTGAAGTAGACAAACCTCTGTCCTTCAGTACTTGGGTCTCAATGGCCAGGCCATTAAAACCAGCGACTGTAAAGCACGAAGGTAAATTGGTCCTTGAGACCACAGACACTCCCTGAGACGAAGTTCCCACGGAACGTCTGCGACTAACATGTCCAAGTCGGCCAGGCCGGCTTGAGGAGGCCAGCCTAGAATTTCTAAGACCACTGGCGCTGATTGGATCTGAACCAGGCGTCCCTAGAGCTATCTGGCCCCGACCATCCGAGAAAGTCTGGTCGTTTTCTGTTTCCACACATTTATCAGATACCTGATAGTTATCAGGAAAGGTGATCTTTTCTGGTTGAACCTCAGGGACCGAAGTCACCCGACTAGAGGCTACTTGGCCTATCTGGTCAATCAGATCCGATTCCTGTGAGGTATCGGGACTAATCTTAGGAAAAGGTAAAGGAAAAGATCTATTCAGGGAACGGTAACTACCGCTTCCTGTGGTACTTAAATGTTGGAAGGGAAAAATCGCACCGGTAGTAGTGGTTGATGCTCGATCTAATGTCCTGAATACCGGTGAAAACGTCCCCCCACCCTGAAACCGGGTGGGGGCGCACCTTCAGGCTGTGTACTCCTTTGCTTCGGGTTTGGCTGGGTTGGTCCCCTTCTTGAACCCTCCTGGAGGAGTCTTGCCTTTCCCGCTAGTACCAGCCGGGCGCCCTTTATGGGAGGTAAAGAAAGGTCCTCGCTTGTTGCGAGGTCCCTTAGCTTTTGCAGCCTGTGGCAAAAAAGTGCTCTTGCCCCCAGTGGCATCCTTAATGATTTCATCTAGGTTGGCTCCAAATAGACGATTCCCCTGAAAGGGGAGATTGGTCAAGGTCTTTTTGGAACCTAGGTCAGCTGACCAGCATTTTAACCACAGCACACGTCTGAGGATCACTGCTAACTTAGATGCATGCCCTAATAGGGGAGTAGTGTCCAAGGCTGCGTCACAGATAAACCGTAGCCCTTGTATGATCTGTTCCATCAAATCAGATGTCTCCTGGGGAATATCTTTTCCCCTAAGATCTTGGCGTACCATTTTCGCCCATTCCGTAAGTGTCTGGGAAACTAGACCAATAACGATTACTGGTCTAAATGCTGACCCTATCAGAGAGAAGATGGTGCGGGACTCTGCTTCTATCTTTCGATCCACCGGGTCCTTAAAGGACGAAGTGTCCTCCACTGGGATAACCGTGGCTTTATTCAGCCTGGAAATAGGCGGATCCACGACTGGTGGTACCGTCCATTTCTTAATGATGGATTCCTCAAACGGATAGCGTCTAGCAATACGCTTGGAAATAGTAAAGGTACGTTTAGAATGCTCCCATTCTCCTTTAATCTGATTACCAAAACATTTTGGTACAGGAAAAGCCTTCATCGTCTTGATGGGCTTATTAGTCCCAAAAGGCCTCTCTGTTTCAGTTGCCTCTGCCGGTAAAGCCTCAAGTTTTAAGGTTTCTTGCACTGCCACAACTAGTGCGTCCACCAATGCTTCTTCCTGAATTATAGCAAGAGAAGAAGCGTCCTCCTCACTGTCTGAGGGGGCTTTACCTGGGATAACAGCCCTTGCAGAGGAACCTGCAACTGCCGTGACCATCTCTGAATCTGAGTCAGAGGTGTCAGATGGTATAGGGGTAGGCGGGGGTCGCTTCCTTGACCCCCGTCCCTGACAGGCCGCCTCCACCCGAGCCACCATAGACTCCAAAATTGCTGTAAATGACTCTATACTCTGTGCACCGGCGGGTCCCGAGGCCCCCTCGAGGGAAACAGGTGGGGGAATATGTGTGGCAGGGTCCATAATAACTCCAGTTACTTCCTGGATAATATAATTCAAAAGTAAAGAAAAAAACTTTTTTTTTTTTTTTTTTTTTTCTGACCCCCAGCGCCACAAAAAAGCCCCTTAGTGTTACCTGCTTAGGGATCCCTATCGATCGAGAGAGAGAGAGATAGACCCCCAGGCTCACCACTTGATGCTCAGAGTTAAACTGCAACAGCTTACAGCGCTGTCTTGACAAACAGGAAGTCTTTTGGCTGGCTGCCCAGGAAGAAAGGAGGCGGCTCCGCCCCTCTGCACGCCTTCCGGCGCCTCCCCCAAGCTCCACGAGGTGTAGAATCACCTCAAACATGGCCGCCCCCATGCTGGAGACACGAGGCTACGCCAAAATGGCGGCTCGTGCGATCCAGCAAAAAAAATGGCGGCGGCCTAAACTGAATAGCGGTGTGCTGCAGGGCACACAACACTCTCTCTGCATGGGGATATGCGTGGTTGGCGGTACCGGCCCTGGCGGACCGCGTGGCCGTTCGGGAGGCCTGCTAAATAGCTGGAGATCTGATTTGGAAGGCAGTCTACATGTCCGTGGCTTCTGACTGGTAGGTAGCTTATACTTAACCCATAAGATTCCCAGAATGCCACAGATTACATCTTTAAAACATGTATACAATAGATTGTTAGCTCCCAAGCCAAGCCTCCTGGCTTTTGCACACATAAATCACACTCAAAGTAGGAGGATTTGTGACAAGTTATAGGATAGAAAGGACTCTTTCTTACCATACAGAGAGGGGCCCGCGTTCACCACAAAACCCGTCAGGGAAAAAAGGGGGAACATACTACTCACCATACCGGAACCAGGCGGGCACCAACTCCTGACAGTACCCCTCTCCACCGGGGCGGGAGGGCTGTCGACCAATACGGACGCCGTGACTCATGGTCTTTGGCGTTTCAGCGAGACGTTTAACTCGCGGGGTCAGTCCCTTAATGGGACTTTGTCGCGGCCGACCCAGCGCGGAGCTATGGCCTGCACGCGCTCGTAGGCTGAACTGGGGTGACCACCGGATCTCAACATCCAGCCCGTCGCCCAGTTCAGCTTTCTTGCTTGAAGATCTCACAGGAACACTGGAGAAAAAAGCTGTCTAAAAATCTTTTTAAGAAAAAAATCTTGCCAGGACCGAAGATCCCAGCAAGGTATCTAGGTCCTTACTCCTAACTAGACAGAAAATAACTGATTTGCTGAGGCAGAGAGAGAGAGGATATACCCTCTGGGACTGCCCCTAGGGTGTGGCCAGAGCTTTTTAATTTCCTGTCTAGTCCTGCTCCTGCGGAGGTAACATAACCCGAAGGTGGTGTATCACCGAGGACTACGTCTGTCGATGAGCGCTAGAGAAAATCAGTTTTCTAAGTTCAATGTAATACAGGCTGTAGCACTACTCTACAAAGAAAATACTTTTCCTTTTTTCTTTTAGTTTAATATTCCTCAGTTTATTTATCCAATAATTAACCCTCCCTACCTCAAGATAACCATTATCTGCCCCCCCCCCCCCCCCCCAGGTACATTACCAATTAAGCTCTGCCACCTGTAAGCCCTGTATTAAGTTGGCCATCGATAGTTTTATTTTTATTTTGTTTTATTGCTTTTTGATCAGCTAACCAAACAGCTAATCAAAAAAACAAAAATAAAAAACAAATGGATTTCTCCATCCACACAATCTCTCCATCAACACAATCAAGGTGGTTGGAGGGATCCATTTCTCAGCATTACTGTATTCTGACAGTGGAACTCCTCCGCTGTCAAAATTTACCAAACAGCGCTGCAGCCAATTGGCTACATGTTCTGCTAGAGTGAAAGCTTTCCAACGTTCCTGTTCAAGAGAAGCCATCTATGCCCGGCTATAGTTTTAAAAAGGACTGTTTCAGTATATAAACTGTAAATGTATTTTATTATAATTTGCCCAGTCTATAATGACACTTAAATTTAGATTCTGGTACAGAGCAGAGAAAGTGGAATGGAAAAGGTGGTAAAGTGCGAGCAAAATGTTAATAAGAAGTGTAGCACCCTCTCAGGTAGGTGCTAGGCAAACTATAAAGGGGGCCTTGTCCGCTTATCAGATGGGCCCAATTGTTCAGCTAGGCTGTCATGTGCTTTCAGGTGTGACTGTTGAGCTTAGGGAGGAGGCTCTCATTGGACAGTGGAGGAAACCTGACCAATAGCACACCAGGGTTTGTATCTTTCCCAGAGGGCAGAATATGCTGCAATGCATCCTGGGATGGGGTATAAGTCTGAGGGGAGCACATAACAGAGCGTCTTGGGTGGGAAGCAGAGTCCCAGGAGAAGGGTGACGGCTGTCTCTCCTGTCAGCAGCAGGAAGGTGTCCTTGGCGGTCGGCCTAGAGGGCAGCAGGTTGAGCTGAGCTGCAGAAAGGGATCCAGTGTGCTGTGGACCAAGTGGAGTTGTTGGGGTGGACATTTCCAGGAAAGTAGTATCGTGAGTACTGTAAACTGCCCAGGGGTCTGCCTAGGATAGGAGACCACTCCGGAAGGTCAGAGATATCCAGAAGCCAGCTAGCCAGTAGAGGAGGCTTAGAAAGGGGGTGCCAGAGTCTAAGCCCTGAAGAGAAGTCTGTAAAGGGGATGCCAGTGTGGGCCGTTAAGAGTTGCAGTAGTGTTTACAAGTATCTACCTCAGCCAGGAGGGCTAAAGGGAGCAGTACAAAGGACTTTGTGTCACCGGGGAGTGTCAAAGTCAGTTAAGCGTTAACCGACAGCAAGTCAGCGTTAACAAGCGCCAACCGGCGTTGACCGGCATTTAGCCAGCGTCAAGTCAGCGCCAAGAGGCATTTTTCTCAGTTGTCCCATTACATTGTGAATAGTTGAGCCAGAGGAGTATCCCACTCATTCCCTTCTCCCACCAAAGTTCCTAAATAAATACAAAACCCAAAAGATGCTGGACTGTTTCCTGTCTCAGTGCTCACACTTGGAGAACATGCTTAAATGTGTTGTTGTTGCTAGCGGTAGACCTGCCGGACCCACATCCAGCAAAATGGCTGGGAATCCTGCTACAGAAGTAAGAATTGGTTCTAAAAAGGAGATAAAGGGCTTTTTGGATATATACCCGCTTAGTCTGTTTTCCCTTATGTGTCATGTCTGTGTGAAAATGTACTATTGTAAATCTTTTTTTATTGTAAATGGAAAATTTAATAAATATATATACAAATGAAATGAAAGTTTTTAATTTTGCCCACTAGCACATTTTGAAATTCACAAACAATATAAATATACTTGTAAAAAAAAAGTTTAAATGTTAATAGTTAAAAATAGATATAAAAATAAAAAGTCAGCAAAAAAACAATAAGGAGAGAAAAAAAGGGTTAAATATGGCTGATTAGATTCAACAAACACATTATCAAGTGGTTAAAAAGGAACACATTTTATTTTAAAATGTTTTTATTTTTTATTTTACTTGTAGAGTTGCTTTAACAGACATGATTTCCAGATCAAAGGTTACCCCTTACTGGAAGCCAACAACTCCAAAAGAAAAGATGTGTTAATGTATTACATATATGTTACATATGTTTAGCTTCATACAACAGTCACTTAGGATTCAGTCATGTTTCTGCTTTGATTTAACTTGTGACTCTTGGGTGAAAGTTATAGGACTAGTGCTATAGCTTGTACAGGGTACTACATTTCTACCATACCGTGTTTCCCCGAAAATACACCCTACCCCGAAAATAAGCCCTGGCTGGATTATCGGGGTGGGCTGCAATATAAGACCTACCCGAAAATAAGACCTAGGCAATCTACGTGAAAAAACTTTTTAAATGATTGCTATTGTTTCCCTTTTGCTCCTACGGTATATGTAAGAAAAACTTGTTTGCACCCACCCCTGCCCCGCCAGAGGTCCTCTTCTCTCCTCCCGGCTGATGTCTGCTGCTGCTTCCCCCTGTGCGCGCGCGTCAGCCAGGGATCTCGGCTATTCTGTTTGCTCCCCTCCTTCCACCAGATGTCTTTAGCACACTGGCTCTTCTTTTTCCTCCTCTCCTCCGGCGGACATCTGCGCCCCCCTCCCTCTTTAGTGCACGGAGCGGGCTGACGAGCGCGCTGACGTCATCACAGCTGAAAGTCTTCTTCTACCGGTATGGTAATCATCAAAGAAGAATAAAGCTGGTAAACCGGTACCGTTACCGTTATGTATGCACTGAACCACAGTACCAGAATTGGATTATCAAAAAAACGGAGAATGTAAAGGGAAAAAAACTGACTCCTGACTCCCGACATGATAAGGGGGGGTGGTGGTGGTGGTGGGGGGGGGGGGGGGTCTGAGGGGAAGACAGGACACAGAATTGTCCTAACACCTAAAAAACGGACTCCTGGCATGATAAGGGGGGGGGGGGGGGTGGTGGTGGTGGTACATACCGTAAATAAATAAGCCCTACCCTGAAAATAAGCCCTAGTGTGTTTTTTGTGACTAAAATTAATATAAGACCCGGTCTTATTTTCAGAGAAACACGGTATTATGTATGAGCAGCACCAGCCATGCAATATAAAGGACCATCACTAGAGATTTTCCAGAGATAGCCCATTTTACTCTTTACCAATGCAGTATCTAAAACTAGGAGCACTGCTGGCAGGCTTTACATTTTGTCTAGTTCTTTGCAGGCAGTGTGAATGAGATCACTTTTTGTCTGTACTAGAAGTTGTAAGTATTTACATTTTAATTATAAAGGCAAGTAGAAATATTTTCGAGGCCCAGTGTAGAAAGTAGGAATACATTTGGTTTTAATAGAACATCTTACCAGATTAATGAGTAGCATAGTACGAGGAGCCATTTTATAAGACGCTGGAATGGAGATAAGTCTTCCTAAAGTGATGGAAGCCCAGAGGAGGCTCGGTAGATATCCTGCTGTTTTGTGAGCTAATGACAGTGGTTCTTGCACAGCATAAGTATAGACAAATGCAGAGTATTCTCCCTATAAAATATACAGTCCTGTTTAGAAATGTGCATATACACTTATGTACAGTTTTTTTAATTGTATTTAATGCTGTCTTCAGACATGTCATTTATGAATATATAAGTATTGATTTTATAGAAAAAAAGGAGCCGCAGCACACCGGATAAGCCACTGGCATCCATGTTTATTGTATGAGACATCTATAATCATGGCAAAGGCAGTCCCCAACCAGCCCCCTAGCGTGTCTCACTCATTGGGGCTTGGTCATAGTCCCTACAACTAAGCTCTATTGGGTGAAACACATTAGTGGTGGTCCTAGGGCAGGGACTGCCATTGCCATGCTAATGGATGTCTCATACAATAAACATGGATGCTGCTGTTGTTGATGTTTAATTTGGTGTGTGGTGTAGCCCTTTCATTGTGTGGCCACACCACACACTGTGGTTTGTGGTGTGGTTTGTGGATGACGCGGCTTGCCTCCGGCTCCCGGTGTTCAAGTTACAGTGGCGATGACCTGCTTTGACAACAGAACCTTTTGTTCATTGACTTTATTTTGTTATTGAAAAATGTAAGTTGGTTATTAAACATATTTTAGGCAAGAAGACCAAAGAATATCGGCACCAAAAACAACAATCTTCTTAAACACTTAAGCCCCGGAAGATTTTACCCCCTTCCTGACCAGGCCCTATTTTGCGATTCGGTACTGCGTGACTTTAACGGACAATTGCGCGGTTGTGCGATGCTGTACCTAAACGAATTTGACGTCCTTTTTTTCCCACAAGCAGAGCTTTCTTTTGGTGGTATTTGATCACCTGTGCGATTTTTTGATCATGCGGTATAAACAAAAGAGCGACAATTTTGCAAAAATAACAATATTTTTCACATTTTTTATATGAAATTCCCAAAAAAAAAATGTAAAAATCAAAATTTAACATTTTTGGCCAATTTGTTTTCTGCTACATATGTTTGGTAAAAAAAAAAAAAAAAAAAAAAATCGCAATAAGCGTATTTTGATTGGATTGGGCAAAAGTTATTGCATTTACTAACAAAGGGAAAGATTTTTGTCATTTTTGTTGTTTTTTTTTTTTGACGAGTAATGGCGGCGATCTGCGATTTTTTTTGTGGGACTGCGACATTGCGGCGGACAGATCGGACCCTTGACTGACATTTTTGACACTTTTGGGGGTACCAGTGACATTATTACAGTAGTCAGTGCTATACATATGCACTGTTACTGTAAAAATGACACTGGCAGAGAAGGGGTTAACTTTATTGTAGAAGGAGGGTTAAGTGTGTCCCTAGGAGCGTGCTTCTAACTGTGAAGGGATGTGGCTACTGGTGTAACTACAGAGATATATGATCCTGCATAGCAGGACCGTATGATCTCTGCACTTACACAGGGGAGAATGACAGGCGGCTTTGTTTACATTAGCCAGTGTACACTGTAAGAGAAACTAACGTGTGCAGCATTATCTCCACCACAGGCATTAGAATTGAGGACTCTCATTTGCTTCAGTTATTACCTAAGAACTAATTATGGCACATTTGTGGTCTTTGGTATTTGATGAACTTCTCTAGTTGGCACCTTTGATTCAGCACTTTATTTGTATATATATGAATTTTTATTGAATATCTTTACATCTGTGTAACTATTAAAATAGTGGGAGCACTGAATTTTTTGCAGCATACAAGTATATTAACAGAGCAACACAATTTTTGGGGTATAAGTATCTTAGTTTTTACGTTTCTTGAGAGCAGGGACTGATGCACATGTGAATGCGCATTATTTAACCACTTGCCGACTGCCTAACGCCGATCTACGTCGGCAGTCAGCCCCTCACAGGCAAAGTGACGTAGGGCTACGTCACTAGCTTGTGAGGGTCTAGGGAGCAAGCGCGCCCCCGGAGGCGCGCTCCCGCGTGGTCACGGACCCCCCCGCGCGTGTGACCGGCGGACCCGATGTCCGCCGGTCACTCGGCGATCGGCGGGGGAGAGGGAGAATGTCAGGCAGCTTGTGTAAACAAGCCACCTGTCATTCTCCTTGCTGTTAGGATACTGATCACTCGGATCTAGTATGTAGATCCGTTGATCAGTGTCCATACAGCTCAAGCCCCAGCCAATCACAGTAGAAAGCACGCCCCTAGGGATACACACAGCCCCTCCCTCCCAAATAAAGTTAACCCCTTCACTACCAGTGTATTTTTACAGTAACAGTGCATATATATAGCACTGATTACTGTAGAAATGTCACTGGTAACCCCAAAAGTGTCAAAAATGTCAGTCAAGGGTCCGATCTGTCCGCCCCAATGTCGCAGTACCGCAAAAAAAAAAATCGCAGATCGCCGCCATTACACGTTAAAAAAAAAAACAACAAAAATGACAGAAATCTTTCCCTTTGTTAGTAAACGCGATAACTTTTGCGCAAACCAATCAAAATACGCTTTTTGCGATTTTTTTTACCAAACATAGGTAGCATAAAACAAATTGGCCGAAAAAGTAAAAAAATTTTGATTTTTAAATTTTTTTTGGGGGAATTTCATATAAAAAAAATGTGAAAAATATTGCTATTTTTGCAAAATTGACGCTCTTTTTTTGTTTATAGCGCGTGATCAAAAAATCGCACAGGTGATCAAATACCACCAAAAGAAAGCTCTGTTTGTGGGAAAAAAAAGGACGCCAAATTCGTTTAGGTACAGCGTCGCACGACCGCGCAATTGTCCGTTAAAGTCACGCAGTGCCGAATCGCAAAATACCCCCTGGTCGGAATGGGGGTAAAATCTTCCGGGGCTTAAGTGGTTAAAGCACTGTGTAAATTATTGGCGCTATGCAATACCGGCAATAGTCTGTATACCTATATGAAAAACTACCACAATCATTTCTACTGACAGAAACCCTAAACTACTTGTAGGAGGTGGTTCACAAGTAGGGATGATGGGATACAATGGTTTAGCTTTCTGTCATTTTTTTAAATGCCTATTAAGTCACTACCTAATAGATCTGGTTTAAATTGTGCTTAGTTATTGTTATCATACTATACATTATGTTTATTTTTAAATTATAAATTTAGATTTGCACTTCTGACTACATTTTTACTTTGGTGCTTGTATGTGACTTTTTTGCTTCACTTACCACAGAAAAACTGACAAAACTTTAATCTTGACCGTACATAACACAAACTGATATCAATTACCAGTTGATCTAATCTAGCATCAGGGCAGTTTTGTAGCACATGATTATCTCTGCTGTTCTTCAGCTAGTCATATCTTCAATGTCAATCACACATCACACTGCATATGCAATGTTATTTTTGAATGACATGCCCAATAGCCAACTTTATTAAAGAAATAAGGTATTATGTTTTATGTCTTACCACTATCCCATCAGTCATGAACAGGATCACTGCTGAACATATATGAATTCCTAAAAACGTGTATGGAGCATCCCGAAAGGTCTTACCCTGACAACAATGAAAATGACCTGAACAAAACAATAAAAAAATATTTAGTTGAGGTAATTATACTGAAAAGTAAACACAGCAGGTTTATATAGTTTCATCACTTCATCAGTAGACAACAACGAGAGGAAGCTCGTGTCATTGAGCTTACAACACATTGGAGGGTTTTATGATTACAAATACTTCTGAAAATGATTAGCATTGATCACAGCTATATTTTATTTTGGTGACCCTGGGGTAGCAGGGTTAGAAGGGGGAAAACAAATAAAAACCTCAAAATTTAAAAACTGTTTCCTTGTTTCCCTCATCTGTCCTATATTTATGAAATCTAGGAGCAGAACTTAAGGGGTAAGGGAGTGCACAGAATGTTGTGAGGTTTTGAAAAGCCCTTAAGGTGACTGTAATTGATCACCTTTAAAAAAAAACTTTAAAATAGACATGAAAGGCAAAATATATATACATACAGTGCCTTGTGAAACTATTCAGCCCCCTTGAACTTTGTGACCTTTTGCCACATTTCAGGCTTCAAACATAAAGTTATTAAACTGTAATTTTTTTGAAGAATCAACAAGTGGGACACAATTATGAAGTGGACGAAATTTATTGGATATTTCAAACTTTGTTAATAAAAAACTGAAAAATTGGGCGTGCAAAATTATTCAGCCCCTTTACTTTCAGTGCAGCAAACTCTCTCCAGAAGTTCAGTGAGGATTTCTGAATCATCCAATGTTGACCTAAATGACTAATGATGATAAATAGAATCCACCTGTGTGTAATCAAGTCTCCGTATAAATGCACCTGCACTGTGATAGTCTCAGAGGTCCGTTTAAAGCGCAGAGAGCATCATGAAGAACAAGGAACACACCAGGCAGGTCCGAGATACTGTTGTGGAGAAGTTTAAAGCCAGATTTGGATACAAAAAGATTTCCCAAGCTTTAAACATCCCAAGGAGCACTGTGCAAGCAATAATATTGAAATGGAAGGAGTATCAGACCACTGCAAATCTACGAAGACCTGGCCATCCCTCTAAACTTTCAGCTCATACAAGGAGAAGACTGATCAGAGATGCAGCCAAGAGGCCCATGATCACGCTGGATGAACTGCAGAGATCTACAGCTGAGGTGGGAGACTCTGTCCATAGGACAACAATCAGTCGTATACTGCACAAATCTGGCCTTTATGGAAGAGTGGCAAGAAGAAAGCCATTTCTTAAAGATATCCATAAAAAGTGTTGTTTAAAGTTTGCCACAAGCCACCTGGGAGACACACCAAACATGTGGAAGTAGGTGTACAAAAACAAAAATTGTGGTAGTGGTCCAACATGAAGCACTCCCACGGAAAGCCAACTAAGGATACTCAAGCAAGGAAATTAGTGCAAAACGGTAAATTTTATTTAGGCACTAGTGCCAATAAAAAATGAGAAGAAAAAAAGACTAAATACAAGGCAATGGAGAGATACACTGCTTAGACACTATTTAAAAACATATAATAAAAGGTGGCATGAGACACATGTAACAATAGAGACTGGAGCCGGTCAATACCGGATGAGGATGATCTAGTAAAATATCTGGACTGGCTGATACACTCAAGGGTGAATAAAGACAAGAAAACCAGATACTAGTATATATAACTCATACGTGACCTCACATACCACCAGACATGTATCGAACAATGAGGTCGGTACGGTTGCCAGGTGGTATGTAATGACCTCTATGGATGCATCCAATAGCACAATGAAAAACGTACTTCTGTAAGAATTAATAAAAGTAAATGACCCACTGTTGCTGGGTGAAACTCACAGCATATCCATGTGGGTATATGCACAGGGCACGGAAGGTCGTGCAGTCCTCTCAAAACAGAGATGTGTGGGGGCTGTGAGCTCCAGCTGCAAAAGGAAAGGGGGTAAATGGTGGAAAGTTTGTGCTAATCGGTCGCTGGAGTCCAGTAACGCCCCCGGTTTTGGCTGTTGGATATGCCGGTGAAGTGGAGATGTCCTCATACAATAAAATGGGGTCCAGCCAGCAGGAGAATAGCTCCACAGGTATAAGTGTAAGTGCAAGTTTTACCTGCAGACGTAGTGAGGATATATGATCCAGCTGGGCTCCAAGTGGGATCCAAGGAGGTATAAAGCTCCGTCTCAGTCCCGCTGAACTGTGCGGTCCTGTCCGCTGTCTGCTTCAGAGCGGCGTTCAACCCGGTTGTCGGCTACCACGGCATGGAGGATTCAGTTACTTCCTGGTGTGAGTGAAGAACGTCACTTCCGGTAGGATCGATCCGCCGGGTGCCAGGTAAGGGGAACAGCCGCTGACAGTGACCAACGAGATGGCAAGCCGTGGGGGCTATGCTGCACAGGGGGACAACATGTGTGGAATGCCACAACGCCAACGCTGACGCGTTTCACCGACGGACTGTCGGTTTCTTCAGAGCTGGTGGTGTAATCCAGGGTGCCCGCCTTTATGATGGACCTAATTGGCCACAATAAATTAACCATATCACTACCATTACGGCATTTAACCCATTCATGGGAAATCAATAAAGATTATCTCTCCAATGGATAGAAGGCACCCGTATCTTAGAGTAAAGTGATTAAGTCAATCATGAAGGGTGGCACCACAGGAAATGTCGGCGTTCATTTTAATAAACGAACAAAGATAAATATGAAAATAAAATAAAAATACTGCATAATACAAACACATTGTGCAATGAATGTGACATCACGGGTAAAACTAATTAGTCTATGTAATTGCCACCACCGTGGGAACCTATAAGGAAAGAGGGGAAGATAACCAATACCCTATAAAAGGTGAATGGTACCTTAAATTGAACAGGCTGAGAAAAGGTCATGGAACTAGTGACCTATTACTGATAAAGACTGTATTTCACACTGTCCTGGGATACAGAAGATGTAGATTACATAGCAGATATAAATACTGAATAACTACATAAGAGAGGGAGGAGTTGTAGAGAGTTGGCAGAGTGGGAGCAGAACCGTGCCCCTCATATCCCGGGCATCTGGAGGGTGGTGGTCAGGGGGCTCTATTCATACATTAAGAAAAGGTTGGAGGTTGAATTCAACATTTAAACCATGGGGTACCCGAGACCCCATCATGTATATCCACATCTTTTCTTTTTGAAGGAGGACGTTGTCAAAGTCCCCCCTTCTAGCTGGCAATTTAAGTGCATAGATCCCCCTAACTTTCAAGCCCTCCGGGTCAGCCCCGTGATATTCCAAGAAATGGAGGGGCACGGTTCTGTTATCCACTTTTTTCCTGATGTCGGAGATGTGTTCCAGAATCCGCACTTTGAGCTGACGTTTTGTCTTGCCGATGTAAGATTTCTTACAGGGGCAGATAAGTTTGTAAATAACGCGCTCTGTTTGGCAATTGATAAAGCTGTTTATGGTAAACTCCCTCCGTCCATCACAACTTGAGAAGGTTTTACATTTCAAAACCGATTTGCAGATTGTGCATCTCCCGCATGGGAACATGCCTTTTAATCTAGGCAACGAGGTAAGCCAATTGTCTTCTCCTCGTGAGCGTGTGAACTCTGAATGACAGAGATTGTCCCTAAGGCTCGGTACCCGTTTGGCTGTAAGTAGGGGGCGTGATCCAACAATACGTTCTATTGAAGGGGAAATTGTGAGGACTGGCCAATGTTTATTCAACACTGACCTTCAGTCCCATATAGCACATCGTATTATCCCAAGGGGTCTGAGAGAAAGACTACTTCCTGCTCAGCACCTCCACACCCCCAGATTTTTGGAGGTGTGGAAAAAGGATTGTATAGAAAGAGGGCTACATGTGATGCACCTGATTGTGGAAGAGGAGAAAACACAGTTAGGTGAATTACAGGTAGAAATTGAAGCCACCACAGCGGCTCTTGAACCTTTTAATGAAAGGGAGGAGTTTCGGAGACTAAACGACAATTTGAAGAAAGAGGTTGAGAAAACCCAAAAAAACCTCAAGTTAACCAAACAGAATAAGTTTAGACAGAATTTGATAGATTGTGAAAGTGAAGATCTATTTAATCCCACAATCACTGGAAACCGCAGCAGATCCAGAAGTCGATACAATAAAAACAGGAAATCAAGTCGACATAGGGGACAATCATCTGGTAGCGAATCTGATAGTACAGAAAAGTCGGTGACTTTTTTAGTCCCGGGCTCAGACTTAACAGCAGGGGAAATACACACCCAACACACGGAACCACCGGGGGGGTCGCAGAGAGGCAGGGGACACCCCAAAAACAAGGACGGGGATACTCAAAACAACTTAGGTCCCCAAAGAGAAACCAGATCCAACACCCTGAGGAAACACCGCTAGAGACTATATCTGGTGACCTCAGAGTGGTGAATCTCTCCACATTCAATCTACAGGAGAGACATATTAAATTACTCAGCAAGGGACTCTCTTTTGCACCCACCTCCTCCATGACCGAGTTTGACGTCTATAAGGACATTTGCCTATTCTTGAGAAAGGTACTTTTCAAGATGTGGCATAACAGGGAAGATAGTTGCTCTACCCAAAGTGCCCCCCCTTCAGAGGAGGACGCTGAGTTATTTGAAATCTTGGCCTCCCTCCTCTTGGAAAGCAATGAAATGGAAGTTGATGACATATTAGAGGAGCCCATACGCAGGGATGCTAACCTTCGGATTAGGTCCAAAAAGATGCCCTCCCTTTCCAAGCATAAAAATATAAAGATATTTTTGGAATTGGTCCAACAGGACCTTACCAAAATAAAATGGACAAGGGAGGGACAAGATAACCTCTCCAAGGCCGAAAGGATAGCCCTTAAGGAATTGAAAGAAGCCACTGGTGTGGTTATCAAGGGCAGCGACAAGGGAGGCAATGTGGTCCTCATGAGTGAAGAAATGTACACTAGTGAGGTATTCAGACAACTTAGTGACACTAACACATATTTAAAGCTCCAGGGGAATCCCTTTCCCTCCCTTGTCGCTGCCCTCAATCAAAAAATCTCCTTAGCCAGAGAAGCAGAACTAATCTCTAAGAGAGAGGCGGACTATCTGACCATAAAAAGTTATAACATCCCAACTTTTTATATCATCCCTAAACTGCACAAATCCCTGAATAACCCCCCAGGAAGACCCATCGTCTCAGCGATAGGGGGACCACTTGAAAAGATGGGTCAATTCATTGATGTATTGATCAAGGAGATGGTGACTAGCCTGCCCTCCTACGTACAGGACACCAGGGATGTCCTCCAAAAACTATCGCAAACTCCCACCATGCATGACATCATTTTGGTTGGGATCGATGTAGAGAGTCTATATACTTCCATCCCACATCAGTGGGGTTTACAGGCAGTCACTCATTTCCTTGACCAACATCACCCACACCTGGGGGCGCACAATGAATTTGTCGTTGAGCTCCTTGAATTCTTACTCCAACATAACTATTTTCAATTTTTACAAAATTACTATCAACAAATTAGAGGTACATCCATGGGGGCACCGTGGGCTCCGGCCTACGCGTGTCTCCATCTGGGTCTCTGGGAGGAGCAGGTGGTCTATCCATCCCCGACGTACCTCAGCCACTCACGTATGTGGCTGAGGTACATCGACGATGTCCTGCTCCTCTGGGGAGGTACCCAATGCGAATTGGAGGAATTCATGTATGAGCTCAACGACAACAACCGCAATATTAAACTTACATTCAATGCCTCTCCCAGTCATCTCCCCTTTTTAGACTTGCTCATATCCAATGAGAGTGGTAGGCTTAAAACAACTACATACCGTAAGGAGACTGCAGCTAACACACTCCTGGCGGCTAGTAGCCACCACCCGAGATCCCTAGTTCAGAGCATCCCAGTGGGTCAATTTCTCCGTCATAAAAGGAATTGCTCCGAACCAGAGGATTACCAGGTGGAAGCCAGACAGCTCCATAAGAGATTTCATGAAAGGGGCTACACACACCAGACCATCAAACGTGCCCGCAAAAAAGTGGCCTTGAGACCCAGGACAACTCTCCTGGGCAATGGTGATAATTTAACCCCTAAAAAAACTTTGAAAGAGACAACTTATCCCCGTATTATTACACCTTTCGGTACACAATGGGAACAGGTCAGGTCAGTGTTGAATAAACATTGGCCAGTCCTCACAATTTCCCCTTCAATAGAACGTATTGTTGGATCACGCCCCCTACTTACAGCCAAACGGGCACCGAGCCTTAGGGACAATCTCTGTCATTCAGAGTTCACACGCTCACGAGGAGAAGACAATTGGCTTACCTCGTTGCCTAGATTAAAAGGCATGTTCCCATGCGGGAGATGCACAATCTGCAAATCGGTTTTGAAATGTAAAACCTTCTCAAGTTGTGATGGACGGAGGGAGTTTACCATAAACAGCTTTATCAATTGCCAAACAGAGCGCGTTATTTACGAACTTATCTGCCCCTGTAAGAAATCTTACATCGGCAAGACAAAACGTCAGCTCAAAGTGCGGATTCTGAAACACATCTCCGACATCAGGAAAAAAGTGGATAACAGAACCGTGCCCCTCCATTTCTTGGAATATCACGGGGCTGACCCGGAGGGCTTGAAAGTTAGGGGGATCTATGCACTTAAATTGCCAGCTAGAAGGGGGGACTTTGACAACGTCCTCCTTCAAAAAGAAAAGATGTGGATATACATGATGGGGTCTCGGGTACCCCATGGTTTAAATGTTGAATTCAACCTCCAACCTTTTCTTAATGTATGAATAGAGCCCCCTGACCACCACCCTCCAGATGCCCGGGATATGAGGGGCACGGTTCTGCTCCCACTCTGCCAACTCTCTACAACTCCTCCCTCTCTTATGTAGTTATTCAGTATTTATATCTGCTATGTAATCTACATCTTCTGTATCCCAGGACAGTGTGAAATACAGTCTTTATCAGTAATAGGTCACTAGTTCCATGACCTTTTCTCAGCCTGTTCAATTTAAGGTACCATTCACCTTTTATAGGGTATTGGTTATCTTCCCCTCTTTCCTTATAGGTTCCCACGGTGGTGGCAATTACATAGACTAATTAGTTTTACCCGTGATGTCACATTCATTGCACAATGTGTTTGTATTATGCAGTATTTTTATTTTATTTTCATATTTATCTTTGTTCGTTTATTAAAATGAACGCCGACATTTCCTGTGGTGCCACCCTTCATGATTGACTTAATCACTTTACTCTAAGATACGGGTGCCTTCTATCCATTGGAGAGATAATCTTTATTGATTTCCCATGAATGGGTTAAATGCCGTAATGGTAGTGATATGGTTAATTTATTGTGGCCAATTAGGTCCATCATAAAGGCGGGCACCCTGGATTACACCACCAGCTCTGAAGAAACCGACAGTCCGTCGGTGAAACGCGTCGGCGTTGTGGCATTCCACACATGTTGTCCCCCTGTGCAGCATAGCCCCCACGGCTTGCCATCTCGTTGGTCACTGTCTGCGGCTGTTCCCCTTACCTGGCACCCGGCGGATCGATCCTACCGGAAGTGACGTTCTTCACTCACACCAGGAAGTAACTGAATCCTTCATGCCGTGGTAGCCGACAACCGGGTTGAACGCCGCTCTGAAGCAGACAGCGGACAGGACCGCACAGTTCAGCGGGACTGAGACGGAGCTTTATACCTCCTTGGATCCCACTTGGAGCCCAGCTGGATCATATATCCTCACTACGTCTGCAGGTAAAACTTGCACTTACACTTATACCTGTGGAGCTATTCCCCTGCTGGCTGGACCCCATTTTATTGTATGAGGACATCTCCACTTCACCGGCATATCCAACAGCCAAAACCTGGGGCGTTACTGGACTCCAGCGACCGATTAGCACAAACTTTCCACCATTTACCCCCTTTCCTTTTGCAGCTGGAGCTCACAGCCCCCACACATCTCTGTTTTGAGAGGACTGCACGACCTTCCGTGCCCTGTGCATATACCCACATGGATATGCTGTGAGTTTCACCCAGCAACAGTGGGTCATTTACTTTCATTAATTCTTACAGAAGTACGTTTTTCATTGTGCTATTGGATGCATCCATAGAGGTCATTACATACCACCTGGCAACCGTACCGACCTCATTGTTCGATACATGTCTGGTGGTATGTGAGGTCACGTATGAGTTATATATACTAGTATCTGGTTTTCTTGTCTTTATTCACCCTTGAGTGTATCAGCCAGTCCAGATATTTTACTAGATCATCCTCATCCGGTATTGACCGGCTCCAGTCTCTATTGTTACATGTGTCTCATGCCACCTTTTATTATATGTTTTTAAATAGTGTCTAAGCAGTGTATCTCTCCATTGCCTTGTATTTAGTCTTTTTTTCTTCTCATTTTTTATTGGCACAAGTGCCTAAATAAAATTTACCGTTTTGCACTAATTTCCTTGCTTGAGTATCCTTAGTTGGCTTTCCGTGGGAGTGCTTCATGTTGGACCACTACCACAATTTTTGTTTTTGTATATTTGTATATTAACCAACGGTTACTCTATGCTTTTTCTCTAGTCCTAACTGTGTTATCATACACAATTGGGTGACTAGGCATATTATCTGCTCCAGTACCTTTGAGGCCCACTACGGATTACCATATACCCTGTTCATGTTTATGTGGAAGTAGGTGCTCTGGTCAGTTGAAACCAAAATCAAACTTTTTGGCAACAATGCAAAACGTTATGTTTGGCGTAAAAGCAACACAGCTCATCATCCTGAACACACCATCCCCACTGTCAAACATGGTGGTGGCAGCATCATGGTTTGGGCCTGCTTTTCTTCAGCGGGGACAGGGAAGATGGTTAAAATTGATGGGAAGATGGATGGAGCCAAATACAGGACCATTCTGGAAGAAAACCTGATGGAGTCTGCAAAAGACCTGAGACTGGGACGGAGATTTGTCTTCCAACAAGACAATGATCCAAAACATAAAGCAAAATCTACAATGGAATGGTTCACAAATAAACATATCCAGGTGTTAGAATGGCCAAGTCAAAGTCCAGACCTGAATCCAATCGAGAAGCTGTGGAAAGAACTGAAAACTGCTGTTCACAAACGCTTTCCCAACCAACCTCACTGAGCTCGAGCTGTTTTGCAAGGAGAAATGGGCAAAAATTTCAGTCTCTCGATGTGCAAAACTGATAGAGACATACCCCAAGCGACTTACAGCTGTAATCGCAGCAAACGGTGGCGCTACAAAGTATTAACTTAAGGGGCTGAAAAATTTTGCATGCCCAATTTTTCAGTTTTTTATTTGTTAAAAAAGTTTGAAATATCCAATAAATTTCGTTCCACTTCATGATTGTGTCCCACTTTTTGTTGTTTCTTCACAAAAAAATTACAGTTTTATATCTTTATGTTTGAAGCCTGAAATGTGGCAAAATGTTGAAAAGTTCAAGGGGGCCGAATACTTTCGCAAGACACTGTATATTATATATATATATATATATATATATATATATATATATATATATATATATATATATATATAGTATCTCACAAAAGTGAGTACACCCCTCACATTTTTGTAAATATTTTATTCTATCTTTTCATGTGACAACACTGAAGAAATTACACTTTGCTACAATGTAAAGTAGTGAGTGTACAGCTTGTATAACAGTGTAAATTTGCTGTCCCCTCAAAATAACTCAAAACACAGCCATTAATGTCTAAACCACTGGCAACAAAAGGGAGTACGCCCCTAAGTGAAAATGTCCAAATTGGGCCCAATTAGCCATTTTCCCTCCCCGGTGTCATGACTCGTTAGTGTTACAAGGTCTCAGGTGTGTATGGGGAGCAGGTGTGTTAAATTTGGTGTTATCGCTCTCATTCTCTCATACTGGTCACTGGAAGTTCAACATGGCACCTTATGGCAAAGAACTCTCTGAGGATCTGAAAAAAAGAATTGTTGCTCTACATAAAGATGGCCTAGGCTATATGAAGATTGCCAAGACCCTGAAACTGAGCTGCAGCATGGTGGCCAAGACCATATAGCGGTTTAACAGGATAAGTTCGACTCAGAACAGGCCTCGCCATGGTCGACCAAAGAAGTTGAGTGCATGTGCTCAGCAGGGCCGCTGTTAGAAATCACGGGGCCCCGTACAGCCTACCTAAGCGGGCCCCCCGACCCGCCCACCTCAGCGGGCCCCACCCCGACCCCGCCCACCTCAGCGGGCCCCACCCTGACCCCACCCACCTCAACAAAATGCAGCCTTGGTCCTCAAGTGATATTTATTTTTCTCCTGCCTGTTATAAATTTGATTAGACTAGTGTTCAAAGACACCTGAGATCATCCCTTTTTAATGAGAATGCTGCCGATGACTTTAAGGCATACTGTAGATTTTCTTTAAAGCATAGGTTGACCCTAACCACCCGATTTTGTGTGGAACATGTAACATGTTCCAAATCCTGCAGCCGCCTCTCCCCCCGCCATTGTAGTTCTCAAAGAACTACAATGGTGCTGTGGAGCACCGTGGTATTTCTTTGATTTTTTCCTGTCAGTGTATCTGCAAGCCCATACGGGATGTACAGGCACACAGATATACTGACGATCTGAAGAAGACCTACATGGCACCAGTGATCTGCTGATTGCTGGTACAATGCTTTACAGGCTCCAAAAGAAAAAAAAATAAATGCACATTTTTTTAACTGCAAAAAAATGTGCATTTATTATTTTTTTTAAAAGGTGAACTTATCCTTGAAGCCTTAAAGTACATCTATGATGCCTTTAAATCAGCTGAAGCATGCAATTATAATTATTTAAAATCTTTATGAGCTATTTCACACTAGCATTGCTCTTTGAAGAGTGATCTGCATTCAGATCTCTCTTCAGAGAGCATTTGGCTGGTGGGAGGAGGCATTGTATCACCTCTTCAGCACCTGTTAACCACTTCAAAATCCTGATAACAGTTGAATAGGATCGTGGCCAGTAGGCAACATGGTGGGTGGTCCAATGGGGACAATTTTTGCTGTGCAAAAAGCTTTGCAGTTGTGACATATGTACTTTCCATCCCGCTACCTTTCCAGCATAAAGGCTCTTTGAAACATCTGCTTAGCAAGGGATCCATGAGTGGATTCCCTGCTGAACTGGAGCTTCTCGGCATAGATGGCAGTGTTAAAACCTCTGTGCTAGTTCAGTCTATGCCCGCGTATACCACACAGTGGATAGGGGTGGACTGGTGATGGCTCTATGGATGGACAGATGTAAATGGAAATGTGTCCATTTACATCAGGCTATGTTTAATCTGTCATGTTTAGGTCTGGAAAAATAGACAAGGGTGAAGTCCTTTTCCATTTTTTTTTTTTGGAAACTGGACATATCCAGAGGTAGGTGGATGTAAACAGACAGCAGTCCTTATCTATTTTTCCAAACCTAAACATGACAGATTAAACATAGCCTGATGTAAATGGACACATTTCCATTTATATCTGTCCATTCATAGAGCCATCACCAGTCCACCCCTATCCACTGTGTGGTGTATGTGGATTTCTGTAGACCTACATAGAGGTCTGCACAAAAAAATTGACTGGTGGATCTAAGTGGAAAGCTTGGGCAAATAATTCTTATGGGGAGTTGTTGGAGGTCTTAAAAACACAGCTCAGCCATTTACTGCCCTCCAAACAGAAATGTAAGCAAGCATCTCATACTTATGATTACCATCATTATAATGATCAGAGCACAGCAGCTGCTCTGTTCCTCTGTCACAGTGTCACTGTTGGTTGCTGATTCTGTTATGGCTGTACTGTCTTACAATCTGCAACACAGTACAGCCATAAAGTTAACAAAATCAGCACCCAACAGCAATGTGACACTGTGACAGAGCAGCTGCTGTGATCTGATCGTCATAATGATGGTAAGCACACAGTGGAGAGTCGGGGAGTGTACCTTCCTTCCTTGGTAGTCAGTGTCAGTGTGTGAGGCTGTGCACCTCCCCCAGCCATCGGATTAAGCCTGCAGTGCCCTCTCAGCCTCCAGCCCACCTCACATCAGTCTCTTCCTCTGTCCGTGGAACTTACTGAGGGAGCAGTGTAGAAAAATATCACTCCGCCAGTGAAAACCTAGGCAGTGGATGGCCGTGACCGGAACTATATGGCAGCACATAAGCTTGTCTGCCTGCGCCCCGAAAAAGGAAAAGAAGTCCCTCCTCTTCTCAGTGCTGACATCTCCTGGGCCCCTAATGTTAACCCTAGGGGCCCAGGAAATTACCCTCAACAAAAAAACAAACAAATTGAAGAAGGTATGGTTTATAAAAAAACTTTTTATTTATTTAGGAGAAACAACTGTAAAGCTGCCCGGGCCCCCCTGCTGGACTGATAGAGCCCGGGCCCGGTACAACAGGGCTGGTTGTACTGCCCTATCAGCGGCCCTGGTGCTCAGTGTCACATCCAGAGGTTGTCTTTGGGTAAAAGACATATGAGTGCTGCCAGCATTGCTGCAGAGGTTGAAGGGGTGGGGGATCAGCCTGTTAGTGCTCAGACCAGACGCCGCACACTGCATCAGATTGGTCTGCATGGCTGTCGTCCCAGAAGGAAGCTTCTTCTAAAGATGATGCACAAGAAAGCCCACAAACAGTTTGCTGAAGACAAGCAGACTAAGGACATGGTTTACTAGAACCATCTCTTGTGGTCTGATGAGACCAAGATAAACCTATTTGGTTAGGATGTTGTCGTGTGTGGCGGCAACCAGGTGAGAAGTATAAAGACAAGTGTGTCTTGTCTAAGTCAAGCATGGTGGTGGGAGTGTCATGGTGTAGGGCTGCATGAGTGCTGCCAACACTGGGGAGCTGCAGTTCATTGAGGGAACTATAAATGCCAACATGTACTGTGACATACTCTGAAGCAGAGCATGATCCCCCCCCTTTCGGAGAAGAGGCCGCAGGGTAGTATTCCAACATGATAACGACCCCAAAACACACCTCCAAGACGACCACTGCCTTGCTAAGCAAGCTGAGGGTAAAGGTGATGGACTGGCCAAGCATGTTTCCAGACCTAAACCCTATTGGGCATCGGTGGGGCATCCTCAAAACAGAAGGTGGAGGAGCACAAGGTCTCTTAACACCCACCTAACAGCTCCGTTATGTCATCATGAAGGAGTGGAAGAGGACTCTAGTGGCAACCTGTGAAGCTCTGGGGAACTCCATGCCCAAGAGGGTTTAGGCAGTGCTGGAAAATAATGGAGGACACAAAAAATATTGACACTTTGGGCCAAATTTGGACATTTCACTTAAGGGTGTACTCACTTTTACTGCCAGTGATTTAGACATTAATGGCTGCGTGTGGAGTTATTTTGAGGGGACATTAAATTTGCACTGTTATACAAGCTGTACACTAACTACTTTACATTGTAGCAAAGTGTCATTTCTTCAGTGTTGTCACATGAAAAGATATAATAAAATATGTACAAAAATGTAAGGGGTGTACTCACTTTTGTGAGATACTGTGTATGTATGTATATATATATATATATATATATATATATATATATATATATATATATATATATATATATATATATATATATATATATATAGTTATGCATTATAAATACCATTTTCCTTTTTTTTTTTAATAAGTGATCACAATCCCTCTGTTCCCAGCTGCATAAGAGCTGGGGGGAGAAGAAGCAGCAGTACACTGAGCTTCCCAGTGACAGGCTGTGCAAGGGAGGGGGGGGGGTGTCAGGACATGTCTGATCATTAGAGGAGAGCAGGAGAGCATGCTGAGTTCCAGCACAGCCAGAGAAGTGATCATGGTGTGTTCTCCTGCTTAGTGTGGTCAATAATAGGAAAGCAGAGGTACTGGCAGGAACACCAGGGATTTCACACAAAGGAAGCAATACAAAGAGAACATGATACTTTCTCAAACAAGTAAATGGTACAGCAGGCTTCTATCAGGAATATTAAATGTTGGAGTAACAAACGCTTTAAGGCCCAATTCCTACTATGATGCACAACGTCAAGCTTCATTCATATGTGCTTTTTAGTGTTGTCATGCTACGCACATTGAAACAAGTGGGCTGCCCTGTGCTGAGTGTCCTGTAAAAATGTGACAAGTACATAGCTCATGCATCTTTTTGAGATTCAGATTTTAAACACGCATTTTTCCTTATTTGTTGCAGTTTTTACATGCACAAAGCGTAGTCATTCTTGCATTGCCATTCACTGTAATGGCAAAAGTGCGGTTTGCCACACAAAGTTTATCACAAGAAATGCACGGCAATCCAGGCAACTAAAAAAAAAAAAAATATTAAGCTCAAATCTCAAAAAGGTGCATGAGTAAAGCCCCGCACACACGAGTAGAAATTTGGCCGGGAAATTTTGTCCGACGACCGATCTGCCGATTTTCGGCTTGTTAGTATGGTGTTTCTGACAACCGACTCCGACTTTTTGGCCGAAAAAATCCTGGTGTGCAGGCTATATCAAAACAACGTCCGATTTTCGTCTAATTAGTACAGATTTCGATGGGGAAAAATCTTATGAGCAAGACTAGGCATGCTCAGAGATGAAAGAACACATACAAAGCAATCCAACACATGAAATCACTTCTGAAGTAGAATTCTGTCGTGCGGGAAAATTCGTGTGCAGTCTAGAGTGCATTCCAACCAACAGACACGCACTCTGGACAAAAGACGGACGACCAATCGGCGGAAATTCGTTGCGTGTGTACGAGGCTTTAGTTTGACCTCTCCTTTCCTTTGTTTGCCTGTCTGCACAGTGGAAAAGTAGTAATGCATGTAAAGCAGATAACATCCCACTTCAAATAAATAAATAAAAACCTGTGCTCTGTGCTGTGTGGAATGATAGGAGAAAAAACAAATTACCGGTAAATTAAATACCAAAGACCACTGCAAAACTCATATCGGAATACAGAACATATACACTGTAAATATAATATACAAAATGGGTGTGCTGTCCCTTGAAATTCTACATCATATAAGGTTTTTATAGTGCTCAATAACTATCAAACATAACCAAGCATATAAATAGCCAAAAAACCTTAAAACAATTAATGTAAAGTATACATATAAAAATCCATGTGCTAAATTTCATAGAAAGTGCCCAAGTGCAAAACCATAAAAAAAATGCATAGAATTTATGTTCTATCTATATAAAAGTTCATATGAATTCATTAAGTACACAGTAATACAGTATATTAATGGTGCAGACCTTCAACTTTAAACTTGTGCTCCAGGTGCTGTAATACACTTGCCAGTGTGACTCCATCACCACTTTTACACACTTCTTACCGGAATTAATAACCTCCAGATCAGCATGAGAAAGGAACGCTCCTCATTCTTAGAACTAATCTCTTGGCTGCACATTTCAGGAAGCCTGTTTCTCCCCCTGGTGGCACTCTCATCGGATTTACACTTTCACAGACAGCCATCAAAAGGTGCATGTCATACTCAAAAAGTGTAAAGTGGAGGCGCAAAGCCTGTGTGAGTGCCACCAAGGGGAGAAATAGGATACCTGGATTGTGAAGCCAAGAGATTACTTGTGCACCTATTTTGGAAGTTTTTAGATTCTATTTTAAATTGTGAATTCTTCTATTATGGCACTTTTCCACTGCAAGTACCGGCTAGTACCGGCTCGGCTCTACTCGGCCCTGCTTGGCCCGGTTTGCTTTTCCACTGCGGTACCCCATGGTATAGTGTCGGAACGGTTCGGTAAGGTACAGTATAGGTTTGCTTTTCCACTAAAGTAGTACTAAAGTTAAGTGGGTGGGATAACAACGGGGTGGGTGTGATTCTCTGACCAATCAGTGGCTAGTAGTGACTGCATGCAAAGGATTGTGGGATATGGTACCAGTTTGGTACCTGTTGGAACCACAATCGAGTAGGTACTGTTTTTTCAGAGCCGTACCGTACCGTACCGTTCGGTTCCATGCAGGGGAAAAGCAAACCTATACCGTACCGTACCGAACCGTTCCGACCCTATACCATGCGGTACCGCAGTGGAAAAGCACAAAAGCGTGCCGAACCGGTACGGTTCCATGCAGTGGAAAAGCGCCATTAGTTGCTACAAATGTAATCACATGACAACAGGGGCTAAGTGTGCTCAAAAGGGCATCATTCAGGTGTCCCTAGGAAAGTGTTATGTCTACATACATGCCTCACTATAATTACTAATACACCCCACCCCACTCACATATGCATTTTTTTTTTTTTTTTTTTACTGCAGAACTGTACTTTAAATCTTATTTTTATGTTAAGACTAAATACAATGCCTTATAAGATGTCAGTGCTATAAGCATAGGCATACTGGCTGTGTTGAATGTTCATTTTACCCTTACCACTTTGGACATCCTGTGTTTCTGTTTTTTGTAAGTCACTCATCTCATTCCCCTTCTGAGTTTCAATTGCTAGCTCATCTGCAGATAGTAAGGACCCTTCTCTGTGTTCACAGCCAGGCACCATGCCTTTGCTGTACATCAGAAGGAAAACTGCAAAAGGTACTGGAAGCTGGAGAAAAACACAACAAATCCAGTTTGTCAGAAAAGTGGAGTTATATACAGTATTTACATCATAAATTAGGAAATGCTTACAAACTATTCTCACATTGGTATATGATTCCCAGAGGAGTAACTAGAACCTTCAGGGGCCCGGTGCAAGAAACCATGAAGGGCCCCCCGAACCCCTGGCCGGGGCCCATCCCTTTAAGCCTGGGGCTCTTCGCACTGATCCTGGGGCCCTTTACTCTCGGTGCGGGGCCCTTTATTACGGTCCCGCAGTGGGACCCTTTCACAAGTTCTGCAGCGGGCCCACTTCCTGCCATCTTGGGGCCTCCCCACGATGGTGGAATATCAGGGCCTGGTCGCAAGTGTGACCTTTGCAATCCTGGAAGTTCACCCACTGGTGTCAGTAGTTTATATTTTTTGGTATTTTAATTGTATTATTTTTTATCATTTTATTTTATTTTTTTACAATGTCACTTACTATGACTCTGTCCATTCATAAAAGGAAGAAGCTGGTAAATTACATATTTACCGACCCCTTCCTGGTTTTCTTTTGTGACACATCCCCTGCAGCAGCCGACAGGAGAGGGGAGGGATCACAGTGGGGGTGGGGGGGGCAGCACAGTGGGGGGAGGGGACCGGGGGAGCACACAGGGGCACAGAGACAGCAGAACACAAGTGAACTGGATAGGAGGATTGGCGGGAGCAGCATACAGAGGAACCAATCTCCTCATTTTCCTCCTGCAGCTACAGGAGGAAAAAGGAGGTCAGTGATTTCTCTACATGCTGCCCAAGCCGCCCCTCCTATCCAGGTGTACAGGGGAGCCGCACAGGCCCCCTGGAGCATGGGGCCCGGTTGCAATTGCAACCCCTGCAACCCCTGTAGTTATGCCTCTGATGATTCCATATCTAAATTTGTCCCTAACGCACTCCCGACATTCTTTTGGGGCTGAAAAGAGCAAGGCACTCTTTTCCACATCTAGTGGTCCAAAGGCTTACTGCTTTTGGATACGTGTATTTAACGTGATTTGATCATTTATACATTTTTATTCTACTCATAACCCGTGGGAAGCACTATTACACAGGCCAATCTCAGTCCTTAGTAGAAATGAGAGAAATTTGGTGGGGTTTATCTTCTTGGTGGCCTAGCAGACGTTTGCCAAAGCTTGAAGAGAACCATCAATCAACTGAGGTTAAAAAGAGGCTCATGGGGACTAGAATACATGAGAACCCTGACACCCAGGCCAAATTTCTTAAGGTTTGGGATGTATGACTGAACTATATTGATCACTTAAATCTGGACCACTCCCTAATCTCGGTCTGATAGAACACATCAATCCATGCAGATGTTGCTGTTTGGTTGGGCCTCACGGAAACTCTCTATATCCTTATTCCCCCTTTCTTCCCCTCCTCCCATATGTCCCAACTTCCTCTTTGGTGCCTGTTTTTTTTCCCCTTTTTCTTTTCCATCTCTCTTTCTCTTCATTCGTCCTCCTCCCTTTGGCCTTTAAGAAGAGTTTAAGTCATGAGCAAATCCATCCATTCCTCTCCTTCTTACAGATCATTTTATGACTTTGCGATTTAAGGAATCCCCACTGAATTCTTACAGTATCTTTACTGCTTTCTACTTTTGCACATGACTGCACATGCTTTGGGGATGAGATTTAATTTGCGTCTGTATTTGTATACTAACACTGATGTTGGGAACTCTTTATGCCACACTCATATTCGGTGTACTTGTATAACCATGTCTTTTGCTACTGATCACGGATTATTATTTAAAAAAAACTTAAAGCGGTTCTAAAGCCCAAATGTTTTTTTTTTTTTTTTTTACCTTAATGCATTCCCTGTATTAAAGTAAAAATGTTTTACAGTTTTCTGCTTTCCACCATCTCTCAAAATACTTACCTGAGTCCTCAATAGATCCAGCACGGTACACAGCATAGCTGCATATCTTCGCTCCCCTCTCTTCCTTTTCACACAGATTTTGGTGCAGTAGCAGGAGCCATTGACTCTTGCTGCTGTCAATCAAATGCTGTGAGGAGGAAGTGGGGGTGGGGCCAAGCCATCCATAGACATACGTAGCTTAGGAGCGAGCACTCACTGTGTGCAGCAAGAGTAAGCGGTTTGCTATGGGGCACACAAACAAAAGGAGAAGCCAGCATTGCCAGCAAGGGACCCCAGAAAAGAATTTTGGCGCCACTCTGTGTAATGATTTTTTAAAAATAGGTAAGTGTAACATGTTTATTGTCTTAAAAAGAAAACTTTATTTTGCCTTTAGTAACGCTTTAATAAACAACTTTAATAAAAATATCTGTGAAATAAATAATAAATTAGGGGCTGATTCACATTTTCTGTTGGGGTGCATTACTGCATGCAAGTTAATGTATGGTATTTTGTACTGTTAACATATATAGAATTAAGATAAATATATATATATATATATATATATATATATATATATATATATATATATATACACACACAGTATCTCACAAAAGCGAGTACACCCCTTACATTTTTGTAAATATTTTATTATACCTTTTCATGTGACAGCACTGAAGAATTGACACTTTGCTACAATGTAAAGTAGTGAGTGTACAGCTTGTATAACAGTGTACATTTGCTGTCCCCTCAAAATAACTCAACACACAGCCATTGAGGTCTAAACTGCTGGCAACAAAAGTGAGTACACCGCTAAGGGAAAATGTCAAAATTGGGCCAAAGTGTCAATATTTTGTGTGGCCACCATTATTTTCCAGCACTGTCTTAACCCTCTTGGGCATGGAGTTCACCAGTGCTTCACAGGTTGCCACTGGAGTCCTCTTCCACTCTTCCATGATGACATCATGGAGCTGGTGGATGTTAGAGACCTTGTACTCCTCCACCTTCCGTTTGAGGATGCCCCACAGATGCTTATTAGGGTTTAGGTCTGGAAACATGCTTGGCCAGTCCATCACCTTTACCCTCAGCTTGCTTAGCAAGGCAGTGGTCTTCTTGGAGATGTGTTTGCGGCAGTGGAATCGGCAGGGGGGGGCTGACCTGGGCTATAGCCCCGAGTGTGCTCCCCAAAAGCCCCAGGTCTCCTGTTGCTTTTTTAAAATGATTCGCCCCGAGTCCCAAAGCCTGGGTTTGGCCGAGAACTCGGGCTACATTCCTCAGCAGTGTAAGATTTATAAAGCACATGCAATGATTGGTGGGCAATCCGGGGCAGCCGCAAGGAGAGTGAATGCAGCTGTCAAGTTTCAGCATTGATGTCGGGTGTGGGCGGGGCCGGTATGCCACGCCCACCTTCCTCCCCAGACAGCTTCTGTTTCTCTATGCACGGAACAATGGGGCGGAGCCCCGCATACCGGTCCCGCCCACACCCGAAATCAATGCTACTTGACAGCGGCAATCACTCTCCTTCCTTGCGGCTGCCCCAGATCGCCCACCAATCACTGGATGCAGTGGCGTAAAGGGCACTGTGTAAACCGCAGGCAGTGGCAGCTCCTTCAGTCCGGGGACTAGCGGGGGCGGAGCCGTGGCGGGAAGGGGGCGGGGCCTCGGCGGGAAGAAGGGGCGGAGCCTCAGCGGGAAGAAGGTGAGTGCCCATTGCTCAAGTGTGTGTGCTGGGTAGTAGAGGGATGGGGAAGCTGCATATAGAGGAATTCATCTTTCTCTATTCTTTCTGCAGCTGCTGAATAACCCTCCTGCAGGAAGAATAGGGGAAGATCAATTCCTCTATATGCAGCTGCCCCATCCCCCTCCTATACAACTTCTTTTGCTGGCTCACCAGTGCTCTTAACCCCCCCCCCTCCAGTGTTCTAATCCCCCCTCAGTGCTCTTATTCCCCCCCCACTCGGTGCTCTTATCCCCCCCCCCACCCTCAGTGCACTTATCCCTGACTCAGTGCTCTTATCCCCGACTCAGTGCTCTTAACCCCCCCACCCAGTGCACTGGACTGCCCCCTGTTCTTTAGCCCTCCCCCGGTGCTCTTCAGCTCCCCACTGTGCTTTTCATCTCCCTCCCCCCTATGCTCCCTGTCCCCCCCGTGCTCTCCACCCCCTGCGCCTTCCAACCCCCCTGCAATGCTTTCCAAACCCCCTCTTAATACTCTCCAGTCCCCACCCACCACTGTGCCCTTCAGCTCCTCCAGTGCTCTCTGCTTCACCTGTGCTCTCCGGCCCCCCTAGTGCTCTTCTATCTTCTATCATGTCCTCAGTCTCTGACCATCTCCTGTATCATCTCTGCAGTCTCTGACCATCTCCTGTATCATCTCTGCAGTCTCTGACTGTCTCCTGAACCATGTCTGCAGTCTCTGACCATCTTCTGTAACATGTCCTCAGTCTCTGACCATCTCCTGTATCATGTCCTTAGTCTCTGACCATCTTCTGTAACATGTCCTCAGTCTCTGACCATCTCCTGTATCATGTCCTCAGTCTCTGACCATCTTCTGTAACATGTCCTCAGTCTCTCACCATCTCCTGTATCATGTCCTCAGTCTCTGACCATCTTCTGTAACATGTCCTCAGTCTCTCACCATCTCCTGTATCATGTCCTCAGTCTCTGACCATCTCCTGTATCATGTCCTCAGTCTCTGACCATCTTCTGTAACATGTCCTCAGTCTCTCACCATCTCCTGTATCATGTCCTCAGTCTCTGACCATCTTCTGTAACATGTCCTCAGTCTCTCACCATCTCCTGTATCATGTCCTCAGTCTCTGACCATCTCCTGTATCATGTCCTCAGTCTCTGACCATCTTCTGTAACATGTCCTCAGTCTCTCACCATCTCCTGTATCATGTCCTCAGTCTCTGACCATCTTCTGTAACATGTCCTCAGTCTCTCACCATCTCCTGTATCATGTCCTCAGTCTCTGACCATCTCCTGTATCATGTCCTCAGTCTCTGACCATCTTCTGTAACATGTCCTCAGTCTCTGACCATCTCCTGTATCATGTCCTCAGTCTCTGACCATCTTCTGTAACATGTCCTCAGTCTCTGACCATCTCCTGTAACATGTCCTGAGTCTCTGGCCATCTTCTGTTTAATGTCCTCAGTCTCTGACCATCTCCTGTATCATGTCCTCAGTCTCTGACCATCTCCTGTATCATCTCTGCAGTCTCTGACTGTCTCCTGAACCATGTCTGCAGTCTCTGACCATCTCCTGTATCATGTCCTTAGTCTCTGACCATCTTCTGTAACATGTCCTCAGTCTCTGACCATCTCCTGTATCATGTCCTTAGTCTCTGACCATCTTCTGTAACATGTCCTCAGTCTCTGACCATCTCCTGTATCATGTCCTCAGTCTCTGACCATCTTCTGTAACATGTCCTCAGTCTCTCACCATCTCCTGTATCATGTCCTCAGTCTCTGACCATCTCCTGTATCATGTCCTCAGTCTCTGACCATCTTCTGTAACATGTCCTCAGTCTCTCACCATCTCCTGTATCATGTCCTCAGTCTCTGACCATCTTCTGTAACATGTCCTCAGTCTCTCACCATCTCCTGTATCATGTCCTCAGTCTCTGACCATCTCCTGTATCATGTCCTCAGTCTCTGACCATCTTCTGTAACATGTCCTCAGTCTCTCACCATCTCCTGTATCATGTCCTCAGTCTCTGACCATCTTCTGTAACATGTCCTCAGTCTCTCACCATCTCCTGTATCATGTCCTCAGTCTCTGACCATCTCCTGTATCATGTCCTCAGTCTCTGACCATCTTCTGTAACATGTCCTCAGTCTCTGACCATCTCCTGTATCATGTCCTCAGTCTCTGACCATCTTCTGTAACATGTCCTCAGTCTCTGACCATCTCCTGTAACATGTCCTGAGTCTCTGGCCATCTTCTGTTTAATGTCCTCAGTCTCTGACCATCTCCTGTATCATGTCCTCAGTCTCTGACCATCTCCTGTATCATCTCTGCAGTCTCTGACTGTCTCCTGAACCATGTCTGCAGTCTCTGACCATCTCCTGTATCATGTCCTTAGTCTCTGACCATCTTCTGTAACATGTCCTCAGTCTCTGACCATCTCCTGTATCATGTCCTTAGTCTCTGACCATCTTCTGTAACATGTCCTCAGTCTCTGACCATCTCCTGTATCATGTCCTCAGTCTCTGACCATCTTCTGTAACATGTCCTCAGTCTCTCACCATCTCCTGTATCATGTCCTCAGTCTCTGACCATCTTCTGTAACATGTCCTCAGTCTCTCACCATCTCCTGTATCATGTCCTCAGTCTCTGACCATCTCCTGTATCATGTCCTCAGTCTCTGACCATCTTCTGTAACATGTCCTCAGTCTCTCACCATCTCCTGTATCATGTCCTCAGTCTCTGACCATCTTCTGTAACATGTCCTCAGTCTCTCACCATCTCCTGTATCATGTCCTCAGTCTCTGACCATCTCCTGTATCATGTCCTCAGTCTCTGACCATCTTCTGTAACATGTCCTCAGTCTCTCACCATCTCCTGTATCATGTCCTCAGTCTCTGACCATCTTCTGTAACATGTCCTCAGTCTCTCACCATCTCCTGTATCATGTCCTCAGTCTCTGACCATCTTCTGTAACATGTCCTCAGTCTCTCACCATCTCCTGTATCATGTCCTCAGTCTCTGACCATCTCCTGTATCATGTCCTCAGTCTCTGACCATCTTCTGTAACATGTCCTCAGTCTCTCACCATCTCCTGTATCATGTCCTCAGTCTCTGACCATCTTCTGTAACATGTCCTCAGTCTCTCACCATCTCCTGTATCATGTCCTCAGTCTCTGACCATCTCCTGTATCATGTCCTCAGTCTCTGACCATCTTCTGTAACATGTCCTCAGTCTCTCACCATCTCCTGTATCATGTCCTCAGTCTCTGACCATCTTCTGTAACATGTCCTCAGTCTCTCACCATCTCCTGTATCATGTCCTCAGTCTCTGACCATCTTCTGTAACATGTCCTCAGTCTCTCACCATCTCCTGTATCATGTCCTCAGTCTCTGACCATCTCCTGTATCATGTCCTCAGTCTCTGACCATCTTCTGTAACATGTCCTCAGTCTCTGACCATCTCCTGTATCATGTCCTCAGTCTCTGACCATCTTCTGTAACATGTCCTCAGTCTCTGACCATCTCCTGTAACATGTCCTGAGTCTCTGGCCATCTTCTGTTTAATGTCCTCAGTCTCTGACCATCTCCTGTATCATGTCCTCAGTCTCTGACCATCTCCTGTATCATCTCTGCAGTCTCTGACTGTCTCCTGAACCATGTCTGCAGTCTCTGACCATCTCCTGTATCATGTCCTTAGTCTCTGACCATCTTCTGTAACATGTCCTCAGTCTCTGACCATCTCCTGTATCATGTCCTTAGTCTCTGACCATCTTCTGTAACATGTCCTCAGTCTCTGACCATCTCCTGTATCATGTCCTCAGTCTCTGACCATCTCCTGTATCATGTCCTCAGTCTCTCACCATCTCCTGTATCATGTCCTCAGTCTCTGACCATCTTCTGTAACATGTCCTCAGTCTCTCACCATCTCCTGTATCATGTCCTCAGTCTCTGACCATCTTCTGTAACATGTCCTCAGTCTCTCACCATCTCCTGTATCATGTCCTCAGTCTCTGACCATCTCCTGTATCATGTCCTCAGTCTCTGACCATCTTCTGTAACATGTCCTCAGTCTCTGACCATCTTCTGTATCATGTCCTCAGTCTCTGACCATCTCCTGTATCATGTCCTCAGTCTCTGACCATCTCCTGTAACATGTCCTCAGTCTCTGGCCATCTTCTGTTTAATGTCCTCAGTCTCTGACCGTCTCCTGAACCATGTCCTCAGTCTCTGACCGTCTCTTGTATCATGTCTGCAGTCTTTGACCACTTCTTGTATCATGTCTGTAGTCTCTGACCATCTCCTGTACCATGTCTGCAGTCTCTGACCATCTCCTGTACCATGTCTGCAGTCTCTGACCATCTCCTGTACCATGACGTCTCTAAGACTTTGAAATGTGTTCACCACATATACCGGGATGCTTCGCTTTCCATTCACAGGCCTGTGGAAGAGGTGCTGCAAATCACAGCAGGACAATGCTTGCTGGATCTGTTGGGTTGGGCAGGTGAGTGTTCCCACGTATAACATGTAAGAGGAGGGAAAAAAAATGATGGGACAATAGTCAGACATGGGGTGGTATGAAGAGAAGTACAGGGGGTCAGACATGGGGTGGTATGGAGAGGAGTACAGGGGGTCAGACATGGGGTGGTATGGAGAGGAGTACAGGGGGTCAGACATGGGTTGGTATGGAGAGGAGTACAGGGGGTCAGACATGGGGTGGTATGGAGAGGAGAGGAGTACAGGGGGTCAGTCATGGGGTGGTATGGAGAGGAGTACAGGGGGTCAGACATGGGGTGGTATGAAGAGGAGTACAGGGGGTCAGACATGGGGTGGTATGGAGAGGAGTACAGGGGGTCAGTCATGGGGTGGTATGGAGAGGAGAGGAGTACAGGGGGTCAGACATGGGGTGGTATGGAGAGGAGTACAGGGGGTCAGACATGGGGTGGTATGGAGAGGAAAGGAGTACAGGGGGTCAGTCACGGGGTGGTATGGAGAGCCGAGAAGTACAGGGGGTCAGACATGGGGTGATATGGAGAGGAGAACAGGGGGGCAGATATAGGGTGGTATGGAGAGGAGCGGAGTACAGGGGGTCAGTCATGGGGTGGTATGGAGAGGAGAGAAGTACAGGGGTTCAGTCATGGGGTTGTATGAAGAGGAATACAGGGGGTCAGACATGGGGTGGTATGGAGAGGAGCTCTCCATACCACCCCATGATTGACCTCCTGTACTCCTCTCCTCTCCATACCACCCCATGTCTGACCCCCTGTACTCCTCTTCATACCACCCCATGTCTGACCCCCTGTACTCCTCTCCTCTCCATACCACCCCATGACTGACCCCCTGTACTCCTCTCCTCTCCATACCACCCCATGACTGACCCCCTGTACTCCTCTCATCTCCATACCACCCAATGACTGACCCCCTGTACTCCTCTCCTCTCCATACCACCCCATGTCTGACCCCATGTACTCCTCTCCATACCAACCCATATCTGACCCCCTGTACTCCTCTCCATACCACCCCATGTCTGACCCCCTGTACTCCTCTCCTCTCCATACCACCCCATGACTGACCCCCTGTACTCCTCTCCATACCACCCCATGTCTGACCCCCTGTACTCCTCTTCATACCACCCCATGTCTGACCCCCTGTACTCCTCTCCATACCACCCCATGTCTGACCCCCTGTACTCCTCTCCATACCACCCCATGACTGACCCCCTGTACTCCTCTCCTCTCCATACCACCCCATGTCTGACCCCCTGTACTCCTCTCCATACCAATCCATGTCTGACCCCCTGTACTCCTCTCCTCTCCATACCACCCCATGACTGACCTCCTGTACTCCTCTCCATACCACCCCATGTCTGACCCCCTGTACTCCTCTCCATACCACCCCATGTCTGACCCCCTGTACTCCTCTCCATACCACCCCATGTCTGACCCCCTGTACTCCTCTCCATACCACCCCATGTCTGACTCCCTGTACTCCTCTCCTCTTCATACCACCCCATGACTGACCTCCTGTACTCCTCTCCATACCACCACATGACTGACCCCCTTTACTTCTCTCTTCTCCATACCACCCAATTTCTCACCCCCTGTACTTCTCTCCATACCACCCCTTGACTGACCCTTGACTGAGGGGGCCATTGGGTGGAGCTTGGGCGGTACTTACTTTTAAATATGGGAGGAGCTTGGGCGGGGCTTTTCTTTAAAATGTGGGAGGGGGTTATCAAATTTATCTTCAGGCTGAAGCCCCTGGTCTTTTTCCCACCTAGCAACACCCCTGGTTTGCGGTCGTTATTATGTTGGAATACTGCCCTGTGGCTCAGTCTCCAAAGGAAGGGGCTCTTGCTCTGCTTCAGTATGTCACAATACATGTTAGCAGTCATGTTTCTCTCAATGAACTGTAGCTCCCCAATGCCGGCAGCACTCATGCAACCCCAGAACATGACACTCCCAGCTTCATGATTGACTGTAGGCAAGATATGCCATGAGGTGCCTTGTTGAACTTCCAGTGACCAGTATGAGAGAGTGAGAGCAATTTTGAGGGGACAACAAATGTACACTGTTATACAAGCTGCACACTCACTACTTTACATTGTAGCAAAGTGTCATTTCTTCAGTGCTGTCACATGAAAAGATGCAGTAATAAAATATTTATAAAAATGTGAGGGGTGTACTTACTTTTGTGAGATTATATATATATATATACATATATATATATATATATATATATATATATATATATATATATATATATATATATATATATATATATATATATATATATATACATATATACACATACATACACATATATACATACACATATACACTAAGCTTTCTGTGTAGCAATAAGTCATTTAGAATAGGCTGCAAACAAATGGAAAATAAACAAAACAAGGACTTGCACTTTTTTTTTGTAATTTGAACAAAATGCATCCCAACACACAGCAGTGCTTTGTGGTCCCCTGTAGTGCGGGCTTATCAGCACCTACTGTATTGGAGTACCACCCTCAACGAATGCCTCTACAACACAATGCACAGAATGCAGCATGTTACCGTAAATTTTAGAACATTACTACAATGAATGAGTATGAAAGGGACCTAAAGGAATTTGGGAATGAGCATGTTTCCGGTTATATTATGTAGTCACTCAGATGCCTACACAAAGAGAGAATTAAATACTCACATTGATGACAGCCATAATCCAAAATGCATAGGCCACATTTGTTAGCGCTGGCCCATCCTGTGGAAGAACATAATGTGACACATTCCCTGGATGAGGAGGTACAATTGAGTTCCTTATGTGTTCCAGATTCCTGCTCCCATTTAGGGTTGAGTTGGACTGGATACAGTTGGTGTCCGAAAGGAATGGATCTGCTATCAAAGGACTCAGAAGTGCTCCAAAACCAACAAAGAAATGAAGCACCTAAAAAAAAAAAAAAAAAAAAAAAAAAAAAATAGCACATAAGTTTACTAAGTAATGCCTAAATCTAGTTTTCAAGTATTACATGTTTCTACATGTTTCTATGGTTTATAAGAAATGGCTAGGAAAAGTCTGTATTATTTTACTCAATAGAACTGGTTTGATCTTTGTGTTTCTGTGGGTTACAATTCAAGAAAATGGGGCTTTTACTCTCCACTTTTTAGAGAATGAACACTCATTTAGCCAAGCATACAAGCTGGAAGCAATATGCATAAAAAATGGAAGCAAAATGCAAGCATTTTTAAAACTGCAGTTGAATTAGTCCATTAATGTTATGGTCGAAGGATAAGTGTTCACCATTTTTCACAAGAGACATAATTCATGACGTTACATGCAACTTCTGGAAACTGTTATACTGTATCAATATTTAGCGTGACATTATGTAAATAGTCAGTGTTCTCAGTGTAATTATGGAATCATGTTAATGAAAGACAACGCTATTGAATATACGCAACTCAGTTTTGCATAAATGTTGGCAAGTTGATGCACATTTTGGCTTCTCTTAGCCTTTGAAAATTTACGTAATAAGACATCTTCTTAACCAAAGTCATCATCTTTCCAATTGACAGAGGTAATACAAAGCCAAATCACTGTGCCATACTCTACCCAAGGGATTCTCCATCATAGGTTTGATGTCTATATGTGCCATAATTAATAACGTTTTTTTCAACCTGACTAACTATGTAGCGTGATTTTTTGTGAACAACAGTAAAATTGTAGTAGACAATATGCAAACTCACAAAGCAAGCTTTTTTTTCTACTCCAGTCTTAAGCTTGTTATCCACTTGCCGACTGCCGCACGACTATTTACATCGGCAGTCAGCCCCTCACAGGCAGGGCGACGTAGGGCTACGTCGCTAGCCTGTGAGGGTCTAGGGAGCAAGCGCGCGCCGCCGGAGGCGTGCTCCCGCGCGGTCACGGACCCCCCCCCCCGCGCGTGTGACCGGTGGACCCGATGTCCGCCAGTCACTCTCGATCGTCCGTTAGAGCGGAAGAAAGGCAGGCGGCTAATGTAAACAAGCCGCCTGTCATTCTCCCCTGTGTATGAATGGTGATCATACGGTTCTACTATGTAGGACCGTTGATCACTGTTCTTACAGCTCAAGCCACAGCCAATCACAGTTAGAATCACGCCCCTAGGGACACACATAACCCCTCCCTCTCAAAAAAAGTTAACCCCTTCACTACCAGTGTCATTTTACAGTAACAGTGCATATGTATAGCACTGATTACTGCAGTAATGTCACTGGTACCCCCAAAAGTGTCAAAAATGTCAGTCAAGGGTCCGATATGTCCGCCGCAATGTCGCAGTACCCCAAAAAAAAAAAAAAATCGCAGATCGCCGCCATTACCTGTTAAAAAAAAAACAACAAAAATGACAAAAATCTTTCCCTTAGTTAGTAAACGCAATAACTTTTGCGAAAACCAATCAAAATACGCTTTTTTTTTACCAAACCTATGTAGCAGAAAACAAATTGGCCTAAAATGTTAAAAAAAAATTTGATTTTTACATTTTTTTGGGGGGAATTTCATATAAAAAAAAATGTGAAAAATATTATTTTTGCAAAATTGACGCTCTTTTTTTGTTTATAGCGCAAAAAGTAAAAATCGCACAGGTGATCAAATACCACCAAAATAAAACTCTGTTTGTGGGAAAAAAAGGACGTCAAATTAATTCGGGTACAGCGTCGCATGACCGCACAATTGTCCGTTAAACTCACGCAGTGCAGAATAGAAAACCTTAGTTACTTACCGGTGACGGTATTTCTAAGAGCCTTTCAGGACAGCACCTTGAGAGAGTGCAGCTCCACCCAATCCACAGGAAACACTGCCAAATAAAAACTCCTCCTCTTCCACCATGCCTCAGTCATAGAGTAGCCTCCGACATGCTGGAAAACAGAACATAAACAACTACCACAGGTTAAACATTTACAAATTTATATTATAAACAAAACCAAGGGGGGGTAGCTGCTGCTGTCCTGAAAGGCTCTTAGAAATACCGTCACCGGTAAGTAACTAAGGTTTTCTCAGGTCGCCTTTCAGGACAGCACCTGGAGAGGATAAGCGAGTAACTTACACTTAGGGTGGGACCACTGCCTGCAGAACCTTTCTGCAGAAGGCTTGATCCTGAGCTGACAACAAGTCCAACCTGTAGTGTCTAATAAAGGTTGAAAAGCTACACCAGGTAGCTGCCTTGCAGATCTGTTCTGGCTAAGCACCGGCCCATTCAGCCCATGAGGTTGCCACAGACCTTGTAGAATGCGCCAAAATGCCTTCTGGAGGTTCTTCTCCTTGAGCTACATAAGCCTGTTCAATTGCCCATCTGAGCCATTTGCCTAAAGTGCTCTTTGATGCTTTTTCTCCTATACGGGACAAATAATGCATTTGTCTTTCTGAATTCTTTAGTTACCAGGAGGAACTGAAGTAAGCATCTCCTCACGTCCAAGGTATGAAAGGATTCTTCCCGAGTATTACTAGGAGTTGAGGAGAAGGTTGGTAACACAATTTCTTGTGATCTATGAAAAGATGAAGCAATCTTTGGAAGAAAGGCTGGGTCCGTTCTCAGGACTACTCGATCTGCAAAAATTGTCAAAAAAGGGTCTGAAACTGAGAGGGCCTGAATCTCACTGATTCTTCTGGCCGAGGTTATTGCTATCAAAAAGATAGTCTTCAAAACCAAATTCTTCAGAGAAGCCTCTTTTAATGGTTCAAAAGGAAACTTAGTCAAACCTTGTAACACAATGGTCAAATCCCATTTGGGAAATACTTTAAGGGCTATTGGCCTGTTGCGGGCTAATGCCTTGAAAAATCTAATAATTAGAGTCTCTTGGGACAAAGTCTTTTCGAAAAAAACTGAAAGAGCCGCTACTTGCGTTTTTAGAGTGCTGGCTGCTAGTCCCTTCTCCATTCCTTCATGGAGGAACTCTAGCACTGAAACTAAATTCTTTAATTCCAAATTCTTGCTGGAACACCAGAAGTTATATTTTCTCCAGACTTTCATGTAAATATCCCTGGTCACCTTCTTCCTACTGGAGAGAAGGGTAGAGATAACTTTTTCCGACAGGCCTCTGGCTCTTAAGAGGTCTTCCTCAGAAACCACGCTGTCAGTTGTAGGCAGTCCAGTTCCGGATAAACCAGGTTCCCCTGTGTCAAAAGATCTCTCCTGGACGGAAGTCTCCAGGGAGGTTCTGAGGCAAGATTCAGCAGGAGGGTGAACCAAGTTTTCTTTGGCCAAAAAGGTGTAATCAGAATTAAGTTGGTCTTTTCTTCCCTGAATTTTTTGAGAACCAACGGAATCAGTTGGAATGGAGGGAATGCATAAGACAAAGGGAAGTCCCATGGATGAGCTAGAGCATCCAAGCCCCAGTCCTGATCCTCCCTGTGTAGGGAAAAGAATCTTTGGACTTTGGTGTTCTGTTGACAAGCGAACAGATCTATTTGGGGAAGACCCCAAGCTTCCACAATCTGCTTAAATACCTCTTGGTTCAGACTCCATTCTGATTCCAACACCTTTCTCCTGCTCAGCAAATCTGCTAGAAGGTTTTGTGATCCCTTTAGATGTACAGCTGTCAGGGAGGCTAGATCTTTCTCCGCCCAGGAGAGTAGCTGGATTGCCAGGTCTGAGAGCTGCCTGCTTCTTGTGCCTCCTTGTTTTGACACATAGGCCACCGCTGTCATGTTGTCCGACAGAACTTGCACATGATGGCCCTTGACTGTCTGTTGAAAGGACCAAAGACCCAGAAGGATGGCTTTCAACAAACATGGATGATTTCCTGGACTCTGCTTTGGACCATGTTCCTTGCATTGTCCGACCGTCCAAGTGGGCTCCCCAGCCCCACGCACTGGCAGCCCACTTGGACGGTCGGACAATGCAAGGAACATGGTCCAAAGCAGAGTCCAGGAAATCATCCATGGTTCGTGGTCAGACGTTTGTTCGTCTGGAAAGTCCATTGCAGACCTTCTTCCAGATTTCTGGAATGTCTCCACCACCACAGAGATCTTTTTGCTTTCGTGGTGATTCTGATGGATTTCTCCAGATATTCCGGATATGACCAACTCTGCAGGATGTCTCTCTGGGGAAGACGAGAATGCAGCCTTGCCCACTGTACTGCAGGGATAGCGGCTGTGAGCAAGCCCAGAGCTGCCATGGCCGACCTGACAGTAACTTGATGACTGGTTTGCAACCGGGCAACTGCGTTCTGAGTTTTCACTATCTTCTCTTGAGGTAGAAATACATTCTGGAGGACTGAATCTATTCTGTATCCCAGAAATGTTATCTGCTGAGATGGAATCAAACTGGACTTCTCCAAATTCATGAGCCACCCCAGACTCTCTAGGTGGTCCTGAGTCTCCTGGAGGTGTACCAACGCCTGGCTCTTGGATTCTGCAAAAATTAGCAGATCGTCCAGATAAGGGACAATGGAAATACCCCTCAGCCTTAACGGCTCTAGAGCATCCGCCATTACCTTGGTAAACACTCTTGGAGAGGATGAGAGGCCAAAGGGGAGGGCCCTGAACTGCAGATGCCAGACCGATTCCCCCAGATTGACCGCCAGCCTTAGGAATTTCTGGCATTCCTGATTTTGGGATGTGCAGGTAAGCGTCCCTCAGATCCAAAGATGCCATAAAACAGTTTGGGGACAGCAGTTTGGTCACTGAATAGATGGTGTCCATCCTGAAGTGTTTGTACCGAATTGATCTGTTCAGGATTTTTAGATTTAGGATCATCCGGTACTTGCCTGAGGGCTTCTTTACTAGAAAAATCTGAGAATAAAACCCACGGCCTTGTTGCCCCTTGGGGACTTGGATAATAACTTCCTGTTGAATCAGCTCTTGTAAAAGAGACATCATTGAGGAAGCCTCTTCCGGATCCCTTGGAAGGGGAGTAACAAAGAATCTGCTTGGAGGAGTCTCCGAGAATTCCAGTTTGTATCCCTGAGCCACTATATTCCTTACAAAGGGGCTTGCGGATACCTCTTCCCATCGTGGGAGGAACCATAACAGTCTTCCTCCCACTGGAAGACTGCTGTCACTTGGTTTTAGTCGCCTGGTCAGGTGGTCTGAAGAGGACTCCACCTTTCCCTTTGCCTTTTTGGGAGGCCCATCTTGATCTCTGATCTTGTTCACGTCCTCTGTTGGCTTGTTGAACAGAACGAAATCTCTTTTTTGGAGGCGATTTCTTTTTTGACGGAAAGGCCTTCTTTTTATCCGCCGTTCTGTCAAGAATTGCTTCCAATTCTGGCCCAAAAAGCAAGTCACCGGCAAAAGGTAAACCACAGAGTTTCACCTTAGAAGCTGAATCACCCGACCAAGTTTTCAACCAGACCACCCTCCTGGCAGAGTTGACAAGGGCTGCTGACCTGGCGGACATTTTAATAGATTCAGCAGAAGCATTGGACATATATTTTACTGCCTTTAGGAGCAGCGGAAAAGACTCCAGGAGATCTTTCCTTGCTGTTCCAGCCTCCACGTGCCCTTTGAGTTGTTCGAGCCAGCACTCAAGATTTCTGGCTACTACAGTGGAGGCCATGGCCGGCTTAAGGCTGGACGTAGAGGAATCCCAAGCCTTTTTAAGGAGAGAATCTGCCCTTTTATCCATGGCGTCTTTCAGAACACCCATGTCTTCGAACGCCAAATCCGTGCGGCGAGACACCTGAGAAAAAGCCGCATCCACTTTGGGCTTTTTGTTCCACAGATGTGCCGTATCCTCTTCAAACGGAAATCTCCTTTTTAGGGACTTAGAGAAAAAAGGGGCCCTCTCTGGGTCCTTCCACTCTTTCTCAATAGATTCCGTAAGGACTTTATGAACAGGAAAAACCCTGCGTTTTGTCTGTTCTAGGCCCTGGTACATTTTGTCATGTATTGAAACTTGCACTTTTTCTTCTGCGATTTCTAACGTGGTGTAAATCGCCCCCAGCAAATCCTCTACTTCTTCCAAGGATAATTTGTATATCGAAGATCTAGCCATCTCTTCCTTTTCTTCCTCCTCTGAATCCCTGAGGGAACAGAGAGCACTTGCCCCTTCATTCTGAGTCACTAGATACTGCAGATTTAGAAGTAGATGGCTGGGAAGATGTTCCACCCGTTTGTTGGGAATCTGATAGAACTGGTGGCATCCTGGATAACAGGGAACGAACTGAGGACAGGGTGTCTGTAAGTTCCTTGAATGAAGAGATGAAGTCGCTATTCTGCTGACTAGACTCTTCTTTCACCAGATCAGCAATACAGGATTTGCAAAGTGGCTTCACCCAGGAATCTCTGAGCGGATTTTTGCATGAAGGGCATTTCCTTGATGCTGGTGCTTTTGTCTTCACTGTGGCTTTAACCTAGTAAAGAAAAAGCCACCATGAATCCCCAATAACTACTATTGAAAACCACTACCTAGTGATTTTTTGCAAGGAAGAAACAGTGACCCACACCAAAAAAGGATCAGAAGAAAGACTCCCAGATGCATACATATCCTGTCAGACTGGGAACAGTTACTTAGTACTACAGGGCAGGCTCCAAAGGAGGGAAAGAAAAAAACCCCAAATAAAAGCTCACATGGTATAGAAAAAAGAGGCACCACTGCACCTCTCCTACCTGAGCTTGGCCGGTGCTGGCGGTGCCTGCTTCCACCGATGCTGCAGTCCTTTCTTCCATGTCTGTTTGAAAGCGCAGCTACTGGCAGATCTCTCCGATTTAAATACCGCTTCCCGCGTCCTCCTCTGTGGACCGGAAGGGGAAGCGCCGACCTTGCGACCTGCCTCTGACTCCTGCATGTAGTGCAGCCGGAGCTATCGCCGCCACGCCCCCACCGGAAGTCCCGTCCACCGGAAGTGACGCCGCGCGTCCCCGGGATCAGAGTCTGAAAAATGCGGGAGATTTAAAGTCTAAAGAGACTCCCCGCCTGCTGTACGAAGCGCGGACCTCTGACGCCCGGACCGTATCCTCCGATGGGTCTCAGCTCCCCTGAGCGAACGAGGTGAGAGGCTCCGGAGCATACCCCCTTTGACAACTCCAGGGAGGGGAGCTGGGATGGTCTCCAACTGAAATACCAAAACATGGGCAATATCTCCTTCTCTCCCCCTGGAGAGAGCGCAGCCCTTCCACACAGCTCCTGCAATGCTTCCACCATGGCGGAGGAAACACAAATGACTGAGGCATGGTGGAAGAGGAGGAGTTTTTTATTTGGCAGTGTTTCCTGTGGATTGGGTGGAGCTGCGCTCTCTTCCAGGTGCTGTCCTGAAAGGCGACCTGAGAAAAATAGGCCCTGGTCAGGAAGGGGGAACATTTTCTGGGGCTTAAGTGGTTATAAACTAGAAGAGATTAGTTTGAAATTTTTCATTTCAAGAATGTTCGTTCAATTTTCCAAACATTGGTGAGGACAAATCGATATTGGTTGTCAACTGCAATGATGAGAAAATTTGAAGGAGCAGGATGGAAAGTTTTTTTTGAATGAACACATTTCTAACAGTGTATGTGGTTTTGGTTCGGTCAACTTAATTTGTTCCAAAATCGAATGTTAAAACCAAACAAACATATTAACTGCTTTGGAATGATATTCATCAAGTCACCAAATGTACTGGGAATTTTTGTACAAATTTAGTTTGAAAAGCTCTAAAATATGGCTATAGCCAGGTTAATCACTTGCCGACTGCCCCACGTACATATACTGCGGGGCTGCGGTTCTTCTGCGCAAAATCACGTACAGGTACACAATTTCGCTATTCAGGGTCAGTGGCGGCCCGCCGATCGTTCTCGAGACAGGCAGAACAGCGGTCTTCCTATATAAACAAGGCATATTACCGTTCTGTGACAAAGGGAAGACAGAGATCCTGTATTTCTGCTAAGCAGGAACACAGTTCTCTGTCTTCCCACAGTTAAAGCATCCCCCACACCGTTAGAAAGCACTCCCTAGGGACACATTTAACCCTTTGATCACCCCTGATATTAACCTCTTCCCTGCCAGTGTCATTAGTACAATGACAGTGCATATTTTTTTTAGCATTGATCACTGTATTAGCTGGTCCCCAAAAAAGTGTCAAAAGTGTCACTTAGATTTCCTTGATTTGTCCACTGCAATGTCGCAGTCCTGTCTCTTGAAGCCCTAACACGCAGAGATTTGATTTTGGCCCCATTCACACATGGTTATTAGTTGTGCGTCTCGTGCAGGGCCATGTATTACCGGCACAGGGATTCACAGGTTTTGCATGCATTCCTGTATTGGCAGTCCTATAGATATGTTTTTGAACACACTGTTGCATGGACACAGCCGCCATGTCCCAATATGGCATCCATGCAAGTGCGGGTTCACGGCTGCACATACGTCATGCCGTGCAGCCAATACATATCTTTGGGACTGCCAACACGGGAATATATGCAACACCTACAACAATAACATATGGCCCAGAATGGAACTCACAGCTAATCACCCCGAGTAAACATGGATGTGGTCATTTTTCCTGCTCCTAAACTGTCTCTGGCCCAAAGATGACCGCTGATCTGCCAGTACATATTATTTATCATTTTCTCTATCCATGTGGCCTCTGTAGGGGATACAGATACTATAAAACATCTAGTAGAATTTATAATGATGTTCTTATGCTTGTGGATTAGTTAAAGATAAAAACATTTGGTAACACACAAATTTTGAACAGGACATATAGGCAAAACGATTATGTCAAAAGCCAGGAATAATGCATCCAGTTTGCACTTCAACATAATACTAGAAGTAAATCCTATTCCCAGCTTTTGTTAGTTTTCTGCCCTTATTATTCTTCTTGCTGACCGCAATACGTATGTATAATATATATATATATATATATATATCATATATATATGTGTGTGTGAGTGTGTAGCAATATTTTGCAGGCATTGGGCCTGACATGGGTCTGCCATGGTCACCGGTAACACCAACAGCATATTTAAACTGATTTCCCAAGTGTGAGATCTGAGTCAAAGAACAGTCCGGCATCTTTGTTTTGTTTTGTTTATTCTATATTGGGGATTGGAGAAGGGAATGAGTGAGATACTCCTCTGGCTCAACTAGGTACAAATTGGGACAGCTTGAGAAAAATGCCTTTCAGCGCTGACTTGACACCGGCTGGATGCCAACCATTGCTTGCTTGTATTGAAACTTGACTTCTGACACTCTGGTTAGCTCAAAAGTCCTTGACTGTACGGAAGACTGACTTCTGACGCTCTGGTTAGCTCAAAAGTCTGACACTGCTCCCTCCAGTCCTCCCTGACTGAGGTAGCCTTTTTAACACTGCTGCAACTCACTGCACGCTGTACACTTCCACTGTACACTGAATACTTCAGGGCCCACTCACTGGCACCCCCTTTACTCTTCAGGGTCAACATTGGCTCCCCCTTTACTTTGCTCCTGCACCAGCTAGCTAGCTCCTGGATCCCTCTGACCTTCTCCGGAGTGGTCCCCTCTCTCTAGGCAGACCCCCAGGGGCAGTTTGCAGTACTCACAACTGGGAATGCTTTCCTGAAACTCGACCCCTCTCAGCTCCGCTGGTCCTTGGCACACCGGATCCTCTCTGCAGCTCAGCCCTCCGTCCCCTCAGGCAAGCCGCCTGGAACCTCTGATTCCTCTTGACAGGAGGAGAGACAGCCGTACCCTCCTTTCTGGGACTCTGCTTCCCACCAAAGACCCTGCGTCATGTGCCCCTCTCAAACTTATACCCACTCCCAGAATTCTGTGCGACAGGGGTAGACTTTGAGGGGTAGACAGAAAGGAAATCTGCCTTTCTGGGGTAGATACAAGCCTGGATGAGCCATTGGCCGGGTTTCCTCCACTGCCCAATGAGAGCCCTCTCACTGAACACAGTGGGGAGACTCCCCAGTCTCAACAGCCACACCTGAGAACCATGACAGCCCAGCTGAAATTTATGGCCCTGCTGATAAGCAGACAAGGCCCACTACACTTTGCCTAGCACCTACCTTGTAGGGTGCTATATATATATATCGGATGTTCAAAAAAATTGAAGAAGCACTTTTTAACCACTTTAGCCCCAGGCCTATTTCTGACACTTTTTGTTTACAAGTTAAAATCAGTATTTTTTCCTAGAAAACTACTTGGAACCCCCAAACATTATGTATATATATATATATATATATATATATATATATATATATATATATTTTTTAGCAAAGACTCTGGAGAATAAAATGGCGGTCATTGCAATATTTTTTGTCATGCGGTATTTGCGCAGCGGACTTTAAAACGCCATTTTTTGGGAAAAATTACAAAAAATCACATTTCACTGCATTTTAAAAAAAAACTAAACAGTAAAGTTAGCCCATTTTTTTTGTATATTGTGAAAGATGATGTCACGCCAAGTAAATAGATACCCAACATGTTACAGTTTAACCACTTCCCCCTGGGTGGACGTCATATGACGTCCTAAACTTTGCGGGGGTATACCGGGATGATGCCTCTAGCTAGAGGCATCATCCCGGTAACGTGGTTTAAAGCCGACGGTCGGTTTTCCGTCGGTACCGATCGATGTGGCTCGGGAGCCGCTCGATCGTTACCCGGGGGGGCGGGAGGGGACGCCCCCCCCCTCCCGCCGCCTTCCGCGGCTTTTACCGGGGCTCCCGTCCCACCGGCTGGATGGAGTCCCGATGAATGCCGGAAACGGCATCGATCGGGTCTCCGATGACGTAACCCGGAGGCGGTGTCCATGACGTCACTTCCGGGTTAGTGTGCTGCAAAACGGCAGCAAATTTGAAAAACGGCTGTATGCAAAAACGCTGTTTTCGGCGTTTTGCATACAGGGAAGTGTAGTGGAGGGGTCTAGGGTCTTTTAGACCCTCGATCCCTCCATAAAGTGTACCTGTCACCGCATATTGCTGTCACAAGGGATGTTTACATTGCTTGTGACAGCAATAAAAATGATCAGATTTTTTTTTTAAAAAAAACTGTAATAAAGTTAAAAAAATAAATAAAATAAATGGGAAAAAAAAATAAAAATTTAGCCGCCCCGGTCACCGTTAGCTCGCGCACAAAAAACATATACGGAAGTCGAGCCACGAATGAAATCGCTGTTCAAACCACACATGTGAGGTATCGCCACGATCGCCAGAGCGTGAGCAATAATTTAAAAAAAGAGCTACACTCTAACTTTAAACTGGTAACCGTTAAATACATTTAAAATGTCGCCTATTGAGATCTCTATTGACCGTAGTTTGTTGCCATCCCACGGGGGGGCGCAATTTTAAACCGTAACATGTTGGGTATCTATTTACTCGGCATGACATCATCTTTCACAATATACAAAAAAATGGGCTAACTTTACTGTTTAGTATTTTTTAAATGCAGTGAAATGTAATTTTTCCCCAAAAAATGGCGTTTTAAAGACCGCTGCGCAAATACCGCGTGACAAAAAATATTGCAATGACCGCCATTTTATTCTCCAGAGTCTTTGCTAAAAAAATATATATAATGTTTGGGGGTTCTAAGTAGTTTTCTAGGAAAAAATACTGATTTTAACTTGTAAACAAAAAGTGTCCGAAATAGGCCTGGTGGGGAAGTGGTTAAAATTGCTTTGGCAGGTTGGTTCTCGGGTATGGACATTCCACCTTATCTCCTTACTTGTATACGAGCTATCAGCTTCAATTAGCTTTCATTACTTTATTATGATATTATTTCCCTAGAAACCCATTGTGGTCAATTGATGGAGCTTTTGGTGGTCCCACCCGAGGACTCACAGCATCCATAGATCTACTACTACACCCACTCATGTGCGCAGGCTTTGCCCCCTCAGCTCCCGTGTCAGGCACACCCTCCAATGGCGCATCTCCACACATCGTGCAACCTTATCTGGAACATACTCGTGAGTTTCAATGCTACAAGGGCTAGGGATATAAGGCTGCAATACAGCCACATACATGACTATTTTGTTATATATATATGTGTTTTATATACATTATTCTTTCTAGATATTTGGACTTTACTCGCTCCTGATGAAGTGTTTTTACACGAAACGCGTTGAACTTTCCATGAAACAAATCCATTTTATTATTTTTTGTGTCATCATGTATTTTAATGTATTGTTTTGTCATTGTTGTTATTGATACTATCATATTCATGTATGATCCACACCCTTTTATGTTGTTCTCCATGTACATTGCCATTATTATCATTTTTTACCTCTTTTATGAGCATAATAAAACGGGATTCATCTTGATCTGTTTTGTTATTATATTATGGTTGCACAATTATTAGTCACATAGGGCCACACATCTCATACAAAGTCCCAAACTATAATTATTTTTATCGTGCGATAATAGGGATGGAGGCACATGTCTTTGTGTTGCCTCATACAAAGTCCCAAACCCTCTTTTTTGCTTTGCCAGTTTAAAATTGCGCACACCCGTGGGATGGCTACAAACTACGGTCAATAGAAATCTCAATAGGCGATGCTTTAAAAAACTTTAACGGTTACCAGTTTAGAGTTAGAGTGTAGCTCTTTTTTTTTTTAATTATTGCTTTTAGGGGCGGCTAAATTTTTTTTTTTTCCTATTTATTTTATTTTTTTTTAACTTTATCACAGGTTTAAAAAAAAAAAAAAAAATCTGATCACTTTTATTGCTGTCACAAGCAATGTAAACATCCCTTGTGACAGCAATATGCAGTGACAGGTACTCTTTATGGAGGGATCGAGGGTCTAAAAGACCCTGGACCCCTCCACTACACTTCCATGTTTTCAAAACGCCGCAAACGGCATTTTTTAATACACTAGTTTTTTGAATTTGCCGCCTTCAGCAGCAGAGTAACCCGGACGTGATGTCATGGACGACGCCTCCGGGTTACGTCATCGGAGACCCGATCAAAGCCACTTCTGTCTTTGATCGGGACTCCATCCAGCCGGCGGACGTGCCGGCTGGATGCTCGGGTCTCCCGGTGGGACGGGAGACCCGGGCAAAGCCGCGGAAGGCGGTGGGAGGGGGGATGTCCCCTCCCGCTCGCCGGGGTAAACGACCGAGCGGCTCCAGAACCGCATCGTTCATTACCGCCGGAGAGCTGACCGCCGGCTCTAAACAACGGTACTGGGGTGATGCCTCTAGCTAGAGGCATCACCCCGGTATAACACCGCAAAGTCTGCCGACGTACCCCTACGTCACTTTGCGGTAAGTGGTTAATCTGAGTATAGCATCAAGTCAATTTAACTCCTGGGATATTGATCTGGTCAGTTAAGTAGCAGAGGTGGTTGTTGATCAGTTTCAGCTTCCTTGGGGTTAATGAAATTAAGAACAGGTGCACTTGATGGGCAACAACCTCCAAAACAGAAATGGTTTTACAGGGGGAAGCCACTGACATTTTTTCCCTACTCTTTTCTGGCTGTTCATTAATTTTGCATTTCGCTAGGGTCGGTGTCACTACTGGTAACATGAGGCGATACTTGGACCCTATAGAGGCAGCACAGGCAATCCAACTTCTCCAGGATGGCACATCAATACATGCCATTGCCAGAAGGTTTGCTGTGTCTCCCAGCACAGTCTCAAGAGCATGAAGGAGATTCCAGGAGACAGGCAGTTACTCTAGGAGAGCTGGATAGGGCCATAAAAGGTTCTCAACCCATCAGCAGGACCAGTATCTGCTCCTTTGTGCAACAGAATGAGCACTGCCAGAGACTGATAAAATGACATCCAGCATGCCACTGGTGTGAATGTCTCTCACCAAACAATCAGAAACAGACTTTATAAGGGTGGCCTGAGGGTCCTACGTCCTTTAGTGTGCCCTGTGCTCACTGCCCGGCACGGTGGAGCTTGATTGGCATTTGCCACTGAACACCAGAATTAGCAGGTCCGCCGGTTTGGTGGTGGGTCAGTGATGGTCTGGGGAGGCATATCCTTCCAGGGATGCACAGACATCTACAGGCTGGACAATGGTACTCTGACTGCCATTTCACATCCCCCCACAACACTGTCCCCCCTCACATATCACCCCCAAAGCACTGCCCCTTTCACATCCCCCTACAGCACTGCCCCTTTCACACCCCCCCCCCCCCACAGCACTGCCCCCTTCACATACCCCCTCACAACATTTTCCCCCTTCACATGTCACTCCCACAGCACTGCCCCTTTCACATCTCCCCACAGCCCTGCCCCCTGTACATGACCCCCCTCCTCCCACACACAGCACTGACCCCCTGTACATGACTCTGCTATCCATCTTTCACAAGTTCACAGCCATGTCCTTTCCTCCCTTCACTCTCCTACCTTACACAGAGCGGAGAGGTGGAGGTGGGACAATCCTGAACTGAAGGCAGAGGAACAGCAGCACTGGATGGGGCGCGGGAGCTGCCGGGTTAACCTTTCATATTAGCAAGCTGGTGATTGGTTGCTAGGACCGCCACCTAGCAGCCAATCACCTCCTGGTTAATGTGAAAAGTTTATTCAGGCAGCTGCCTCCATCGATGCAATGCTGGTCCCGCCCCCAGTCCAGAATTGTCCCGCCTCCTGTCATCTGCTCTGCTCTGCTAAATGACAGCGGCGGAGGCTGGGGACAAAATCATCAGCTAAATGATGCAGTCGTGGCGGTCCAAATAGAGCAGTAGCCGGACGCGGACCGTGGGCCACCATTTAGTGATGCCCGCAATAGGACACCTCTGGGAAATTATGTTTCGGGCTATCTGACACCACCAGGTTGTACCTTGGGTCTTTTTAGGAGATCAGTGATGCCCTGGTCCAGATCTGGGAGGAAATACCCCAGGACATCATCCATTTTCTCATTAGGAGCATGCCCCGACATTGTCCGGCATGCATACAAGCACTTGGGGCCATACAAACTACTGAGTTCCATTTTGAGTTGCTGCAATGAAATTTAAGCAAAATGGAATAGCCTGCTTCATAATTTTTACATGTTGATTTTTAGGGTGTCTTTGAATTTAGCCCTCTGTAGGGGGATAATTTTAGTTTCCATCAAACAATGTGTCATCCTTTAGTTCCTAACACATTACCCAGTCCATATCAGTATAGATATCCAGCATGATATTTTTCCCATTTGAGATCTGATGTGTTTTCAAAGTGTTCCTGAGCAGAGTTTTTTGAGCATTGTTTATATACGTTGTGATTTGCAAGTGGTTTACTGGGGCTTTGGCTGAAGCTATCAGCCATAACCCCGGTATATATTTTTTTTCAGCCAGAGGCTGACTCACGATAGCGGTCCAAGCGGCTCATGAGCCGCTGGAACACTTTCCATTCGCCGATGTTTCTCGCAATTACCGTTTTTACCCGCACGCCCGCAAAATATGTTCCAACGGTGGGGCTTGCTGGCCACAGAGGCGATAAAATACTAGATTGTCTTTGATCACCTCTATGGCCTTGGTGGACTGGAGCATGTCATGACATCACTTCCGGTCTAGGGTGGAAGTAAACTATTTTATTTTTGAAGGAACCCCCCCCCCCCCAATTTTTTGGGGGGATCTTTTGACTTTAAAGGTAAAAGGAGAGATGTAGGGTCTCTGATAGGGATGCACCGAATATTCGGCGGCCGGACATTATTCGGCCGAAAATAGAGAAAATGGCACTTTCGGTGTTCGGCCGAATAAATCAAAAGGCCGAATAATTTTGAGGCCGAACAATGTCTCACCTTCCTCATTGCGGCTCACGGTCCTCTATTATGATCTATGTAAAAAATGTCCTCTGCAGTAAGTAACCCTCTGATAATGTATGCAATGATCCTCTGTAGATTCCGCCCTGACCGCTCACCTTCCTCATTGCGGCTCGCGGCTCCATTCTTACACGCCGCCGGTGTCCTGTCCGGCCGCAAGTAGGGGGTGTGACGTCACGCGCGCGTCCCGCCCCCTGCTCCTGACTGGCGGCTCCTTCACACTAGGTCCACGCCCCGCCCCCCTGTTCGCGGCTTTTGGCTCTGGCTGCAGTTGAGGTGTGTGATGTGGAGCTGAGCACATTTGGGGGAGAAGAATACGGTAGCTGGCAGCTGCACAAGCATTAGTGTGCAGACTGCCATATGTTGTTGCCACTTGCCATGCTAATTATATTAGAGTGCCCTACAATGTGCCCCTTGACATAAAATGTGGCCATCAGCGTGCCCCTTATTTTATGCTAAGGGACATGCTGATGAGCATATTTTATGTTAAGGGGCACTCTGATGGGCATATTTCATTTTAAGGGGCACGCTAATGGGCATATTTTATGTTAAGAGCAATGCTGATTTAAATGTTTTGTTTTGCCCATCAGAGTGCCCCCTAACAAAATGTGCCCATCAGCGTGCCCCCTGACATAAAATGTGCCCATCAGAGTGCCCCCTAACATAAAATGTGCCCATCAGCGTGCCCCTTATTTTATGCTAAGGGACATGCTGATGAGCATATTTTATGTTAAGGGGCACTCTGATGGGCATATTTCATTTTAAGGGGCACGCTAATGGGCATATTTTATGTTAAGAGCAATGCTGATTTAAATGTTTTGTTTTGCCCATCAGAGTGCCCCCTAACATAAAATGTGCCCATCAGCGTGCCCCCTGACATAAAATGTGCCCATCAGAGTGCCCCCTAACATAAAATGTGCCCATCAGCGTGCCCCTTATTTTATGCTAAGGGACATGCTGATGAGCATATTTTATGTTAAGGGGCACTCTGATGGGCATATTTTATGTTAAGGGGCACGCTAATGGGCATATTTTATGTTAAAAAATGCGAAACACCGCGTTCGGTATTCGGCCTTCGGCCAAGCATTTCATTATTATTCGGCTTCGGCCAAGAATTTCATTTCGGTGCATCCCTAGTCTCTGACCCCAGATCTATCCATAAAGAGGACCTGCTATTCTTGGTCCTATTACAAGGAATGTTTACATTTCTTGTAATATGAATAAAAGTGATAAAAAAAAATAAAATAAAGGTACAGTGTAAAAATAGAAACTTGTTGGAGTTATAAAGGGGATGGATATAACAGATGATTAAGACTTGACATAATGTTTCCTAAATATGTATTCATTCTCATTATATACCCTGTAAGTAGCTGTGAACTGAAGTGATTAAAATCAGTTTTTTTCTAAAACATCTAACTGCATTAAACATCATAGAAAAAAAAAAAAAAACATTCTTTGTCTTAATATTTTACTGTCTACAGATAGACTACACAACTCTTACCTGTAGGAAAACAGCTGAGTCCTGCTTGTATATTTTTACCAGTTGCATATTGGAGATTGTGTCAATGCACCCCATGGAAAGACCAGACACTGCCATTACCACTGCAAGCACACCAACATGTCGGCAAAATGGAATTATAACAAACACCATGGAGATGATCAGAGAAGATGTGAAAAGGACAGACAAACACAGCTTCAACCTGTGGATAGTAGAAGGGGTAAAAGTATTCAGAAGAAAAACTACAGATGTATGTTTAATTTATAAGGGTATCCATGGGTTAGCACTATACCTATACTTAAAGTACACCTTCCAAATATTTGAACATTTCAAATTGAGCTTATACTTTAAAAATTCATACAAAAAAGTTGCCTTCTGTGAAAACCAAATATTGAAATGATCAGTAGATTTATGCAAATTTGGACAACTTGGGGTTTGCAAATGTATCTTATGTTTTTGTTTTAGTTAAAGCGGAGTTCCGGGCACAGAAAACATTTTTTCAGTGAACATACCCCCGGGACAGTCAGGGCTAGTACATTCCACAATGGCTAGCCTCTGATCTGTCCCGGTTCGCACTTATCTGCAAGATGAAATACTCACTTATAAAATTTCTTCCGCAGCGTTGCCATCTCTCTTGTGGGCAGCTGAAGCCGGCGCGGTCCTCTTCTGCGTCTTCTTCCGCGTCCTCTTCTCCCAGAATGCGCCTGCACCGGACCCTCTCGTCACTTCCGGTGCGGCGCTGCATTCCTCCACAGCTTCTGGGCATGCCCAGAAGCTGTTTAGCAGGGGAATGCAGCGTCGCCCCGGAAGTGACGAGCGGGGCCGGTGCAGGCGCATTGATTCCTGGGAGCGATGACGTTCAGCTCCCAGGAATCATCGCAAGACAGGAAGTGACGGCGGAGCCGCGGTGCTGAGGGAGGAAGTACACTGAGGTGAGTATTTTCGATCTTCAATTAGAAGGGGAGTAAAAAAAAAAAAAAAAAAAACCTAACTATCCAATTCCTTTTCAGGTGAAGGAGAACTAGCGGACGGGCACAAAAAAAAAAAAAAAAAAAAGATTGATTTTGTGCCCGAAACTCCGCTTTAATCTGGTTGCTCATCATTATTAAACTATGTACAGTGGTTTGTACAAATGTTTTCTTTGTCATGGTCAGTTTTTTTTGCCATAAAACATTGAAGAATTTTTATTATGTTTTTTTTCTATCCAGGAAACAGAGGGACTGCAGTTTCTTGTCACATCTTTACCACTGTATACATTTCAGGTATGCTGAAAGCTTATCAGATGGTTTAGACCAAAATTTCAATTAGAAAAAACATGGTGTGTCAAAACCTAATTTTCTGCGCAGTCTTTTTAGCTAGCACAGAGCTCCGGGAATTCTTTGTCATATAATAAATGTTATTTGTAAAATAGGGATCATATATACTGAATTTAGAGTAAACACAGAAAAAACACCATTTTACTAATTTTTAATTTACAAAGCAAGGAGAACAAAACTGAGGAGGACAAAGCAAGGAGGACAACTACAATCAACTTTGGACCTGAAAGTACATAGAGTCATGTCAAACTTTTTTAACATATTTTAACAGGCAAACATCAGATCTTGAACCAAATAGTGCCTACAGATAAAAGGTGATATTCTGGAATAAATGGTATACAAAATTGACATAGTGCATTCATTTTCATGATTTAAATTAATAAAAACAAAAATTTATCATATGGAAAAATAATTACATTCCTACAATTACCGACCCTTCAAAACCATGAAATTAGAATCTGGAGTTTGCAGGTTGCAATCTGTTTTATTTACACCTCAGATGTCTAGAGTATTTTGTTCTCTTTGCTTTTGACGTATGTGGAGTCATCATATTAAGGTCAATAGAGCTCTCTGAGACTCTCAAAAAGAAAACTGTGGATGCTTATGAGTTTGGCAAAGGATTTAAAAATATTATTTAATTATTCAAAATCAACCATTCCACTGTAAGGAAAAAAGTTACTTCTAATATGTCTAAGACTGGCCAGCCCAGCAAATGCAGCCCAAGATCTGACTGTTTAATGCTAAAAGAAGTCTTCAAGAACCCCAAAACTGTAGGATTGTGGAATAGACTCCCTTAAAAACTAGTTCTGGCAAGCTCAATAGATTGTTCTATAAAGCTGGATGCATTTTCAATGAACAAAATATAACAGGATATTAACATTTATAGGCTATAGAAGCAGAGATAGTGGATCCAGTGAATATCAAATTGCCTTCTGTAGGATCAGTAAAGAATTCCCCCTTCAGAGTGTAATGGATGTAATCATGTAATCAATGGTTAATAATGGTTGGAGATTGGACCATGCTTTATAGGATTTTACGTGTTAAGCTGGCTACACACTATACAATTTTTATACAAATTTTTTGTAAAACTTTATTTTATTCCCAAAACCATATAGGAGGTCAAACCTAAACACTTTCAAATTGCATGCAATTGGGCAAGCCTTGCACTACATAGTTGAAGGTAAATCTAAGGGAAATTGAACAACAAAAATTGTATAATGTGTATCCAGCTTAAGTAATCTTGTTGGTTTCCCTAAGCTGGGATGGGGTTAATTGGGTCGGAACTCTTTTCCTGGGCTTTTGGGCCCTGCCTTCCTTCCTGGTGCATACCTAAATAGGGGGAGTACTGGGTCTGAGAGAGAGCCTGTACATAGGACACTGGGAAAGGACTGCTGCGTCATGTAGTCCCATGAAATACCAGTGTTTTAGAGGAATATGCAAACTTCAGAGGACAACAGTTATGGATTAAACCATTTTAAATATTCCTGGGCAGCCTCAATTTAGTCAGTTAGGGTTGGAACTGTATTACACTTGTATGGACATTGCCATGAGAGTTCTCAGTAAAGTTTCTAAAATGTTATTTAAGGGCTGCATGGTAAAATATGGCAAATCAGAAGAAAAAGGGCCTGTAAAGCACACATGGGGTATAAATAAAAAGGACACCAACAAAGGGTTTAATCAGCAGGAGAGTTGGAGTTGGAGAGCAGTTGCCACTGGTAACCATGAACTGGTGGGAAGGGAATTACAACTGGTCATGAAGCGTGGTACCTGGTGAAGGTGACAGGTCTCCTGGTAACAAGGGCATTGGTGATTTAGCTCCCTCCCTAGCGGTCGTTCCCCCAAAGTAACTAGGGCCAAACCCGTGGTACCACATGTACCTATCCACATGGTATGTACGGGAGAGAGAAAGAGTAAATTTTGAGCATGCATGAGGTCCACGTGAGTGCTTGGTGGGACCCCATTTTGTCACTAGGATTGAGGTGGCAGAGGTACGCTGGACTGTTGGAGAGGGGATTGGCTCAGCAATGTCCCTCCTAAATGCAACATACATTGAAGAAGTTGTGTAGTAACATGGAACATATTTTACAGAGGGACTCTGTACATGTACCTACTGCACACAGTATACAGTTCATCTCCAAGCCACCATAATGTTGACTTTCACATTAATACAACCCGCCCAGTCTCAGGCATTTATGAGTGCATACACGAGACCTGTATCTTTTTTTAACCTGACTAAATTTATAACCCAAAACAGCTTGCAGCCAAATGAATTTTGCATGGAGAAGTGGAGGGCAGTTTTACAAAATGCCTACAAGAAGTAATTCATGAAAAATGTGGCAATATCAACTTCTGATGCCAATGATGTGCTTTCCACAGTATGCCATCACGTCTGTTAATATTTTTGTTGAAAAAAACGATTGAAAACACACATTTATTGTGACCTATCATATTGCTTTTGGTGCCTCTCAAAGTAGAGGTGAAAGCATATCCCTGTGTCCCGGAACATAGGGTGCAGGCTTATCATGATACCAAACCAGAGGGCTAGTAAGTGTAAAAAAGACCCTTACGACTAAGTCCTGGTTAGCTGGGCAAAATGCATCAGGGTGTGTGATGTGGTGGAGGTGGACGCAAAGGGTGTGGTGTGGTGGTGTAGGATGAGGCCACTCCTTATGGTTTATTCACCTAGGCTGGTTGGGAGTACACTGATCTTTCTTTTTTTACGCACACTTCATGTGTTTTGTTTAAGTATATCACCTTTATCTGTAGGCAATGCTTGTTCAAATATGTTGAAAAGTCTACAATTTTCATGAGGCGTATTTCCTTTGCACATGACTAAGTTAGAGGCAATGAACTGTCTGCAGATCTTTATCTGAATATATATACAGCGGGTAAAATAAGAATTGAATATGTCACAATTTTTCTAGGTAAATCTATTTCTAAAGGTGCTATTGACATTGACATTTTCACGTGTCGGTAACAACCCATGCAATCCATACATACAAAGAAACCAAAACAAATAGGTTCAGAAATTAAGTTATGTGTATTAAATGGAAGGACACCGGGAAAAAGTATTGAACACCCTAACTGAAATTTATTTAAAGTGTTACTAAACCCACAACAGTAAAATCAGTCTGTATATGCCCTAAAGCATGCTCGTTATACTCATTGTGGAACCTAAGGGGTTAATTCTGCTCATTGTGCATAAAGGCTGTGTGATCCTGTCTCTCTGATTCTCCTCTTCTTTAACTGACTTCAACCCATCTCGTGATTTCTTTTTTCTTGGGAGAGTGCATGTGATCAGCACAGGGCCAATCAGCACTGCTCAAACAGAGGATCAGGGGAGAATGAAAACTCCTCCTACCAGCTTTACTAGGAACTGATACAAGTCACAAGGCTGCTATATACTGCTGATGAGAAAATTATTTAGCAATTTTTTATTTACTAAAATAATTGCATTTCTGTGTACTGCGGCAGACCAGATATAGTGAATGCAGGATCTGGGTTTAGTAACACTTTAATACTTCGTACAAAATCCTTTGTTGGTGATGACCGGTTCAAGACACCTCCTGTATGGAGAAAATAGTCACATGCATTGCTCAGGTGTGATTTTGGCCATTCTTCCACTCAAATCTTGAAGGTTCCGTGGTCCTCTTCTGTGAACTCTGATCTGTATTTCTTTCCATAGATTTTTTTATTGGATTCAAGTCAGGTGATTGGTTGGGCCATTCTAGCAGTTTTATTTTCTCTTTCTTTGAAACCAATTGAGAGATTCCTTGGCTTTGTGTTTGGGATCATTGTCCACCCTCATTTCATCTTCATCATCCTGGTAGATAGCAGCAGATTTTTATCAAGAATGTCTTGGTATGTTTTTCCATTTATTCTTCCTTCAGTGATAAGAAGTTTGCCAGTACCCTTTTTAGGTGTTTTTGGGGTGATGTGCAGTACCATTTGACCTCCAAACATGGTGTGTATTATGGCATCCAAAGAGTTCCGTTTTAGTCTCCTCTGACCAGACTATATTCTCTCAGTATTTCACAGGCTTGTCTAAATGTTGTGCAACAAATTTTAAACAAGCTTCAATATGATTTTTCTGCAGCAATGGAGTCTTGCATGGTGAGCGTGCATACAGGCCATGGCGGTTGAGTTCATTACTTATTATTTTCTATGAAACAATTGTACCTGCTAATACTAGGTCTTTCCAAATCTATCCATAAGGGGTTCTTGTCTTTTGGACAACTCTTCTAATAATGCTTTTCACTCCTCTGTCAGAAATCTTGTGAGGAGCACCTGGTCGTGGCCGGTGTATGGTCAAATGATGTTCTTTCCACATGCAGATTATGGCCCCAACAGTGCTCACTGGAACATTCAGAAGTTTAGAAATCCTTCTGTAACCAATGCCATCAATATGTTTTGCAACAATAAGGTTGCGAAGGTCTTGAGGAGAGCTCTTTGCTTTTACCCATCATGAGATGTTTCTTGTTTGACACCTTCGTAGTAAGACACCTTTTCATAGGCCATCAGTTGAGACTGAACCAGCTGATATTAATTTGCACTGGCAAGGGGTAGGATTACTTTCTAATTACTGATAGGTGTCAGTTGGTGTCTTGGCATTTCGTGCCTTTTTGTACCTCCCTTTCTTCACGTGCTTAATACTTTTTCCCTGTGTCATTCCATTTTATTACACATACCTTTATTTCTGAACTTATTTTTTTTTTTGGTTTCTTTGTATATACTGTATGTATTGCATGGGTTGTTACCGATGTGGTGAAAATGTCATGTCAATATGAATCTTTAGAAATGCACTGTCAAAAAAAGTAGCAGAGGGGGTTGTTAATCAGTTTCAGCTGCTTTGGTGTTAATGAAATTAGCAACAGCTGCACTAGATGGGCAACAATGAGACAACCTCCAAAACTGGAATGGTTTTACATTTTTTTCCATACTCGTCTCTTCTGACTGTTTTTCACTAGTTTTGCATTTGGCTAGGGTCAGTGTCACTACTGGTAGCATGAGGAGATACCTGGACCCTATAGAGGTTGCACAGGCCATCCAGCTCCTCCAGGGTGGCACATCAATATGTACCATTGCCAGAAGGTTTGCTGTGTCTCCCAGCACAGTCTCAAGAGCATGGAGGAGTCTCCAGGAGACAAGCAGTTACTCTAGAAGAGCTGGGCAGGGCCATAGAAGGTCCTTAATCCATCAGCAGGATCGGTATCTGCTCCTTTGTACAAGGAGGAACAGGATGAGCACAGCCAGAGCCCTACAAAATGACCTCCAGCAGGCCACTGGTGTGACTGTCTCCTACCAAACAATCAGAATCAGACTTCATGAGGGTGGCCTGAGGGCTCGACGTCCTCTAGTGGGCCCTGTGCTCACTGCCCAGCACCAGGGAGCTGGATTGGCATTTGCTATTGAACACCAGAATTGGCAGGTCCGCCACTGGCGCCCTGTGCATTTCACAGATGAGCGCAGGTTCACCCTGAGCAAATGTGACAGAAGTGAAAGGGTCTGGAGAAGCCGTTGAGAACATTATGCTGCCTGTAACATCGTTCAGCATGACCGGTACCGGTGGTGGGTCAGTGATGGTCTGGGGAGGCATATCCATAGACGGACTCTAAGACCTCTAAAGGCTAGACAATGGCACCCTGTCTGCCATTAAATATCAGGATGAAATCCTTGGACCCATTGTCAGACCCTACACTGGTCCAGGGATTCCTGGGTTTCTCCTGGCGCATGATAATGCCGGCCTCAAGTGGCAAGAGTATGCAGCCAGTTCCTGGAGGATGAAGGAATTACCACCATTGAATGGCCCTCACTCTCGCCTGACCAAAACCCAATGAAACACCTCTGGAACATTATGTTTCGATCTACCTGACAACACCAGGTTGCACATCTAGAGGAAAACAGATTTCGTCTCCAAATACGGAAAGGTTTCTTCACCGTAAGAGCTGTGAAAATGTGGAATAGACTCCCTCCAGTGGTGGTTCTGGCTAGCTCACTAGATTACTTTAACAAAAGCCTGGATTCTTTCCTGGGTGTACATAATATAAATGGGTACTCATTTTTTTTTTTAGGTAAAGGTGATCCAGGGAATATCCGATTGCCTCTCGGGGGATCAGGAAGGAATTTTTTTCCCCTGCTGTAGCAAATTGGATCATGCTTTGCTGGGGTTTATTTTTGCCTTCCTTTGGATCAACAGCTGGTATAGGATTGTGTATATGGGATTGTATGGTTGGGTTTTCAATACTGTTTTTTTTATTTTTTTATGGTTGAACCGGATGTACTTGTGTCTTTTTGCAACCTGACTAACTATGTAACTATGTAACCCCCAGTCTGTTCAGGAGCTCAGTGATGCCCTGGTCCAGATCTGGGAGGAAATACCCCAGGACACGATCCATCTTCTCATTAGGAGCATGCCGTTGTCAGGCATGCTTACAAGCACGTGAGGCCATACAAACTACTGAGTACCATTTTGAGTTGCTGCAATGAAATTTCAGCAAATTGGACTAGCCTGCTGCATACTTTTTTGCTTTGATTTTCGGAGTGTCTTTGAATTCAGCCCTCTGTAGGTTGATCATTTTCTTTTCCATCAAATGATGTGGCATCCTTTCGTTCCTAACACATTACCCAGTCCATATCAGTATAGATATCCAGCATGATATTTTTCCCCATTGAGAGCTGATGTGTTTTCAAAGAGTTTTTTTTTCATTTTTTTGAGCAGTGTATATTTACCTAAAAAAAAAGGTGACGTGTTTGTTACTCATTTTAAATGCTGTATTTATATTCAGATAAAGACATACTGAAATAGGCTTTGAAGCTTACTTTGTGCGTCCATTAACACTATTTTGGTGCCTCTCAAACTTAACAAAATTAACAATATTGCATTGGGACAAGTGTGTTGTGTTACCCTTCATTTTTAATGACAATCTAAGGTACTAAAGGAACTTACTTGCGCTGCAGCAGATGCAACACACTTTGTGTTATGGTTCACTGCATTGCAAAATATTGGTGCATGTCCCAGTGGTGTACTTAGTGTATTTGGCACCTGGGGAATAGTAACTTTTTTTTTTTTTTGCACCCCCACAAATAAACAGTCTGAAGAACTATAGCAGCTTGTTTAGCGCATCAGCCAAATTGTGCATTCATATCCGTGCACACATTCCTGCCCACATGTAACATTTTGCTGTCCATGTAACTATCTGCATCCATTCCTGCGCACAGCTCTGAGGTGGATGCAGACACAGCAAAAAAGTGGTTTAGCACAGAGGACTCAGTACCCATTTGAATGCATCCCTATGTGTCTATAGTGCAGGGGTCAGGAGTATGTAATGCACAAGCCACTTTTCCACGTACAACCAAAATTACCCCCTTTTCCCAGTACAAATCCCCCAACCCCATACCCCCCACAGTACAAATCTTCCATAACATTCTAAATCCCTCCTCCCAGCCTATCCCCTCAGTACAGACTCCTCTCCCAGCACAGGCCATTCTCCAGTACAGAAACCTCATTACAGATTGACCCCCAGCACAAAGTGACCTTCCCAACAAAGATCCTCCCCAGCACAAACCACTCAGTACAGACTCTCTCCCATCTCTCCCCAGCAGAGACCCCTTACCACAGACTGACCCCCCCAGCACAGATCAATAAGTACAGACAGACCCCACCCAAGACAAACCCCTCAGTACAGACTCCCCCCAGCTCAGACCCTTCAGTACAGATAAAAAGAAGGTTATAACCGCCCTAAAGGTAACAGATAGTGAGCTGCGACTTCAAGTGTGACCACACCCCTAAAAATTATATATTGTATAAGTCGCGCTAAATTGAAAAATAAACAAATGAATGTCCAACTGTTTAAAGTCCCAAATATCATAAAGTGACTAGTGATGTATGAAATCTTGTGCTGCTTCCAAAAGATCCCGTAGGAATTGTGCTTACCAGAACGGCAATTTTAAATTGCAGAATTCATGTGATGAGATGAGTTCACGTGCCCAGGTGATCCAATGGAATTCTAGCGCAAGGAACTCCCAATATTGTGGTCGTGTATCATGTGAAGGAAAAATAATAATCCATAGCGTGATACCGTACAAAATTGTCAATATTATAACTGTGTAGGACTACAAATACTGTGAATCCTTCACCAATTGTGCAGCCGCTTACCAAAATAACTAGTAAAAAGGCATGTAATCAAATCAGAAGAAAAAAGGACCGCCACCAACGTAGAGCCTCTTACCAGATAGATCTGTATAGGTGTATTCTATCCAAGTATAGAAAAAGTGAACCACCACCAGACATAAGGCCTCTTACCAGATGGAAATGAAAAGCCAGCAGAACATTGAATCCACATGCACCAATATCAGCAAGCCACCCAAGAGCGTATAAAGCCTCTTACCAGACCATAAGAAAAATGCTCGATAACACTTGGTATATTTTCCCAATGGAGAGGTAACCTCAGGGTCACAATGACAATCCGGGCAAATCACTAATACCACGATGTACCGCTTAATGTGCCTAGGTGGCCTCTCGGACCCCCTATGCCACAAGCTGAGCCACTGTGTTTCTCAGGGTTGCAACGCCAGACCAGCCGATAAAGGAAAGAGAAGGCGCCAATAGTGTAAAAACTTCCAACAGATTTATTCACATAAGGTAGTGTACTTATTTATATATATTGTATGCATTTCTGGTGAAGTGGCCTTTCTAGCACCCGGAGGATTCTTATGGTGGCTCGATCCGTTGTGTTTCCTTTATAGGAACACTAGTTGGCGCCGGGTTCTGGATGGGCTGAAATCACTGAAATGCGTTTAATTTAACTTTCTTTTTTGTGCGATGATATAGTGGAGACTGACGCACAGAATAATAATGTAATTGTATTACAATATATGATTATGTCTTTTGGAATATGTTGAGTAATTTCAACCATTCCCGGACTTCCGGTCCTCTGGTCACCGACTCTATGGCGGAGTTGTTTACCTCTATCCGGATATCCGGTTGATCGGACTATAAGAGATGGCGTCAGCACGCCGTCCGTACCTTTGATAACGTCTCCTCGGACGAAACGCCGTTAGGTCATGGCGTGCTGACGTCATCTCCGGAAGCTTATCGAGGGAACGGATGCGCCTTGCCGTCCGGCCGGCGGCTCTACATCCTTCGCTAATTTTTCTTCTTTGTTTGTAAGTACACTACCTTATGTGAATAAATCTGTTGGAAGTTTTTACACTATTGGCGCCTTCTCTTTCCTTTATCGGCTGGTCTGGCGTTGCAACCCTGAGAAACACAGTGGCTCAGCTTGTGGCATAGGGGGTCCGATAGGCCACCTAGGCACATTAAGCGGTACATCGTGGTATTTAGCAGTGATTTGCCCGGATTGTCATTGGGACCCTGAGGTTACCTCTCCATTGGGAAAATATACCAAGTGTTATCGAGCATTTTTCTTATGGTCTGGTAAGAGGCTTTATACGCTCTTGGGTGGCTTGCTGATATTGGTGCATATGGATTCAATGTTCTGCTGGCTTTTCATTTCCATCTGGTAAGAGGCCTTATGTCTGGTGGTGGTTCACTTTTTCTATACTTGGATAGAATACACCTATACAGATCTATCTGGTAAGAGGCTCTACGTTGGTGGCGGTCCTTTTTTCTTCTGATTTGATTACATGCCTTTTTACTAGTTATTTTGGTAAGCGGCTGCACAATTGGTGAAGGATTCACAGTATTTGTAGTCCTACACAGTTATAATATTGACAATTTTGTACGGTATCACGCTATGGATTATTATTTTTCCTTCACATGATACACGACCACAATATTGGGAGTTCCTTGCGCTAGAATTCCATTGGATCACCTGGGCACGTGAACTCATCTCATCACATGAATTCTGCAATTTAAAATTGCCGTTCTGGTAAGCACAATTCCTACGGGATCTTTTGGAAGCAGCACAAGATTTCATACATCACTAGTCACTTTATGATATTTGGGACTTTAAACAGTTGGACCTTCAGTACAGATGAATCCCCCACAGAATAAAATTCTCAGTGCAGACCCCTTAACCACTTAAAGACTGGAAGGATTTGCGCCCTTTAATGACCAGGCCCTATTTTGCGATTCGGCACTGCGTTATTTTAACGGACAATTGCGCAGTCGTGCGACGCTGTACCCAAATAAAATTGAGGTCCTTTTTTCCCACAAATAGAGCTTTCTTTTGGGAGTATTTGATCACCTGTGCAATTTTTTAATTTTTTGCGCTATAAACAAAAAAATAGCGACAGTTTTGATTAAAAAAAAAAAAAACAATATTTTTCACATTCTGCTATATAACAAACATTCTCAAAAAAAAAAAAAAATTAAAAATCAAAATTTAACATTTTAGGCCAATTTGTTTTCTGCTACATATTTTTGGTAAAGAAAAATCGCAATAAGCATATTTTGATTGGTTTGCGCATAAGTGATCGCGTCTACTAACTACGGGAAACATTTATGTCATTATTGTTTTTTTTTTTTTTTTTTTACTAGTAATAGCGGCGTTCTGCAAATTTTTGCGGGACTGTGACATTGTGGCGGACAGATTGAACCCCTAACCAACATTTTTGACTATTTTGGGGGTACCAGTGACATTACTACAGTAATCAGTAGTGTTGAGCGAACATGGACTGTATTATTCGGGTCCGTACCAGATAATTGGATTTTTGTTACCTGGACACGGACCCGAAAACTTTACTGTATATTCGGGTTTAAAATCCGTGTTCGGTAATTTTATTTCCTGTTTTGTATGTAATGGCACGCTATTAATGGTGCGGTTTCAACAGCCAATCAACAAGCGTTTAACTGGTGTGCCATAGAAGCCATCACAGCCATGCCTACTAATGGCATGGCTGTGATTGGCCAGCTGAAGCATGTGACCCAGGTCTTTATAAGCTAGAGACACAGCGCGGTGCGCGTCAGTCTGTTCTAGTGTAGGGAGAGAGCACACACAACGGTTCTGGGTGCTGCCGATTAGGGACAGAGACAGGAAAAAAAAACATTGTGGCTGTTAGAAAAGAATGTAGGGACAGGTCGGAGTGTAGGCAGGGAAAGATAGAAAAGCATTTTAGGGACAGGCTGGAGAGAGTAGGCAGGGAGAGATTAGGAGACACAGGACAGAACAATCGTCCGTTAGCGATCTACATCGATTTTGCTGTGTGGGGGGTGGTGCAGTGAACAATCTTTTTGCCCTCACTTGAGCCCACTGAGGAGGAGGAGGAGGAGAAGGAGGAGGGAGAAAAAAAATATTTTTATCAGTCTGTTGTGTGCAGCGTTCAGCTATATTTTACTACACAGTGCTGTTCTAATCTGCTATTTAAAAATTACTAATTTAAAGGGGAATTTTTTTTTCCCTTCATAGCCTGCTGCTGACCGTGACATAAAACATAAGACACTGCTGTGTTCACATCTGCTATTGAAAAATCACCAATTTTATATACTTTTTTCTATTCCGCTATTCAATATACACCCTTTTGGGGTGAAAAAAATTAAATTGTGGCATAGTCTGTATCGGTACGTGTGAGATACACCTTTTAAATTTGTTTGGCGCATCTCCTTCCACCGCCGAGGATTGCAGGGTGCTTCAGTTTGCCTCCTGTTCCGAACTCCTCCTACTCCTCTTCCTCATCCTCATCCTCCCTTTAGGGTACAAAAAATTGTAATCGGGGCCTAGTCTGTGTTTGTACGTGTGAGATACACCGTTTTATATACTTTTTTCTATTCCGTTATTCAATATACACCCTTTTGGGGTGAAAAAAATTAAATTGCGGCATAGTCTGTATCGGTACGTGTGAGATACACCTTTTAAATTTGTTTGGCGCATCTCCTTCCACCGCCGAGGATTGCAGGGTGCTTCAGTTTGCCTCCTGTTCCGAACTCCTCCTACTCCTCTTCCTCATCCTCATCCTCCCTTTAGGGTACAAAAAATTGTAATCGGGGCCTAGTCTGTGTTTGTACGTGTGAGATACACCGTTTTATATACTTTTTTCTATTCCGCTATTCAATATACACCCTTTTGGGGTGAAAAAAATTAAATTGCGGCATAGTCTGTATCGGTACGTGTGAGATACACCTTTTAAATTTGTTTGGCGCATTTCCCTCCACCGCCGAGGATTGCAGGGTGGTTCAATTTGCCTCCTGTTCCGAACTCCTCCTACTCCTCTTCCTCATCCTTATCCTCCCTTTAGGGTACAAAAAATTGTAATCGGGGCCTAGTCTGTGTTTGTATGTGTGAGATACACCGTTTTATATACTTTTTTCTATTCCGCTATTCAATATACACCCTTTTGGGGTGAAAAAAATTAAATTGTGGCATAGTCTGTATCGGTATGTGTGAGATACACCTTTTAAATTTGTTTTGCGCATCTCCTTCCACCGCCGAGGATTGCAGGGTGCTTCAGTTTGCCTCCTGTTCCTAACTCCTCCTACTCCTCTTCCTCATCCTCTACCGCCTCCTCATCCGGTCAGCGTAACACCTTCACCACAAACTTCAGCACAGCCAGGGGTAAACGACAGCAGGCAGTTTTAAAACTTGCCTGTTTGGGTGAAAAATCCCACACCGCGCAGGAGTTGTGGAGGAGCATGGAACAGCAGACCGATGAGTTGTTGGTGCCAGCGAGCCTCAAGCCCGGCCTGGTGGTGTGCGATAATGGGCGAAATCTCATAGCAGCTCTGGGCCCTAGCTGGTTTGACGCACATCCCTTGCCTGGCGCATGTGCTGAATTTGGTGGTGCAGAGGTTCCTTAAAAATTACCCCGATATGTCAGAGCTGCTGCAGAAAGTGCGGGCCGTCTGTGCACACTGTCGGCGTTCTCACCCTGCTGCTGCTCGCCTGTCAGCGCTGCAGCGTAACTTCGGCCTTCCCGCTCACCGCCTCATATGTGATGTGCCCACAAGGTGGAACTCCACCTTGCACATGCGTGAAAGACTGTGCGAGCAGCAGCAGGCCATAGTGCAGTCTCAGCTGCAGCACACGCGCGTGAGTCGCTCTGCGGAACAGCACCACTTCACCACCAATAACTGGGCTCCATGCGAGACCTGTGTGCTTTGTTGCGCTGTTTTGAGTACTCCACCAACATGGCCAGTGCGGATGACGCCGTTGTCAGCTTAACTATCCCACTTCTATGCCTCCTTGAAAAAACGCATCGGGCGATGATGGAAGAGGATGTGGCACAGGAGGAGGAGGAGGAGGAAGAGGGATCATTTTCATGGCTTTTAGGGCAGTCATTCAGAAGTGGCTCCGAGGGTGGGTTCCTGCACCCACAAACGCCAGGTACACAATTGTCCAGCAGGGGCACAGTTCTGGAGGATGAGGAGGAGGAGATGGAGGAGATGGAGGAGGAGATGGAACCATGTTCACAGCAGTGTGGCACCCAGGCCAGCTCATGGCCATCACTGGTGCGTGGCTGGGGGGGATACAGAAGACACAGACGATACACCTCCCACAGAGGACAGCCTTTCATTGCCTCTGGGCAGCCTGGCACACATGAGCGATTACATGCTGCAGTGTCTCCACAACGACCGCCGAGTTGCCCACATTCTAACTTGTGCTGATTACTGGGTGGCCACGCTGCTGGATCCCCGTTACAAGGACAACGTACCGTCCTTAATTCACTCACTGGAGCGTGATCGCAAGATGCGCAAGTACAAGCGCACGCTGGTAGACGCGATGCTGCTGGCATTCCCACCTGACAGCGGGGCCACAGTGGAAGCACAAGGCCAAGGCAGAGGAGGAGGTAGAGGTCGCCAACGCAACCAGGGCACCGCCAGCACCTCAGAAGGCAGGGTTAGCATAGCTGAAATGTGGAAAAGCTTTGTCAGCACGCCACAACAAACAGCAGCACCAGCAGCTCATATGGAACGTCTTAGCAGGAGGCAGCATTTCACCAACATGGTGGAGCAGTATGTGTGCACACGCCTACATGTAGTGAATGATGGGTCTGCCCCCTTCAACTTCTGGGTCTCCAAATTGGGCACATGGCCTGAGCTTGCCCTTTACGCCTTGGAGGTGCTGGCGTGCCCTGCAGCCAGTGTATTATCTGAACGTGTATTTAGAACGGCTGGGGGCGTTATCACAGACAAGCGCAGCCGCCTGTCCAGAGACAATGTGGACAAGCTCACATTCATTAAAATGAACCAGGCATGGATCCCACAGGACTTTTCCGTACCCTGTGCAGAATAGAGATGGATACCGGCCTTACCCAGCCATTGTTATATTTTTGATCTTTCTCACTCTTTTGGGGTGTACCCTAATTTAAAATGACAAAAAAAAAAGCAGTGTTGGCTACCTCGTCCCCCTCCACCGCCGCTTCCACCTACACCGCCACCTCAACCTCCCTCCTACTCCATATGGGCCTCGTCCTTCACAGATGAAGAAAATTGTTTTATTTTTCTGTTTTTTTTTTGTTGTTTTAAGTTATTTCCCCTATCCACATTTGTTTGCAGAGCACTTGCCATGCTCTTAACTACATTTTGCTGCCATTTGCAGTACTCCAGCCCTTTCCATTGGTTTTTTTTAGAGCCATTTTAGTGCCTGAAAGTTCGGGTCCCCATTGACTTCAATGGGGTTCGGTCTCCGGGTCAAGTTCGGAAAAAGTCCGGGTCACGGACCTGGACTTTTTTTTCAAGTTCGGCCGGACCCACCGAACACGGACATCCAAGTGTCCGCTCAACTCTAGTGATCAGTGCTAAAAATATTCACTGTTAACTGTAATAATGACACTGGCAGGGAAGGGGTTAACCCTATGGGTGATCAATGGGTTATATGAGCCTAGGGGAGTGATTCTAACTGTGGGGGGAGGGGGGTGTGGCTTGTGAAATGACCATAGAGACATGTGATCCTGAATAGAAGGATCACATGAGCTTTGTGATCATTTCAGGGAGAAGGACGGTCGGCTGTGTTTACAACAGCCGACCTTCCTTCCCTCTCAGTGGGGAGTGATCGTGGGTGTCAGGCGGCAATCTGAGCCGCCTGACACATGCATCGGCTTCCTTGCTACCGAGTGGGGGCATGAGCGTGGCACGCGCTCGCCCCCTAGCTTCCTGCGCGACCGATGTAGATCTACGTCGGTTTACGCAGGAGAGCCACCCTGCCGCAGTACATATGCAGCAGGTGGTCGGGAAGTGGTTAATACAGACGGAGACCGCTAGCACATACCGACTCCCTGTACAAACCCCTCAATACAGAACCCCTCCCCAGCACAAGCCGACCCCCACTAACATACAGTTACATAGTTAGTGAGGTTGAAAAAAGACATCAGTCCATCCAGTTCAACCTATGATGTGTGTGTGTGTTTGCTTTTAACCTTACATTGTATACCCCTGTATGTTGTGGTCTTTAAGGTGCCCATCTAATAGTTTTTTGAAACTATCAATGCTCCCTGCTGATACGACTGCTTGTGGAAGAGAATTCCACATCCTTACCGCCCTTACAGTGAAGAACCCCTTACGCATTTTAAGGTTAAACCGCCTTTCCTCTAGTTTAAGTGAGTGGCCACGTGTCTTATTGTATCTCCTTTCTCTGAATAGTTTGTTCCTTATGCTAGGGTCGCCAGTACAGTATTTGTACATTGATATCATATCCCCCCTCAAACGTCTCTTCTCTAGAGAGAATAGGTTCAGTGCTTGTAGTCTTTCCTCATAGCTGATGTCCTCCATTCCCCTAATTATTTTTGTTGCCCTTCTCTGGACTCTTTCCAATGCCAGCACATCCTTCCTGAGAACCGGTGCCCAGAACTGGACAGCATACTGCAGATGTGGCCGGACCAGAGTCTTGTAGAGCGGGAGAATAATCTCTTTATTTCTGGAGTGAATCCCCTTTTTTATACATCCCAGTATTCTGTTGGCTTTGCTTGCAGCTGCTTGGCATTGCATGCCACTGCCAAGCCTGTTGTCAACCAGTAACACCAAGTCTTTTTCCATCCTAGACTCCCCCAGAGGTTCCCCCCCCACCCTAGTGAGTAGCTTGCTTTCTGGTTTCTGGCCCCCAAGTACATTACTTTACATTTATCAACATTAAACCTCATCTGCCATGTAGTTGCCCACCCCGTTATTTTGTTCAGGTCCGCTTGTAAGGTTTCCACATCCTGCATAGAAGATATTGGCATGCTTAGTTTAGTATCATCCGCCAATACTGAGATTGTACTAGATATCCCCTCCTCTAGATCATTTATGAATAAATTAAACAGGATTGGTCCCAGGACCGAACCCTGGGGGACCCCACTTTCCACACCCGCCCAATCCGAGTATTCCCCATTAATCATCACCCTCTGGACTCTCCCCTGGAGCCAGTTCTCTATCCAGGTACTCACCTTATGGTCCATACCTACCTTCCTTAGTCTGTACAGTAAGCGTTTGTAGGGAACGGTGTAAAAGGCCTTTGCAAAGTCCAGATACACCACATCCACAGGCTTACCTTTATCTAGGTGGCAGCTCACTTCATCGTAGAAGGTTAATAGATTGGTTTGGCAAGAACGATTTTTCATAAATCCATGCTGATTACTACTAATTATATTGTTTTCATTACTAAAGTCTTGTATGTGGTCCCTTAACATCCCCTCCAAAATCTTGCAGACTACAGATGTTAGGCTGACAGGTCTATAGTTACCCGGGATACACCTCGGCCCCTTTTTAAATATTGGTACTACGTTGGCCTTTTTCCAATCTGCTGGCACCATACCCGTCTGTAAACTATCCTTAAATATCAAGAATAATGGTCTGGCTGAGCTCTTTAAGAACCCTCGGGTGCAAGCATTTCTAAATTCCCCCATCCAAGTACAAACTCCTCAGTGAAGACACCTTTACCCCTGGGATAGACACCCTCCCCCAAGTACACAGCTTTCCCCCGGTCCAGACACCTTACCAGGGGTACAGAACCCTCAGCACAGACACCACCCTCCCCCAGACACTCCTCACTCAGCAGATGATATGCAAAAGCTTAATGTAAAAAGGAAGTCCCAGCTCTGTCACATGGGAGGAGCAGGGGAGGAGACTTCTTTTCACACTGAGTTCCACTGTAGCTGTAAATGATATTTTCTACTACACCTACAGAAGTACGGGGATGCAGATTCACTAGGGGTTCCACAGCCACCTGACATAGTTCTTCTTGTATGTTGCATGAGCACAGAGATGTATAGTAACTAAGTAGAACTACTTCACTACTGTACTTAAACCGAAAGGCGGTATCTGTACTTTCCTGGAGTAGATTTTTTTTCTCCTACTCCACTTTTACTTCACTACATTTTTTCAATGATTTCAATACTTCTACTCCAATATTTTTTTTTTGTGCTGCATAGTTACTCGTTACAATTATAAAAATGACCACTGCCAGAACAGTAGATGGCAGGTTTCATGAAGCTCAAAACATGTGTATTATCAGCGCATACGAAAATAAATGCTACTGTATGTATAAATAAAAGCTGCATTTGAAATAATAAAAAACAATATGATGTTCAAACTTTTGACTTCTTCCTTTAATAACTACATAACACACTACTTGTACTTTTACTTTCAGTACTTGAGTAGCAATTTGTTTTTCAAAACTACTGGTACTTTTACTTTCAGTACTTGAGTAGCAAAATTTTTAAAAAAACTACTTGCAATACTTAAGTACAAAAAATGTTGAATACTTTAGTACTTCTACTCAAGTCACTTTTTGATCGAGCACTTCCACTTCTACTCAAGTCACTTTTTGATCGAGCACTTGTACTTTTACTCAAGTATGGGTTTCGAGTATGGGTTTCGGCCCGAACATTGGGTGTTTGAGGTTCGGCCGAATTTAGAACTTTTTACCCAAAAAGTTCGGAATTCGGCAACCAGAACCACCCAAAATGCAATGCTTCAGGAAATGGGCTTTAAAAGCCCGTGATTGGACCAGAACCATTAGCAAAAGCCAATTGAGGGGGCAGGAGAATGCTAGGAATGTGATTGGAGTGACTAGGGGGTCCCTAGACCAATCATTAGTGAATACGCCCCCCAGTATATAAGATCGCCCCCGCCATATTCCCAGCATTGTTATACTGGACATGGAAGAGAGTGGAAGCAGTTCTGTTAATTTTACTTTAAAAGTGTCATTTAGCTATTTTTAGTGTGAGGAAAGGGATATCTAGTGTAGTTAGAGTGCTCCTTTACACTTAAATTAGCTTCATTGAGTTTCTGTAGGGAAAGTGTTAAGTGTAAGGGGACCGTAGTGTAGTGTAGGGTTAACTGGCAGTGACTGCTATGGCAGGGTGACAAAACCCTTCCATAGCAGGGTGACCGCTATAGAGAAATGATCATTTCTCTGAATAGCTTCGTAACTGGAATATGGCTTCTCACCAGCCAAGCATTTTTTATGCTGCAGGGGCTGCCACTGCCAGTGCTTTTTTGAGGACATGTTTGATGTCAGACATGACATCTGAACATGTGTATAGGGGGTATATATAGACATATATGTCTGAATATATACCCCTAGACATATATAGGTGTGATAGTAGCAGAAATAAATGCTTGCGCTAATGAAATAATTTACAGTAATATATTTCTGCTACTATCACACCTATATATGTCTAGGGGTATATATTCAGACATATATGTGTATATATACCCCCTATACACATGTTCAGATGTTTTGCCTGCCTCAAAAGAACCCCAAAAAATGCCAAAAAAACGCTAGCGTAAAAAGAAAAAAAAATGCCCAGGTGTGTTTTTGCTGGCATTTTTTGGGGGGTTTTGGAGGCAGGCAAAACATCTGAACTTGTGCACAGTACCACTATACACAAGTTCAGATGTTTTTCCTGACTGCAAAGAACCCAAAAAAATGCCTGCTTTGAAACCGGCAAGGTGTTACAGCAGCGAAGCCATATTCCTGTGCTCAAAGTTTTCTAATACAAACAATCCTTTTTTTTTTTCTGGTCCTGGACATGCTACAGAGCTGAAACTTCACAGGTACACCTTTTAGACCCCCCAGACACAAAATCACACAAAAAAAGTTCTTAAAAATTGTCATTTTTGATAAAAAAGCCAATTATTGAAAAATTAAAAAAAAAAAAAAAAAAAAAAAAGATTTTTTTGATTTTTACTTTGGATTTCAGATCTGGGGGGTCTAAAAAGTGTACATGTGAAGTTTCAGCTCTGTAGCATGTCCAGAACCCAAACATTAGCATTTTCTTATCATTTTTATTAGAACAGGAATACGGCTTCTCTACAGCGTTTTTTCTTGCATTTATCGGGCATTTTTGGAGGCAGGCATGACTTTTTTTGGATTTAGTGTCTGGGGGGGGGGGGGGTCTAAAAAGTGTACATGTGAAGTTTCAGCTCTGTAGCATGTCCAGAACCAGAAAAAAAGATTTTTCAGTAGAGCAGGGATGGTGGGACCCCTCTTTTACACTTATATGATCTTTTTTTTGGGGGTTCTGGACAAGCTACAGAGCTGAAACTTCACAGGTACACCTTTCAGACCCCCCAGACACAAAATCACACAAAAAAGTTCTTAAAAATTGTTATTTTTGATAAAAAAGCCAATTATTGAAAAAAAATAAAAATAAAAAAAAAAAAGAGATGTCCAGAACCATAAAAAAAAAGTTTGTATTAGAAAACTTTAAGCAAAGGAATATGGCTTCTCTGCTGTAACACCTTGCCGGTTTAATAAAAGGCATTTTTTTGGGTTCTTTGCAGTCAGGAAAAACATCTGAACTTTTGTATAGTGGTACTGTGCACAAGTTCTGATGTTTTGCCTGCCTCCAAAACCCCCCAAAAAATGCCAGCAAAAACACACCTGGGCATTTTTTTTTTGACACTAGGGTTTTTTTTTGGCATTTTTTGGGGTTCTTTTGAGGCAGGCAAAACATCTGAACTTGTGTATAGTGGTACTGTGCACAAGTTCTGATGTTTTTTGGGGGTTTTTGGAGGCAGGCAAAACATCAGAAATTGTGCACCCATACTCATTCACATGGGGGACCCCTTGCTAAAGGGAGCTTCCAGATTCAACAAAAGCCAGGGTTGTCGGGAAGAGGCCCTTGTCCCCATCAACATGGGGACAAGGTGCTTTGAGGTGGGATGGCAGAGCCCCCCTGCCCCAAAACACAGCCATGTTAAGGGCATGTGGACTGGTATGGTTCAGGAGAGGGGGGCTTGCTCATCCCCTCCCTTTCCTGATCTGCCAAGCTGCATGCTCAGGTAAGGGTCTGGCATGGATTTTGGGGGATCCCACACCATTTTATTTATTTTGGCGTGTGTTTTTTTTTCCACAAATTTGGTAGCTGGCAATTCATCAGCTGACGGTTGCTAAGAATGTGGCTGCCAGCTTCCTGGCCTGCTTCTTAGCAACCAGCTTTATACAGTATTTTTAAAAGGGAAAAAAATGCAAAATGCACGAAAACTGAACGCAAAAACGCATCTAAAATATTGGTTTAAAAACGTAAAGCGCACTGCAAAACGTGCCTGAAAAATGTATCGACTTCAACCGCATAGATGTGAACCTAGACTAAATAGGAAAGCAGAGGGACTGGTCGGAACACTGGGGATTTCACACAAAAGGAAGCAATACAAAGAGAACAGTATACCCTTTCATACAAGTACATGGTACAGCAGTCATATTAGGAATATGATATGATGGGATAACAAACACTTAAAAGTTATAAAAAATAAATAAATATATATTTTGCCATTAAAAATAAAACAGGATCTGCTTTGTATCTGTAGAAGTATATATTTCCAGTAATACTATACAAAGTTCCAACATGTTCCAATATTGCGTAAATGTCATTAAAGAATTGTTATGCATACACACAAGAACAACCCTTATAAGTAAGGACATTGTATTTGAGATAATAGTATTTTTAAAAGAGATTTTTCAACAAAATAAAGCACTGAGACATGAATGGATGGGCGAGTTTGCTTTGAATATTAACCACTTCTGGACTGGAAGGTTTTACCCCCTTAATGACCAGGCCATTTTTTGCGATATGGCACTGTGTTACTTTAACTGAGAGTTGTGTTGTCGTGCGATGCTGTCCCCAAATAAAAAGTTTTTCCCCACAAATAGAGCTTTCTTTTGGTGGTATTTGATCACCTGTGGGATTTTTATTTTTTGCGCAATAAACAAAAAAAACTACAATTCTGAAAAAAAAAAAAAAAGTAATTTTTTACTTTCTGCTATAAAACACTCCCAATAAAAAAAAAATTTAATTTTTTTTCCATCATTTTAGGTCAATATGTATTCTGTTACATATTTTTGGTAAACAAAATCCCAATAAGTGTATATTGCTTGGTTTACGCAAAAGTTATCGAATCTACAAACTAGGGGAAAGATGTATGTCACTTTTATTTATTTATTTTGAAACTAGTAATGGCGGCGATCAGCGATTTTTAGCGGGACTGCAACATTGCGGCGGACAGATTGGACCCTTAACTGACATTTTTGACACTTTTGGGGGGACCAGCAACATTACTATAGTAATCAGTGCTAAACGTATGCACTGTTACTATACTAATGGCACTGGCAGAAAAGGGGCTAACACCAGGGGCGATCAAAGGGTTAAATGTGTCCCTAGGGGGTGCTTTCTAACTGTGGGGGGGGTGGGCTTGCTGGATAAACACAGAGACCTGTGTTCCTAAATAGGAGGAACACGGGATTCCTGTGTTCATTACTGACAGAACAGCGGTCTGCTGTGTTTACATCGGCAGACCACTGTTGTATCCCCAACGGGAGCGATCGCGGGTGCCCACTGGACCCACTGATTGGCTCCCCCTGTGGCCAATCGGCGCATATGCACGCCCCCACTAGCTGTCCCGCGAAACTCCATACATGCACGTCGTCAGAGCTTACCAGCCGCAGCATAAGTACGGCGGCTCGTCGGCAAGTGGTTAAGTAGGATTTTCGGGTTGTGGTGCTCAGATACAGTTTAACATAATGCTCAATTTGAAGTGCCTAGGTTTGTGTTGTTTCCACAGAATGTAAAGTTGAACTCCAGGCACAAAAACCTTTAACAATAGCTACTAAGAAAAAAAAAAAAACTATTGGTGTGCACCAAACACCCTGGTAAAAATGGTGGTGACATCATTACTATGCTTCTCACAGATCATGCTCAGAACAGAAGGATGGGAGGGGCCTAGCAGGTCCTGCAGGTAACTACAGGGGGCGGGTTTCATGCTGGATTACTGCACGAATCTTGAAGAAATACACATACGATGCTAAAAAGTGCAAACACACAGAGTCGTTTTATTTCAAAAGTATTTATTTCGACTTATGTATGACTGATACACTATTTTATTTTAACATTTATTCAATTTATAATGTGCCTGCAAGTAGAATAAAATGTAAAAAAAAAAAAATAGACTCAAGATTTTCCAGCATGTCAGATGTCATGTCTCTGTATGCAACAGTTGAGACCATTAATGATAATACTGTTTACCAAATGTACCGTATTTTTCGGCGTATAAGACGACTTTTTACCCCAGGAAAATCTTCTCAAAAGTCGGGGGTCGTCTTATACGCCGAGTATAATATTTTCAAGGTACCTTCAAGAGAGGAGATTGGAGCGATGCAGGGACTTTTTCTTCTGTTTCGGGCGCATGTGCATTATCTGCGCCGCATATTCAGGAAGTTCTGGATACCGTAGCTGCTGTCTGGCGGCGGAGTGACCTGACTGTCATGCACTCTATTGCTCAGGCGACGGGACTACGGTATGTGAGGTGACTCGCAGGGAGCGGGAGATTTTAAACTAATCCCGATGGCGGCGGGTAGCATGGCACTGGCAGCACACAGTGAGTAGGGACTATATGCATATTGTAATGTCTAATGTCTTAAGTACCGCACTGTAGAATCCTCAAAGTGCCTTACGATGATTAGCATTAGGATTTTCAGTCACACAGCGCACTAGCTGTTGCATTACTCCGTCACAGTGTGCTACATGGCTTTTGGGCGCTAACTTTGTTAATTTATGGCTGTACTGAATGATAGACTATAACACAGTTTAGCAATAACAAAATCGGTACCCAAAAGCTATGTGGCACACTGTGACAGAGCCATGCAGCACCTAGTGTGCTGTTTGAAAGGTTATCTCACTTTCTTACAGTACCTTGGAGACATGCGAGATATCTGAGAAAATGTTTTTCAATGGTGTTGCCTTGCTTCGGAAGGGGGGTAGTCTTATATGGCGAATATATCCCAAAAGCAATATTTTAACTTGAAAAGTAGGGGTATATGTAAAAATAGTAACTGCGCTAAGCCCAAGAACACAAGCAGCAGCTGTAGTGGGAGTCACTAAAATCAAATATGTAAAAGGAGAGCTGCGCTAAACTGATGTACCTGATAAGTAATCAGGATAAACATACAAGAACCATAGACTAGAGTAAACCAGTATATACCAAACAATCAAAAATCAATGATATTCGTAAAATTGAACCTAATGCAATAATGAATAAGCACAAAAGTCCATCAATTATTAAAAGTCCAAATAAGGAGGAGTGGATAAGCAAAGAGGGTGTCCAGTGTGGAAAAAGGAGTCCTTCACATATTTGAAAAGTAGGGGGGTCGTCTTATACGCCAGAAAATACGGTATATTGTATAGCATATTCTCTGCGTTTGCACACTTTTACTAATGCCTCGTACACACGTACCGATCGTCGGCCGTCTTTTGTCCAGGGCTGTCGTGTCTGTTGAAGACTGCAAAAGACTGCACACAAATTTTGTCGGCCAACAACAGCCGACTGCAGAAGTGATGTCATGTGATGGTTAACTTTCCTTGTCTTTTTTCTTTTTTGAGCATGCCCAGTCTTGCAAATCTGCTGTCTGTCGGCCGAAATCTGTACTGACTGGCGAACAATCGGCCGTTCTGGTGTTGACCAACAAAAATTTTAATGCTTGCACGACAGATTCTGTTCGGCCGAAAATGCGCTGTCGGCTGTCGGAAGCATCATACTAACAAGCCTACAATCGGCCGATCGGTCGTCGGCCGAATATTTACGGCTGACAATCGGTACGTGTGTACGGGGCATAAGGCATGACATACTGAGTAAATTCTAATGTGTGCAAATATACCTAAAACACAAAGACACCATAACAAGTACACTTTCTCAGAAAGAGTTACATAGTTAGTCAGGTTGAAAAAAGACACAAGTCCATCTGGCTCAACCAATAAAAAAACAAAAAAAAAAAAAAACAGTAAAGAAAACCCAAGCATACAATCCCTTAACCACTTAACGACCAGCCACGTAGATCTACGTCGGCTGACTTTGAGTGGTTATACCGGGATGATGCCTCTAGTTAGAGGCATCATACCGGTACCGTTGTTTGAAGCCGGCGGTCGGCTTTCCGTCGGTAACGATCGATGCGGCTCGGGAGCCGCTCGATCGTTACCCGGGGGGGCGGGAGGGGATGTCCCCCCCCCTCCCGCCGCCTTCCGCGGCTTCGCTCGGGGCTCACGTCCGCCGGCTGGATGGAGTCCCGATGAATGCCGGAAACGGCATCGATCGGGTCTCCGATGACGTAACCCGGAGGCGGCGTCCATGACGTCACATCCGGGTTACTGTGCCGCAAAAGGCGGCAGATTTAAAAAACGGCTGTATGCAAAAATGCCGTTTTCGGTGTTTTGCATACAGGGAAGTGTAGTGGAGGGGTCTAGGGTCTTTTAGACCCTCGATCCCTCCATAAAGTGTACCTGTCACACATATTGCTGTCACAAGGGATGTTTACATTGCTTGTGACAGCAATAAAAGTGATCAGATTTTTTTTTTTTAAAAAACCTGTAATAAAGTTAAAAAAAAAGAAAAAATAAATAGGAAAAAAAAAAAAAAAATTTAGCCGCCCCCGTCACCGTTAGCTCGCGCACAAAAAAAAACGTATACGCAAGTCGAGCCGCAAATGAAATCGCTGTTCAAACCACACATGTGAGGTATCGCCGCGATCGCCAGAGCGTGGGCAATAATTTAAAAAAAAGAGCTACACTCTAACTCTAAACTGGTAACCGTTAAATAAATTTAAAGCGTCGCAGATTGAGATCTCTATTGACCGTAGTTTGTCGCCATCCCACGGGGGGGCGCAATTTTTTTTATATAAATCTTTTTATTAAATTTTTAAATTTTCATCACAGAAACATTGACAACAGGGGAATACAATTCCCAAGGTAAACAAGGAATGCAAGTAATACTGTATCACATACCATATGCAAACATAGCATTAGTTGAATTAATAACAATGAGTAGAAACGTAACTATATTCATGAAACCTGTAGTCATAGGACTTCTTCTATGGGAACCAGACAACACACAAAGTAAAAATCATCCTAGCTGCCACTATATGTCGTCAAAAGCATATCACAGTAAAAGTATACCCCTTTGTTAGATCAAACACTTCCGAAACCCCTACGACCCAGGAAAGGACACCCCCATTGGGATCCATACTGTGTCCAAGCCTGGGCCGCCTGGGCCCGGCCTGGTAGACTCGAAATTCTTCAGTAGATTCGGGGCGAGTTTATGATCTATTAAGCCAAGAAATCCAAGGTTACCAGAGCTTAGTCATACGGGCAGTGGATTGATTTTTCAGTGATAGAGATCTCTCGTAGGAGAAATTGGTAGAAACCGTGTCAATCACTCCCTTGATTGGTGGTGTCTCTGCCTGTCTCCAAGATCGAGCTATTAGTAGTCTTGCCGCAAGTAAGCAGTGGGTCACAGTGTGTCGCAGATCATAGTGAAGGTGCTCACCTCCTATGGAGAGGAGGGCCATACCCGGGTCTGGGTTGATACGAGTGTTAGTCACGTCTGAGAGTAATGAGAAGGTGGCCTGCCAAAATGGTTGTATATGGGGACATTGCCAGAAGATGTGGTAGAGATTACCTATTCCTTCACATGCTCGCCAGCATTTACCGTCATTATTCACGTCAAATTTATGAAGCCTGTCTGGTGTGAGATACCAACGAAGCGAGAGTTTCAGAGTTAGTTCCCACAGGTTGGAGTTACAAGTCGATGAATATATTAACCTCAGTGCCTCTGTCCATTGTTTGTCCGTGAATTCCATCCCCAAGTCCCTCTCCCATTGAACATGGGGGAGTGACTTGGAGAAAACCGATTTTTGTTGGAGAATATTGTAGAAAGTAGTGATGCCCTTGACCCTGGGGGGTGAGACAGAGGAAAGAAAGTTCCAAGCCTGAGTCTGGATTTTTAATGGCCATCGTGGAATAGAAGACAAGAAATGGCGTGTTCTAAGGTGTAGGAAGAAGTCAGTATCGGGGAGGTGATATTTAGCTTGAAGGATAGGGAAAGGGAGAGCTATACCGTTGTCATAGAGATCATTGATACTGTTTATGCCTCGGGATTGCCAAGATTTGAAACAGGAATCCGGTATTAATGAATGGAGGGCCGATATAGGTATTGGAAGGTCTACAGTATCTAGGCCTACTTCGCTTTGTGACACCAATATTTTCCAAGCGGTAGCCGAAGCCACCATAGGGGGAAGAAAATGGGAAGGAATTTTTGCCCCCAAGGACGTAGCCATCAGCCACGCTGGGAGGTCCGATCTGCTACAGTAAGAGGCCTCCATAGTCCGCCATAAAGTAGGAGATGAGGGATCAAACCACTCATGGAGCTGAGTCAGGACAGAGGCTAAATAGTAGTTGTAAATATCCACCATTCCAGCCCCCCCCTGAGATCGATGTTTAACGAGTCTAACATGAGCACATCTAGGTCTCCTACCCTGCCAAATATAAGAGGAGATAATTGATTGAACTGAGCGGAAAAATGTTTTTGGGACTGGGATCGTCACGGTCCTGAAAATATAAAGGAGTTGTGGAAGGTACATCATCTTAAACGCTGCTAGCCTCCCTAGCCATGAGAAACAATGAGATTGCAAATGTTTAAGGTCAGCTTGAAGTCGGTCACGAGCAGGGATGTAGTTATGTAGGAAGAGTGTTTTCGGGTTCGCTGTTAGTTTAATACCGAGGTATGTGATAGTGTGTTCTGCCCACAAGTAAGGGAACTGAAGTTGCAACAGTGCACTAGTAGAAGCATCCACACCAACATTAAGAATAAAAAATTGGTTTCGTTGACCTTATACAAGGATACTTCCCCAAACCATTGCAGGATCTTTTGGATTTCAGGCAGGGAACCAGTAGGATTAGCGATCATGAGGATAACATCGTCTGCAAATAGACTTATTTTATGTTGAACACCCGCTACATCAATCCCCGATATACGAGAGTTTGATCGAATGTGTTCCGCCAAGGGTTCCATAACCATATTAAATATTAGGGGGGATAGCGGACACCCTTGCCTAGTGCCATTGGTGATTGTAAAAGGGGCGGAGATTGCATCCGGAGTGCGGACCATTGCCGAAGGATTCGAGTACAAGGCCATTATGGCGCCATACAGGAAGCCATGAAATCCAAATTTGCGCAGAACTGCTGATAAAAAGCCCCAGTGGACCCTGTCGAACGCCTTCTCTGCATCCAAAGACAGGAGCAGAGAAGGCGTTCCGTTGTTCCGAGCGTGGTGAATGGCATTAATAACCCTCCTAGTTGCGTCAGATGCTTGGCGACCTTTAGTAAAACCTGATTGGTCTTTGTGAATAATTGTCGGGAGGATATGAAGTAACCTTGTAGCAATAATTTTAGCGTACAATTTTGCATCCATGTTCAGGAGTGAGATTGGCCTAAAATTTTGTGTCTGAGTGGGTTCTTTCCCAGGTTTAGGTAAAGTCACTATCATGGCGCTAAGCATTTCCTTTGGGAAGGAGGAGGAGGTAGCAGCAGAGTTGAATACTTTAGTCAAAAGTGGCGTGAGTAGATGAGAGAATTGTTTGTAATATTCCGCCGTGTACCCGTCCGGGCCAGGGGATTTCAGGTTGGGAAGGGATGAAATTGCTGTACCAATTTCCAGCTCAGTGAATGGCTGATTAAGGACCTCCAGTTTGTCGGGGGGAACTGTGGGAAGATCTATAGTGCCAAGAAAGGCGACAATATCCGCCGGACAAGGTTGGTGACTACCTGGATCAGCCTGGATATTGTAGAGGGTTTCATAGTACGCGCTAAATGCGTTAGCGATAAGATTGGGCTTAAGAAGCTTTTCTTTAGAGTGGGGATGGTAAACGAATGGTATTCTAGCTTTAATCCTCTGTCCCTTAATCCGAAGGGCCATGGCTTTAGAAGCCTTTTGCCCAGTGGAGTAAGAAGTCGTTTTCCATTTCTTAAGGGAGTCGCTATATTTTTCTAAAAGCATGGTTCTTATTTCCTGCCTAAGTGAGAAAATTTTATTGGTGAGGTACCCTGAGGGGTTTTGCTGGTTTTGGGAATCAAGGGAAGAGAGTTGTTTTGTCAACTCGTCCAGACGCTGCGACCTCCTTCTCCTCTCCCTAGCACCTATTTGCATAAGCACCCCCCTCAAAACTGCCTTGTGGGCATTCCACACTACCAGCGGGTCTGAGTTATCCAGTAAATTATCCGATAGGTAATTCTGCAAGTGTTGCTGCACTTCTGACAAGTAGGTGGGGTTTTTTAGTAGATGATTATGCAGCCTCCAAACAAATGGAGATTGGGCATGCTGACCTAGGGTCAGCGTGGTAGTCAAAGGTGAGTGGTCAGACCAGGTAGCAGTGTGAAGTTCCACCGAGGACACATATTCCAACACTTTTCTGTCTGTTATACACAAATCTATACGTGAGTATGTGCCGTGACGCGGGGACAGGAACGAAAAGTCCCTCTCCGACGCATGACAGCACCTCCACACGTCATACATTTCCTGAGACCAAAGATATTTAGACAGAGAGGCATTATGACGTTTAGGTTTGGCCGTTGAGTCCATGTTGCTGTCAGGGGTGAGATTAAAATCACCACATATAAGGAGATTCCCAAAATCAAGGGCCTTAGCTTTGGCCACTACTGATCTAATGAACGAAAGTTGGTGTTGATTCGGGGCATATAAGTTCACGATGGTGAACCCAAGATCGTGCACTGAAGTATGATGCATCTCCCCTTGGGGTCAAGTATATCGGCATGGTGGTGAAAGTCTATGGAGTCTTTGACCGCAATAAGAACACCCTTCCGCTTCCTCTTGCAAGATGCTAGGTACATGTATGGATAATTTTTATGGGTGCACTTCAGTGTAGCATCCTGTGCAAAATGGGTTTCTTGAATACAAAGTATGTCCCCCTTCAGAGATGAGGCCGTAGCCCATAGAGATGACCTTTTGGCAGGGTGGTTCAGACCACGCACATTCAGTGATACTATGTTAATGGACATGGTAAGTGATGAGGTTGCAATAAGACTTCAGCGTGAGAAAGGCACCAGTGAGCACGTTATGTGGAGAGGGTGATCTCCAAAGAATTGACAGTACCTGAAGGTCCAATGCTTGTGTAGAGGCGGCAATCTATTTGGATGTGAACCTTTTGCGGTCCAGGAAAAAAGCAGACACTGGCGGGTTTCACTGAGGTTCGGTATCTCTGGGTTATCTGGTGACGATAGAAAATGTCTCAGATGTAACGACCAGCAGGAACTTCCGATATGTTCAGATGAGGGTGGAAGATGTCTCTACTCTGCAATAAAACACGTAGGGAGAGAAAACAACAGAACAAGTGGAAAAAATGTGAGCCTGTGTTCAAAAATGACAAACTGGTAACAGGTGAGAATCAGCAAGTGGTATCCTGGGTCAGGCTTGCTGATATAAACAGGGGGTAAATCCACCTCTGGTGGAAACAAAGGTGCAAGGGCACAGAAATCATTCAAAAGTGGGCCGGCCGGGCCATGTGTTGCTCAGTATGGGGAACTCAGTAAAGTCACGGTGTGAACCTTTGCCTGGAGCTGCTATGATGATGCCCCTGGGATGGAGGCGGGGTACGATGTGGGAAATCCGGAGGGCCCCTCGGAGGGTCGGGGATAATACCCCAGGAATGGAGCAGTTTCATCCCTCCTTCCATCGTGGAAATAGTGTGAGGTATCCCATTGTACGTGACCAGAAGGGTAGCTGGGTGGCGCCATTTATATGTAACTTTGTGGTTCGCCAGGGCCTTGGTAAGTGTTTTAAGCTGCCTGCGTTGTTGCAGCGTGTGCTGGGATAAATCAGCGAACAATTGTATTTGCGAGTAGGGGGCTGGGAGAGTGCCCAGTGCTCGGGACGCTTGCAGGATTTGCTCTTTTGCAGGATAGAAATGAATTCTTAAGAGGACATCCCTGGGAACTGAGGCTTCCAGAAACTTGGGTTTAGGCAGTCTATGTATCCTGTCAATAGTGAGCTCAATAGGGGTTAATGCAGGCACTAGAGAGGAGAACAGGGTGGTAGCATATTGCTGCAACTCTGCTGGAGGAACATCTTCCGGAACTCCCCGTATTTTAACATTATTGCGGCGAGAGCGATCTTCTAGATCTGCCAGCTTGTTTTTGATCCATATATTGTCATCTTTCTGTTCAGTATATGCGTCCACAAGATCGTTAATAGTATCTGTACAGTCCTCCATTCTCTGTTCCATGTATTGCACCCTGCTCCCCACACTCTTCATTTCCAGTGTAAATCTATCCATGATAGAGGATAGGTTAGTCATCAGTGAGGATTGAAAAGAGATAAGCATGCTCTTTAGGGTAGTGTCCATGACAGGTTGCCCTGTAGTAGGGAAAGCTGATATGGAGGTCTGCAGGGATGACAGGGAGTGAATGGAGTAAAGGCTGTTACTCACTGTGGATCCTGAGCTGCCATGATCATCCATCCGCATCCTCGTTTTGGCAGGACTCCCCGAGATCGGCGTCGCTGTGGCGGAATCCGGAGGAGAAGGAGGTGGGGGTCCATCTGCCGATGAAGTGGGGTCAGCATCAGGGAGATCTGTGTACGCCGCCGGATCGTTGCGGCCTGCTGGCGCGGCGGCGCCATCTTGGATCCTTCCTGCCTGTGAGGGCGGCCTGGAGAAGAAGGCCGTGAGCTTCGTGGGGCCCCGATTTTCTTTCCTCTTTCTGTTGGACATTGTCCCAGGGCTTCGGGGTATCAGAGGAGGTAAGTGGTAGCGCTGTGGCGATCGATAGATCCCCGTTTTTTAACGAAATCCCGGCCGGTCCCAGAGAGCTATCGGCTCAGGCAGCCATTCAGCAGTGCGCGCAAGCCACGCCCCCCGGGGGGCGCAATTTTAAACCGTAACATGTTTGGTATCTATTTACTCGGCGTGACATGTTCTTTCACAATATACAAAAAAATGGGCTAACTTTACTGTTTAGTATTTTTTAAAATTAGTGAAATGTGATTTTTCAAATTTTTTCCAAAAAAATGGCGTTTTAAAGACCGCTGCGCAAATACCACGTGACAAAAAATTTTGCAATGACAGACATTTTATTCTCCAGAGTCTTTGCTAAAAAAATATATATAATGTTTGGGGGTTCTAAGTAGTTTTCTAGGAAAAAATACTGGTTTTATCTTGTGAACAAAAAGTGTCCGAAATAGGGCTGGGGGTAAAGTGGATATACACAATCCTATACCCGCAGTTGATCCAGAGGAAGGCGGAAATAAACCCCAGCAAAGCATGATCCAATTTGCTACAGCAGGGGAAAAAAATTCCTCCCTGATCCCCCGAGAGGCAATCTGATATTCCCTGGATCAACTTTACCTATAAATATTAGTACCCATTTATATTATGTATACCCAGGAAAGAATCTAGGCCTTTATTAACCACTTCAGCACCGGAAGGTTTTACCAAGTTAAGAGCTTGCCGACCGCCGCACGACTATTTACTGCCCACGAGCCTCCAGGGGTCGAGCGCGCCCTGCCGGAGGCGCGCTCCCGCCCCCGCTCGTTCACTAACATCCCCGCACTAGTGACCGGCGGCTCCGATGTCCGCCGGTCAGTCGCGATCTCCCACTGGAGAGGGCTGATGTAAACAAAGCCGCCTGTCATTCTCCCTGGTGTAACTGCAGAGATCAAACGATCCTGCTATGCAGGATCGTATGTCTCTGTGGTTACATCACAAGCCACGCCCCCCACAGTTAGAATCACGCCCCTAGGGATACATTTAACCCACTGATCACCAATAAAGTTAACCCCTTCCCTGCCAGTGTCATTTTTACAGTAACAGTGCATGGTTATAGCACTGATTACTGTAGTAATGTCACTGGTACCCCCAAAAGTGTCAAAAATGTCAGTCAAGGGTCCGATCTGTTCGCCGCAATGTCGCAGTCCCGCAAAAAAAAATTGCAGATCGCCGCCATTACTAGTAAAAAAAAAAAAAACAATAAAAATTACATAAATCTTTCCCGTAGTTAGTAGACGCAATAACTTTTGCGTAAACCAATCAAAATACGCTTATTGCGATTTTTTTTACCAAACATATGTAGCAGAAAACAAATTGGCTTAAAAATGTTAAAAAATTTAGATTTTTACATTTTTTTGGGGAATTTCATATAAAAAAAATGTGAAAAATATTGTTATTTTTTCAAAATTGTCGCTCTTTTTTTGTTTAAAGCGCAAGTAGAAATCGCACAGGTGATCAAATACTACCAAAAGAAAGCTCTGTTTGTGGGAAAAAAGGACATCAATTTCATTTGGGTACAGTGCCGCACGACCGTGCAATTGTCTGTTAAAATCACGCAGTGCCGAATTGCAAAATAGGCCCTGGTCTTTGAGCAGCCAGATCCTCCGGGGCTTAAGTGGTTAATGACCAGGCCATTTTTTGCGATTCGGCACTGCGTTACTTTAATAGAAAATTGCGTGGTCGTGCGACGCTGTACCCAAATACAATTGATGTCCTTTTTTCCCCCACAAATATAGATTTCTTTTGGAGGTATTTGATCATCTCTGCGGTTTAGATTTTGTGCTATAAAACAAAAAAATTTTGACACATTTTGTAAAAAAAAAGGCCATATTTTTTACTTTCTGCTATAAAACATTCCCAATAAAAAATTTTTGAAAATTAAATTTTTTTATCAGTTTAGGCCAATTTGTATTCTGCTACATATTTTTGGTAAAAAAAAATCCCAAAAAGCGTATTTTAATTGGTTTGCGCAAAAGTTATAGCGTTTACAAACAACGGGATAGATTTTTGGACTATTTATTTATTTATTTTTAGTAATGGCGGTGATCATCGATTTTTGGCGGGACTGCGACATTGTGGCGGACAGATTGGACCCCTAACTGACATTTTTGACACTTTTTGGGGACCAGTGACACTAATACAGTAATCAGTGCTAAATAATATGCACTGTTACTGTATAAATTACACTGGCAAGGAAGGGGTTAATACTGGTGGTGATCAAAGGGGTTAAATGTATGCCTAATGTGCTTGCTGGCTGTGTGTGTGTGTGTGTGGGGGGGGGGGGTTCTGTGACAGGCAGCTTAGCTGAAACTGCTGATCACTCCCTGTCTGTCTGACAGAAGATCCGCCTGTTTTGTTTACATAAGCAGGCGGGTCTTCTCTTGCAATCGCCGCTGCTCCTTCTGTGGCCCGTCTCCTGCTGTGTCTAAAACCACATGCACTTAATCAGGTAGGGCTACGTGACTGGACGCAGCCGAGCCGCCATGCTGCAGTAAAAAGGTGGCGAGCAGTCGGCAAGTGGTTAAAGCAATCTAGTGAGCTGGCCAGAACCACCTCTGGAGGGAGTCTATTCCACATTTTCACAGCTCTTACTGTGAAGAAACCTTTCCATATTTGGAGACAAAATCTGTTTTCCTCTAGACGTAAAGAGTGCCCCCTTGTCCTCTGTGTTGACCTTAAAAGTGAACAACTCAACACCAAGATCATTATATGGACCCCTTATGTATTTATACATGTTGATCATATAAACATTGCATTTGTCTGGTATATTGTGCTGCCATCTTAACCATTTCCCGCCCGCCCTATAGGCGATTGAGGAGGGGAAGGTGGTTGCATTATCATGACCGGACGTCATATGATGCGGGGGGCGTGCAGAGCGGCGATCGGTGATGCAGCGTGTCGCTCTGACACACCGCATCTCCGATCTCGGTAAAGAGCCTACTGGGGGGTGCCACTAGAACCCCCAGGGATGCCCACCCATGACCCCAGGGATGCCCACATATGACCCCAGGGATGCCCACCATGGCCACCAGGGATGGCAATCAGGGCTCATGGAGCCCGCCAGTGCCCTCCCCATCAGGGCTGCCTGCCAGTGCCCTCCCCATCAGTGCTGCCCACCAGTGCCCATCATTGCCATCTGTCAGTGCCGCCCACCAGTGCCACCTATCAGTGTTCATTAGTGCCCATCAGTGTCACCTATCAGTGCCCATCAGTGCCACCTATCAGTGCCCATCAATGCCGCCTATCAGTGCCCAGCAGTGCCGCCTATCAGTGCCCACCAATGCTGCATATCAGTGCTACCCATCAGTGCCACATATCAGTGCCCATCAGTGCTGCCTATCAGTGCCGCATATTAGTTCCACCCCATCAGTGCCCCCTCATCAGTGTTCATCAGTGCAGGAAAAAACGTATTTACAAAATTGTATAACAAACAAAAACATTTTTTTTTTTCAAAATTTTCGGTCTTTTTTTATTTGTTTAGCAAAACAGAAAAAACCTTGCGGTGATCAAATACCACCAAAAGAAAGCTCTATTTGTGGGAAAAAATGACATAAATTTGGTTTAGGTACAGTGTTGCATGACCGCGCAATTGTCATTCAAAATGCAACAGCGCTAAAAGCTGAAAATTGGCCTGGGCAGGAAGGGGGTGAAAGTGCCTGGTATTGAAGTGGTTAAAACAACCTCAAACTGGATGTTTTAATGACCCTAACAAACGTGGCTTTTGCTTTCAGTTTTCTGACATTGTAGTCATTTCTGACAGTTTTTTGTTTTTCTCTACCTGTTGTTTAAATAAGAGGTCACCTTGCACTTAATGCTGAAAGCATTTATGATAACAAGTTCATTTATTATGAGCAGTAAGTAATTTACAGACTGGCGGAGCCCCAGTCAATAGACGTTAACTCTATTATCGCCACAGGAAAAGCATGCCATGCCCTGAGCAAGTTTAGTGCTGTAAACTAATCTTTCAAAACCTCTAAAATAAGATTTAACCTGTGATGGGTTATTTCTGCTGCAAAGTGTATGGATTATAAATTGAATAATACTTTTATTATTTATACTATGCTTTAATATCCAAGCAGATGTACGAGAGAATGGTATTAACAGTTGCTATAAATGTTCAGCTTAAGTCACCATGCAAGTAGCCTTAAAGCTGAAGTTTAGCTAAAAGTCATTATATGTTCTACAGCTTTTGTTACAATACTATTAATAAAGTATTTCCCACAATGTGCAGGTTGTTGGAATCCATAGAAATCCTCACTGCAGGGCTGCCCTGTCCCCTTCTTGCTGCTGAAATTTTGGAGCTGTGGGGGTCAAAAGCTTGGGTTCTTTTTGCTCATTTGTGCCAAAGCTGATACAATGGGAACACACCTGCATAATGAAGTTGGATGAGAAGCAGTGGCGGCTGGTGTATATGGGGCTCAGGGGCGCCACCCCCCCATCCATGCGTCCGGCCCCCTAATCTACATGCAGGGCGCCGGGCGCATGGAGTTCAATGGGGCTTTTTTTTTTCTTAACCATGTGATTAGAGCCAGAGACTCTCACAGGCTTAAAAAAAGTGTGGGCTCGGGGCGCAGAGCAGTGCGCCCCGAGCCCACCCAGTTGTGTGACAATAGTGGATGAAAATTCGCTATTGTCACACGGATCCTCCTCCTGGCCAATCAGGAAGCGGGTTTTGAGACCCATTTACCGATTGGCTAAAAGGAGAAACCATGCCATTGGGCATGGAGGAAGAGGGAGGAGACGCACAAGACAGGGGGAAGAAGCCGCCGCCGCCTGCTGCATCCAGGCAGGGTGAGTGAGGGGGGGTTCTGTCCTGTCTCCTGTCGCGCTGTGGTCCGGAGGGGGGGGGGTACAGTGTGCGGCAGCCTGGTGTGGTCCAGGGGGGTATGGGGCGGTCCATCTGTGCCCATGGAGCACCAGCTTCCACTGATGAGAAGCCAATCAATCAAACTGTGTAAGGGGTTCTTTACTGTAAGAACGATAAGAATGTGCCACTCCCTTCCACAGTTAATGGTTTCAGTCGGGAGTGTAGATACAAAAATGGTTAAATGTGTGTCTTCATGAACACAATGTACAGGGATATGGAAAATGGTAGTGACAAGTGCCAAGTTCTTTGCCGATGGGCTTTTTCCTTCTCTATGTTAAACTTATTTTAGTGAGATTGTATGGACACAAGGGTGTCCCTGTGCAACATTATCACTGAGTGCACAGCAAGGCACCGTTTTAATCTGTGCTGTTGTGTGGCCCACTGTGGTGCCTATGCCATTTGGCCAGAGGCCGCTGCTGTGGAATTGGTCCCCTTTACCTGCAGTGGCAATCTCTGAGCGCTGCATGGTGCTGCTGTCCTTTCCTCATTCCTTTCACTCTGTTCAGGTGCTGGAGGCTCATAGATAGGGAAGCACTTGACAGAAGTTAGTTTTTTTAGAAGTTGATACTATTGAATGGTCCCCACACTTGCCTGACCTAAATCCAATAGAACACATCTGGGACATTATGTTTTGGTCCATCCGACGCCACCAGGTTGCACCTAAGTCTATGCAGGAGCTTAGAAATGCCCTGGTCCAGATCTGGGAGGAAATATCCCAGGATACCATCCGTCATCTCAATAGCAGCATGCCCTAATGTTGTCAGACATGCATACAAGCACGTGGGGGCCAGACAAACTACTGAGTACCTTTTTGAGTCGCTGCAATGAAATTTAAGCAAAGTGGGCTAGCCTGCTGCATAATTTTTTCACTTTAATTTTCAGGGTGTCTTTGATATTAGCCATCAGTAGGTTGATAATTTTAATTTCCATCAAACCATCAAATTTCCAAAGGCATCCTTTCATTCCCAACACATTACCCAGTCCATATACAGTATCTCACAAAAGTGAGTACACCCCCCTCATTTTATTATATCTTTTAATGTGACAACACTGAAGAAATTACACTTTGCTACAATGTAAAGTAGTGAGTGTACAGCTTGTATAACAGTGTAAACATCCTGTCCCCTCAAAATAACTCAACACACAGCCATTAATGTCTAAACCGCTGGCAGCAAATGTGAGTACACCCCTAAGTGACAATGTCCAAATTGGGCCCAAAGTGTCAAAATTCTGTGTGGCCACCATTATTTCCCAGCGCTGCCTTAACCCTCTTGGGCATGGAGTTCCCCAGAACTTCACAGGTTACCACTGGAGTACTCTTCCACTCCTCTATGACGACATCAAGGAGCTGGTGGATGTTAGAGACCTAGCATTCCTCCACCTTCCGTTTGAGGATGCCCCACAAATGCTCAATAGGTCTTAGGGCTTTAGGTCTAAAGAAATGCTTGGCCAGTCCATCACCTTTACCCTCAGCTTCATTAGCAAGGCAGTGGTCCTGGGGTCAGTGTTTGGGGTCAGTATTATGTTGGAATACTGCCCTGCGGCTCAGTCTCCAAAGGGAGGGGATCATGCTCTGCTTCGGTATGTCACAGTGCATGTTGGAATTCATGGTTCCCTCAATGAACTGTAGCTCCCTAGTACCGGCAGCACTCATGCAGCCCCAGACCATGACACTCCCACCGCCATGCTTGACTGTAGGCAAGGCACACTTGTCTTTGTACTCCTCACCTGGTTGCCGCCACACATGCTTGACACCATCTGAACCAATTAAGTTTATGTTGGTCTCATTGGACCACAGGACATGGTTCCACTAACTCATGTCCTTAGTCTGCTTGTCTTCAGAAAACTGTTTGCGGGTTTTCTTGTGCATCATGTTTAGAAGAGGCTTCCTTCTGGGATGACAGCCATGCAGACCAATTTGATGCAGTGTGCGGCGTATGGTCTGAGCACTGACAGGTTTACCACCCACCTCTTCAATCTCTGGAGCAATGCTGGCAACACTAATACGTCTATTTCCAAAAGACAACCTCTGGATATGACGCTGAGCTCGTGCACTCGCCTTCTTTGGTCGACCATGGTGAGGCCTGTTCTGAGTGGAACCTGTCCTGTTAAACCACTGTATGGTCGTGGCCACTGTGCTGCAGCTCAGTTTCAGGGTCTTTGCAATCTTCCTATAACCTAGGCCATCTTTATGTAGAGCAACAATTCTTTTTTCAGATCCTCAGAGAGTTCTTTGCCATGAGGTGCCATGTTGAACTTCCAGTGACCAGTATGAGAGCGACAACACCAATTTTAACACACCTGCTCCCCATTCACACCTGAGACCTTGTAACACTAACGAGTCACATGACACCGGGGAGGGAAAATGGATAATTGGTCCCAATTTGGACAATTTTACTTAGGGACAACTTTTACTTGGACACCTTTACTTGGTTGCCAGCAGTTTAGACATTAATGGCTGTGTGTTGAGTTATTTTGAGGGGACAGAAAATCTACTCTGGTATACAAGCTGTACGCTCACTACTTGTAGCAAAGTGTCATTTCTTCTGTGTTGTCCCATGTAAAGATATATATAGATATATCATTATAAATACCTTTTTTCCACTTTTCTATAAGTTATCACATATCATGTGATCTCAGCTGTATAGGGAGCTCAGAGAGCTGGGAGAGGATAAACAGCAGCAAAATGATCTTCCCAGAGAATGGATGGGTGGGGGGGGGGGGCAGGGTTGTATCAGTACAAGTCTGATCATTGGAGGAGAGCAGGCGGAGTTCCAAGCACAGCCAGAACACCGACCACGCTGTGCTCTCATGCCTAGTGTGGTCAGTAATAGGAAAGCAAAGGGACTGGCAGAAATACCAGGGATTTCAAGCAAAGGAACCAATACAAAGATACAAGTATACTTTTTCATACAAGTACATTGTACGGCAGGCACATATCAGGATTATGAAATTCAGGGTTTACATATTATTTAGCCAAGCAACAATGTACAAGTAAAAAAAATAGGTTTATCATACAAAAGGGATGCTAAAATATGGGGTCGCTGAGGCGGTCCATGAGAAATGTACTGTTTCACTACACTTCAAGCATCTCCTACACAAGTAACTGAAAGGAAAGGCGTTTTCCCATGTCACCCTTGAAGTTGCACAAACTGAAGGACCCTCTCTCCCAGGTACAGTATTTGTTAAGATATTTGTTGAATACAATCATGTCCCCATGCCAGCTCCTTGTGCTCTTTGTTTTATTGTCCCTTGCCCATTAGCCTTGAAAATGGACAGAATTCATATTCAAGAATTGCTTCCTAAAGATCTCAATGGGGTTCATATCCAAGCTTGCAATTTTTGGACTTTACGATGGGTTTGATGAGTGAACAAATCAAACCCAGACATATTCAATCATCCTTATACTAAATAACCAAAAACTATTCTAAATGGACAGCCAATGCTTTTTTATATACAGTATAATTTTTTTTAAAATAAAAATAAATATTGCTATTAAAATCATATAGGGGTCCACCTTGTAAATCTTTAATTTTCAACTTATCACTTTTTGCTATCTTAGTATCTGCAGTGTCAGGACTACACTACATGGAATCCTTTTTTACCAAAACACATTTTGAAAAAGCTGGTGAAATTCCAGGAGTCTAGTTCAAAGTGTGGACTCTTTATAATGGGGGACATTGCAGCATCTGAAATAAAAAAGCATTATGCATATAGTTTGTAAAGGTATGATCTGAAAAATTTGTTTAGCATACCTTGAAATTTTACTACAAAAGATATTCAAAAATTGTATAAACTAATATTTTATAAGCTGTGTTTACAAGGAATTTGGCTGAAACACTTGCGTTTTCTGAATGATTACGAGGAAATTTCATAAACACATTACAGGTAGTCCCGGGTTACAAACAAGATAGGGACTGTAGGTTTGTTCTTAAGTCGAATTTTTTTAAGTGTAGCTCCAGCCAAAAGAATCATTTTTAAGTTTTTTGGATAGCATAGGGCAGTGATGGTGAACCTTGGCACCCCAGATGTTTTGGAACTACATTTCCCATGATGCTCACCTACACTGCAGAGTGCATGAGCATCATGGATAATGTAGTTCCAAAACATCTGGGGTGCCAAGGTTCGCCATCACTGGCATAGGGAAGGGTTAACACCCCTGTACCATTTGTTTTGCTGTCTGTACCCCTGTCCAGAAGATTTCACCTCACTTTCTGTCCCTATGAAAACTGGATTTTGAAAATTTTGGGTTGTTGTGGAAACAAGGATTGGTGATAAAGCACCAGTGGAGATCTCACCTCTTTCCCGTGACAACTCTTACAGGAGTGAATGTCCCTTCCTAGGGGGAGATTTCTCCTCACTTCCTGTTGTCTCCCTCCGTTTGTAAGTATGAGTCATTTGTAAGTCGCAGGTTTGTAACCCGGGGACCGCCTGTATTTATTTCATATCTTTAACCTTGAGCAGCACACTCAAGTCACATTAGCATTGTTATCTTGTGTTCCACTTCACTGGGTGCGATAATTAGCTTTCTTCTAGCAAACTCTAGCCGAAAAGAAAATCTAACTAAAATGAACGGCTTGTTATTTGTATCAGGTTATTGTCATTTACTAAGGGTACCTATAGATATTCGGTGGTTCGCTGTTCTCAGGCAAAGCTTTCTGCTGCTCAAGTAACAAACATGACAGTTCAGCTTAGAGGAGTGACATGTGAATAATAAAATAAATCTGAGCAACCAGTGAAACAAAATATAAACAACAGCAGCTGTACGCAATCCAGACACTAGACCAATACAAATATAAAACAAAAGTGCAGCGCTATAAATACATTAAATAGTGAACATATAAAAGTCCACATAAGTAAAATCCCATTGAAGAGCTTCAAAGTGATGAAAAGATCCCACACTCCGTGATTAGTAATGAGAAATATTGGAGGAGTCACCAGCACATGATCTCACACTGCGCTTACTGTGTGTAGTGTAACCCCTTAGATAAACTGAGATCCAAATCACTGGGATAATATCTCCTCCAGCCAGATAAATGGCACCATGGGGTCATATACATGAATTGCGTCCTCACACCACAACGTATGCACCAAGGAGAAGCTCAGGAAACTCGGGTACCATGTAAATAAAATGGCTCACACAGCATAAAAACGTTAAGATTATTCAATAAAAAGATTAACACTCACTTCAGCAGCTTCAAAACAAGTGTATGATGAATCGATAATTGTTTGTCCAGTAGTCAAAATTGCCAACATGGACCGTGCATGCGTGCTAGTGTGTGTGTAGCTCCGCCCGATGCGTTTCATCATAAACAATGTCATCAGGGGCACGCATTCATGCCAATACCATGCAAATATATACCCTACAGCACTCAGGAGAATCAATGTGATTTGATGACCCATTGCTAATGGGAGGGTCACCAATTATGTAAAAATGATACTCAAATTATCATTACATCCTGAGCATCAGCTGGCCTACTAACCTGTGCCATCATGAGGCAAAAAATGAAAATACATGCTGTGAATATTATACTGCATAAACCACCACGCATGTGGCCATCAAGTGGCCAAAACACTTCCTATTGCTCAACCTAATATATCCACCGATATAACATTTTATTATAAAAACATGATTACTATAAATGTAAACAAATTTTGAAATAATATTATATATAAATCTGCAAAATTAGGGCATCCTCCGAAACTTATAAAGGCACGTAAATATATATATATATTTATATATATTATAAAATATCTATGTATGATGCCACCAGTTAATTAATTTACAGGACTATCTTTCCTACTGCCATCCTAAAAATCCTGAGTGAGATTTTGAGCTGGTGACCCCCTCCAATATTTTTCATTACTAATCATTGAGTGTGGGATCTTTTCATCACTTTGAAACTTTTCATTGGGATTTTACTTATATGGACTTTTATATGTTCACTATATCATTTATTTATAGCGCTGCCTTTTTGTTTTATAGATGAGTAACATGTTTGCTGCTACAGAGAGAGTAGCTGGGAGGAGGAAAGTGGTATTAGGTGCTTCTGCTGGCACTGTTTATAACAGGAAGGGGAGAGATTGGACAGTAACAATCAGGCAACTGTTATCTCATGACTAAGGGTAGGTCTACTTTACAAGCACAGATTTGTATTTAGGACCAGCTATTATTTAGTTAAACTTTCGCTGTCATTGAATGGATGCAGTTTTGGAAGGCTTGCATTGATGAAAAAACAAGCAACAGGACCAAAGAAAAGTATATATCAGTATATATAATAAAAAACAAAAAAAATATGCTCTTACCCACCTACCCACTCCTTTCAGTCCCATTTATGAGACAATACTGTATAAATAAAACATAGCAGAAGTATTGAGTAAAGAAATATACTATGTTGCAGGAGCTCCTGGTGATTATAGTAATTGTGATTATGGTGAATATTCTTCCACAAGTGTTCATGTCAACAAAATTTAAACTGTCACATTTTTTTATTTTACTGCAAGTAGGTTGCAAAAAGAGGTTCATGATAGCTATACTCCTTTAATGTTTTAGAGTAGTTCTTTAACAATCTATGCAGCTGAATATAGATGAGAGGTATTAAAGAATTCTTGAGAGTGCAGAATACAGTAAAGAAAGCGTTTTTATAATGTTTATATGACATTTTTTTGGGGGAAAATTATTTTTATTAGCAATAAATCTCACCTGGTCAGAGAACCTAACTAACAAGGTAGGTAAATAAGGGACAAACACTCCCCGTCACCTCCCCCTTCTCAGTAGTGCAATATTCCATAAAGTGCATGAGAAAACAGATAAGGACAATTAGCCCTGCACGCCGAATGCAACGCTATAACAGAGCAGTATCCTACATAAAAACAATGAGGACCGCGGGTGTCCCAAAAACCAGTGACGTTCCGTGTGTGCACATTTTATGTTAAATGTAGAGTACCCCATTATTCGGAATCCACGATGTTGGTGGCCATCATCCCAACATAACATAGATTAACCAGAATCCCTCTGTATGGGTGGGACTTGAAAAGCAACCAAACATCAAAAGTAGTAAAATCATATATTTATTCAATCATTCTAAAATCAAATACAATAAAATGGTGAAAGAGTCTAATGGTACAGAACACCAAAATTGTGAGTATGTAATAAAGTAAAATAATATCACGGCTTGAAATTGGTGATCCTCAAAATGCGTGGAACATCTCTGTGCAACGATTTCTCCAAATAAACCAACGTGTTTCAGGTGAAACCTTTCCACAGGGGTATACTAGATGGAGCTATGGATATTCCTACAGTCTATTAACAAAAAACACATAATTTCAATCACATAGAAAATATATTACATAAGACATCTTCATAACAATATAATTGGTTGCATACCAGTCAAGATATTCCTAGTGATCATAAGCCGTGTAAATGAAACCAGAAAACCGGAAAAAAAGGGAGAAAGGAGGAAGTAGTTATCTCTGCCGCACTACACGTGTCAGAAATTGGGATGCTGGTGCTACCAAACCCTGGGTCCTCACTCAGTAGTGGGCCTAGAGTATCTCAGCGTCCCAGAAAATAATCTTTCTATAAAGAGAAAATACATATGATGTATCATAGCTTGATATGAAGATATATCTATAAAGGGTAATACTCTAAATGACAGAAGCTCAATGTGAGGCAGGCTTGTCAGGCCCCTTCATAATGAGTACGTATCTAAGTTGGAGCAATAAATGGAAATGATCAATACCTGTGTATTAGGGTATAGAGATGTTCTATAGTTAATAGCATTTTTAATAACCTTCTACTGAAAGTTAGAAGAAAAGTGTTGATGTCCCTATTGATGAGAGGGAGGTCTGTCGTACATGAGAAAATATGCCTTAGACGGTTTGCGAAATTCATTTTTGCATCCTCCAGATGTAAATCCCTCCAGAACTGGTCGGTAAATGAAAAAGTCTTCTAACCCGGGAGCGGAGGTTGAATCAACGTGCCTCTCTCTGCAGAAGTGTTTTATTCCAATCACCTCCCCCATTGTTAGGATGAACCCTGTCTAGGATAAAAAATTTGATCTGAGGGCATTTACCCAAATGGGCGTCCCTTACAAGTCTCCCTAATGGTAAGTCTGGGTTGGAGGTTCTCATACTCGCTAGATGCCTATATACTCTTTTGTGAAATTCTAATTTAGTTTTGCCAACGTAGAAAAAGCACTCTGATGTGCACAAGAGTAAGTACACCACTCCGGCTGTCCTGCAGTTAGCGTAATATCAGGGTCTGTACATCCTACCATTAGGGAGTCTAATATTTTTATCAGTATTCATGAGTTGTCAGTATCAACAGATTCCACATTGAAAAGTACCTGGACGCTTACATGGGTCCTTTCTAAATTCCCCCACAAACTCACTATGGACGAGATGGTCCTTGAGGGATTTGGTTTTACAGTCGGTAATAAATGGATTTTCGGCTATGTGGGGACTTAAAGATGGGTCTATGCGCAACAAAAACAAATGTTCTTTGATGTTGTTCTTAACTTTTTGATGTTGTCTGTAATATTTGGTAATAATTCGTAACTTATTGGTTTTCGAATTGTCATATCTTGTGATGTCTTTCTTACCAAAGAGAAGGTCATGTTGTTTCGACTTAGTGGCTCATCTGTATGCTTTTTTCAAACAAGTTATAGAAAATCCTCTTTGTAGCAGTCTGTCTTTTAATTTGGTCGCCTCCATTTTAAAGGTGTGGCCATCTGAACAATTCCTCCGAATAAGGAGGTATTGACTGAAAGGAATAGATTTAATTAATTGCTGGGGGTGTGAGCTAGTAGCATGTAATATAGTATTCCCAGCCGTTGGTTTACGGTATATTGTGCTTTTGAGTTTATCATCAGATTACTTATTGATGGTGACATCCAAAAAAGGTAATAGAACTAAGGTCATAAGACATAGTAAAGTTTAGATTGAATTAATTTTTGTTCATATTTGCAATACATCTATGTAGCAACTCAATGGATCCAGTCAATACAATGAAGATGTCATCGACGTAACGGTGCCAAGTTAGGATGTTGTCAGTTAGAAAGTTAGGCTCCTCATCGGCCAGGAAGGATCGCTTTCATTCCCCCAGGTACAGATTGGCGTAGGATGGGGCACAACATGTCCCCATCGCTACTCCTTGTACCTGGAGAAAGTGGAAGGCGTCAAAGGAAAACGCATTGTGAGTGAGAATGTATTCCAAGTCTAGCACTATGAATTCATTGAGGCTTTCCCTGTCTGGGTGGGATTGAGAAAGGATGTGCTAAAATCACTGAGACACCCTGCTGGTGTGGGATGGAGCTATAGAAAGCTCCTACAGCTACAGCTGTAGACACTAGCAGGGCGTTCGGGGGTATGTAAAGTCCCTCAAGAGTTTGTAATAAGTGTATCGTATCTCTTTGTCATTGACAAATTTGCTCAAATTTTCTGTGATACTGCCTCTCCCAGATACGATTGGTCTACCTGAAGGATTTTCTTCTAATCTTGTGTATCTTGGTAAGCTGTAAAAGGTGGGTGTCTTAGGATGACTTTTATGTACAGATTCCCAACTTTGTTTGTCTATGATGTTGTTCAAGTATGCATTGTCTATCAATTGGTAAAACTCTTGATGAAATCTATCAATTGTAGACTTTGTGATGGGTCTGTACTAGTTCTTATTTTGAAAAATTTTCAAAGACATATTTTTATATTGGGTTGTTGAAAATTACAATATTACCTCCTTTATCTGAGGGTTTAATGGTCAGTTGGAATTGGTTAACCAGAGTGTCTAGGACTTGTTTACCCCCTATTGACAGATTATGGGTTGATGATGACAATTTGAGTTTTTTGATCGCCTGGGTGTTCATTGCGAGGAATGCCCCCAGATTGGGATTAAGATTAGGAGAAGGGAAATTGATCAGATTGTTTCCTAAAATGTGTGTTCCCTGTTTGATTGTCCTTGTTGTGTCGACATGCTCATTTAGAAGAGATTCCAAATCAATTTTGTCTATTAAATCCGTATCAGTGGCATACCAACGGGGGGGGGGGGGGGGGGCGGGGGGGCTTCCCGCCCCGGGTGCCACGCACTGGGGGGGTGTCAGGCTGCTCGGAATATCAGTCAGTGTGAAGGAGCTGCAGCTCCTTTAGTCCGCGCTGCTCGCGGGGGCGGCGGCCGGCGGGAAGAAGGTGAGCACTGAGCAGCCTCCTTCTGTGTGACTGTCTGGACTGGAGAGGAGATGGGACAGCTGGATTTAGAGGGATTCATCTTTCCGTATTTCTCCTGCTGCCGTTGAATGGCCGATTCTCCTCTCCCTCCTGCAGTCAGTTAGCGGCAGCTGGAGGAATATGTAAAGATCAAATCATCTATATGCAGCTGTCCCATCCTCTCTCCTATACAACTTGCTGGCCCCCTAGTGCTCTCCAGCCCCCCTCCCCTTGCTCTTAACCCCCCCCCCCCGCTCTAAACACCCCCCCTGCTCTAAACACCCCCCCCCCGCTCTAAACACCCCCCTGCTCTAAAACCCCCCCCTGCTCTAAACACCCCCCCTGCTCTAAACACCCCCCCTGCTCTAAACACCCCCCCTGCTCTAAACACCCCCCGCTCTAAACACCCCCCGCTCTAAACACCCCCCTGCTCTAAACACCCCCCCTGCTCTAAACACCCCCCCTGCTCTAAACACCCCCCAGTGCTCTAAACACCCCCCAGTGCTCTAAACACTTCCCAGTGCTCTAAACACCCCCCAGGGCTCTAAACACTCCCCAGTGCTCTAAACACCCCCCTGCTCTTAACACCCCCCTGCTCTTAACACTCCCCCTGCTCTTAACCCCTCAGTGCTCTTGCCCCCCCCCAGCGCTCCTTAGCCCCCCAGTGCTTTTCATCTCCCCCCTATGCTCTCTGGCTCCCCCAGTGCTCTCCACCCCCCTGTGCTCCCTGCCTCCCCCCTCAGTGAGTTCCAGTTCCCCCCATGCTCTCCATCCCCCTGGTTTTCTCTGTCCCCCCAGTGCTCTCCACCCCTGCGCCTTCCAACCCCCCTACAATGCTTTTCAAACCCCTCTTAATTCTCTCCAGTCCCCCTCCGCGCCCTTCAGCTCCTCCAGTGCTCTCTGCTTGCCCTGTGCTCTCCGGCCCCCCTAATGCTCTTCTATCTTCTATCATGTCTGCAGTCTCTGACCTTCTTTTGTATCATGTCTGCAGTCTCTGACCATCTCTTGTATCATGTCCTCAGTCTCTGACCATCTCTTGGATCATGTCCTCAGTCTCTGACCATCTCTTGTATCATGTCCTCAGTCTCTGACTATCTCCTTTAGCATGTCTCCAATCTCTTACTCAAACTTAAACACATTGATAATAGTATTAGCTATCTGTCTATGCCAAAGGTAGGACTGGGCAGGGGAGGCAGAGAGTGCAAAAGGGGGAACTGTGATTAGAGAGACAGGGGGGGGGGCAGACTGCAAAGGGCACTGTGATAGGGGGGCTGGGAAATTTGTGCAATAAATATTCTTGGAGACATTACAAATTTTTGCAGGTGTTTTTACATTTTAAAGTGTGGGGGGGGGGGGGGTGCCAGATATAGGATCCGCCCCGGGTGCCAAATGCTCTAGGTACGCCACTGATCCGTATATTCCTGTTCTTCCAAGAGTATAATTAATGCATCAATAGCTTTTTCATCTATTGTTTTTGGTTAAATTGTGGTTTGCGTGGATTGTGCCGTTTCTTATACAGACTTTTAAGTATAAATTTTCTCGCAAATAGTTGCAAGTCTTTGACAATTTCAAACTTGTCAATGCTGGCGTCAGGGCAAAAACTTAGGCCTTTGGTTAAAAATAATAATTGGTCATGTGATAATGTGTATTCTGAAAGATTGATAATATCAAGTGAGTCCTCTTGAACTTCTACCTTGGATTGTGTGCGTTGAGTGTAAGTACTATGGGGGTGGGTTCTATAAACCTTCTGTGCCTTCTGTGTCTGAGTTCTCCACAAGAGGGGATGTGTTCGTGTTCATGGTGAGTGGTGTATTTCTGAAATGCCCAGGTGGACCACCGCGTGCATTACCTGTGACCTGTGTAGTGGATGGCCCAATAGGAGGTTGAGAAGAGGCTTGTGAAGAAAGGTGCGAGTCTGTAATATGTTTCTTATGGTTTTTATCACAACCCCCAGGTGATGTTTGCTTTGTTTTCTGTGATTTTTTGTGTCCATATGAATTCTGAGAGGATGTTAAAGGGCACGTTGATGGGCACATTTTTTTTGTTAAGGGGCAATCTGATGGGTACATTTTCTTGGGCCAATAAGCGTGCCCCCTAACATAAAATGTGCCCGTCAGCGTGCCCCTTATTTTATGTTAAGAGGCATGCTGATGGGCATATTTTATGTTAACGGGCACACTGATGAGCACATTTTGTTCTGCTCATCAGAGTGCCCCTTAACATAAAATGTGCCCATCAGCATGCCCTTTATTTTATTTTAAGGGTCACGCTGATGGGCAAATTTTATGTTAAGGGACACTCTGATGGGCACAATTTATGTTAGGGACCACACTGATGGGGACATCTGATGTAAGGGGGCACTCTGACGTGAATGCCTAATGTAAGGTGGCACTGTGATGAGGACACCTGATGTAAAGGAGCACTGTGATGGGGACACCTGATGTAAAGGAGCACTGTGATGGGGACAACTGTTGAAATGGAGCACTGTGATGGGGACACTTGATGTAAGTGGGCACACTGATGGGAATGCCTGACGTAAGGTGGCATTATGATGGGGACACCTGATGTAAAGGAGCACTGCGATAGGGACACCTGATGTAAAGGAGCACTGTGATGGGGACACCTGATGTAAAGGAGCACTGTGATGGGGACAACTGACATAAAGGAGCACTGTGATGGGGACACCTGATGTAAAGCAGCAATGTGATGGGGACACCTGATGTAAAGGAGTACTGTGATCATCAAAGCGCCCCTTAACAAAAAATGTGCCTATTAGAGTTCCCCTTAACATAAAGTGTGCCCATCACCATGCCACTTATATTCTGATATTGGTCACGCTGATGGGCACATTTTATGTTAAGGGGCACTCTGATGGGCACATTTTATGCTAAGGGGCACACTGATAGGGGCATCTGATGTAAGGGGGTACTCTAGTGGGGATGCCTGATGTAAGGGGGCACTGTGATGGGGACACCTGATGTAAAAGAGCACTGTGATAGGAACAACTGATGTGAAGGGGCACTCTGATGGGCACACCTAATCTAAAGGGCACCCTGACGGGCACATCTGATGTGGTGGGGCACCCTTATATAATGGAACACTCTGATGGGGACAAAAGATGTAAGGGGGCACACTAATGGGAGACACCAGATGTAAGGGGCCTTCCATTGCAAAAATCTGGTGTAAGTGGGCACTCTGATGGGAATACCTGAGGGAGTACTGCGGCAACTGATTTTGGGGGTAGTCTAATGGGAGCAGCCAATGTAATGAATTACTCTGATAGGGGCAACTGATGTAAGGGGAGACACTAATGGGGACATTAATATTTACAGAGTACTACCAGAGTGTGTGGAGGAAAAAGTAGCAAAAATGCCAATGAGCATGGCTTGTGCAAAGAAAAAGAAGGTAGATGCTGAAAACTGAGCCTTTAAAGATGAATGGACAGACCAATATATGTTCATTCTTCCTATGGGAAGTTTAAAACCAGTTTATCTCATTTGTTGCGAAACCGTGGTGATAATAAAAAGTAGCAATGTGAAGCGCCACTATGAAACAAAATATGGTTTGTTTGAGCAAACATATCCACAGCATTCCGAGATGATGGCACTTAAAATAACTGAACTGAGAGCCCAGTATGACAGATCCACCAAAGTCCCCTCACATTCATTTACAGCCAAGCAGCGTGCAAATGAATGTTAACTTAATGTTCACTTAAAGTGGCATGGATTTTGGGGCAACACAAAAGACCATTTACAAAAGAGTGCTTGAATTGCTGTTGATTAAACTTTACTTGAGGGTAAACAAAAAGATGAGCTGTGTGAAAAAAATCAACCAAATCCCATCAGAGTCAACGGCAACAAAAAAGACTGAAATATTAACAGTCTTGGCACAACTTGATGCAGCTATTCAGAGTGCAGTATGCATTTCTCTAGCCATTGATGAATCAACAGAAATAATTGATAATGCCCAGCTTTAGGTGTATGTAAGTTTTTTCACAAAGAAACAAAAGAACTCTGTGAGGACCTGTTAGGTGTAACACCACTTGAGACACATACAAAAGGACAATACATATATGAGGCCATTAGGGATATTCTGAAAAAGAGGAAGATAGATCTGAAAAAAGTGGTCTCATTCACCACAAATGGTGCCCCTGCCAAGGTGGGAAAGGAGAGAGGTGCTGTGGCATGACTGAAGAGGACAACCCTGATCTTGCTGCTTATCACTGCATCATTCACTAGACTGTCCTGTGTGCCATTCTATCAGGAAAGTTTGCAGAAATCATGGACACAATGATGAAACTCGTCAACTTCCTCAGGGTATCCTCGTCCCATCAACATCGTTTACTAAGAGATTTTCTTACAGAAATTGAGGCAAATGCAAATGACCTTTTACTTCACAACAATGTTAGATGGTTGAGTCAAGACAGTGTATTGGAACTCTTTTGGTCCATTTAAACAGAAGTAGCAGCTTTCTTGGTGCAACTCAAAAGCCAGAAAGCAAAACAGTTTTCACTGTTTTTACAAGATGAGTACAATGGATAATATTGCTAATCTAGTGGACATAACATCACACCTTAATTAACTCAATTTAAAGCCCCAGGGCAAGAACAGTTTCATATGTGATTTGATGACCGCTGTCCTCTCTTTCCAGAAAAAAATGGATTTGTTCACGGAAGATCTTCAAGGAGAGTGCTTGCATTTCACAAAGGTAAAAGAACAGATTCAAGGAATGAGTGATATTTCTCCTTTTGTTGATTTCATAAATAAACTGATTGCAAATTTCAGTAAAAGGTTAGACAGCATCAGTCTTGGACAGCAGATCCTCCAGCTTATCCACAATACATTCCTCATTAAAGATGTCAGTGTTTTCAACGGAGGTGATGCAGACCTTCAAGTGGGTACATGAGGGATCTCTAAAGACAGAACTTATTGATCTGCAAAAAAATGTTGCACTAAGAAAGCACTTTGGAGCAACTTATCCTGCTAGACTGTGTCTGCGACTGATTTCTCTTGTCTAATCAAGGTAGCACTACACACCATGACCATGTTTGGATCTACGTACACCTGTGAGTAAGCTTTCTCCACTATGAACATTAATAAAACTAAGTATCGTTCCAGGCTCACCAATGAGCACCTACATATGTGCATGAGAATGGCAATAACTCAATTTAAGCCAAGATTCAAACTACTGGCAGGTAGTGGTGGCCGGTGCATTGGGGGCGCAGGGGCGCCGCCCCCCCCTTATCCATGTGTCCGCCCCCCTAATCTGCATGCAGGGGCGCCGGACGCATGGAGTTCAATGGGGCTTTTTTTTTCTTGGCATCACCTGATTAGAGCCAGAGGCTCTAATAGGGCGATGCAAAGGGTGGACCCGGTGCGCAGAGCAGTGCGTCCCGAGCCCATCCATCAATTCGCTATTGTCACACGGATCCTTCTCCTGGCCAATCAGGGAGCGCGTCCGATACGCGCTTCCTGATTGGCCGCAAGGCAAACCCCATGTCATTGGCCGAGGATGAGGCGGGAGGGGGAGGACTCGAGGAGATGCGCCACCGGGGATTGAAGAGAAGCCGGCCGCCGGGACACTGAGGAGAAGGCGCCGCCGCAGCTGCTCCAGGGGGGCTCCAGGTAAGTGCACTGGTCTGGGGGGGGCACACTGCATTGAAAGGGGCATGTACGCTGGTCACTGCATTGAAAGAGGGCATGTACGCTGATCACTGCATTGAAAGGGGCATGTATGCTGGTCACTACATTGAAAGGGGGCATGTACGCTGGTCACTGCATTGAAGGGGGCATGTACGCTGGTCACTGCATTGAAAGGGGGCATGTACGCTGGTCACTGCATTGAAGGGGGCATGTACGCTGATCACTGCATTGAAAGGGGGCATGTACGCTGGTCACTGCATTGAAAGGGGGTATGTACGCTGGTCACTGCATTCAAGGGGCATGTATGCTGGTCACTCCAGAGCAGTGCAGCCTGAGCCCACCCATTGTGTGACAATAGCAAATGAAAATTCGCTATTGTCACACGGATCCTCCTCCTGGCCAATCAGGGAGCGCATCCGACACGCGCTTCCTGATTGGCCACAAGGCAAACCCCATGCCATTGGCCGAGGAGGAGGAGGGAGCGGGAGGACTCAAGGAGACGCGCCACCAGGGGATTGCAGAGAAGCCGGCCACCGGGACACTGAGGAGAAGGCGCTGCCGCGGCTGCTCCAGGGGGGGCTCCAGGTAAGTGCACTCTGGTCTGGGGGGAGCACACTGCATTGAAGGGGGCACGCACGCACGCTGGTCTCTGCATTGAAAGGGGCATGTACGCTGGTCATTGTATTGAAAGGGGGCATGTACGCTGGTCACTGCATTGAAAGGGGCATGTATGCTGGTCACTGCATTGAAAGGGGGCATGTACGCTGGTCACTGCATTAAAATGGGGCATGTACGCTGGTCACTGCATTGAAAGGGGGCATGTACGCTGGTCACTGCATTGAAAGGGGGCATGTATGCTGGTCACTGCATTGAAAGGGGGCATGTATGCTGGTCACTACATTGAAAGGGGGCATGTATGCTGGTCACTACATTGAAAGGGGGCATGTATGCTTGTCACTACATTGAAAGGGGGCATGTACGCTGGTCACTACATTGAAAGGGGGCATGTACGCTGGTCACTGCATTGAAAGGGGGCATGTATGCTGGTCACTGCATTGAAAGGGGGCATGTACGCTGGTCACTGCATTGAAAGGGGGCATGTACGCTGGTCACTGCATTCAAAGGGGGCATGTACGCAGGTCACTGCATTGAAATGGGACATGTACGCTGGTCACTGCATTGAAGGGGGCACGCTGGTCACTGCATTGAAGGGGGCACGCTGGTCACTGTTTTGAAGAGGGCACGCTTGTCACTGTTTTGAAGGGGGGACACCGGTCACTGTGCATTGAAAGGGGGCACGCTGGTCACTGTGCATTGAAAGGGGGGTCACTGTACATTGAAAGGGGACACCGCTGGTCTCTCTGCATTGAAAGGGGGCACGCTGGTCTCTCTGCATTGAAAGGGGGCACACTGGTCTCTCTGCATTGAAAGGGGGCACACTATTCCTTAATTACTGAAGGCCCCTTTCACACTTTTGCAACCTCAAAGTCACGCAATTTTTTAGAGCGTTTTTTGCCGCAAAGCAATGCCTATTTCATTTTTCTGTTTGCGCCCCCCCCCCCAAAAAAAAAATTTTGAGCACCAGCCGCCACTGCTGGCAGGACAATCAAAAGCCCATTTTTTCTCACTAGACACAGAATGTTTTTGGGTAGTAAGAACGTTAAAAATAAAGCTAAGGATAATTTGTGCACTTTTTCAAATTGAAACCTTGTTTAAGTCAGAAGGTGCTTTTTTCTTTTACTTGAAAAATGGATGGGCTTTTAGGTTTTATTAAAGCATTACTGATTTGTTTCCATGTTGTTTCTGTTAAAGATAGGTGTTTGCTTTCCATACAAAGACAAGATAATGTAAAGCTATCCTAGTTCCAACTGTCCACATGTTTAATGTCGTAACCGAAACTTGACAATAAATACTGTTGAAATGCTATGAAAATTGTACATTTTTTGATAGCCATACAGTGACTACAATCTTTCTGAGTCATAGCACAGACTTTAGATTCAGACCTCAGGCAGAGAAAATTTTAGCGACCGGACGTCCTTGCATTTTAATTCAATACCCCTGTTCTAAAGCCTCAATGTTTTATACCTTAATGAATTCTATGCATTAGGTAAAAAACCTTCTCTGCTACAGGATCCCCCCAGCCCCCCCTTATTCTTAACGGAGCCCATTTCGATCCAGCAATGTGCATGAGAGCAGCAGCACTTGCCTCTGTCTCCCTTCTCATTGGACATATTGATAACTGCTGTCGATCAAATGCTGTGACCAGGGAGTGGGTAGTCGGGCCGTATTGCCTAGGGTCTGTGTCACCAGACGCAGACAGGGCTGCTCCGTAGCGAGCATGCATGGGTGCCCCCCCATGGAAAGCGGCTTTATAGACCTTGCTTTGTGCTCTGGTGTGCAGTCATGTTGGAACAGGAAGGAGCCATCCCTAAACAGTTCCCACAAAATTGGGAGCATGAAATTGCCCAAAATGTCTTGGCATGCTGACACCTTAAGAGTTCCCTTCACTGGAACTAAGGGGCCAAGCCCAACCCCTAAAAAACAATTCCACACCATAATCCCCCTCCATGATTTGGACCAGTGCACAAAGCAAGGTCTATAAAGACATGACTGTGCAAGTTTATGGTGGAGGAAATTGACTGGCCTGTACAGAGTCCTGACCTCATTGTGATAGAACACCTTTGGGATGAATTCGAGTGGAGACTGCGAGCCAGGCCTTCTCATCCACATCAGTGCCTGACCTAACAAATTTGCTTCTGGAAGAATGGTCAAACATTCCCATAGACACACTCCTAAACCTTGTAGACAGCCTTCCCAGAAGAGTTGAAGTTGTTATAGCTGCAAGGGGTGGGCCAACGCAATATTGAACCCTGCAGACTAAGATTGGGATGCCATTAAAGTTCATGTGCATATTTATATTGTTATATATATATATATATATATACACACATACATATACACACACACACACACACAAAGTATATATACACAGTATATTGCCAATATACAGTGCATGTTTGACAGTTTTCTTGATGGATCCCAGGCTTTTGTTCTAAACAAGCTTTCATGTCTTGCAGAGGCAGAAACTACCTAGTGAACCTTGCAACGTTCCTTTTGTTCTGAGCAATCCACTGTAGTGGAAAATGGTCTGTAATCAATCTGACCTGTCTGCCCAAAAGGTAATACCTCAATGACTGTAGAACTCACTTTATGGTCAGACACTCCCTTTCCACTATTGAATGGCTACTCCCAGCAGGGGTTAGTTTCCTGCTGAGGTATGCCGCTGGATGCTCTTCTCCATTAGTTTTCTGTGCCAACATCAGAGGCATCTGTTTGTGCAATAAATTCTCAACTGAAGGTGGAGGTGGCTAACACTGGTTCTTTGCACTATACTGCTTTCAGCTCTCACAATACTGTCTTAAAGTGGTTGCAGACCTCTAAAAATGAAAAATGAACAAAGCATATTCCTCCAAAACATTTATTGTGACTTCTGTCACCTCTGTCATTCCTTTTCTATCTGCATGACTCCTATCTGACAGCAGTGGCCTTGGGAGGGCTGACCCGGGCTATAGCCCAGAGTGGACCCCCAAAAAGCCCCGGGTCTTGTATTGCTCATTGAGAATTATTAACCCCAAGTTCCCAGCCAACCCAAGGCCTTGGGACTGGGGGCTAATAATGCTTTGAGCTGTGGCTGCAGCAGGGCCGATCCTGGGCGGCCCAGGTGCCGAAGCTCAAGTGCCAGAGTCCTTCCCTTCCTCCTCCTTTCCTTATTTTACATCACACAGCGAGAATTTCCCGCTGTGCCATGGAGCTTAGGTCTGAAATATTCGGCGACCACTGTAACAAAGTTCCGCTTCCTAAATAGCCTCCTGTGATAGATGGAACACTAATCCAATTGAATTAATGTGATGTGTATCATAGAAACCAGTCTAGGAGGCGGGACTTTGCTACAGTGGCCACCGGGATATTCAAATCCAAGCTCTGACTGTGACACAGCGGGTAATCACCTCTCTGTGTGTGATCCATCCAGCCACTAGTAGGCTGCATCGATGGGCATTTGTAGGCTCTGGTAGGCTGCATTGGTGGGCACAGATGAGGCTGCATTTGATGGGCACGGGTAGCCTGCATTGATCACTTGTATCATGTTCACAGTCTCAGACCATCTCTTGTATCATGTCTGCAGCTCTGACATCTCCTGCACCATATCCGCAGCCTCTAACCTGTGCCACGGAGCTTAGGTCTGAAATATTCGGAGGCCGCTGTAGCAAAGTTCTGCTTCCTAGACTAGTTGCTGTGATAGACAGGACACCAATCCAATTGAATCAGTGTGACGCATATCATAGAAGCCAGTCCTTTGTTACAGTGGCCCCAGGATTTTCAAATCCAAGCTCCGACCGTGACACAGTGGGAAATCACCGCTCTGTATGTGATCCATCCAGGCACTGGTAGGCTGCATTGGTGGGCACAGATAGGCTTCATTGATAGGCACTGGTAGGTCAGGACTTGGGCTCTCTTCTGTGTCTGGCATTGATTCTTCTCACTGAGCTATCTGGGATGCTGGACAGCTCCCCGCCTGATCTATTGGACAATCCTGCCTGATCTATTGGACAACCCTGCCTGATGTCTTGATTGCTATTGAACTCCTTGCTCCTCCCAGGTCCCACAGTCTCTGACCATCTCTCATATCATGTCCGCAGTCTCTGACCATCTCTTGTATCATGTCCGCAGATTAAACTCAGCTCTCCTCACTATACTGTGCTGTGTGTGATGTCAGATAACTTTCCCCTGCCTACTGGAGCTGAGAAATAGGAGAAAAGAAGGCTGTAGAAAAAGAGAGGCTTGCTCATAAATAGGTACAACTTATGTAGGAGGATTTGTTTCATGTCTGCTTATCACCTGTGTATAGGCCCTTCAGTATGTATATGTAAGAGTTTACAACCATTTTGAGCTCTTGACAAGTTAGGCACAAAGCTCCAGTAGTATCCTACAAAAGGTCCTGACCTGTTTTTTTTTTTGGTTTTTTTGTACACTGGCTGGGGGCCCCTTAAATTTTGTGTCCATTAGAGGCCATATGACCTCCCTGACCAATGCTGTATCCCAAATAACAGGATTTTCCAAAGGCCTATTGCGCATTTTTTGGGGATTGGCTGTTAACTCCGCTTTAATAAAAATGACTGACTCCTCACCAGTTCAAATCAGAGCAAAACACAGTGGAGCCTTCTAAAACAGAAGGCATCTGCACTTCCATCACAGATCTAAAATATTTTTTTTTTTAAATCAAGAAAAAAGAGTTTATTAAGAATTTAATAAACCATATAAATCATAACAAACTTGCCTAAATAACAATTTACATTCACTTTCCCCCACCAAACCATACACTTTTGCAGGGACCATACAAAGCCTTACAGTAAGAGTCTGTCTAGCACTAAATCTACTGGGGCCAGATCCGGGATGTCCAGCCAATCTCAATCAATCACCCCACACCTTTTCAAATTTATACGAGTTGCCTCTATGTTGATAGATCAGTTTTTCATAATGCACTGGGATAAGCTTCCATGCTTGGAAAATGGCTCTGCTAGCAGCCTTTCTTACATCTACATCTTTTATCACATCATCAAGAATACCTAAAATACATGGCTTGGGGTCTAATGATATGTTATTATGAAATGCCTGATTAATAGTGGATACAATAGTAGTCCAGTACCTATGTAGCTTCGGGCAATGCTACAGTAGATGTAGGAAATCTCCCTGATCCCTGCCACATTTAGAATATGAGGGGTCCTGACAAAAGCCCATGGTATATAGATTGAAGGGTAGTATGGTGTACTCTCAGTATAATGTATAGATCTAAAATGTTTTCTTCTCATTTTAGGACAGTGGGCAGAGCATGTAAATCATTTCTTACTTGTTCCCCGGGACAACTCTACATCCAGAACTGCTGTATATTACAAATACAGCCTAAATTAAGTCTTTTTTTTTTTTTAAAAACTGTTTGGGGCTAGTTGACCCTTATTAGTGCCGTGTGATAGTTGACCGCCATCCGTGTTGTACACACACGGCACTGATGATGGTTAGCTATTTGTATGCAGTCTGGAATAAATGGCTCTATTATATTGGGCTGCATCTGTACTGTACAGCAGTTCTTGGTACATAACTTATTTTCAAGATATGGATGTGAGATAAGCATGTAGAAAGAAGGCAGGCGCCACTCTAAGTGCAGTAAGGAAGGTTTAATAAGGTGGATCAATACACACCAATATACTCACAATTTGAGCAGGTGAGAAAGGCAACATATAAACTGGTCTGTCCGTGAGGTGAGTTCGTCCGGGTGTCACAAGCAGTCTGCAGTGCTCCGCTGTAGCCGATGGATGTCAGCACTTCCTGGATACTGGGGACGCAGAGATAGACACTCGGCGACACTCCCCCCGGTCGTGACGCAAGGACGTGATGACGTAGGCAGGCTGCTTGTGACACCCGGACGAATTCACCTCACGGACAGACCAGTTTATATGTTGCCTTTCTCACCTGCTCAAATTGTGAGTATATTGGTGTGTATTGATCCACCTTATTAAACCTTCCTTACTGCACTTAGAGTGGCGCCTGTCTTCTTTCTACAGTACCCTACAAGTTTTTCTTCTTGCTTGTGGCAGAGCAGCCTTCAGTGCCCAAGGACTTTTTATACATATGGACCCAATATGGACTTTTTCATGTGTATATGTGCATTGGACATTTTGATTGTGTAAGGTAGTAACTGTTGGTTTCCCTCTTTTTTCTATGCGCCAGTATACCATATTGTATGTGAGATAAGCAGACACCTTTTGCTTTAAGAAGGATGCACTGTATTAAAACAAAGTACAGTAGTTATTTCTGTTCTTATTAGACCTGGCCTGAGAACATTTTTGTTCTAAAAGATGTCAAATAGCAAACATTAGCTGACAAGTTAAGGTAAGGTGAGTGCTTTAGTAATGTTTCTTTTGTACCACTCATTCTCAGAATAAGATGAAATTAAATTTTAGCTCTAATGACCTCCTGATTATAGAATAAACAGAAGCCAAAGCTAAAGTCTCAAGTTCCTGCCAACATCTGACACAAAGGTATTATTGCAGAACAGGATACTGCATAGCAGAATGAAGCGTAAGATCTACCTATCTGCATAGCATTATTTGCTCACAGGGAGGCTCCAGGATGTCATTTCCAAAGACAACTGGAAGCACTTCAAAATATGATAATTACTGAAAGAACTGCAAACTCTAAATAACTAATATATACCAATGTTCTGTACTTAATGTCAGAACAGAACATTCTCTCTTTGCCTAAACACCAATTATAGCTTATTTAAAAAAATATTAAGACAGAGTCTGTTACGAAATATGTAAGATGCCATTCCTGACATTTTTAATGCAATAAATTAAAACATAATTTGGCTTTGCTACACTGTGACATATTGCCCATGTATTTTTGTTTCTTTGTTGAAGTATTGTTTTGTATTGTAGTTATGTTTTCTATCAATACAAGAAGAAAAAAGATTTTTCAAAAATAAATAAATAAATAATTAAAACATAAAATAAAAACTTTAAGTAGCATATTGACAAAAAAAAAAAAAAAAGAAAGAAAGAAAAGGCTGCATAAGCAGTATTAGTAACAGAGTTCCACAAACCCCCTGTTAACCACTTGCCGACCGCCGCACGACTATATACTGTCCTGGGCAAAGTGACGTACCAGTACATCACTCGCCCACTAACCTGTAGGGGGCAAGTGCGCACCGCTGGCGGCGCGCTCTTGCCACCGCTCGTTCACTAACATCCCCCCACATGTGACCGGCGGCTCCGATGTCCGCCGGCCACTCGCGATCTCACTCAGGAGAGGGAGAAAGGCAGACGGTTGATGTAAACACAGCCGTCTGTCATTCTCCCTTAGATCATGACAGAGGCTATGCGATCCTGCTATGTAGGGTCGTATGTCTCTGTTATGATCTAACAAGTCACGCCCCCTGACAGTTCGAATCACGCCCCTAGGGACACCCTTCCCTGCCAGTGTCATTTTTTACGGTAACAGGGCATATTTAGCACTGATTACTGTAGTAATGTCACTGGTACTCCCAAAAGTGTCAAAAATGTCAGTCAGGGGTCCGATCTGTCCGCCACAATGTCGCAGTCCCGCAAAAAAAAACAAAAAAAAAAAAAAACGCCGCCATTACTAGTTAAAACAAAAAACAATAGAAATGACATAAATCTTTCCCGTAGCTCGTAAACGCAATAACTTTTGCGCAAACCAATCAAAATACGCTTATTGCGATTTTATTTACCAAAAATATGTAGCAGAAAACAAATTGTCCTAAAATGTTAAAAAAATTTGATTTTTACATTTTTTTTGAGAATTTCAGATAAAAAAAAAAATTTAAAAAATATTGTTATTTTTTTTTTTAAATTGTCGCTCTTTTTTTGTTTATAGCGCAAAAAGTTAAAAAAAAAAAAAAAAAAAAAAAAAAAAAAATCGCACAGGTGATCAAATACCACCAAAAGAAAGCTCTGTTTGTGGGGAAAAAGGGCGTCAATTTCATTTGGGGGCAGCGTCGCACGACCGCGCAATTGTCCATTACAGTCACGCAGTGCCAAATCACAGAATAGGGCCTGGTCTTTGAGCAGCCAAATCCTCCGGGGCTAAAGTGGTTAAATAACTATGCATATAGAAGTCACTAAAAGACAGACTACTAGCTTAAGTTTGCTGATTTTAAAGATGCAAGCTCTGTGGCTGTCCTCTTGATTCCCTACTTTTTAAGCCGCTGACCCAGGACAAGTGTGCGGGTCAATAGTCCTGACTCCTGAGTTTACTGGCTGCCATTGTGTTAAAACATAAATCCTGAAAAATTTGGTAAATTAAATCTGGTTTACTAGAGAACTGTGTATCATAAATAAATGACATTTAATAAAATATATTACTTGTTTTCACATTTTTAAACTGCTGTCGCATCTCAATGCTGCTGAGAATAAAGGGCTAGCCGACTGCCTTAATGAATACTTCTGTTCAGTTTTTACAGAAGAAAAAGAAGGAGAAGGACCTCCACTTGAAAGGATGAATAATGAATCGTTTGATGCATGTGTCTTTACAGAGGAAGACGTTCTAAGATTGCTGTCTAAAGTGAAGACAAATAAGTCACAGGGTCCTGATGAGATACACCCAAAATTATTAAAAGAGCTTAGTGGCGAGCTGGCAAAACCATTAACAGATTTATTTAACCAATCATTAGTAACAGGAGTCGTCCCGGAAGATTGGAAATTGTCAAATGTCGTGCCCATTCACAAGAAAGGTAGAAGTGAGGAATCGAGCAACTATAGACCAGTGAGTCTGACATCAATAGTAGGCAAATTAATGGAAACCCTATTAAAGGATAGGATTGTGGAACATCTTAAATCCCATGGATTGCAAGATGAAAAACAACATGGGTTTACTTCAGGGAGATCATGTCAAACAAATCTTATAGATTTTTTTGACTGGGTGACTAAAATAATAGACGGTGGAGGTGCAGTAGACATTGCATATCTAGATTTTAGTATGGCTTTTGACACTGTCCCACATAGAAGACTTATCAATAAACTGCAGTCATTGAGCATGGACTCCCATATTGTTGAGTGGATTAGGCAGTGTTTGAGTGACAGACAACAGAGGGTTGTAGTCAATGGAGAACATTCAGAACAAGGTCATGTTACCAGTGGGGTACCTCAGGGATCTGTACTGGGACCAATTTTGTTTAATATCTTCATAAGTGATATTGCAAAAGGCCTCAATGGTAAGGTTTGTCTTTTTGCTGATGACACAAAGATATGTAACAGGGTTGATGTTCCTGGAGGGAAACGCCAAATGGAAAAGGATTTAGGAAAACTAGAAGAATGGTCAGAACTCTGCAACTGAAATTTAATGTGGATAAGTGAAAGATAATGCACCTGGGGCGTAAAAACCCAAGGGCAGAATATAGAATATTTGACACAGTCCTGACCTCAGTATCTGAGGAAAGGGATTTAGGAGTAATTATTTCAGAAGACTTAAAGGTGGGAAGACAATGTAATAGAGCAGCACGAAATGCCAGCAGAATGCTTGGATGTATAGGGAGAGGTATAAGCAGTAGAAAGTGAGAAGTGCTTATGCCGCTGTACAGAACACTGGTGAGACCTCACTTGGAGTATTGTGCTCAGTACTGGAGGCCATATCTCCAGAAGGATATAGATACTCTAGAGAGAGTTCAGAGAAGAGCTACTAAACTAGTACATGGATTGCAGGAAAAAACTTACCAGGAAAGGTTAAAAGGACCTTAACATGTATAGCTTGGAAGAAAGAAGAGACAGAGGGGATATGATAGAAACTTTTAAATACATAAAGGGAATCAACTCGGTAAAGGAGGAGAGCATATTTAATAGAAGAAAAACTACCACAAGAGGACACAGTTTTAAATTAGAGTGGCAAAGGTTTAAAAGTAATATGAGGAAGTATTACTTTACTGAGAGAGTAGTGGATGCATGGAATAACCTTCCTGCAGAAGTGGTAGCTGCAAATACAGTGAAGGAGTTTAAGCATGCATGGGATAGGCATAAAGCTATCCTTCATATAAGATAGGGCCAGGGACTATTCATAGGATTCAGATATATTGGGCAGACTAGATGGGCCAAATGGTTCTTATCTGCCGACACATTCTATGTTTCTATGTTTCTATGATCTACTGCATTCTTTTTGCAGACGCTTTCTGTCTATATAAATGCATCTTTTACATGCAGTTTTTCAGATGGTGACAACAGCAGACATTGTATGTGAAAGGTCTATTGGCATGGGCTCTTCATCAGAAGCCTTTGTGATAGAGTGGGCCACGAAACGAAGCACAATTGTGAGAGATTATATATATATATATATATATATATATATATATATATATATTATATATATATATATATATATATATATATAAAACAGAGTGCTGAAGTCCTGTAACAGGAACAGTGGCAGCTGGTGCTCCATGGGCCGGGGGGGGGGGGATGGGTTCAGACGGACCACATCATACCCCCCCCCCAGACCACACCAGCCCGCACATCGGCAGCAGCTTCCCCCTCAGTCTCCTCCATGGGTCGGGCCTCCCCTGCGTCTCCTCCCTCCTCCTCCTTAGCCAATAGCATGGCTTCTCCTTTCGGCCAATCGGGAAACGGGTCCCGCGAGACTCGCTTCCTGATTGGCCAGGAGGAGGATCTGTGTGGCATGAAGATTAGGGGGCCTGGATGCATGGATGGGGGGGGGCAATGGACGGGCCGCCACTGAACAGCAAGCACCTGAACATAAAAGGTTCATGGCAGGATCACCAGAAATTATTTTTATGAAGGTTTAGATTTAAATATATTCAAATAACTTTTGAAATTACATTGGCATGATAATAGCAGACAAAAAAACCTCGACATCTTTTTTAGTAAATGGCTTGAAGTATTTACACCACAACACATTCCATAGCTACTTGCTTCTGGTGGGTTCTCTTACTAGCATCTCTATTATCAACTAGAATATGTAGGTAAAGAATCCTATGCGCTATCACTTATAAGAAAAAGGAAGCAGATCACAACTTAAAATGTCCCCACAACTAAAATACAAAAAGAATATTGAATCTATATAAAGAATTGTAATATTACTGTTTGCATGTGTCTGATCTCTCAGGGGTAGATATTGAATATAGGAATATTAATAATAATATTTTATCTACTGAGTTTGTACTCAAAGTGCCAGTGCTACAATGAACTTCTCATCAAGATGTTCAAAATAATGCAAATAAAAATATAATTCATATGTCCTAACACAATTCAGCATTAAAATAGTACCCCTACTGGGTAATGTAACCGTAAAAACACCAGTGCTGCAAATAATGCAAAATTGTGCAAATACGCAAAAATAGGTTAAACATTTTTCAATACAGTGAGAAAAACAATCCAATTTGGTGACTTTATTTTCATATAATAGTTTCCATTACAGAACAAAATCAGTGTGTCCAATGATATCCGTTGTGCAAATGTCATCAAATTCCTCAGTGATGTGATCACTCTCTCTTGCACCTCAATCCTTACTGTGCGTGCTAGTAGCTCACCTCATTTCCTAGACCAGAAGGTCTAAGAGCATTTAGGGTGTAGGCAATTCCATGGGTGGCTATATCATATCCTTTCTTCTAATCAGCAATGCAATGGTTTGAGTCGGTCCTCACTCTCTCCCCCTATCCACTAAAAAGTATATATTATACTCACAAAGCAGGTGTGTACAACCACACATCAACATAATACACATATAGTCTCCAAGGTAGCCAAGGAACTGCACTGTGCTGAATGGTATGCAGTGTGCCACATGGGGCTGCTGTGTCTAGGCTGATATGTGTATTATGTTGATGTGTGGTTGTACACACCTGCTTTGTGAGTATAATATATACTTTTTAACATTTTTAATACATTTTTAGTGGTAATGCACTAGGTCGGTGCGCCCTCTCTCTTTTTTGTTGTCTCCTAGTTGGTTTCGGATACCCTTGATCCTGAAGGGGCAGCAAGATCACAAGCTTATCCACTCAAGTTTGAAGTATCTCTCTTCCCTCCGGCCTATGTTACACTCGAGCGCAGGAGAATTGTTCTACTACTTGGTGACAGACTTGTACTTTTACTCAAGTAGAAATTTCGAGTACTTTATACAAGTGCTCGATCAAAAAGTGACTTAAGTAGAAGTGGAAGTGCTCGCAGAAAAAGTTACTTAAGTAGAAGTACTAAAGTATTCAACATTTTTTTTACTTAAGTATTGCAAGTAATTTGCTACTTAAGTACTAAAAGTAAAAAGTACCAGTAGTTTTGAAAAAAAATTTCTACTCAAGTACTGAAAGTAGAAGTACAAGTACTGTGTTACGTAGTTATTAAAGAAAGAAGTCAAAAGTCTGAACACCATATTGTTTTTTATTATTTCAAATAATTGACCTGTGTTTGTTAGTAGTTTCTTGATGCACTTTAAGCGCTGTAGCACCATTTATTTGTTTGTTTCATATTTTCTTTTTATTGGAAAGATTTGGTATAGCAGCTTTTATTATACACAGCCTTTATTTTCGTATGCGCTGATTTACAAATGACATTATACACATTTTTTTGAGCTTTATGCAACCTGCCATCTACTGTTCTGGCAGTGGTAATTTTTTTAAAAGTAACGAGTATCTATGCAGCACAAAAAAAAAATATCGGAGTAGAAGTATCAAAATCATCGAAAAAATGTAGTGAAGTAAAAGTAGAAGTAGGAGAAAAAAATTCTACTCTAGGAAAGTACAGATACCGCATTTCGGTACTTAAGTACAGTACTTAAGTAGTTCTACTTCGTTACTATACATCTCTGCTTGGTGATATGGTTATACCAGAAAGCAAATCCTCATTGTGTTATTTTGCACATCTTGATGAGAAGTTTATTGCAGTACTGGCACATTGAGTACAAAGTCAGTAGATAAAATATTATTATTCTTCACATTATTCAATATCTACCATGTTTCCCCGAAAAGAAGACCGGGTCTTATATTAGTTTTGGCACCAAAAGACACAGTAGGGCTTATTTTCCGGGTAGGTATTATGTGTAATGTGCGGTCTTCTCTCCCTCCCTGTCTGTCAAGAATCCCCTGTGTGAACCTAGTAAAAGTGGTTGTAAAATCCTAGAATCCACTGTATTACTGTTTTATATAATGTCCATTGTGGGTTTATGTAATCTAATTGTGTGAAATACCTTCGGTACAACGCCGCTCGGCGCTCTGCTGATCTCTCGCTGCTTTCCTTCTCTTCTCATAGCTGTCAGCGGGGGGATCTCAGCCCCTACCCTCTGCAGTGCCCAGAGCGGGCCACGGAAAAGCAGAGAATTATAATAGTGGGAAATACCTTCAGTACAGCCCGCTCAACGCTCAGCTGATCTCCCGCTGCTCTCCTTCTCTTATCCCCCGCTGACAGCTGGGGGTCACAGAAGCACAAAGCGGCACTGTAACAAAGATATTTCACACAATTATAATATAATACTCAGCCCCTCCACTCTGCAGTTTTCAGAGCGGGTCACGAAAGCGCTGAGATCCCCTGCTGACAGCTATGAGAAGAGAAGGAGAGCAGCGGGAGATCAGCTGAGTGCCAAGTAGCGCTGTACCGAAGGTATTTTAAACTATTATATTACAGAAACACACTGGACATTATATAAAACAGTAATACAGTTGGTTCTAGGATTTAACAAACACTAAACTAGGGCTTATTTTCGGGGTAGGGCTTATATTGCAACCCCCCTGCCCCCCCCCCAAAATAACAGTAGGTCTTATTTTGAGGGTAGGTCTTATTTTTGGGGAAACACGGTACCTTGAGAGATCAGACAGACACATGTCATATTACGGTTTGCAATTCTTTATATAGTTTTAATATTCTTTTAGGTTTTTAAAGCATAGCGCCACTTCATATTTGTAAACAACTAATCTCAACTAGAGTGGCTTACACACCATGGATAGTCTTTTCCTTCTCATACCATGGTTCTTGCCCAAGGCCTCAGATACTGCAGCGTGAGATTTCCATCTGATGTAAGATCCATACATGGATCAGATACAGTGGAGGCCACCTAATCTACATGCAGGGCGCCGGATGCATGGATTCCAATGGGTTTTTTTTTTTTTTGAAGCACGTGATTAGAGCCAGAGACTCTAATAGGCTTCAAAAAAGAGTTTGCTCGTGGGGGAAGAGCACTGCGCCCTGAGCTCACCCAGTTGTGTGATAATAGCGAATGAATATTCCCTATTGTCACATGGATTCTCCTCCTGGCCAATCAGGAAGCGGGTCCTGAAACCCTTTTCCCGATTGGCTGAAAGGAGAAGGAGGAGGAGGAGGGAGGAGACGCAGGGGAAGCCCGACCAACGAAGGGGGACACGGAGGAGACTGAGGGGGGAAGCAGGGGCAGCACAGGTTGAGTGAGCCGGCGACCAGGAGGGGGGGGGGGTATGGGTTGCGGTATGGGCTGGAGCTGGTGTAGTCGATGGTCTGGTCCGTCTGATGCCCCCCGACCCATCGAGCACCAGCCGCCACTGACCAGATCTTAAAGAAGCAGGTTAAGGAGCAGCAGGACACATGGACATTGACAACCTATTCCACCCTATCCTATTCATAAATGGTAGAAATAGGTTAGATAGTTGTACATAGGAATCCTCCCAACTGTCTCATTTACAACCAAATCCCTCTGTCCCGCTTTAAATGTAATACTTAATTACAAGTGGTGTGCTACACTACACCTTTGATACAAACCTTTTGTAGTATTACTTGATTTTTAAAAAGCCTGTGCCTCATGCACACTGCAGCTGTCAAATGCTTCTTTTACAAGTGTTTGCCCTTTTTTTTCTGCCCCTAAATGCCCCTCTACGTTAGCCTACATGTCCATACACACATAGGCCTTTAGAGGCGTTAGAGGCATAGGCGTTTAGGGGGCAGAAATCTGAACATACAAAAAACATGTTCAGAAGAGGAGAATTTGGGCAGAAAAAACTCCAAATGCCTGTAAACACGTATAAATGCACCTAAATGCTAGGCGCATTTAGGGCTTCAGCATTCATTCAAATGCAACTTTAGGTACCTTTTTAATGCTGCTTTTCTTCTGGCATTTAAAAGAGCCTAGTGTGCATGATGTTTAAGGCCCCTTTCACACAAGCGGACCATTCAGATCCGCCTGTCCGTTTTTCAGGCAGATCTGAACTGATGCCTCATGCATCTCTATGGGGCATCGGATGTCAGCGGAAACATGTTGACATTTGATCTGTCAAATCCGGACGAGAATGGACAGACGGTCTGTTCTCATTCGATTACCCCATAGAGAAGAGCGGGGACCTGACAGCTCTGTCTCTGCACACAGCGCGGAGACAGAGCTGCCATCCGCCTGCTCAGCGAGGGATCGGCAGGTCAATCCCCCACTGAGAAAACGGACGGACTACCGTGCGTGAAAGGGGCCTAAGAGCCAATTTTCAGCTTTTAACGCTGTTGCACTTTGCATGATAAATGTGTGGTCATGCAACACTGTACCCATATTACATTTTTGCCATTTTATTCACACAAATAGAGCTTTCTTTCTGCTGGTATTTAATCACCACTAGGTTTTTTAATTTAGTTTTTCTTCGTTAAATGAAGAACATTAAAAAAAAAAAAAACATGTTTTTCTTTGTTTCTGTTATAAAATGTTGCAAATAAATAATCTTTCTTCATGCAGTAAATGTTAGACAAAATGTAATCTGCTACTTTTCTTTGGTGAAAATAGTCCAAAACAGGGTACATATTTAATATGTAGGAAAGTTAGACTCTACTAACTATGGTGTGTATATATGGTGTGTATCTGAAAATTGATCAGTCCTGATTAGGGTTGAGCGAACACCTAGATGTCCGTGTTCGACGGGTTCGGCCGAACTTTAAAAAAAAGTCCGGGTCCGTGTCCCGGACTTTTACCGAACTTTTCCCGGACACCGAACCCCATTGAAGTCAATGGGGACCCGAACTTTAAGGCACTAAAATGGCTCTAAAACACCAAAGGAAAGGGCTAGAGTGCTGCAAATGGCAGCAAAACGTAATTAAGAGCATGGCAAGTGCTCTGCAAACAAATGTGGATAGGGAAATAACTTAAAACAACAAAAAAAAAACAGAAAAATAAAACAATGTTCTTCTTCATCTCTGAAGGACGAGGCCCATATGGAGTAGGAGGGAGGTTGAGGTGGTGGTGGATGTGGCGGTGACATAGGCGTGCGCACAGGGTGTGCTGGGTGTGCCTGGGCACACCCTAATCACCTAGGGCACATAGCATTGCCAGTGAGGAGATGGGAAAGATCTCCCTGGGACCTGCTCTGCTCTATTTCTCCTTGCCTACAGGTACATGGCCCCGATACATTACTCTCCCTGCTGGCAAACACATGCATGTGTATTTCAACTTTGGGGTGCACACCTTAATGCAATAGGCTGCGCACACCTATGGGCGGTGTAGGTGGAAGCGGCGGTGGAGGAGGACCAGGGCCGGATTAACAGCATCATGGGCTTGGTGCTGAGGATTTTGAAGGGCCTTAAGGGCCGTGCCTTGCCATGCACCCAGAGGAGGAAGGGTGCAGCCATGCATGCCTAATTCAACATGGGATGCTGTCTCTGAAGCCCATAAACACATCCATGCATCGCCAACTGTCCCTCCTTGTCCGGCCTTCACGCTGTGTGGGGAGGTTCTGAGGGTGCTGCCTGGGGAAGCGAGCATAGAAGCCAGACTTCTGTGTTTACAAGTGACAGAAGAGCGGTAACAGTGAATATGGCCAACCCGGGGCCTATATAAAAGGTAGGGGCCTGGAGCTGCAGCTCCAATAGCCCCTACATTAATCTGGCCCTGAGGAGGAGGACGAGGTAGCCAACACTGCTTCTTTTCAAAAATTTTAAATGAGGGTACACCCCAAAAGAGTGAGAAAGAGCAAAAATGGAACAATGGGTGGGTAAGGTCGGTATCCATTGCTATTCTGCATAAGGTACGGAAAAGTCCCGTGGGATCCATGCCTGGTTCATTTTAATGAACGTGAGCTTGTCCACATTGTCTCTGGACAGGCGGCTGCGCTTGTCTGTTATAACGCCCCCAGCCGTGCTAAATACCCGTTCAGATAATACACTGGCTGCAGGGCACGCCAGCACCTCCAAGGCGTAAAGGGCAAGCTCAAGCCATGTGCCCAATTTGGAGACCCAGAAGTTGAAGGGGGCAGACCCGTCATTCACTACATGTAGGCGTGTGCACACATACTGCTCCACCATGTTGGTAAAATGCTGCCTCCTGCTAAGACGTTCCATCTGAGCTGCTGGTGCTGCTGTTTGTTGTGGCGTGCTGACAAAGCTTTTCCACATTTCGGCCATGCTAACCCTGCCTTCTGAGGTGCTGGCGGTGCCCTGGTTGCGTTGGCGACCTCCTCCTCCTCCTCCTCTGCCTTGTGCTTCCACTGTGGCCCCGCTGTCAGATGGGAATGCCAGCAGCATGGCGTCTACCAGCGTGCGCTTGTACTCGCGCATCTTGCGATCGCGCTCCAGTGAGTGAATTAAGGACGGTACGTTGTCCTTGTAACGGGGATCCAGCAGCGTGGCCACCCAGTAATCAGCACAAGTTAGAATGTGGGCAACTCGGCGGTCGTTGTGGAGACACTGCAGCATGTAATCGCTCATGTGTGCCAGGCTGCCCAGAGGCAACGAAAGGCTGTCCTCTGTGGGAGGTGTATCGTCCGTGTCCTCTGTATCCCCCCAGCCACGCACCAGTGATGGCCATGAGCTGGCCTGGGTGCCACCCTGCTGTGAACATGGTTCCATCTCCTCCTCCAGCTCCTCCTCCTCCTCATCCTCCTCATCCTCCAGAACTGTGCCCCTGCTGGACAATTGCGTCCCTGGCGTTTGCGTGTGCAGGAACCCACCCTCGGAGCCCCTTGCGAATGACTGCCCTGAAAGCCTTGGAAATGTTACCTCTTCATCCTCCTCCTCCTCCTCATCCTGTGCCACATCCTCTTCCATCATCGCCCGAATTGTTTTTTCAAGGAGGCATAGAAGTGGGATAGTTAAGCTGAGAACGGCGTCATTGCCACTGGCCATGTTGGTGGAGTACTCAAAACAGCGCAACAAGGCACACAGGTCTCGCATGGAGGCCCAGTTAAATTAAATAGCGGAATAGAAAATATGATCCAAAAAAAGTGTATGTATATCACACGTACACAACCACACTGGGCCCCAATTACTATTGTTTGTACCCCTAAAAGGCTAGATGAGGAGTAGGGGGAGTATGGAACAGGCAGCACCCTCAAACCTTCAGAAGTATGAGATGAACCCCAACAACTTGGAAAGGTGGATCTCTCTCACACGTACCGACACAGACTATCCCGCAATTCAATTGATCCTCAAAGGTTTTTATTGAATAGCGGAATAGGAAATATGATCAAAAAAAGTGTATGTATCTCGCACGTACACAACCACACTAGGCCCCAATTACTATTGTTTGTACCCCTAAAAGGCTAGATGAGGAGTAGGGGGGGTATGGAACAGGCAGCACCCTCAAACCTTCAGAAGTATGAGATGAACCCCAACAACTTGGAAAGGTGGATCTCTCTCACACGTACCGACACAGACTATCCCCCAATTTAACTGATCCCCAAAGGTTTTTGATTAAATAGCGGAATAGAAAATATGATCCCAAAAAAGTGTATGTATATCACACGTACACAACCACACTGGGCCCCAATTACTATTGTTTGTACCCCTAAAAGGCTAGATGAGGAGTAGGGGGAGTATGGAACAGGCAGCACCCTCAAACCTTCAGAAGTATGAGATGAACCCCAACAACTTGGAAAGGTGGATCTCTCTCACACGTACCAACACAGACTATCCCCCAATTTAACTGATCCCCAAAGGTTTTTGATTAAATAGCGGAATAGAAAATATGATCCAAAAAAAGTGTATGTATATCACACGTACACAACCACACTAGGCCCCAATTACTATTGTTTGTACCCCTAAAAGGCTAGATGAGGAGTAGGGGGAGTATGGAACAGGCAGCACCCTCAAACCTTCAGAAGTATGAGATGAACCCCAACAACTTGGAAAGGTGGATCTCTCTCACACGTACCGACACAGACTATCCCGCAATTCAATTGATCCTCAAAGGTTTTTATTGAATAGCGGAATAGGAAATATGATCAAAAAAAGTGTATGTATCTCGCACGTACACAACCACACTAGGCCCCAATTACTATTGTTTGTACCCCTAAAAGGCTAGATGAGGAGTAGGGGGAGTATGGAACAGGCAGCACCCTCAAACCTTCAGAAGTATGAGATGAACCCCAACAACTTGGAAAGGTGGATCTCTCTCACACGTACCGACACAGACTATCCCCCAATTTAACTGATCCCCAAAGGTTTTTGATTAAATAGCGGAATAGAAAATATGATCCAAAAAAAGTGTATGTATATCACACGTACACAACCACACTAGGCCCCAATTACTATTGTTTGTACCCCTAAAAGGCTAGATGAGGAGTAGGGGGGGTATGGAACAGGCAGCACCCTCAAACCTTCAGAAGTATGAGATGAACCCCAACAACTTGGAAAGGTGGATCTCTCTCACACGTACCAACACAGACTATCCCCCAATTTAACTGATCCCCAAAGGTTTTTGATTAAATAGCGGAATAGAAAATATGATCCCAAAAAAGTGTATGTATATCACACGTACACAACCACACTAGGCCCCAATTACTATTGTTTGTACCCCTAAAAGGCTAGGAGTAGGGGGAGTATGGAACAGGCAGCACCCTCAAACCTTCAGAAGTATGAGATGAACCCCAACAACTTGGAAAGGTGGATCTCTCTCACACGTACCAACACAGACTATCCCCCAATTTAACTGATCCCCAAAGGTTTTTGATTAAATAGCGGAATAGAAAATATGATCCCAAAAAAGTGTATGTATATCACACGTACACAACCACACTAGGCCCCAATTACTATTGTTTGTACCCCTAAAAGGCTAGATGAGGAGTAGGGGGAGTATGGAACAGGCAGCACCCTCAAACCTTCAGAAGTATGAGATTGTGTTCACTGTACCCCACAAAGATTGAGTTCACTGCACCCCACAAAGATTGTGTTCACTGCACCTCACAAAGATTGTGTTCACTGTACCCCCCAAAGATTGTGTTCACTGCACCCCACAAAGATTCTGTTCACTGTACCCCACAAAGATTGTGTTCACTGCACCCCAAAAAGATTGTGTTCACTGCACCCCAAAAAGGATGTTGTTCACTGCACCCCAAAAAGGATGTTGTTCACTCCACCCCAAAAAGATTGCGTTCACTGCACCCCACAAAGATTGTGTTCACTGCACCCCAAAAAGATTGTGTTCACTGCACCCCAAAAATGATTTTGTTCACTGCACCCCAAAAAGGATTTTGTTCACTGCACCCCAAAAAGGATGTTGTTCACTCCACCCCAAAAAGATTGTGTTCACTGCACCCCAAAAAGATTGTGTTCACTGCACCCCACAAAGGATTTTGTTCACTGCACCCCAAAAAGATTGTGTTCACTGCACCCCAAAAAGGATGTTGTTCACTGCACCCCAAAAAGGATTTTGTTCACTGCACCCCAAAAAGATTGTGTTCACTGCACCCCACAAAGGATTTTGTTCACTGCACCCCACAAAGATTGTGTTCACTGCACACCAAAAAGGATTGTGTTCACTGCACCCCAAAAAGATTTTGTTCACTGCACCCCAAAAAGATTGTGTTCACTGCAGCCCAAAAAGATTGTGTTCACTGCAGCCCAAAAAGATTGTGTTCACTGCAGCCCAAAAAGATTGTGTTCACTGCAGCCCAAAAAGATTGTGTTCACTGCAGCTCACACACAGAAAAATGGATGTGGATCACTGACACCTGCCTATCTCCAATCCCACACCACACAGCAATATCGATTGTAGTTTGTAGAACACAGTTTCCCTAAAATTCAGCAGACTCTGTCCCTAACAGGATTGAGAAGAGATCGTAGATCAGGATTGAGTGCAGATTCACCCCACCCCCCACACAGCAATATCGATTGTAGTTTGTAGAAGACACTGACCCTATAATTCAGCAGACTCTATCCCTAAAATGCCTACAACTCGCCCTGCCTAAACACTCCGACCTGTCCCTCAATTCTATCCGGACACAAATGGTTTTTTCCTGCCTATCTTTCCCTAATCAGCAGCCAGCACGTTGATGTGTGCTCTGTCCCTGAATCTAAGCAGCATAATGACGCCGCTGCGGCTGCCTCGAACTTATAAAGACTTGGTCACATGCTTCAGACGGCCAATCACAGCTACTGAGACATTTGCAGGCATGGCTGGGATGGCTTAAGGCACACCAGTTAAACGATTGTTGATTGGCTGTTGAAAGCCCGCCATGAAAAGAGCGCCAAAGCATGCAAAACCCGGAAATAAAACGACCGAACACGGATTTTTACCCGAACATACAGTAAAGTGTCCGTGTCCGTGTTCGGGTACAAAAAATCCAATTATTCGGTACGAACACGAATAATACAGTCCGTGTTCGCTCAACACTAGTCCTGATGTAATCTCAATTCTTGAGGCCCGAAAATGCCAGGGCAGTACAAATACCCCCCAAATGACCCCTTTTTGGAAAGTAGGCAATCCAAGGTTTTTAGTAGGAGGCATTGGGAGTTTTTTTGAAGTTGCAATTTTTTGGAAAAAGGAAGAAATTATTAAAACATTTTTACATACTGTCACCAGTGCAGTTCAGCTTCATATAACTGGTGTGGCGGTGATCAGGAACACTGACTGGTGACAGTATATAAAAAAAAATATATATATGTATTCTCTTCTTTTTTCCTTACATACTGTGACCAGAGTGATAGTGTCACCATAGTAACTCTGGAGAGGTGATCAGAATTTTTATTTTTTTTATTTTACATACAAGTAATTTTTACTGTTATAAGCACAGCGATCACATGGTACCGGCAGTGGTCCAATACAGTGATCGGTCATCCGTTGTTTCGACAGATCGCGGCCTATTGGGCCTAAGTGAGGTGTGTTCTATGGGGAACATCATGACATCCACTCAGAACAAGCAAGCTCCCACCTCGCCGTCATTTGTCTATAGGCCGGGCAGGGAGCAGTTAGGTGGTATTAAACCCAAAAAACAAAAATGTATTGTATAGCTCATCAATCCTTAGATGTGGTGGCTGCATTCATTTTCTTTTGGTTTGCCTTTTTCCTTCTGTTTTCACCTGATGATCTGAAAAGGCCCGTACACACCATACGAAAATCGGAAGTAAAATTTCGTCCGACGAACGATCTCCCAATTTTCGGATCGTTGGTATAGTGCTTTCGACAGCCAATTAGGAATTTTGGGACGACAAAAACTGGATGTGCAGGCTATAAAATTTTTATCCTACGTCAACACAACGTCCGATTTTCGTTTAATTAGTACAGTTTTCGTCCGAAAAAAATCGCAAGAGCAAGACTAGGCATGCTCGGAAACTAAATACATACAAAACAATTCAACACATGACATCACTTCTGAAGTTGAATTCTGCCATATGGGAATTTTCGTATGAAAGTAACCTCTACACTTTCGTCATGAGACTAACATGCAACAGCATGCAACAAAAAACAGATGAAAGATTGTCTGATAATCTGATCGTGTGTAACACACCTCCTGTATTACAATGCCTACACAGCATTGTCAGTCTGGGGAGAGGACAGTATTAGATGCACTAGCAGATTTTATGCAAAATATAGAAAATTGAAGCCAAATTCCAGCTAACACTTTTAGGCTGTTACAGCAAACCATTTATTTTCCTTTTTGGGATAAAGGTTTTCCATAAATAATACAAAATTTGATCATTGTAAGCACCCCTGTCAGTGGTAAATGGTTTGTCTCAACACTAACTGCTACATTTGCAGGACAGCTTGTTCTTTTGAAAAACAGAAGACTTGCTGGCCAGATCATCAGATAAAAAAAAAGGAAAGAGAGCCTAAAAAAAAGAAACCTAATGCAGCCATAACATCTAAGAAAGTCGCATTATGATAAATGTTTGCTTTTGGGTTTAATACTACTTCATGGGGCCACATTACTGGGGGTGTGGAAGGGAATGTGTCCTTTGTCAACACACTTTGTGCTAAAGGGTGTCCTTTTTTCCCCATCTCAGAAATTTGTGGAGGTATTGGATAACATGGCAGGTTTTGAAGGAATAAAGAAAGCAGTGGAATATGACTTTCATAAATTCTTCACTGTAACAAATCTGATGTATGTATTTTCTTTTAACCTATTAGACGTATTTAAAACCAATACTATACACAAACACTGACATACACTATATTGTCAAAAGTATTGGGACACCTGCCTTTACACGCACATGAAATTTTAATGGCATCACAGTATTAGTCCGTAGGGTTGAGTTGAGAATATTGAGTTGGCCTACTCTTTGCAGCTATAACAGCTTCAACTTATCTGGGAACGCTGTCCACAAGGTTTAGGAGTGTCTTTGGGAATGTTTGACCATTCTTCTAGAAGCGTATTTGTGAAGTCAGGCACTGATGTTGGACGGGAAGACCTGGCTCGCAGCCTCCGCTCTAATTCATCCCAAAGGTGTTGTAACGATTCGGGCCGATTTAACTCAAATAGTGAATGCAATTTCAGAAAGTAGTGCTATTCCATACTGCATGTTCAAGGGCATGGCAGCCCACTTTTATTTAAAAGAATGGAAAATTCACAAGACAACAGCAATTTCCATCGCAGGGGGTTCCACCATTACTGTATATTGTCCATTCAGCCTCCTGGCTTACTCACTTGCTACCTGGCTACTTCAGGCCTCACACCTAGGCCTTAGATCTGATCCTCAGACCAACATAAATACTCTTTGGTCAAGCTCATATGTAGTTTACTGGGACCAGCTTCATGCTGCGCTGTCGCAGACTACATCTGCCTCCTGCAGACCTGTATGTTCTTGCTGCCAACTGCAGCCTCTCTCTCTTAGAGATGGTGGGAGTCCTCCTGACTCCTGGGCCAGACCTCCTGTCTGCCCGGGTGCAGCTGTCTCCAACTGATCCCCTGAGTGCTAACCCTGGGAATAATATGAACCCAGCCCACAGGTGTGCAATCAGCAGCCCTGTCTTTAACAAAACCAGGCGTAGATTGCTAACACACACACACAGTGACCCAGGGTCGCCTCTCTACAGTGTTCTATGGCAGTGGTCCTCAACTCCGGTCCTCAGGGCCCACTAACAGGCCAGATTTTAAGTATTACCTTGGGGAGATGCAGACTAGAGTACTGCAATCACTGAGCAGCAAATGATATCACCTGGGATGTATTTCAGTTATCTTGCAAACCTGGCCTGTTAGTGGGCCCTGTAGGCCAGGGTTGAGGACCACTGTTCTATCAGGTTGAGGTCACGACTGTGCAGGCCAGTCAAGTTCCTTCACCCCAAACTTGCTCATTTATGTCTTTATGGACCTAGCTTTGTACACTGGTGCTCAGTCCTGTTGGAACAGGAAGGTGCCATCCCCAAACTGTTCCCACAAAGTTGGGAGCATGAAATTGTCCAAAATGTCTTGGTATGCTGAGGTCTTAAGGTTCCCTTCAATGGAACTAAGGGGCCAAGCCCAACCCCTGAAAGACAACCTCACACTAATCCCCCCCTCCACCAAATGTTTTGGACCAGTGCAAAAAGCAATGTCCATAAAGACATGGATGAGCGAGTTTGGGATGGAGGAACTTGACTGGCCTGCACAGAGCCCTGACCTTACTGCGATAGAACACCTTTGGGATGAATTTGAGTGGAGACTGCGAGCAAGGCCTTCTCGTCCAACATCAGTGCCTGACCTCAAAATTGTGCTTCTGAAAGAATGGTCAAACACTTCCATAGACACGCTTCCTAAACCTTGTGAACAGCCTTCCCAGAAGAGTTGAAGCTGTTCTAGCTGTGAAGGGTGGGCCAATTCAATATTGAATCCTTTGGACTAAGACTGGGATGCCATTAAAGTTGATGTTTCCCAATACTTTTGACAATATAGTGTATATCAGATTGCATCAAAAACAAAGAATATACTTTTTGTTTTATTTTGCATTATAGGTCAAATGTAGAAAATTTATTTGTCACAGAAGTTATGCTAATAACACATAAAGCAGCCTCTATTGTGGTGTTTGTTCAACCTTTTGTCAGCTAACAAGGAAATAACACACCCTAGGTAGAATCTGCACTTGTTAACCCTAACTTGTTATACATGTAGCATTTAAGGTATGAATGCAATAAGGAAAGTCTGATTTATAACTAAGGAGAAGCTATAATAAAAAGAATTAGTATACAATTATATAGCTGAAAAGCTCATATAAAGAAAACAATATGAGCTTTTCAGCTATATAATTGTATACTGATTTCAGCGCTGCACTTTTTGGTTTTTATTGTATTTTTTGAATCACTGTTAGTTGATTTTGTGCCAGCTGCTCACTATTGTTCTTAATCATTTGGTTTTCGGTCACATCTAGCGCGGAAATTTTTCTTCTATTTATATTACAATAAAAAGAATTAAACAGGTTTCAGTAAGGCTCAGTTCACACTAGTGTAATGCCATTTTGACTTGATTTTCAGTAGCATTATGTACTGCGACTTTGGTTGCATTTTGGATGTGGTTTGCATATTTCATGGGGCCAAATCGCACCAAGGTAGCACAGGAACCTTTTCCAAAATGACACTGCAATGAGTGGCATTGATGTGAATGGGAGCCATTGAAAATAATGTGATATCCCTTGCCATGCAATCGATTCTGTGTGATTCAAGTTGCATCTAAAATCACTCTAGTGTTGTTTTGGTTTGGTGGTTTTTAAGATATATATTACTATATTTTTCTGTACAGCAAGCCCCCTTCATTGATTCGCTTTATGTGTTTTCTACGTTAATACAAGATAAACCTTGACTATAGACAAATGAGCCAGTGTATCCATTTGTTATCGCAGCGAATGAGGTCTTTGGAGAATAAGTTAACATCTAATGTGCCCCTATTCTGAGTCAGGATAAACGCAATTTTAACTACAAACTGCCCACAGGATGGGAAAATACACTTTTGACATTCTCCCTAATAAATAGAGAATCCTACATTCATCTATACAGGAGAATGTAGTGAAAGCTAGGGATTGACCGATTATCGGCAAAGCTGATATATCAAGGGCCGATATGCTTTTTTGCCGATATATCGGAATCGGCCCTGGAGGTTACCGATATTGCCGATATTTTGGTTAAGTGCATGTACCGGAGTGATGCCTGCAGCTAGAGGCATCACCCCAGTACCGGCGTCCATAGCCGACGGTCCGCGGTCTTGTAATGACAACCGTTGCAGCTGAGAAGCCGCTCAGCTTTCATTACAAGGAGCGGGAGGGGACGCCCCTGGGATGGGAGACCCATACAACCAGCCTGCACGGCCGCCGAAGACCCATTTAAAGCCGTATTTGGCTCTGATTGGGTCTCCATGCAAAAACCCGGAAGTGATGTCATGAGTGACATCACTTCCAGGTACTGTCTGGCACCAGATTAAAAAAATGACAGCATTCAAAACAGTCAAACTTGGCGTTTTGAATGCTTTTAAGTGCAGAGGAGGGGCTTGGGGTCTTTTAGACCCCCAGATCCCTCCACAAACGTACCTGTCAAAAAAAAAAAAAAAAAAAAAAATTTTTTTTTTAAATGTACAAAAATATCGGCCGATACTGATATGCATTGGCCAAAATATCGGTATTGGCAACGAAAAACCGATATCGGTCGATCACTAGTGAAAGCAGTCAATGTTGTGAAGGAACCCTATGTGCCAACAATTGCGTGGGCCAAAAACTGGCTGAGACTTTGAAAAGAGCTTTCACCATAGCTTGGAACAAGCCCAGTGGACGTTGATTAGAACTCCAACATATGCACTACAGATCAGAGATCAAATGGCTGAATACTTCCTGTCTTCATCTGGTCAAGTTTTTAGCAGGAGAAATTCGCCTAATTTTGCTCAAAAATAACTAGGGGCACACACCATTGTAGGTTGTAGTTTCAAAAATGTAACATGGGTTGGTTAATACAATTATACAATCCTGTTTAGCACTCATGTAAATTTCTAAAACGTGAATAAATTAATTATATTTTCTTTCTCTCTTTTGTCTTTCTTGCATGCTACACTGATTGAAATGTTGGAATGGATATTCCTCTGTTCAATTTGTGACCAGTTCATTTGGACAGATCACAAATCGAAAAGAAATCAGGAACAGACACTCAGCCTGTCTCCATATGCCAACTTACAGTTGGTCCCAATAACCTTCAGTTTTGTTACTCTAAGAACTGGAGGTAATTATGCTTGGATGTTAAAAATATGGAGCTATTAGGAACTACCTGAATCTGCCCCACGTATTGGTAAAGCTACTAAAATGGGCGACAGAGATTTTTGAATGTGACACAGGCCATTTTAAAGGGCCATAGTGAAAGAAAAAGTGTTGATAGGGATTTAATAAATTCCCATATATATATATATATATATATATATATATATATATATATATATATATATATATATATATATATGTTTTAGGTAGGATGAAAAAGAAAAGAAAATGCACACTTGTTTCTATTGTTTCTTGGCCCTGCTACAGGTACAGACAACAAATAATTATAGTTACATAGTTAGTCAGTCCATCTGGCACAACCATTTAAAAAAAAAAAAAAAAACAGTATTGAAAACTCTACCATACAATCCCATATAAACAATCCTATACCCACAGTTGATCCAGAGGAAGGCGAAAAAACCACAGCAAAGCATGATCCAATTTGCTACAGTAGGGGAAAAAATTCCTTCCTGATCCCCCGAGAGGCAATCTGATATTCCCTGGATCAACTTTACCTATAAATACTAGTACCCACTTATATTATGAAAGAATCCAGGCCTTTTTTAAAGCAATCTGGTGAGCTAGCCAGAACCACCTCTGGAGGGAGTCTATTCCACATCAGTGTTAATTTTGTTGACTAAAACCGACTAAAAAACTTTTTCGTCGACTAAATTAACACAATTTTAGTCGACTAAAATACGACTAAAACAATTCAGATGACTAAAATACGACTAAAACTAAAATGGCATTTTAGTCATAAGACTATAACTAAAATTAAATAAAAAATTTACATCATCAAAATTAACACTCCTCTGCTGGCCATTTCTATATCGGCAACACAATTCCATCCAGAGCATGTAATAATGGCACATTAGAGTTTAAACATGTATTGCACCACCGCATACGCATAAGTAAGGAGCATCTATTAAGCTGCTGAAAACTAAACAATTAAGATAAAGGCTTTTATTATATTTTTTCCTAATATTTAATGTTGGTAATATATTCAGGTAATATGTGCAATGACATTACAGCCAATGGAGTTTACAGCAGTGTTAATTTCGTCAACGAAAACGTTTTCGTCACCGCTTTTGTCACCGGCATTTTTCAACTGACGAAAACGAGACGCAAAGTATAGCACATTTTCGTCAAATGACGACAACTATGACGAAAATCAAATCCGTTTTTGGTAACGAATGTGAGGCAGGGACGTTTACCCAACTTCCGGTTTTCATGGAGCTCCGCCTGTGTGGCGTCTGGCGTGGCGTGCCCCGTGACGTCCAACGCGAGCAGTGGACTACTACAAGAGAGTTGACTGGAGACCAGTCACCTGACCTCACCAGAGCACTGCAGCTGCAGCACTACAGCCAGACGCGCCAGGCCCGACTCATCACACAGCACTGGCACCCGGCCACCACCACATCCATAGCAGAGCACCCACTGTGAGTTAACAGCCAGGCCAGCTATTACTGCCTCCCTGAGTCCCCTCAGACCACTCACCAGTCACCACTGGCATCCGATTCCGCCATCCATCCAGGACTGTGTGCGTGCATATAGGCCACTGAGGCTCGCTCGGCCCATCCTGTTCAACAACTTCAGTTCAGAGTCAGACCAGAGACCACCCTTAAACCTGAGACCCCCATCTAGCACTCTGAGAAGCACTGTGTGCACTCACTGCACTGACTGTAGGCAGCAGCATTACAGGCCTCCTCTCTGACCTGACCATGACCATTTAGATGACTAAAATGAGTTTTAGTCGACTAAAATGTAGGACGTTTTAGTCGACTAGAATGTAAGATGTTTTAGTCGACTAAAATGTACTGGAGTTTTAGTCGACTAAATACGACTAAAACTAAAACACTTGCAGAAGACTAAAATGGGACTAAAACTAAAATGCCATTTTAGTCCTAAGACTAAGACTAAAACTAAATTGAAATTTGCTGCCAAAATTAACACTGTTACACATTTTCTCAGCTCTTACGATGAAGAAACCTTTCTGTATTTGGAGACGAAATCTGTTATTTCACATGTGTACATTCTGTAATTATACACATGCGTGGTCATGATAGGAGTGGGAGAACAGATATATATATATTATTTTATTTTTATTTTTTTGGGGGTGATGGGTCATGGAAATGGCAAGTATTATGCAGCAAAATGTAAAAAATTATTTTTATTTTTTTTTCACTATTTTGGGCATGTTTTTCCTTTGGCAAAAAAAGGAAAAAAACAGGCGATCTCCATCAAAATGTACCACCAAATAAACCCAATTTATCCTAAAAAAAAAAAAAAAACACACAAGATATAATTTACCTGGATACAACTAAGTATATTTATTATGTACAAATTTACTAACACATGACAAAGTTGGTAAAACTACTCACACAACTAAGTAGTTGTAATGATATGTACAAATTTACTAACATATGACAAAGTTGGAAAACTGCATTTGGGCGTTGAGGTTTTTTTCTGTCATGAAGGGGTTAAAATGCCCTTTATTAAATATAAATTACAAAAATTACAAACTCATACTTTCAGGTCTTTTAAAAGTTTATCAATGGCCTCAGAGCAGAATCCACGTCAATCACAGCATCCAACAAGGTCTTTTGCGTCAATCACGGTGAGCCATCAGCCACCGATCTGTACATGTCACCGGTAAATGAAAGCCCTAAAAATTATTTATGAACTACTGATAAATCATGCTTATTTCCACTGACAGGAAAATGTTTGCATGTGTGCTGACATTTATGTGTGAAAAAAAAAAAATCACATTACGTTCGTCAATTCTGTCACACTGGAAGCTAAATAAATAATTAAGTACTCACTGATCTGGGACGACAGGCTCAATACATTTAAAACATCTCTTTTATTTTTATTACTTCATATAGATTATAAACAAGTAAGAAAATACTAAAAAAAACATTTACTGGGGCCTCAACCAATATTATTGGAAGTGTACAAGTAAGGCCCCTTTCACACTTGTGCGACTTGTCCCGTGATTTTGGACGGCAAAAATCGCACGACAAGTCGTTTTCCATTATTTTTAATGAGCCCCATTCATATCAGTGCGTTTTGAAATCGCACCGACTTCAAAGTAGTTCCTGCACTACTTTGCCACGATTTGATTGCGTTTTGAGCCATAGCCATTGCTTTCAAAATCGCGTCAAAATCGCGGTAAGTCACATAAGTGTGAAAGGGGCCTTAGTTCCAGACTTATATAATATAACAGCAGAGAATATCCATACCACCACATAATACTATCCTGGCATCTGTATAGAATGGCTAGAGAACAGAAATTATCTGCGAAAAAAATATATATATCAAAAAGGCATTTAAGAATAAAGCACATAGCATGAAAAACAGACTCGTGCACATTAGATTGCCCAGTATGTTTTGCAAATGCATGTGTATGATATTTGCAGCCAGGAAAATCAGATATGACTGGCTACAAACATCATAATATTTTTATCATGTCTTTGCTTTTCTGTTGACAACCACTGGTTGTCTTGGTGTCACAGGACCAATAAATGAGGAAAAAGGTCCTTAATGGGGTCACAGACAGAAATAAAACCTGACTAAAATGTTAAAGATGTTGTAAACCCTTTTTTTTTTTTCACCCTGCAAGAGAAACACATAATGAGCTAGTATGCATCGCATACTAGCTCATTATGAAATACTTACCTTAGAACGAGCCCCTGCCGTGCCACCCGCTTAGCTGGATGACGGGCGACATGTCCAGTCGCCCGTCTTCCGGGATCGCGGCATCTTGCCATCTGATTGGCCGGAGCCTCGGTGACGTCACTCCCGCGCACGCACGCTGGAGCCGACGGTCACAGCATGGAGTTCTGAAGGAACCAGCGGCCGTTCCTTCAGAGCGCATGCGCCAGTGACGTCACTGGCTGCATGTAACGTAAATATCTCCTAAACGGTACATGTTTAGGAGATATTTACAGTACCTATAGGTAAGCCTTATCATAGGCTTACCTATAGGTACAACTTCCCGAGGAGGGTTTACTTCCTCTTTTACTCGTCCCCATTCTATCCAAGACTAAAGTAAAAGAAATTGTCTGTCATTAGGCTTTAAATCATGGCCTACTTGTATCTTGATCCTTGACTGTAATTGCAAACTGTATGTTGGGTGTATATTGCAATTCAGTATTCCAGAGTGAAATCACTGGTTTACATAGGAGGTGATTAAACATTGCATGTATATTATACAGAAAAATGCACGTGCAAAATGTTTTTTTTTTTTTTTTTTGGAAATCTTCAGATTTCATGCTTTTTAGGGGACTGTTGTCTTGTTTGAGCCATGCAATCACAGTATTGGAAAGCTCCCATGAAATTCCACACATCTGTCTAAAACGTTTTTCCTGAACAGGCTAGTTTTCTTAACTACTTGTTAAATCACAGTGTCAAGTATAGAACAAATAAAGCAGAAGATGCGGAATAAGCAGCTAGATGGGATTTACGAACTTGAGAAGTAAGATGAAGTGAAGAGAAACTGTAGTTGTAGATGACTAGATGTCCATTGTATTCATATATAAACATACATATTATTTATACTGTATATATGTATAAATACACACACAGTACCTCACACTTTTGTAAATATTTTATTATATCTTTTCCTGTGACAACATTGAAGAAATGACACTTTGCTACAATGTAAAGTAGTGAGTGTACAGCTTGTATAACAGTGTAAATTTGCTGTGCCCTCAAAATAACTCAACACACAGCCATTAATGTCTAAACCGTTAGCAACAAAAGTGAGTACACCCCTAAGTGAAAATGTCCAAATTGGGCCCAATTAGCCATTTTCCCTCTCCGATGTCATGTGACTCGTTAGTGTTACAAGGTCTCAGGTGTGAATGGGGAGCAGGTATGTTCAATTTGGTGTTATCGCTCTCACTCTCTCATACTGGTCACTGGAAGTTCAACATGGCACCTCATGGCAAAGAACTCTCTGAGGAACTGAAAAAAAGAATTGTTGCTCTACATAAAGATGGCCTAGGCTATAAGAAGATTGTCAAGACCCTGAAACTGAGCTGCAGCATGGTGGCCAAGACTATACAGCAGTTTAACAGGACAGGTTCCACTCAGAACAGGCCTCGCCATGGTCGACCAAAGAAGTTGAGTGCACATGCTCAGTGTCATATCAAGAGGTTGTCTTTGGGAAATGGATGCAAAGGTGCTGCCAGCATTGCTGCAGAGGTTGAAGGGGTGTGGGGGGGTGGTCAGCCTGTCAGTGCTCAGACCTCACACACTGCATCAAACTGGTCTGCATGACTGTTGTCCCCAGCTGCAGGGCCTGGGACAGTGTCACATGTGCTGCAGCCTCTCACAAACAGCCAGTTCTGCAGCTGTTCTCCCTCTCCTTGACTGCCAGTGAGACAAGAATGGGAGAGAGAGAACACACAGGACACAGGACTGTGCTGCAGAGAGTTTGGAGGAGAGCTTGCTCACTGCCCCAGGTTGCAGAGGACACTGTGACTGGCTGCTGTGCAGCCTAGGAGGAAAGAGAATTGCTGGGAGCCACCTGGGACTATGGGAAAATCCATATCTAACTACCAATACGTAATAAAATACAAAGGTGGAACAAAATGATTTGTTTGCTTTACTGTTTTGCTTTGCGTCCTTGGCAATAGCAATAGGTCAACTCCTTTTTGTAAAAACATTTTTTTTACAATACAGTTAAGACCTCTAGCTGGCTCTCAGAAAGTCACACACAACAACAGACAGAGTTTTTATTAATACCGATAACTCAGCAAATGCGGCTTTCGCTTATTTTATTATTGAATAGGATATCATTTACACATTGTTTGAAATGTTTACCTTCTTGCTGTGCATTTGCATTTACCACTGGGTAAAAACTGTTTCATCTGCATGTAGGCAGGTGCAGTTTTTTTTGTCCACTGCAGGTGGCGTTCAACCAGGGGCTGACTGGAAACCTTCGGCCCAGGGGGCAAGTACAAACCAGAGGCCCATGGTGCAATGACTCGGCCCCCCTCCCAGTCTCCCTCTTCCTGGCCTCCTCCTGACCCACATTCCAGGCTGAAGCTCCGCTGTGGTACTCTCTACACACCGTCTGAATCCGGGTTCCCGATCTGGTCAGCAGTGGGCAGTTGGGGGGGAGCTGGGACAGCTCAGTCGGGACTGCCTGGGGGAGGAGAGTCTCCAGTGTGGCATGGAACTGGCCTCTTCTAAGACACAGTCTACACCATCAATGTTGGGGGGAGGTATGCGCTCTATCCTTGTCTTCACCCCGCACTCAGTAGGTCAACAGTGGGGACTTTTTACTTCTCTTCACCAGGAATCCTTAGAGCATGTCTGTGGCAGAAGCAGTGCAGCCTTTTTACAGAGCATCAGAGCAGCCCGGGGGGCAACTACCCCTCTGCCCCCTGGCCCAGTCCTCCCCTGCGTTCAACGGCAGCCGGAGAAGAAGTCATGAGGAACCTGGCTCCTCTATGGTTTCCTGGGTCATTGGGGAAGCAATCTAATTGGATGCTGTTCCCCCATGTGACTCTGGTAGCCATCTTAGGTTAGGCAGAGCCTACTTATGGCCCTGATTCCCAGGTTTGGTGCGCTTTTTTAATGTGGGTAGTGAAGGGAAAGGTACCCCGTCTGATACAGACAGTACTAGCAGTAGGGAAAGGCTCCTGACAATGTGAGAAAGCATAGGGTCGCATCTTTTATTGACATTTTCCCAACTGGGCACTATACTGCCCTGCTGCATTCTGCCCCTCTCTACAGACACTGTCATTCGGGCTGGAACCTGCCCTGTTCACGTTGATGTAACTGTGATTGCACCTAGTTGGACAGTCTGCACACCGTGATTGTTGTGCATTGCTACATTAAAAGTTTATTATTGTACCTGACTGTGTGAATTATTGCCGACACAATAGACAGCATTGTTTTCAAAAAACATGCTAGACTACTTTAAGTACTGGATAAACCATAATGATCTGCTGCCCATTGCTTAAGCCAAAGTAGAAGAGAAAGAGTAGAGTAGAAAAGTCAGCACCGTTATCATTGTCACTCAATAAAAACCACCAATAGCTTTTGAGAAATAGGCTATCATTTATGGCTGACACCATGCCTACCAGTAGCTGCTCTGTTACCTATTCATCATTGCCATGTCATCCTGTTTTATTAATAAAAAGGTACTCCCCTCATGCAAATTTTAATAATTTAATTCATTTTTATGTACATTACAAAGTGCAGCAAAGGTGCACAATATTGATGAATTGAAAAGAAAGTCTGTACAACAAGGCTATAAAATTCCACAATAGCTTATTTTTACCGATAAAGCTAGTTTTGGGTCTGATTTTCACATATTGTACATCAATTTTACAATGTAATACTAACTTACTGCTTACTGATGTAAACTAGCAATAAATACGCATCAAATAAATCCTTGTGGAGCCTTTTGAATTTCATGCAAAGTCTTTTTCTGATTTGCCCATGTCAACACGAACATTTAAATGCCAAAGCATCAGTTACCTTGAAAGGTTGTGGCTTTAAACTAGTGATCGACCGATATCGTTTTTTTAATGCCGATACCGATATTTTGGTCATCGGATATCGGTATCGGCCGATATTTTCTGACATTTTCGGACATGTCAAAACATTTTTTTTTTTCACAGGTACTCCTTGTGGAGGGATATGGGGTTCTAAAAGACCCCAAAACCCCTCCTCGGCACTAAAAAGCATTCACAACGCCAAGTTTGGCTGTGAGTAGAGGAGTGCCGATAACTGGCTCTCCTTACAGGGGGGGTCTGTGCTAATAATCAGTGCACTGATTATCAGTGCAAGGCCATCAGCGATGCTTGCTGATGCCCACCAGTGGTGCCAATCAGTGCCCATCAGTGATACCAATCAGCGCCCATCAATGCTGCCTTTCAGTGATGTCTGTCAATGCCTCCTCGTCAGGGCCACCTATCAGTTCTGTCTACCAGTGCCCATCAGTGCCGCCTATCAGTGCCCAAAAAGCCTGCTCATCAGTGTTGCATATCAGTGCCTCCTCAGCAGTGCCCATCAGTGCTGCATATTAGTGCAGCCGCATCAGTGCACATCAGTGAAGGAGAAAAATTACTTATATACAAAATTTTGTAACAGAAACGAAGAAACAACTTTTTTTTTTTACATTTTTTGTCTTTTTTCGTTTGTTTAGCAAGAAATAAAAAACTTAAAAACCACCAAAAAAAGTTCTGTCTCAAAAAATTATAAAAATGTTGTTTTGATACAGCACTGCATTACTACACAATTGTCATTCAGAGTGCGACAGCGTAGAAAGCTGAAAATTGGCCCGGGCTGGAAGGGGGTGAAAGTGCCTTGTATTGAAGTGGTTGAGATCTGCTAAATGGACAAATAATTACAATGATGGGACTTAAAGGGACCTGCACATGCCTTCAATATATTTTGAGCAGAGCATGACCGGAGCACTGAAATCCAGGGCCCTCAAATATTTTATTAGAAAGATGTCCAATTTGCTATTTTTCCACTATTATTTACTTGCCAAAAAAAAGTCCCAGAGCAATCTGTGCACTGCATCGGTTTAAAATGGAATATCTTTGATATCCAAGTGAATTTTGGCATGATTTGTAAATCTTACAGTGCATCCGGAAAGTATTCACAGCGCTTCATTTTTTCCACATTTTATTATGTTACAACCTTATTTGAAACTGGATTCAATTAATTTTTTCCTCAAAATTCTGCAAACAATATCCCATAATGACAACATGAATGAAGTTTGTTTGAAATCTTTGCAAATTTATCAAAAATAAAAAAGGAAAATATCCCGTGTACATAGGTATTTACAGCCTTTGCGATGACACTTAAATTTAGCTCTTGTTTCCACTGATTATCCTTGAGATGTTTCTACAACTTGATTGGAGTCCACTTTAGTGGACATGATTTGAAAAGGCACACATCTGTCTATATAAGGTCCCAGAGTTAACAGTGCATGTCAGAGCACAAACCAAGCCATGAAGTCCAAGGAATTGTCTGTAGAGCTCCGAGACAGAATCGTATCAAAGCACAGATCTGGGGAAGGGTACAGAAAAATTCTGAAGCGTTGAAGGCCCCAATGAGCACAGTGGCCCCCATCATCCATAAATGGAAGAAGTTTAGAACCCCCAGGACTCTTCCTAGAGTGGGCTGCCTGGCCAAACTGAGTGATTGAGGGAGAAGGGCCTTGGTCAGGGAGGGGACCAAAAACCAGTGGGTCACTCTGACAGAGCTCCAGTGTTTCTCTGTGGAGAGAGGAGAACCTTCAAGAAGAACAACCATGTCTGCATGGTACAGTGGCCAGACAGAGGCCACTGCTCAGTAAAAGGCACATGTCAGCCCACCTGGAGATTTCCGAAAGGCACCTGAAGGACTCTCAGACCATGAGAAACAAACTTCTCTGGTCTAAGGAACAAAGATTGAACTATTTGGCCTGAATGGCAAGCATCATGTCTGGAGGAAACCAGGCACCGCTCATTTCCTGGCCAATGCCATCCCTACAGTGAAGCATGGCGGTGGCAGCATCATACTGTGGGGATGTTTTTCAATGGCAGGAACTGGGAGACTCGGGATTGAGGCAAAGATGAATTCAGCAATGTACAGAGACATTCCTGATAAAATCCTGTTCCAGAGCGCTCTGGACCTCATACTGGGGCAAAGGTTCATCTTCCAACAGGACAACAACCCTAAGCACACAGCCAAGATAACAAAGAGTGGCTATGGTACAACTCTGTGGATGCCCTTGAGTGGTCCAGCGAGAGCCCAGACTTGAACCCGATTGAACATCTCTGGAGAGATCTGAAAATGGCTGTGCACCGACGCTCCCCATCAAACCTGATAGAGCTTGAGAAGCCCTGCAAAGAATAATGGGAGAAAATACCCAAAAATAGGCGTGCCAAGCTTCTAGCATCATACTCAAAAAGCCTTGAGGCTGTATTTGGTGCCAAAGGTGCTTCAACAAAGTATTAAGCAAAGGCTGTAAATAATTGTAAATGTTTTTTTTTTTTTTTTCAGAAATTTGCAAAGATTTCAAACAAACTTCTTTCACATTGTCAACATGGGTTATTGTTTGTAGAATTTTGAGGAAAATAATGAAGTGATTCAAATTTTTGAAATAAGGCTGTAACATAACAAAATGTGAAAAAAGTGAAGTACTGTGAGTACTTTCTGGATGCACTGTATATTTATTTATATTTTTGAGGCAATATGTTAAGAAATAAGGAAAAAGAATTACAGATACACAATCTGCCACACTTGTGACCAGCTGATATGATTTACATCTCTAGAGGTTTGTTATCTCCAAAGAATGTAGCATGATACTGGAGACAGCGTGTCAGTTACCCAGATGCTTGGGTCATATTAGCTCCTCTTATCCTCCCACCAAGTATATTATGTGCTTATTTGTATTAAATATGTGATTATTTGTATTAAATATGTTTAAGGATAAGTGAATCTGCCAGAGGTCAATTCCCAGGGGTTCGCTGAATCCTACTAGTAGTTTGGTAAACCCAAATTTAGCATTGACATCTATTGGGGCAAATCTTGGTACTAAATTCTGGACAGTTTCAAGGCTAATAGGCAAGGGTTTGTCAAAAATAAGGCATAGGTAGTTTGAATATTTAATATTTAACACTTAGCTTGGCTTGCATACAGCAGCAACATTCCAATGTGATTTATTTCAACTATTCCGTACCCCCCTCACTCCCCATCTTTCTTCTTCCTCTGATATGATCTTTGCTTCTCCTTATTCATTATTCTCCTACGCCGGCTGTTTGCCCTGCACAACTCTGTTACCCAGACCTTTTAAGTTAAGATGGTCTCTTCCTGTGGTACACCAATCCACCTTGAGCAATTATCAGTTTTCTTGGTATATGCTCCTCTTTTTCTTTGTATTCACAATTTAATTTATCTTTGCACATCTTTTCCTACGCAACCCAACAGAAATACTTCTTATTTTGCCTATATGTGGCATTTTCTAACAACATTCGTTTATTTTGTAACAATCTATGACGGAGTTGTTTCCCTGCTTTTTTCATTTAAAGTCCCACTTTTCCTTCTCTCCTTGTTCCCCTGCTTTGTCTAAAGTAAATTGGTTAGGTTGCGAATGAGGTAGGTTTTAACTTTAAATAGAAATGACACTGTATTATATGAGAGACAATCGCCACAAATATTGTTCAGTGGCTGAACAGCATGTAAGCAGCTTGGTTAGGTCACAGTATAACAAGGAGAGATTAGGCAGAATTTAACTTGGAATAAACATGAGTGAATTATCTGGAGAGACAATATCTTTCCTACGCAACCCAACAGAAATATTATTACTTCTTATTTTGCCTATATGTGGCATTTTCTAACAACATTCATTTGTTTATTTTGTAACAACCTATGACGGAGTTGTTTCCCTGCTTTTTTCATTTAAAGTCCCACCATCAAACTGGTCTGCATGGCTGTTGTCCCCAGCTACCCCCCACTGCTGCAGGGCCTGGGACAGTGTGACATGTGCTGCAGCCCCTCACAAACAGCCAGTTCTGCAGCTGTTCTCCCTCTCCTTGACTGCCAGTGATATGAGGATGAGAGAGAGAACACACAGGACACAGGACTGTGCTGCAGCTACTGAAAGCTTGGAGAAGGGCTTGCTCACTGCCCCAGGTTGCAGAGGACACTGACTGGCTGCTGTGCAGCCTAGGAGGAAAGAGAACTGCTGGGAGCCACCTGGGACTATGGGAAATGTCTTCAAAGACAGTTTACTATTAGGGATAGTTCACATTAAAATGCATTGTGGGAAAGGTACCTTCATTGTACATTTCCTGCACCACAGATGAACGTGCTGCCCTGCAGAACTGGCTGTTTGTGAGAGGCTACAGCACATGTGACACTGTCCCTGCAGCAGTGAGCAGTAGCCGGGGACAGGCGCCAAAAATATATCTAGAGTAAGAAGTCCGCTGTGTAGGGGATAGATGGATGGATGGAGTCATCTCTGGTCAGTCAGAATGTTGGACACATTAGTGGAGGTAAGCAACTGATTACAAAGGCATAGTGTGTGTGTAAAAAAAAAATCCATATCCAACTACCAATACGTAATAAAATACAAAAGGTGGAACAAAATGATTTGTTTGCTTTGCGTCCTTGGCAATAGCAATAGGTCAAGTCCTTTTTGTAAAAACATTTTTTTTACACTACAGTTAAGACCTCTAGCTGGCTCTCAGAAAGTCACACACAACAACAGACATGAGAGTTTTTATTAATACCGACAACTCAGCAAATGCGGCTTTCGCTTATTTTATTAGTAAATAGGATATCATTTACACATTGTTTGAAATGTTTAACTTCTTGCTGTGCATTTGCATTTATCACTGGGTAAAAACTGTTTCATCTGCATGTAGGCAGGTGCAGTTTTTTTGTCCACTGCAAGTGGCATTCAACTGTAGCGGCTTTGCAGCCAGGGAGGAAATCATGAGGAACCTGGCTCCTCTATGGTTTCCTGGGTCATTGGGTAAAGCAATCTGATTGGATGCTGTTCCCCCATGTGACTCTGGTGCCCATCTTGGGTAAGGCAGAGCCTATTTATGGCCCTGACTGTCAGGTTTGGCGCACTTTTTAAATGTGGGTAGTGGAGGGAAAGGCACCCCATCTGATAGGAACAGTACTAGCACAAGGGAAATGCTCCTGACAAGGTGGGAAAGCATAGAGTCGCATCTTTTCTGGACATTTTCCCGACTGGGCACGAAACTGCCAGGCTGCATTCTGCCCCTCACTACAGACATTGTCATTCGGGCTGGAACCTGCCCTGTTCACGTTTCTGTAACTGTGATTGCACCTAGTTGGGCAGTCTGCACACCGTGATTGTTGTGCATTGCTACATTAAAAGTTGATTATTGTACCTGACTGTGTGAATTATTGCCGACACAATAGACAGCATTGTTTTCAAAAACATGCTAGACTACTTTAAGTACTGAATAAACCATAATGATCTGCTGCCCACTGCTTAAGCCAAAGTAGAAGAGAAAGAGTAGAGTAGAAAAGTCAGCATCGTTATCATTGTCACTCAATAAAAACAACCAATAGCTTTTGAGAAATAGGCTATCATTCATGGCTGCCACCATGCCTACCGGTAGCTGCTCTGTTACCTATTCATCACTGCCATGTCATCCTGTTTTATTAATAAAGGTACTCCCCTCATGCAAATTTAAATAATTTCATTCATTTTTAATGTACATTACAAAGTGCAGCAAAGGTGCACAATATTGAAATTTAGCATTGACATCTATTGGGGCAAATCTTGGTACTAAATTCTGGACAGTTTCAAGGCTAATAGGCAAGGGTTTGTCAAAAAAAGGCATAGGTAGTTTGGATATTTAATATTTAACACTTAGCTTGGCTTGCATACAGCAGCAACATTCCAATGTGATTTATTTCAACTATTCTGTACCCCCCTCACTCCCCATCTTTCTTCTTCCTCTGATATGATCTTTGCTTCTCCTTATTCATTATTCTCCTACGCTGGCTGTTTGCCCTGCACAACTCTGTTACCCAGACCTTTTAAGTTAAGATGGTCTCTTCCTGTGGTACATCAGTCCACCTTGAGCAATTATCAGTTTTCTTGGTATATGCTCCTCTTTTTCTTTGTATTCACAATTTAATTTATCTTTGCACATCTTTTCCTACGCAACCCAACAGAAATACTTCTTATTTTGCCTATATGTGGCATTTTCTAACAACATTCATTTGTTTATTTTGTAACAATCTATGGACGGAGTTGTTTAACTGCTTTTTTCCTTTTAAAGTCCCACTTTTCCTTCTCTCCTTGTTCCCCTGCTTTGTCTAAAGTAAATTAGTTAGGTTGCGAATGAGGTAGGTTTTAACTTTAAATAGAAATGACACTGTATTATACAGTATGAGAGACAATCGCCACAAATATTGTTCAGTGGCTGAACAGCATGTAAGCAGCTTGGTTAGGGCACAGTATAACAAGGAGAAATTAGGCAGAATTTAACTTGAAATAAACATGAGTGAATTATCTGAGAGACAATATCTATAAATATTTTTCAGTACCAGAAAAGGCCACAAATTTTGAGGCCCAACACAGGATATTCTCTGAAGCAAACATTAGAAACTTGGCAGTTGGAGTCCAGCTGTGGAAACATATTGTGGCACTTTTACAGTGTCAAAGCACAGAATAGGCCAAAAATTCAAGGCACAAAACAGGAGTTAACCTAAACCAAACATTTGCCAGTTGAGCTCCAGCTGCAGAAATATATTGTGGCATCTTTTATTTACAGTGCCGGTGCATTAAAACAGGCCAGAAGAGATGGCTGTAGCTGGTAATGGTGATATAAATTATTTTTTGGGGGCTGGATGACACTGAACATTTTATTCTGTAGCATTAGCAGCCAGGAGTATTATACTCACTGGTAATTCGTGTCTGGTTCATTTTATTGAACATGAGCTGGTTCGCACTGTAAGGGGACAGGCAGATTTGCCCCATTGGTGGATCCTGCTGTGCTGCAGGTCCTCTCAGACAGCACACTAGCTGCAGGGCAAGCCAGAAACTCCAGTGCATACTGTGCAAGCTGACCTGTGGTCCAGCTTGAACACCCAATAATCCATAGGGTCCTCACATTACAATCTGACTATCTTTGTACAACCAACTAATATATAAATGAAGGCACACCATCAACATTTGAATGTTACAACGTATATAATAGAATAGGTAAAAAAAAATTCAAGGCTGCAAAAATTCAAAACGAATGAGGAATTGCAAAAGAAAGTAAGACAAACCCCCAAAAATGATTCAACTATATTATTAGAAAAAAGGTCAGGTCTGGGCGTGTAGACCCTTTACAAAAAATCTGGAGTGGGTGATTGGGGACAAGAAGATAGCAAATGTATTAACCACTTAAGCCCTGGAAAATTTTACCCCCTTTCTGACCAGGGCCTATTTTGCAATTCGGCACTGCGTGAATTTAATGGACAATTGCGCGGTCGTGCGATGCTGTACCTAAACAAAATTTGACGTCCTTTTTTTCCCACAAACAGAGCTTTCTTTTGGTGGTATTTGATCACCTATACGATTTTTTGATCATGCGCTATAAACAAAAAAAGAGCGACAATTTTGCAAAAATAACAATATTTTTCACATTTTTTTATATGAAATTCCCCCCAAAAAAATGTAAAAATCAAAAATTTTTAACATTTTCGGCCAATTTGCTTTATGCTACATATGTTTGGTAAAAAAAGAAAAAATCACAAAAAGCGTATTTTGATTGGTTTGCGCAAAAGTTATAGAGTTTACTAACAAAGGGAAAGATTTTTGTCTTTTTTTTTAACGCGCAATGGCAATGATCTTCGATTTTTTTTGCGGTACTGCGACATTGCGGTGGACAGATCGGACCCTTGACTGACATTTTTGACACTTTTGGGGTTACCAGTGACATTTCTACAGTAATCAGTGCTATACATATGCACTGTTACTGTAAAATTACACTGGCAGTGAAGGGGTTAACTTTTTTGAGAGGGAGGGGTTATGTGTGTCCCTAGGGGCGTGATTCTAACTGTGATTGGCTGTGGCTTGAGGTGTAGGAACAGTGATCAACGGTCCTACATTGTAGAACTGTATAATCACTATTCCTACACAGGGGACAATGACAGACGGCTTGTTTACATCAGCCGCCTGCCTTTCTCCCTCTCCACCGACGATCGCCGAGTGACCGGCGGACATCGGGTCCGCCGGTCACACGCGTGGGGGGGGCCCGTGACCACGCGGGAGCGGGAGCGCGCCTCCGGGGGAGCGCGCTCGCTCCCTAGGCCCTCAAGGGCTAGCGACGTAGTACTACGTCGCTCTGCCGGTAAGGGGCTGGCTGCCGCAGTAAATATACTGTGAGCAGTCAGCAAGTGGTTAAATACCTTCTTCAGCTCTGTGTATACAAATGATCATCTAAAAAGAAAATAACATAAGGCGCCCCAGCCTAGTGCATTACCTTTGCGACAATTTATTTTTAAAAATATATACACATCATCAGGGCCGTCTTTAAGGCAGGGCAAAAGGGGCAGCTGCCCTGGGCCCCATCATTGTTGTGGGGCCCAAAGCAGCTGTCTCATACTTGCCAACTATCCCTGTTTAAATTCCCTTAAAGTTTTAGTCCCATAGCTGCCCAGCTCTGCCCAGGGCCGGACTGGCGTAGCGGGATACCGGGAAATTTCCCGGTGGGCCGCTTTAAGATGGGGCCGCTACCACCGCTTTAAGATGGGGCCGTCCGGCCGCCTTAAGATGGGGCCGTCCGGCCGCTTTAAGATGGGGCCGTCCGGCCGCTTGATACGGCCCCCGCTGCGCTCCGACTCCAGCGATGGATAGCTTCTCCTACGCCAGCCGATGTGAGTGGCATGACGTTACATCCGACGGGGGAGGCGGCTGCGGATCGTCTCCTTCATCTCTCTGCATGACGGTCCGCGCCGATCCCTCCCACACAGACGCCAGCAGCATCATCGCAGCAGCAGCAGGACAGGTCACAGTGTGAGCAGAGCAGAACATGAGCTGCCTGCCATGCCGCATGTAAAAGCCAGGTAAGACTCAATGCCCGGGGAAGGGGGGGAATCAGCATATTAGAGCCCCTAATACAATGCTGATCCGCCACCCCCCCTGGCCCCCTCATGGACTAAACTGATACATGCCATGCGTTAAAATAAATGGTATTTTATTCAAAAATATTAAAAAGTATACAAAGAGTACATAATACAGATTATGGCACTAAAAGAGAGACAATAAACATGTATATAGTTTGTTAAAACATATTGTACATATTAGATAGTGGTAATGGAATATACATATCGCCTGACATGTCGGACATAAAGAGGGTGGCGTCCTTCTTCATAGGCTGTATCCCAGTTCATATATATATATATATATATATATATATATATATATATATATATATATGTATCCGTGAGAGATTGGTGTGCTTAGCTTTTCTCCAATGCCAACACAAAATATAGCTGATGATAGGGTACTGCTTATCATAAAAATGACAGGTGCCACTGGTGGAAGGATGCTGTAGGAAAGTGCATAGTGCAATTCTCAAGCCAACTGTTTAGTGCGAGTCACAGGGACCCAGGGCTGGTGTATCACCTGTGCCCAAATATCACTCAGTTCAGTTCACACATAGGGAGCAAAAGCAGTCAAGGTGTTCAATGCAGGAACGAGCTGATGTCCGAAACATGTCAGGCGATATGTATATTTCATTACCACTATCTAATATGTACAATATGTTTTAACAAACTATATACATGTTTATTGTATCTCTTTTAGTGACATAATCTGTGTTAAGTACTCTTTGAATACTTTTTAATATTTTTGAATAAAATACCATTTATTTTTATGCATGGCATTTGTCAGTTTAGTCCATGAGGCCTGCACGGACTTCATATCATTGAAGTCAATGCAGGTCGCTTCAGGTCACCCCAAAGAAGCTCAGGACCCTTTTTCTAATGTGTCGCTCCTATTAGAACGGGTCCTGTGCTACTCTATTGCAGACAACCCACGGCGACTTGTCAGGCGACCAGGTCGCCTGACAAGTCGCCCCAGTGTGAACGGGGTCTAAGTCCTTTGTGTGATTTTATATCTGTCTTATCTATAAATAATGCACTCATTAAATGTGCATTAAAATGCATGATTTTACCTTTTATGAACAAGAAATCAGCGTTGTGCTGGTATGACGACGCAATGCTATGGGGCTGGTATGTAATTTTTTCCAGGGCTGGTTTTCATACCCAGTCCGGCCCTGGCTCTGCCCTATTGCCATGTCAGATGACTCACCTGCAGACCCTGTGTTTACCTGTAAATAACCTGCAATGATATGTAAATTGTGTGGCATTAATATGTAAATAGCCGCGGACCAGTTGCATTGCTATGTAAGTAGAGGCAGCATTCTTAAGTATATCATGACACCCTGAGGTCAAATCCCCCAAAAAGGCTTAAAAGTCCTGCCTACAACTGAGGTCATTAAGCTTACCATCAGCCTGTTCTGCAAAGGTAAGCAAATTGGAGGGGGAACCTTTTTTCAAAACATCATGGGTGGCACAGAACCCTGAATTTTGGCGGATGTGAATACACACATCTCAGCAGATGCGTGAAGGTGTCATTAACGATTAATGCCACTGCTGTGTACCAGGTGAAGGGCAGCACATTTCTGGGATGTTAGGAAAGCCATTTTGCATGTTTTCCTGACACAAGAAATGTGATTGCAGGCTAAATGTCTCAGTTACATTGGTGGTCAGTGTAAATCTTCTCCTTACATTGGGCTTGGTGAAAAATCCTTTCATTCACACTAGTGGTCAGTGTAAATGTCCCCCTTACTTTGGTTGTCAGTGTAACTTCTTCATTACATAGGTGATCAGTGTACATTTCCCTTTACATGGTGGTAAGTGCAGAATTGCACTGGTGGTCGGTGTAGAAGTGTCACCTTACATTGGTGGTCAGTACAAATCAGTACAAATCTCTTCAACAATGGTTGTCAGTGTAAACTCCCGCTCACATGGAGGTCATTGTATATTCCCCCTTACACTGGTGGTTGGTAAAAATGCTCCTATTACATTGGTGTCAGTGTAGAAATCCCTCTTTAGATTGGTGGGGGGCGTAAAATCACCCATTGCATTGTGGTCAGTGCAAATTGCCCCTCACATTGGTGGTCAATGTAGAATCTCCCCTCACATTGGTGGTCAATGTAGAATCTCCCCTCACATTGGTGGTCAGTGTAGAATCCCCCCTATATACTTGCCAAAGATTTCCTGCTTTGCTCTACATGATTCAGGATTTGGCACAGTGTACTGCCTCCTGACTAATCCCATCCCCCCACCACTGCCACTGATCCCATCTACCCCTCAGCATTGTCACTGATCACCCCCTTTCCCCAGCAATGCCACTGATCCCAGGAGTCCTAGTATCCCTAGAAGTTTTCTATCTCTTGATGGGTCCCCTCACCTCCCCAGTCCATGGTGTACACCAAGAAACCAATCAGTGGGCAGTAATGATGTGCACCAACCTCTTGCAACCAATTATTGATCGGTAAGGATGTGCAGTAACCTCTAGCAACCAATCAGTGAGCAGTGTTATTGTACAGTAATCTCTAGAAACCAATCAACAAGCATTAGTCATGTGCTGTAACCTCGAGCAAATAAACAGTGAGCCATAGTGTGTGCTGTAACCTCTAGCAGTCAGTCAGTGAGCAGTAATGATACACTGTAACCTCTGGCAACCAATTGCAATTGCTGCCTGATCTGATTAAGTAAACTGATTTTGAGTCTAGCTGCTGTTTATTGTTTGTCTCAGAGAAGGTGGAGAGCGAAATTGCATGGGGGGCCCAAGAAAATGTTTGCCCAGGGTCCAATCAATGTTAAAGAGGGCCCTGCACATCATACTCACAAACAAGATGAAATGTCAAGCGAAATATTTATAAAAGTCCACCAGATGCTCCACTCAGCATGGTCTGCTGGTTAGTGACAGTTGTGGAATGGAAACATCCAAATAAAGAGGGTGTCCCCTCTTCTTCAGAGCTGCATTTCGAATGAAGGTAGCTGGTCTTTATATAAAAGAAAGAACATGGAGACACCACCAAAAGTTTGATGTTCTAAACAGAGCGGGGGAAGGGGGATGTTGTGATGCTTGAGTCAAGGGAATGTGAAGCAAGAGATACTAGTATATAATATTTATATACTAGTATCTCTTGCTTCACATTCCCTTGACTCAAGCATCACAATATACTAGTATCTCTTGCTTCACATTCCCTTGACTCAAGCATCACAACATCCCCCTTCCCCCGCTCTGTTTGGAACATCAACCTTTTGGTGGTGTCTCCATGTTCTTTCTTTTTCATTAATTGGGATGGATGCCACAGTACTATTGTCTACTCAGGAGTGTAACTGAGCATATTAGTTTCTTTGGTCTTTATATAATCAAAAACCCATGTGACCTCTATTACAAGCCCCTCCCACAATGGGTGGGCTGATGAGATCAAGTCATATGAGTAGGTAAACAAAAATTTATTATATATATGTATATTTATAAGCAAACATACATGTGAATCCCCTGCAATAGGCCTTACATCACAAAGTATTATGTAAGAGAGACATACGGTATCTTAAAAAATATATAATATATAATAATTGACACAAATTTACAGGCATCCCAACCTGCAAAAACTAAATTTCAGGGAGGTGGCAAACTCATTTCAGGAAGGTGGCACTCCCCGCCGCCGCAGCGCCCTTTCCATGCCCCCGCGCCCCCCCGCACTAATTTAACACAACTAGAGGATGATGAAATGGAATCAGTATACAGAGGTTTAATTCTTCTGAGAGATATTAAAGGAACACTCTAACCACCATGACCACTTCACTGATTTGAAGTGGTCATGGTGGTAAAAGTCAGGAATACTGCACATGCTGGGATATTTACAGTTATGTGCTGGGGGCTAGTTGCACCCCTAGCACATATGACTTAGGCAGCCAAAAAATGTCATGTCCTTATTCATACACGTATGAACAAGGACATGACATATTATGACAAAACACATCTAGTTATTAAAAAACATATTGTAACAATTTACACACGCTAATGCACATACCTTTTCTACTTATTTTGCAGACTGCTGGCAGGTACTGCTTGTGCGGTTAGTGCTGGCGGTTACTGCTGGCAGTTACTGCTGACGGCTACTACTGGTGGGTAATGCTGGTGGTTACTGCTGGCGGGTAGTATTGGTGGGTAATGCTGGCGGTTACTGCTGGCGGGTACTTCTGGCAGTTACTGCTGGCTGGTAATGCTGGCGGTTACTGCTGGTGGGTACTGCTAGCACTGCTGGCAGGTAATGCTGGTTATGCGGGTACTGCTGGAGGAAGCAGCAGCTGCAGTAGAGAGCAGAGCCGCTGCTTCCCGTATGGTTCCTGTCACAGTGCATTTCATATCACTCCGCCTTTGACAGAGTCAGAATACAGGAAGCAGCGGCTCTGTCACTGACTCAGCAGACATCCTAAGTCTCCCGCGGCAGCCGGGAGATCGCACGGCGGGAGACTCCCGCAAGACGGGACTTGGGATGTCTGCATATATATCCTTTCCTAAAATAAGAAGCACAATTTAAGAGGAGGTAAGCATTTTGGCTTCAGAGCTACAAATTCCAGTAAAAGCAGGTGGGATGGAATATTAATCATCATCAAGTAATTTAGGGATGATCGAACTTTTGAAAAGTTCGGTTCGACCAGAACACCCGAATTTCCCAAAAGTTCAGTTTGGATTCTCAGACCCCATTAAAATCAAATGGGACCCAAACTTCGGGGATCAAAAAACACCATTTTGAAGCCCTAAAACCTAATAAATCCCTCTAAAAAGTGCCTAGGGTTCTGGGTCATGCCCCAGGGACTATGAATCAGGCAAAAAAAAAAAGTTCTTAAAAATTGTCTAAAAAGTGTACCTGTGAAGTCTCAGCTCTGTAGCATGTCAAGAACCAGAATTATAGCATGCCAAACCTTCAAAAATGACTTTTTGCTTAACCACTTAAGCCCCGGAAGATTTTACCCCCTTCCTGACCAGACCCCTTTTTTCAACTTGGCACTTCGTGAATTTAACTGACAATTGTGCGGTCATGCAATGCTGTACCCAAACTAAATTTACGTCCTTTTTTTCCCACAAACAGAGCTTTCTTTTGGTGGTATTTGATCACCTCTGCGCTTTTTATTTTTTGCTATATTAATAAAAAAAGAGCGAAAATTTTGTGAAAAAATGACATTTTCAAATTTGTCTTTTAAAAAATATCCAAAATACTCAAATTTAGGTCATATTTTTTGGCCAAAATGTATTTAGCTACAGGTCTTTGACAAAAAAAAATTTCAATGAGCACATTTTTATTGGTTTGCGCAAAAGTTATAGCGTCTACAAACTATGGTGTAAATACTGAACTTTATGAAGCTTTAATTTCTGACTGCCTATCTCATTTCATGAAGTGCTAAAATGGCAGGGCAGTACAAACCCCCCCCCCCAAACTACCACTTTTTGGAAAGTAGACATCCTAAGGAATGTTCTGAGAGGCATGTTGAGCTCATTGAATATTTCATTTTTTTGTCACAGGTGTTTGAAAAATGACAAAAAATTTTTTTTTTTTTTTTTTTTTTACACAAAGTTTTCATTGAAATGATATATTGCTCACACATGCCATGGGTATATGTGTAATTACACCCCGAAATATATTCTGCTGCTTCTCTTGAGTACAGGGATACCACATATGTGAAACTTTTTGGGAGCCTAGCAGTGCACGGGAGCCCGAAACAAATCACCACCATCATAATTTCAAAGGGCGTACATTTTTCATTGCATTTTCTCACTACCTATAACGGTTTAGGAGGCCCTGAAATGTCAAGATACCACAAAACCCCTCCCAAATGACCCCATTTTGGAAAGTAGACACCCCAAACCGTTTGCTGAGAGGCATGGTGAGTCCATGGAATATTTTATATTTTGCCACAAGTTTTGGGAATATTACAATTTTTTTTTTACACAACGTTGTCACTAAAAGATACATTTCTCACACATGACATGGGTATATGTGGAATGACACCCCAAAATACATTCTGCCGCTTCTCCTGAGTATGGGGATACCCCGTGTATGAGACTTTTTGGTAGCCTAGCTGTGTACGGGACCCCGAAAATCAATCACCATCTTCAGGTTTTCTAATGGCGTAAATTTTTGATTTTACTCCTCACTACCCATCACAGTTTCGGAGGCCCTAAAATTTCAAGATAGCACAAAAACCCCCCAAATTACCCCATTTTGGAAAGTAGACACCCCAAGCTATTTGCTGAGAGGCATGGTGAGTCCATGGAATATTTTAAATTTTGCTACAAGTTCTGGGAAATATATATATATTATTTTTTTTTCACACAAAGTTGTCAGTAAATTATATATTGCTCACACATGCCATGGGTATATGTGAAATGACACCCCAAAATACATTCTGCTGCTTCTCCTGAGTACAGGGATACCCCATGTGTGAGACTTTTATGCAGTCTAGCCGAGTACAGGACCCCGAAAACCAATCCCCACTTTCAGGCTTTCCAAGGGCGTAAATTGTTGATTTCACTCCTGACTACCCATCACAGTTTCGGAGGCCATGAAATGCCAAGACAACACAACCCCCCCCCCAAATGACCCCTTTTTGGAAAGTAGACACCCAAAGCTATTTGCAGAGAGGCATGTTGAGTGTTTTGCAGATCTCACTTTTTGTCACAAAGTTTTGGAAATTGAAAAAAGAGGAAAAAAATGCATTTTCCTGTTTCTCCTTCATTTTCCCCAAAAAGTGAGAGCTGCAAAATACTCACCATGCCTCTCAGCAAATAGATTGGAGTGTCTACTTTGCAAAATGGGGTCATTTGGGGGGAGGGGGTTTTTTTTTGCCATCTTGGCATTTCATGGACTTCAAAAGTGTGATAGGTAGTAAGGAGTGAGATCAACAATTTACACCCTTAGAAAGCCAGAAGGTGCGGATTGGTTTTCCGGGTCCTGTACGCGGCTAGACTGCCAAAAAGTCTCACACATGGGGTATCCCTGTACTCAGGAGAAGCAGCAGAATGTATTTTGGGGTGTCATTTCACATATACCCATGGCATGTGTGAGCATTATATCAATTACTGCCAACTTTGTGTAAAAAAAACAAAAAAAATTAAATAAATAATTTTCCCGAAACTTGTGGCAAAATATAAACTAGTCCATGGACTTATCATGCCTCTCAGCAAATAGATTGAAGTGTCTAATTTGCAAAATGGGGTCATTTGGGGGGGGGGGTTGTGCTATCTTGAAATTTCAGGGCCTCTGAAACTGTGACAGGTAGTGCAGTGGTAAAATCAGCAATTTACGCCATTAGGAAACCTGAAGATGGGGATTGGTTTTCGGGGTCGCGTACACAGCTAGGCTCCCAAAAAGTCTCACACATGTGGTATCCCTGTGCTCAGGAGAAGCAACAAAATGTATTTTGGGGTGTCATTTCACATATTCCCATGGCATGCGTGAGCAATATATCATTTAGTGACAACTTTCTGTAAAATAAAACAAACAAAAAAAAAAAAATTGTCATCTTCCCGAAACTTAGGGCAAAATATAAAATACTCCATGGACTTAATATGCCTATCAGCAAATAGCTTTGGGTGTCTACTTTTCAAAAAGGGGTCATTTGGGGGGTGTTTGAACTGTCCCGGCATTTTATGCTCAATCTTAGCCACACATCACCCACTCTTCTAACCACTTGAAAACCAAGCGTTTTCTGTGACTTTTTGTTTACATGAAAAAATATATATTTTTTTTTAATAGAAAATTACTTCGAACCCCCAAACATTATATATTTCTTTAAAGCAGAGGCCCTATAGAATAAAATGGTGGATGTTGCAAATTTTTTTGTCACACAGTATTTGCGCACAAATTTTCCAAACGCAATTTCTGCGAAAAAAATATATATTTTTTAAATTTATTGCACAAATACACTATATAATTCCAATTTGTTTGGTAAAATTTAAAAGATGATCTTATGCCGAGTACATAGATACCAAACATGACATGCTTTAAAAATTGCGCACGCCTGTGCAGCGGCAACAAACTACGTACATTTTTAAAAGCTTTTAAAAGTCTTTACAGGTTACCACTTTAGACTTACAGAGGAGGTCTACTGCAAGAATTACTGCACTCGACCTGGCGTTCGTGGTGATACCTCACATGCATGCTTCAATTGCGGTTTATCTATGACACTAGACCAATGCCATTGTGCGCAGGCACGGGGGGACAGGGGGGCTTGGTTTTTTTTTTTTTTGCTTTTTTATGTTATTTTGACACCTTTCCTTTCATTTTTTTTTTAAATCATTTTTATTGTTATCACAGTGAATTTAAATATCCCCTATGATGGCAATCTGTAGTGACAGGTACTCTTTTAGACTCTAGATCTCTCCTCTGACCTTAACGCATCTGACCACACCAAAATTGGTGTGATAAAATACTTTCCCAATTTCCCAATGGCCCTGATTATTTCTGGGGAAACAGAAGTCATGAAATGCTCGTAGCCCCAGAAAAACCACGGAAGGCAGCGTAAGGCGGCGGTGGGGGGGGTCATGTAAAAGCAGTCTATCGGCCAATTATCCGCTAGGATTGCTTTTACATGTAAGCCGACCGCTGGCTGTAAAAAACTATACCAAGATGATGCCTACATCTGCAGGCATCATCCTGGTATAACCACTCAAAGTCCAGCAACGTACCAGTCCATTGCTGGTCATTGTTTGGCATATAGTGTAGGTTTTTTTTTTTTTTCATGCAGCCTGTGTGCTGAACGAAAAAAAGAGAACCTATCAGAAATCAGCACAGGAATATTGTGTAGTATTACCCATCATTAACCGCCCAAACATCCACCCACTGAATTTAATGACGGGTATACACGACAACATTCCACGTATTCGTATACCTAAATCGTATTTTAACTGCAGTGCTGAAATCAGAAAATCACCACAGCTGCTGCCAGCAAAGGTATCCATATATGCTGAGCGCAAACGCTGTTTGTGTCAGAATATGTAAAATCAATGTGGTAGCTGACGAGTACCTGCAAGAGAAACAGGTTCACAAAAGAATGAAAAACATAGAAAGTACAGTAAAAGTACAGTAGGAAGAGTAGAAGAACATATAAAAATGACTGACACAACAACTGTTTTTGGATTCTTTAATTTTTCTTTCTAACTGTTTTTTCTCAATTTGCGACTGCGATTTTCCAGCTTGGGTCTCTCAAAATGTCGATAGCCATTGAACATCTTTCGAGACCCTGTGTTTGTGTGCCCTACACTGTGTCGTGCTGTACCTTACACTAATACTCCACTAGTGTGTGGTAGCGCTCGAAACATTCCCCGATGCAGAGACCAGGTTGGTCAGGACATTTGGGACAATAATAACGGGTGTCACGCCTACATCTGCGCCTGCTACAGACACGACATCTTGTTTGGGGTCGTCTTTGGGTAGGGGTACTCGGGAGGACATGTGGAAAATGTCTCTCATGCAGCCGGCTCACTGCATCTGGAAGGGGAAGTTGGGCAGGCATGCCTCCTGGGTATAGGTAGGCAAGGATGATCGCTTCCTGTAATTCCCGGAAGGATCCAGTTCGTCCGGACGCCCTGTATAGGACAAAGGCGTTCAGCCTTTGGTATAAATAAACAGACACTTTTTTGTACCAGCATCTGGCTTTACGGGCAACTAAATACGGTGCCAAAAGCTGGTCGTTAAGGGCCACCCCTCCCATATTAAGGTTATATTCGTGGACACAGAGGGGTTTCTTCAGAACGCCAGTTGCCGTAGGAATTTGGATCGTCGTGTCTGCGTGAAGGGAGGACAGAACATAAACATCCCGTGTATCCCTCCACTTCACTGCAAGCAATTTGTCCGTTTTCAAGCAGGCTCTCGCCCCTCGACTAAGACGGGAATTTACAAGCCGTTGGGGGAAGCCCCGGCGATTAGGTCGCACGGTGCCACATGCGCCAATTTGTAATTCAGAAAGATGACTAAATAGTGACACGCTTGTGTAAAAGTTGTCAACGTACAAATGGTACCCCTTTCCGGATAAGGGTGACACCAAGTCCCAAACTATCTTGCCGCTGCTCCCTATGTAGTCTGGGCAGTTGGGGGGCTCCACACAGCTATCTTTTCCCTCATAGACCCGGAAACTAACTGTATAACCTGTGGCCCTGTAACACCGTTTATACAGCTTGACCCCGTACTTGGCACGCTTGCTGGGGAGGTACTGTTTCATAGCAAGGCGGCCAGTAAATTTAATCAGGGACTCGTCAACGCAGACAACTTGTTCGGGGGTAAACAAGGCTGCAAACCACTGATTGAAGTGGTCTATGAGGGGCCGAATTTTGTGGAGCCGATCATATGCAAGGTCTCCCTGAGGACGACAGATTTCATTGTCGCTGAAATGCATAAATCGCAGAATTTGCTCGTATCTCACCCTCCACATGGAGGCAGAGTACATGAGCATATGGTGAAGTGGGCTAGTGGACCAATATAGCCGCAATTCACTGTGTTTAGTTATGCCCATGTGGAGGGAGAGGCCCAGAAGGATTTTAAAATCGGAAACCGTTATAGGTTTCCAGCCAAATGGTCTGGCAAGGGGCGAATTTGGGTTGGTGGCGATAAATTGTTGTGCGTATAAATTGGATTGATCCACAATACATCTGTAAAGATCTTCCGTGAAGAATAGCTCAAAAAAGTTCAGGGGCGTAAAACCAGCTGTCTCCACGTGGATTCCAGGTTGGGCAGTGAATGAAGGAAGTACTGGCGCTGTAGAATCAGTGGGTTGCCAACTGGGATATGCCAGCGCATCAGGGAGGGCACTATGGGCTCTATGGGCCTGTCTTCGATTACGCAGTGGCTGCGGGCCACTACTCGTGCTAGCCACCGCACCAGTTTCAACTGCACTTATGGGACTCGCCACGCCACCAAGTGTTACTGCAGTGCTGGTTGCACTAGGTCAAGGGTGTACTAGGCCGCTGGTGCTTGCCAGGTCACCGGAAGGATGAGCGGCACTAATAAGGACACTCTGCTCCATACGAGCACCCTGCGATTCCTGCAACTCAACAACTCCAGAATGGGGTCGGGTATGCCTGGGTCTAACAGGGACCCATCCATCGTCGGAGCTATCTGTCAGGGAGCCGCTGCCGTCATCAGGTTCGTATACGGACCCTGATTCTGCCAGTGTAGCTTCTCCATCGCTATCATCTGACATGGCCAGTATACTATATACCTCTTCACTACTGTACCAACGTTTGGTCATTTTGGTAACTAAATTTACAGGTACAGTAGTGCGACTCACAGGTAATAAAAGCACCTGGTTGTCAAGGACCATTTCAAGCGCGAAAAAAAAAAAAAAAACTGCTAATGCTAGCAGGGATCAGGCCTGACCCTGCTAACACAGCGGTTTTGTGTGTTGTGTTTTTTTGTAAGTGACAGTAATCTATTGATTACTAAACTTGCCTGGGTGAAAGGGTTAAACGCAGGTGCTGGCAGGAATCAGTGCTGATCGTGCAAACACCGAGTTTTGGGAACCCTAAACTATGGGGGCGCTAGTATAGTTCTGATCAGATCAGATATTGATCTGTTCAAACACTATACTAGTAATGGAAGTGTGTGTGTGTGTGTGTGTGTGTGTGTGTGTGTGTGTGTGTGTGTGTGTGTGTGTGTGTGTGTGTGTGTGTGTGTGTGTGTGGTAATCAAGGGGTTATTTCTAACTATGCGCCGGGGATCTGCGCTATTTTAGACTGACACTAACACTAGCTAATGTCACCTGTGTCACTAATAATAGTGATCAGAAAAAAAACTGTACACTATAAAAGTGACACTGTGATAGGGCAATAAAGGGGTTAACTGGGGGTGATCAGGGGGTTAAATCTTTATTGGGGGGGTGGTGGGGACCCTAAACCTCCTTTGGGATAGAAACTAACTCGCTAGCACAAACTCAAGTCACAATCACACTAATACAAAATACAGTAAAAACACTTTTTTGCATTTGTACTAGTGTGCAATGTGACAGGGGGGAAGGGGTTAACTGGATGTGATCAAGGGGGGGGGGATCAAGGGGGGGATCAGGGGGTTACATTTTTATTGGGGGGGTGGCGGGTATTTTAAGTGAAAAAGGGAGGGCCGCAAGCGCTACACCTGGTCACAAATCACACTTACAGTGCCTTGCGAAAGTATTCGGCCCCTTGAACTTTTCGACCTTTTGCTACATTTCAGGCTTCAAACATAAAGATATAAAACTGTAATTTTTTGTGAAGAATCAACAGCAAGTGGGACACAATCATGAAGTGGAACGATATTTCAAACTTTGTTAAATAAAAAACTGAAAAATTGGGCGTGCAAAATTATTTAGCCCCTTTACTTTCAGTGCAGCAAACTCTCTCCAGAAGTTCAGTGAGGATCTCTGAATGATCCAATGTTGACCAAAATTAATAATAATAAATAGAATCCACCTGTGTGTAATCAAGTCTCCGTATAAATGCACCTGCACTGTGATAGTCTCAGAGGTCCGTTTAAAGCGCAGAGCAGTGGCGGCCCGTGCATAGGGGACGCCAGGGCGCCACCCCCCCTAAAAAAAAAGGGAAAAAAAATACAAAAAGAACAATAAAGTTATGAAAAAAAAAATCGGTTGGCCGGCCTATGTGGTGGCTAAAGGGGGGGTGGTGTTTACAACCCAGAAGAGGCGCCGATTGGCTGCCTTCTGGGGGCGTAACCTGGGCGCAGGAAAGAGCGCTTGGCCACCCCCACCTTCGTGATATCCTGGCTGTGATTGGTCCAGTCTCCAGCCTGGACCAATCATCATCCAGGACATCCGATCGCTGACGTCGCAATGGGGGCAGTGCCAGTGCGCTTCCCGCCGCCTGGACCGATCGGAAGACAGAAGACTGAAGAGGACGAGACGAGCAGCGCCGTGGACGGTTCCCGGAATCCCGCCATCCCGCCGCCGTCAGAAGGTAAGTGATTGAAGCTGACCTGTGCCATCACCTGTGCCATGCCTATACCATCACCTGTGCCATGCCTATACCATCACCTGTGCCATGCCTATGCCATCACCTGTGCCATGCCTATGCCATCACCTGTGCCATGCCTATACCATCACCTGTGCCATGCCTATACCATCACCTGTGCCATGCCTGTGCCATGCCTGTACCATCACCTGTGCCATGCCTGTACCATCACCTGTGCCATGCCTGTACCATCACCTGTGCCATGCCTGTACCATCACCTGTGCCATGCCTGTGCCATGCCTATACCATCACCTGTGCCATGCCTGTACCATCACCTGTGCCATGCCTATACCGTTGCCTGTGCCATGCCTATACCGTCACCTGTGCCATGCCTATACCATCACCTGTGCCATGCCTATACCATCACCTGTGCCATGCCTATGCCATCCCCTGTGCCATGCCTGTGCCATGCCTGTACCATCACCTGTGCCATGCCTGTACCATCACCTGTGCCATGCCTGTGCTATGCCTATACCGTCACCTGTGCCATGCCTATACCATCACCTGTGCCATGCCTATACCATCACCTGTGCCATGCCTATACCATCACCTGTGCCATGCCTGTGCCATGCCTATACCATCACCAGTGCCATGCCTATACCATCACCTGTGCCATGCCTATACCATCACCTGTGCCATGCCTATACCATCACCTGTGCCATCACCTGTGCCATCACCTGTGCCATGCCTGTACCATCACCTGTGCCATGCCTGTACCATCACCTGTGCCATGCCTATACCATCACCTGTGCCATGCCTGTACCATCACCTGTGCCATGCCTGTACCATCACCTGTGCCATGCCTGTACCATCACCTGTGCCATGCCTGTACCATGCCTATACCATCACCTGTGCCATGCCTGTACCATCACCTGTGCCATGCCTGTACCATGACCTCAAAGTCACGCAATTTTTTTTACCGCGTTTGCACCAGCCGCCACTGGCGCAGAGAGCATCATGAAGAACAAGGAACACACCAGGCAGGTCCGAGATACCGTTGTGGAGAAGTTTAAAGCCGGATTTGGATACAAAAAGATTTCCCAAGCTTTAAACATCCCAAGTAACACTGTGCAAGCGATAATATTGAAATGGAAGGAGTATCAGACCACTGCAAATCTACGAAGACCCGGCCTTCCCTCTAAACTTTCAGCTCATACAAGGAGAAGACTGATCAGAGATGTAGCCAAGAGGCCCATGATCCCTCTGGATGAACTGCAGAGATATACAGCTGAGGTGGGAGACTCTTTCCATAGGACAACAATCAGTCGTATACTGCACAAATCTGGTATTTCATGGAAGAGTGGCAAGAAGAAAGCCATTTCTTAAAGATATCCATAAAAAGTGTTGAATCTGGTCTTTATGGAAGAGTGGCAAGAAGAAAGCCATTTCTTAAAGATATCCTTAAAAAGTGTTGTTTAAAGTTTGCCACAAGCCACCTTGGAGACACACCAAACATGTGGAAGAAGGTGCTCTGGTCAGATGAAACCAAAATCAAACTTTTTGGCAACAATGCAAAACGTTATGTGTGGCGTAAAAGCAACACAGCTCATCACCCTGAACACACCATCCCCACTGTCAAACATGGTGGTGGCAGCATCATGGTTTGGGCCTGCTTTTCCTCAGCACGGACAAGGAAGATGGTTAAAATTGATGGGAAGATGGATGGAGCCAAATACAGGACCATTCTGGAAGAAAACCTGATGGAGTCTGCAAAAAACCTGAGACTGGGATGGAGATTTGTCTTTCAACAAGACAATGATCCAAAACATAAAGCAAAATCTACAATGGAATGGTTCACAAATAAACATATCCAGGTGTTAGTATGGCCAAGTCAAAGTCCAGACCTGAATCCAATCGAGAATCTGTGGAAAGAACTGAAAACTGCTGTTCACAAACGCTTTCCATCCAACCTCACTGAGCTCGAGCTGTTTTGCAAGGAGGAATGGGCAAAGATTTCAGTCTCTCGATGTGCAAAACTGATAGAGACATACCCCAAGCGACTTACAGCTGTAATCGCAGCAAAAGGTGGCGCTACAAAGTATTAATTTAAGGGGGCTGAATAATTTTTCAGTTTTTTATTTATTAAAAAAGTTTGAAATATCCAATAAATTTCATTCCACTTCATGATTGTGTCCCACTTGTTGTTGATTCTTCACAAAAAATTACTGTTTTATATCTTTATGTTTGAGTGCCGGTTCACATATGTGCGGCTGCGGCGATCGCATGTAATGTCAGAGCGCACTGCTCCTTCATTACATGCGATCGGCTGTGCGGTGCGAGTTCAGCCATACACTTTGTATGGCTAAATTCGCACTGCACCCGCAGCAAAGACGCACAGGACCCTTTTTTGCAGCCGCATCAGGATCGGATCGCACAGTGGTTCACACTTGTGTGATCCGATCCTGTGCGAACTGTAAAGATCGCACTGCGATATGCGATCAAACTGGGGGTGTCGTTAACATTTCATTGACACCCCCAGCGTATCGCATATAGCAGTGTGAACTGCCAGGGGTGCGTTTGCGATGCGGGAACAGGCTGCGAATTTGCAGCCTTCCCGCATCGCATAAGTGTGAACCGGCACTGAAGCCTGAAATGTGGCATAAGGTTGAAAAGTTCAAGGGGGCCGAATACTTTCGCAAGGCACTGTATACGGGTATATAGGAAATTGCTATATACAGTGTGTGTTGTGACAGGGGGTGTAGGGGTTATCAGGGGGGGGGGATCAGGGGGTTCAATCTTTATTGGGGGGGCGCTGGCAGGGAACCTAAACCTCCTTTGGGACAGAAACGAACTCGCTAGCGCTAAGTCAAGTCACAATCGCACTAATACAAAATACAGAAAAACAGTATATTACGTTTGTATTAGTGTTCAATGTGACAGGGGGGGAAGGGGTTAACTGGGGGTGATCAGGGGGGGGGGTCAGGGGGTTAAATATTTATTGGGGGGGTGGCGGGTATTTTAAGTGAAAAGGGGGGGGGTCGCAAGCGCTACACCTGGTCACAAATCACAGGTATATAGGAAAATGCTATATGCTGTATACAGTGTGTGTTGTGACAGGGGGTGTAGGGGTTAACTGGGGGGGGGGCGATCAGGGGTTAAATGTGCCTATCTAAGTGTAAAAGTGTGTGCTTGGTGCAGTACTTACAATTAGATGTGCTCTCCTCTCAAGCTGGATCCAAAAAGGATCATGGGAGGGGAGGGCACATCTTTTCTGAGCCTGTGTTTACATTACACAGGCTCAGCACAGAATCTGATTGGGCAGAACCGATCTACAGGTCCAGGCCAAAAATGATTGGCCTGGACCTGATGACTGATCGGTTCTGAACCCAATCAAGCCATCGGCGGGAGCGCGCGCGCGCCAGAGCGACGAGGAGTAGTGACGTACCGGTAAGTCACTTTACCTGGCCGGGGCTGACCGCCGCAGTATATGTACTTGCGGCGGTCGGCAAGTGGTTAACCACGCCTTTCTTTTGCTCCTAATCAACTGCACAGCCAATGTGTATGATGGGGACATAATGCAGTGCACTGGGAACAAGATTAGAGTTTTTTTTTGGAAAAAGGTGCTGTCTCTTTAAATGTGGATATAATTAACGGGTGTATTTTCACAATGGGGCTATTATTACCAAATGTTTTCAAGAAGTCAAAAGATGTATGTAGATGCACTTTATTTAATGTAAAATGGTGTTTGCTGCACTTTAACTTGAATTCTCACAAGAAACAGACATATGCACGGATACATTGAGGGTTAGGGGTAGGGGCCACAATGTAGTGCACAGTGAACAAGATTAGAGATGTTTTGGATGAATACTGTTGTCTCTTGACTTTGAATAGAAGTAAAAGATGCTTAAAAATTGGGCCTTTGGTGGTGCCGACGATGCCTTGACACCATAACCCTATGGAAGTGCTGGTCATGAAGGCAATAATTGCCTTTGTAAAGAAAAAAATTGCAATGATATGCCTCTGTGAAACAGGTGCGCAAAAATTGTTGTTTGGGTGTTGGCGGAGCCATACCACTGTAAGCCCAAAGAGCTGGTGTTGAAGTAGGCGAAAAAATGAAGAAAATGTGTACCTGTGGATCAGGTGAGCAAACATTGTGTTTTGGGTGTTGGCGGAGCCTCCCCACCGTAAGCCCAACGAGCTGATTTTGAAGAAGGCGTAAAAATTATGAAGGTGTGCACCTGTGGAACAGGTGCGCAAACATGGTATTTTTGGTGTTGGCGGAGCCTCCCCACCGTAAGCCCAAAGAGCTGGTGTTACGGAAGGCCAAAAAAAAAATTAATCTTTTCTAGTGGAAACTAAAATGAGGTTCTGTGAACCTAAACAGAACGAGAGGAGGGTTGGAGGGTGGCACCCTGGTCCAGGCTTAAACTGAGGCTCAGCTGCCACATCGCAACGATAGACTAGTCTACAAGGTCTGCATCAAAGCTTGATATCCACGACTGATTCATTTTAATGAATGTCAAACGGTCGACTGAGTCATGGAGAGTCTCGATCGATGGTCTGTGACGAATCCTCCTGCTGCGCTGAATGCCCGTTCTGATAGGACACTGGAAGCAGGGCAGGCCAACAACTCCATGGCATACTGGGCCAGTTCTGGCCAGTGGTCTAATCTTAAGACCCAGTATGCCAGTGGATCGGATTCGTCACATGAAAAGCCCTCTTTGTCACTTTGTGCCCTGACGTAATTGTCCACCATGTGATGCAGACGCTGTCGATGCGATGTGGCAGCCGAGAGGCCTGGAGGGTGAGGACTAAAAAAAAAGGCCGAAAGGCATCCGTCAACCGCACGCCTTCACCAACGCTCCTCTCGTGACCCTCAGTAGAGTCCATTGTACGTTGTCCCCGCCCCTGCACCCTACGGGAGTCGGGGAACGTGTTCACCAGAATCCTCTTGAGACTGTCCTCAAGGGATTTGATCCTGTGGACTCTCTGGGTGGATGGGAAAAGCTCAGAGACTTTTGACTTTTACCGGTGGTCAAGTAGGGTGGCCAACAAATAGTGGCCAGTCTCTTTAATTGCCTTGATTCTGGGGTCCTTTTGCAGGCTCTGAAGCATGATGTTTGCCAAGGCCTGAGAAGCTGACTCCTCGGGGTCACTCAAAACGACATGATCTTGAACGTGCTCCTCCTCCTCCCAGCCAGGTACTTCTCCAAAGTGTCCCGAGGGAGTAAAACTAGGCCTTGCAGATTGCCGCATGTCTTCCAACTCCTCCTCCTCAAAGCCTGCAAAAGTTCCCGAAGAATAGTCCTCCTCCTCCTGTTCCACCCCTGGATCCTGCTCGGGCCTCTGGGAGCTAGGCATAATGGGGTCAGGAATCTCAGGATAAAGGGGGCCTTGAGAGGCAAGGAAGTTCTCCTCTTCCTCCTGCTGCTCTGCCTCCAGTGCCCTGTCCATAATGCCACGCAGAGTGTGCTCCAACAAAAACAGTACCGGTAGGGTTTCACTGATGCATGCGCTGTCCCGGCTGACTATCCTTGTGGCCTCCTCAAATGGCGAGAGGACAGCGCATGCATCCTTAATCAAAAGCCACTGCCGTGGTGAAAGAAAAGCCCAGGTGCGCTGAGCCAGTGCTGGTGCCGTACTCGCAGAGATATTCATTGAGGGCCCTCTGCTGCGTGTACAGGTGCTGCAACATAGCCAAGGTGAAGTTCCAGCAGGTGGTCATGTCACAGACGAGGCGGTGTACCGGCAGTTGAAACTCTTCGTGCAGTGGCACTGTACGACCGCCTGAAGTGACTGCACACCCTTCTTGCTATCCTTAGCACATCCTGCATTCCCGGGTACAAGTTCAAAAACCGCTGTACCACGAGATTCAGGACATGCGCCAGGCATGGCACATGGGTCAACTTTCCCTGCCGAAGGCGGCCAGATGGTTTGACCCATTATCGGTAACCATCATTCCTGGCTGCAGCTGGCGTGGTGTCAACCACCTCTGGGCCTGTGCCTGCAGAGCCCCAAGAATCTCAGGGGCAGTGTACTGCCTGTCCCCTAGACACACAAGCTGCAGCACTGCGTGACACCTTTTGGCCTGAGACATAGAATAGCCCTTTGAACGCTTACGTGGTACCTCATCGTATTCAAAGGAACATGCTGCAGAGGAGGGCATGGAGGAGGATGAGGAGCAGGAGGGGGTAGAAGTGATCGATCTACCCGGATCAGCGACACCACCAGCTGTTTGCAGACGTGGGGGCAATACTGGCTGCAGCACCGAGCTTTGGCTACAATCCCTTCCGCTGGCAGAAATGTACCGTCCCTGCCCATGTTTGCTTGACCAAGTGTCAGCCGTCAGGTGTATCTTACGGCTGACTGACTTGGCCAGGGACGACACTACATTGCCTTCCACATGTTGGTATAGGGATGGCAGGGCCTTACGGGCAAAGTAATGCCGACTTGGCACCTGCCACTGTGGAACTGCACATTTTTCAAAGTCGCGGAAGGGAGTAGACTCTACCAGGTTAAATGGTAAGAGTTGCAGAGCCAGTCGTTTTGCCAAACTACTGTTTAGATGCTGGGCATGTGGGTGGCGGGGAGTATACTTTTTTTTTCGTTCCAGCATGTGTGGAATCGAAATTTGCCGTCTAGATGTTAAAGCTGGTGGTGTGCTGGAGGTAGATGCGACACTGCTTAGCTATATCATCCTCCCTGTCAGTGGAGGCTGCCAACAGGTGACGAGTGACTATAGCAGGGACAGACTGATGTGCAAGTGGAGCACGAGGAGGACTAGGAGGCCGACTGACCGATCTTTTGCCCTTTTGCAGGTTCTTCAAATGCTCCTGCCAACGGGCCAAGTGGTTGGTTGCCTGGTTAGGCAGCTTGTACCCAAGTGGTTGACATTTTTGCCACGTTTTATTCCCTTATTAAAAAATCTTGCAGATCGCAACTGTTCGATCTGCATGAGATGTCTCAAAAAAGGCCCAGCAAGAAGAGGTTTTTATAGTGGCCCGGGAGACAACAGGTGCGGCCTTAGATGGAGTGGGCCGTCTGCTCTCCCCTCTTGCTTGCTCTGTCTCCTCCTGACTCCATAAAGGACTGAGCATCAGGCTGGAGTAGATGGCCGACACTGTGGTCAAACAGCTCAGCTGACTCCTCTGCCATGTGTGAAGTTGGGTCTAAGGGAGGACTTGAGGTGGACATGGACTCATCTTTATTTGCTCTGCCAACTGCAGAAGACTGACCACTTTTTTCTGCCTGGGTCACTGTAGTTGCTGATGATGACGATGAGGGTTTGGTAATATAGTCCACCACCTCCTGTACATACTGTGGACATATAGCCTGGCCACTGCGGGAGATCAATCGCAATGGTGGCCTGGCTGTGGACTGACCACCACGTCCACCCTTGCCTCTAGACACCCTAGAAGCTGTGCCCCTTTCTGCAGCAGGGCCATGTATGCCTTTCCTTGGTCTACATGACATAGTTGTCACTGAGGCTTTGGCAACTCTGCGCAGTGAAATTCACCTGCAAAACGCACACTGCTATGCGACCCAAAGTTGTCGCTAAATACAGCAGATGTGTGTATCGCTGCAATGTATTTTGCACAATAGCTGACTAGCAAGCACGTATACCTGGAAGATATATCAGCAGTGCAACGTGCTCACTAGACGGAACCCTGACACTTAAAAGTATCCCTACAAAGACTAGATTATTGAATCTAACTATAGAGGTATATAGTACCCTAAATACACTGCATATCCCTTTTCTCACACTAAAAGAACAGCTCCATACAGCAGAAGATAATTTCTAACTGACAGTGTCCCTTTAAATTTATTTTTTTTTTTTCTGACTCAAACAGCACAATCACTGTATTTCTAACTACACTGACAATCTGTCTGTAAGCTGACTGCTCTTCTGCTGATATGGAGCTTTACAAGCAATGGGCTATGCAGCAAACTTTGTGTAACAAAGCAGGAGTAACACAAATGCTTCCACTCTCTTCCACAGCCTCTGTATTACAGTGCTAGACGTTAGGCGGGGCTATGTTATATACTGGGGGGGCGTATTCACTCCTGATTAGCCTCTGGTCCCCGTAGTCACTCCAATCACGTTCCTAGCAGACTCCTGCCCCCTCATTATCTTTTACTGACATTTCTGGGCCAATCACGGGCTTTTAAAGCCCACTTCCTGTCCCATTGCATTTTGGGTGGTTCTGGTGACCGAATTCCGAACTTTTACCGCAAAAAGTTCGGACTTCGGCCGAATTTCGAACACCCAATGTTCGGGTCGAACCGATGGGTCGACCCGAACCGTTCGATCATCCCTAATTACCATACATTTGTCATCTAAGGTGTCCAATAGACTGGGGTGCATGTGGAGCCAGACTGTAAATGCGTAGTGCATGAGCTCAAGCAACAATCATAATACTGCGAATGATGGTGAAAGTCTGATAGGTGATTTGTGGAACGCACATCGGCCAGAACAGGAGAATGGCCACGTTGTGCGTTCCAGGCGCTGGCCTGATGACATGCGAATGTCACTTCCGGTGACGCCCAGTCGTGTCATCACTGCTCTACAAGGAAGTAGGAAGCCGAAGATGTCGGAAGCTGCCTACGTCACCTCCGGCCCCCCGCAGACCCTGAAGGCATCCGGAAGTAGTAATTGGTGTCACTATGAACAGACCAGCCGCAGCGCAGCAACACATCTAGCCTGGGCATCTGTAATAGGAAAGAAACAAACGCATAGCACAATAGATGAGGAGAAAAATGCCATTGCCCAAAAATTCACTAGATACTTGTTGTACTGCGATGGGAGGAAACATTGGAAGTACCAAAAGTGTATTTAGAATTTCATATGATAATAATAATTATATTATTATTATTATTATATATCTCATTCAGTGCTCAATGTTTGCTGGGAAAGACCAACTACCTATTAGAGGTGTCAAGGCATAAATGTTAAAACTATACAGTGAAGTATATCCAAAATATAAAAAGAACATAAAATGTCCTAAAAACTCATAAAATGTATATATATCAGTATAAAAATACAATGTATAGAGGGTTGCATGTCCTACTAAGAGTCCTATTGGCACTATTGTTATGAGGAATGAGGGCAATATGCCAATAGGGACAGTGACTGGCCGCTATGATGTATAAAGGGCATAGAACCTGACTTATCTTATCACTGATAAGATATTTTATTATATTTTAGTCATGGGCATAAAAGAAGACCTGAAAACCCATAGCTAATTTACTAAATTGAGTACATCTAAATCCTGGTTCAATCCTTAGGGCGTCAGACTGCCAAGGGTGGAGATCCAGAAACTTTCTCTTTTACACAGTTTCTGATATCTCCTCCCCCTGTCTAGTTCGTCAGTAATAGCTTCAATACCAAAAATGCTCATGCCTGTGGGATCCTCAATTTTTTCTTTGAAATGCCGGGGGACAGAATATTTGTCTCTCTCACTGATAATACTGCATTTATGTTCACCAATGCAAGCCCTGAGAGGACATGATGTCTGGCCGACGTACAATAAACCACAGGGGCAAAAATGTAATATATTACAAATGAGGTCCCACAGTTAATGAACTGTTTGATGAAATGTATTTTGCCATCTGTTCCTAGAATGTCCCGCTTACCATGCCACATAAAGCTACAAGTGCCGCAGTTCCTAACTCCACACCTGTAGCTGCCTTTTTGGTCAAAAAATAAAGACCATTAGTCCATTTGGCTGTTAGAGGTTTTTTTAGTTTTCTGTATTCTACTGGGAGCAACTATACTTCTCAGGTCTCGGGGCTTTCTATAGATGAAGGTGGGGTTACCTAGAATCTAACTGCCTACGAATTAATCCTTTATGAGGATATCCCAGTGTTTATGGAAAATCCTCTGCATTTGCCAGGCCTTGTTTTTAAACCGGGTACAGAAATTGACCTGTTGTGTTCCATACCTCCCAAGGACTTGACCACTTTTTCGATCTTTGTTAATGTGGGTATTCAAACTCTCATATAGGAGTAGGTATTTGTTATACGCCTCTTCTATGTGGGTATCCAGGTAGCCCTTGTCCTTGAATTTCCTTTTAAGGATAATACCCTGTTCCATGTAGTCATGCTTGAGAGTGCAAGTGCGCTTAAGTCTACAGAATTGACTCTGCACGCTGGTCAGCTTGCTTCTCTTTTATGCCCATAAAGCCCTGCTCCTACTCTGGAAGAGCCCGTTGGCCCCCCCATCATCCTCTTTTGGAAGGGTCTGGTTAATAAGGTGACTCCGCTCTATAAGGCTACGTATCTCAGCAGGGGGATGTCCTCGTAAGTTTGATAAAGTATGGAAGCTGTGGATAGATTCTCCGGCCTCGACCTCCGCTGAGCAGTCTTAGAGATCATACTGCATTTTGGATTGGGGTGGCTGGGGGTGTGTGTTGCTGACTGATGATGTTGGACTCCTCCAAAAAGCGCAGAGATATCCTGCTTGACAACTTGTGTCCAGATATATATTTTCATTTGTCTTTTTATTCACTTTGCTGCTATGGAGGCAATTAAGTTCTTAAGCACTAGAACTTTGGATATTAAAAGTATTTTCTCTGTTAATAATATACCCCCAGTGGATGAGGATATCAGTGTAACACTGAAAACACTATCTCTCACTCTTGAAAAGCAAGTGCGAGCATGGTGGGATATCACCACCCTGGAGGCGTATATAGCAGAGGGGATTATTAGCCGGGGTCTCTGATGGGACGTAGCACCACAGGATGGTTTGAATGACGACCTCTCTGTAGTAGAGTGGTAGGACTTTTTCCATCGAGTGGGGCTCGACCTACAGTCTTTGGTTCTAAAAAGAAAGAAAAGGAAAATGGATCTTTTTGAACAAAAAGATTCAGGACCTGCAAACTAAAATAGAAACCAAAAGTGATTCCCCTGAGGTGAGAGAATTCAGTAATAACACCAAGTCCAAATTAGATAAAATTGACAAAGAAACACACCTCAAAAAGGTAAAAAAATTCACGAGGGACGACAGGATTTTAAGAATGGTCAGGTTTTTTGCTGGCAAGCAACATCACCAGGACCCTCTCCTGTAGAGGCCCCAATAAGAGAGGAACCTATGGAGGCTGCGAGTAATGGAGCGGGTGGGGGTCAAGCACCTGTTCCCCTGATTCAGACCCCAGCTGTGCTCCCTAGGGCAGGACCTGTGTTAGAATGGACAGGACCCCCTATTAAGGGTGCCAACAGGGGGAACAAAACTAAAAGAGGCACCTCAAGAGGCAGCTTCCAGGGAACAGGGATCCCAACCCATAACCAATACCAGATCCTCGCCAATAGATCTAACGGAGGGGTAGAGGATACTGGACCAAAAACCCCCCTGAACCCACCAAAGCAGCCTTTTTTGGGGCGGGGCAGGGGGAGGGGTCGGAGTTGACAGGCAATTGTATCGAGAAAGTACGCGCCCCGAAGAGGAGTACGGGCCGGAAGAAGGATACAGTTCCAAAAAAAGAAGACTGGTGAACGAGGGAATTTTCAACATCAGTAGTGTGAGTTTGACTAAGAGTGAACTCCACATTCTAGACCAAGGGCTCAAATGCGCCCCTAAAAAACCTATCAATAAGTTCAACACTTACATTGACATACATAAGTATATCAGAAAGGTGAATTTAAAAAAACACTTTCTGAACAATCCCATTACATCAATTAGCAACAGGAATAGTGGAGGGATGGTAAATAGTGGATTGCGTAATAAATCTACTTTTAACCCACCGGTTAGTAATAACCACTGTGTGGAAGTTTTTAAAAGTTTAGTTTTATGTGATCTACAATCCCTAGAACCCGGGTATGAGGTCAACAAAAAGTATAAACATATACATGAAGGCCTAGATTCGCTGGAATCTCGTAAAGAGATTATCATCCGCCCGGCCGACAAGGGCGGTGGAGTGGTAGTCATGGACAAACATTTTTATCATGATCAAATTAGAACCATGTTAGGCAATACCTCCACTTACACCAGATTATCTAGAGACCCCACGAATGACTTTGTGGCAGATTTGCAACGATTGGTTGAATCGGGTTTTAGGGAAGGTGTTCTAACGAAAAAAGAACGCAACTATTTAATACCGAGTGCTTGTCGTATCCCTATCCTGTATACGCTGCTTAAAGTCCATAAGGACGCAACCAACCCACCTCCACGCACAATTGTGAATGGGATTGGGTCAGTGAGTGCACGATTGGGCCAATACTTGGACCAGTTCCTGCAAAGGAGTGTTGTTTAGACAAAAGCCTTTTTGAAGGACACTGCGGATCTTCTCCTCGTGCTGGATGGTGTTGTGCTGGGGGACGACTCGCCGGTCTTTCTTGTTACGGCCGACGTGTCGTCCCTGTACACCATCATCCAGCACGAGGATGCCCTCTTATCTTTAAATTGGGCACTCAGCCAAAGGGACGATCTGCCTCGGGAACAGAAAGTGTTCATTGGCAGGGCTCTCGATTTCTGTCTGAGCCATAACTATTTTTGGCATCAGAGCGATTTCTTCAGCCAAAAAACAGGTGTTGCTATGGGCGCCAAGTTTACCCCTAGCCTGGCAAACTTGTTCATGTCGGAGTGGGAGGACAAGTTTGTTTTTAACCAGAAACGGCAGGAGCTAAGATTATACAGGCGCTTCATAGACGATATCGTCTTTATTTGGCAGGGGTCTGAAGAAGGTTTGATTGGTTTCATGGAACATCTGAATTCCAATCGGAACAACATTAAGCTAGATTTCCATCAGAGTCCTAATGAAATCAACTTCTTAGACGTTATAATCAAGAGAGGGTAATAAACTTACCACTAAAGTGTTCTTCAAAACGACAGATAGGAACAGTTACTTGGCGATCCAGAGCGGACACCATCCTAACTGGCTCAGGAATATTCCTAGAGGCCAGTTTGTCCGTGTAAGGCGTAACTGTACTTCTGTGAAAGATTATATGGAACAAGCAGGGGTCTTGAAGGACAGATTTATTGCCAAGGGATATGATGAAACCTGTTTGGACAGGGAGATAATTAAGATTAAGAATGCCCCCAGACCTTTGAAGCCTTCAGTGAAACCTGCAAATAGTAATGACGATCCCAAACAATGGAGCTTTTTGTCGGATTTCTCCAACGACTATAAAAAGTTAGAGGAGCTTTTCAGACATCATGGCCTATCCTGCAAATGGATAGAACATTAGGCCCAGTTTTACCAGCTAAACCAACATTCATATATAGACGAGCTCCGAATTTTGGTGATCAAATTGTAAAAAAGGTATTAGATCCCCCGAATGTCTCTTTCTTCATGGACATGAATGGTTCCTTCACCTGTGGGAGATGTAGGGCTTGTTCATTTACACCGACCAATTTCAGGAGAAGAGAATCCTTCACAGTTCCGGCAATCAATAAAACTTTCAAAATAAAAAGTTTGATCACGTGTGACACCACACATGTGGTCTACGGACTGATGTGCCCTTGTAACTTAGTTTACATAGGTCGCACTAAGCGGACCTTGAAAGTGAGAGTAGGTGAGCACATCACCAACATCTTGAAGGGTAGGCGAGAACACAATGTGTCCGCACACTTCCATCAGAGGGACCCTAGGAGTCTTCATTTCTGGGGAATTGAGCATGTCACCCCGTCGTGGTGGGGGTCGAATTGGGTGAGGGAACTTTCCAAGTGTGAGACCAAGTGGATTTTCCTCACCCAGGCCCTCGCCCCGACGGGGTTGAATATAGAATTAGATCTGAATTGCTACATTAGCGATTCGTGATCCCCCCACTTTTTTCTGGTGCCATTCTGAGCTTTTGGTAGGCATCAGGTTGTTTACCGGGTTGTGGATTATTCTTTATATTCTTTATATTTTTTAAGATTGCGATTTTCTAGCATCTTTATGCATTTTTTAACATACATGTGTTTTCTTTTGTATATATATTTTTAATATACACATTGTGCTCTATATATATATATATATATATATATATATATATATATATATATATATATATATATATATATATATATATATATATACACACTTATTTTACTTCACATGTTCTATATTTACGGTGATTAGTAATGTTTTTTATTATGTGTAGAATTTTGTATGTTGTAATATGAGTTTTATGCGTTTGGCAATGCTCTGCAGACTTGATATCGGCACATGGTAGACCTTCTGGATGACGCTTTTTACATTTAAAATTGTCACGATTCAGTTTGGTTACAACATTAGCACTTTGTGACCGTTTAGTGTCTTTTATGGCATTTCCGGCGCTGCTCCAAGTTTCAACAGTGTCACGGTCACTATCCTTGAAGAAAGGATATACATAATGTGGATGCGAGTGTTTACTTCCGCTGTCGGAAGCGCTGGTTGTCTTCCTGGCGGCTTACCGTGGTGCAGATTAATTGCAGTGCGTTCCAGCGGGGGTATTTAGATGGCGGATGGCGTTGTCTGGTCACGCCCCCAGTTGAAGTTGGAAATGACGAAACGCGTCCGACATCACGTGATACGTCGGAGGACCCACCCGGAAGTATCTGGGCTGGCGTGGAGTCAACCCAGCGGACTGTACGAGTGAGGATTCTTACCTGGCCGCTTTTGCTATGACATAGAGCCTGCCTTTTACTACCTATGTGAGTGCAATTTACTTTTTAATAAAGTCTATTTTTACGGTACTTCACTATTGGAGCAATTCTTCCTTACATGTTATCACTGAGCCGAGTGGAGTCTGTGGGAAGGAGGTCTGGTTAAGTGTATGCAGCAGTGGTGAAAGGCTCAGGTTTCTCCATGCACACCTGCCATTTCAAATCTATGAACCCTGCTCATTTTGCTCTTGTGTGAGAACACCTGAGCAACTACATTTGGTGAGTTGCCACTTCTACTGACCTCTCGGTGTGACACTTGGTGGTGGTTGAAAGGTGATCCAGTATTAACATCACATGTTCCTGGATGGTCTATGGACTTTTGAAGGACTTTACACCCTATTTAGAGTGTTTATGTAGCACTTTTATGCTTATTGTCGCATTGTTTTTATATTTCCTGAGTCATATCATATTGACTTTTTTCGCTACTATTCTTTTGTTGATGAGGTTACTTGCCTAATACCCTGCGATTGCTGAATTAACGTTATCTACTTTTTCAATTGCTTCTTATCTCTATAATTAGGAACTGAGGTTGCTGGTTACTGTTCGCTTGCTTGGATTGTATCTTTGCATTATAGACTTACCGCTGATGTGCTGGGATGGCCTTGAGGGGATTTCTTGCCCCCTTGAGGGGCTCTATTTGAATGATAGACCTACTGGGTGGAGCCTGGGGTGGTGGGTGGGTGGTGGGGGTGACCTGTTGTCACTTGTTTTCTCTGTGTTGCCCTGCGTGGCATTGAGTTGTGTCAGTCTGTGTTTTTGTTTGTTTGCAAAAATTAATAAACAGAAATTTTCAAAAAAAAAAGTCTACAGAATTGTTCAAAAGGTACATTTTTAATCCAACATGGGTGGTTATCACTGTTGGCATGCAGGTATGAATTATGGGCCTTAAATGTGTCTTAGAAAAAATGGATCCATCTAACTCTGACCTCAGCTCTAGATTTTAAAATATTAAAGAATTACAATCTAAAACATGGATAAAGCGAATGCCATAAGGGTTGTTCTGACGGTGGTCCAAAAAGCCCTCAAGTTGAGCATCACTACCATCCCATATGATCAGAACATTATCGATATTCCTGGCATATAGAACCAGTTTCGCACCGAACGGGTTATGGGACCAGATATATTAATGTTCCCAATAGCCCATAAAAAGATTTGCATAGCTAGGTCCGAACCTGGCCCCCATGGCAGTTCCCTGCATCTGTCTATAATGCTTTCCTATGAATGAGATGTAATTGTGAGTTAGGGCATATTGAATACTATCATATAGGAACTGGGCTTGTTACAAATGAGCATAGGGGAGCTCATGTCCATAATCAGGATGATATTGACAAAGCCCCCTGGGTCACGCACACAGAAGTGTCCTTGCTCATCGGGTTGACCGGACCAAGCACATCACAGATTGTGGTAAAGGACCAATGACAGTGGCCCTTTACCACATGATCGCTCCGTCCAATGATGGAGCAATCAGTTGTCAACAAACCGCTGCATGTCTGGTTCAGTTCTCTCCTCTCCTCGCACATTGTACACACTGGTCGGTACAGCGTGAGAGGAGAGGAGGGAGACTGAAGCACTGCTCACCCGTGCCTCAATCATGCAAATCTAAACCTCAATCATGCCCATCCGTGCCTCAATCATGCCAATCTGAGCCTCAACCATGCTCATTTGTGCCTCAATCAATCATGCCCATCTGTGTCTCATCCATGCCTTAATTATGCCTCATTCACGCCAATCTGAGCCTCAATTTTTCCCATCTGTGCCTCAATCATGCCCATCCATGCCTGAGTCATGCCCATCTGTGCCTAATATGTGCTCCAATCATGCCTCATTCATGCCAATCTAAGCCTCAACCATGCCCATCTGTGCCACATCCGTGCCTTAATCATGCCCATCCATGCCTCAATCATGACCATACGTGCCTCATTCGTGCCTCAATCATGCCCATCAATGCCTCAATCATGCCAATCTAAACCTAATTCATGCCCATCTGTGCCACATCCATGCCTCATCTGTGCCACATCCATGCCTCATCTGTGCCACATCCATGCCTCATCTGTGCCACATCCATGCCTCATCTGTGCCACATCCATGCCTCATCTGTGCCACATCCGTGCTCACCCATGCCACATCCGTGCTCACCCATGCCACATCAGTGCTCACCCATGCCACATCCAAGCCACATCAGTGCTCATCCATGCCACATCAGTGCTCATCTGTGCAACATGCATGTCACATCGATGCAAATCCATGCCACATCAGTGCCACTACAATAATTATCAGTGCCCTACAGCAGTGCTCCCCAACCTTTTTATCGCCGCAGACCGTCAACGTTTGATCATTTTTCTGTGGCCCACTGGGGGGGGGGGGGGGACGTCAATGCATATTGACCAGCGTGCCCCAATCAATGCAGAGTGCCCACAGCATTGCCCCCAATCAATGCAGAGTGCCCACAGCATTGCCCCCAATCAATGCAGAGTGCCACAGCATTGCCCTTAATCAATGCAGAGTGCCCACAGCATTGCCCCCAATCAATGCAGAGTGCCACAGCATTGCCCCAATAAATGCAGAGTGCCACAGCATTGCCCCCTTTCAATGTAGAGATGCCAGCGTGCCACCTTTCAATGCAGAGCGCCAGCATTCCCCCCGCTAGACCCGTCTGTGCACTTACCTCACTTCTCTTCAGTTCAGTCCCTGGCTTCCCGCGTCTCCTCAGTCCTCCCGTGGCGCCTCCTCCTCGGCCAATGGCGTGGGGTTTGCCTTTCGGCCAATCAGGAAGTGGGAGGACCCGCTCCCTGATTGGCCAGAAGGAGGATCAGTGTGACAATAGCGACTTTTCATTCGCTATTGTCACACAATGGGCGGGCTCGGGGGGGCGCAATGCTCTGCGCCTCGGCCGACACAGTGAAATCATTTAAAGTTCCTCGGGCGGCCTGGGTGGCCCGGTACCGTTTAATCCACGGACCGGTCCCGGTCCGTGGCCCGGGGGTTGGGGAACACTGCCCTACAGTGCCTCACAAAAGTGTAATGGGTAGTCAGGAAATAGAATTTGTAATTTTATGTCCATAGAGCACCTGACGGTGCTCCCTGATTATTGGGCTTCTGTATGTGGCTCTTCTGTATAAAAGTCTCACACATGTGGTATCGCTATGCTCAGGAGGAGTATCAGAATGTATTTTGGGGTGTATTTTTTTTCTACGTACATGCCATGAGCTAAAAAATACCTTACAACTGGACAACTGTAAATAAAAATGCGTTTTCATTTTCTTTCCACATTTTCCAAAAGTTTGTGGGAAAAAAAAAAAGACATGTTCAAAAGATTTATAATGTCTCTTAGATTATGTGTTGGGGTGTTTTCTTTCCAAAATAGGGTCATTTTGTGGGCATTTCCCATTGTCATGGTTCTCCAGGGCCTTCAAAAGTGCGATAGGTTGTCAGTATATTATATGTGTACTTTATGCTCCTAGAACGCCTGGAGGTGCTACTTGGATGTTGGGCCTCTGTATGTGGTCAGGCTGTGGAAAAGGCTCACACATGTGGTATTGCTACCACAGAGTAGCAGAATATATTTCGGGGTGTAGTTGCAAGTATGCCTATACAGTGTGTTAGAAATAACTTGGTATTATGACAGTTTAAAAAAAAAAATGAATAAAAAATTATTTTGCAAAGAATTGTGGGAAAATTACAACTTCAAAAAACTCACCATGTCTCTTACTAAATACCTTGGAATGTCTACTTTCCAAAAAAGGGGCATTTGGTGAGTATTTGTACTGTTCTGACTTGTTAGGGTCTCAAGAAATGAGATAGGCCGTCAGTACATGAAATGTGATCACTTTTCAACGATTGGCACCATAGATGGTAGACCCTATAACCTTCACAAAGACCAAATAATATACACTTATTTGGGTTATTTTTACCAAAGATATGTAGCAGTATATCTTTTGGACAAAATTTACGAAGACAAATGACTAAATTTGCAAAATGTTATAACTGAAATGAAGACAAATGCATTTTGTTTACAAAATGTTTGGTCTTTTTTTATTTATAGCGCAAAAAATAGAAACCCAGTGATGATTAAATACCACCAAAAGAAAGCTCTATTTGTGTGAAAAAAAGGGACAAAAATGTCATATGGGTACAGTGCTGCATGTGTAATTGTCATTCACAATGTGAGAGCACTGAAAGCTGAAAATTGGTCTGGTTAGTGGGTATAAGTTCCCAGTGGGTAAGTGGTTAACTTCTATAGTTGGGAAGAAACTGGAGAGTTTAATAAAAGACCACATAGATGAGTTTTTGCTAGAAGCTAGAAAAAAAAATAAAGAGTAACTCTACTTTCATAGGGAAAAAATAGCAAATAAAGAAAAAATAATAATATAGGGTATACAATTGCAACACAAGTCATATTGTCACATCACAGGATGTGTACAGAATGCCCCCCTAGAATCATCATATCCAGCTTGTGTGATTGGTTCACCAATTTTCCCAGAAGTCTGACCTAAGATACAAGTCCGATTTTAGGCATCCCCTGCAACAAAAATTTAATTTTTTGGAAGCTACTTCCAATAGGAAATCACGTCTAAAGGGATGCAATCCTAGCAGTTTTCTTCATTAGAGCCCTGCAGGTGTACAGCTGTTTGACGATTATGAAACCACTCCTATTAGATTCACTTTCCCAAATGGATACAGACAAACGCACAGGGATTTCTTCAGGATAACATAAGGTAGGAATCTGCAACAAAGTTTGTTAAAATCCTTGTAATGTACATAGATCACCCAGAGTGGAATGTAGTGGTTAATGATTCTTACTCTGCATGGTCTAAGGTTATCAGTGGTGTATCCCAAGGTTCAGTTTGGGACCCTTACTTTTTTAACATATTTATAAGTGATATAGGGTCTGGGAATAAAAGTACCATTTCAGTCTTTGCAGATGACACCAAGCTTTGCAATGGAATAACATCCTTACAGAATGTTTCCAATTTACAAGCCAACCTCAATGCACTCTATATTTAAGTGGGCAACTATGTGGCAAATGAGGTTTATTGTTGATAAATGTAAAGTTATGCACTTGGGGGACTAAAAATATTCATGCATCTTACATACATGGGGGAATCAATGGTGAAGGATCTGGGTGTTCATAAGCTTAATAATGGCATGCAATGGCAATCAGCGGTTTCCAAAAAGAACAAAATCCTTTCTTTTATTAAAAGAGGTATGGGAGAGAAAAAGAGAGAGAAAGAGAGAGAAAGAGAGAGAAAGAGAGAGAAAGAGAGAGAAAGAGAGAGAAAAAGAGAGAGAAAGAGAGAGAAAAAGAGAGAGAAAAAGAGAGAGAAAGAGAGAGAAAAAGAGAGAGAAAAAGAGAGAGAAAGAGAGAGAAAGAGAGAGAAAAAGAAAAAGAAGAGAGAAAAAGAAAGAGAAAAAGAGAGAAAAAGAAAGAGAAAAAGAGAGAAAAAGAAAGAGAAAAAGAAAGAGAAAAAGAAAGAGAAAAAGAGAGAAAAAGAAAGAGAAAAAGAGAGAAAAAGAAAGAGAAAAAGAAAGAGAAAAAGAAAGAGAAAAAGAAAGAGAAAAAGAAAGAGAAAAAGAAAAAGAGAGACAGAGACAGAGAGAGAGTTCAGATTTGGGCACAGTTCACCATATTGGGAAACTGGAGAGAAGGCGCAGAGAAGGGCAACCAAACTGATAAGAGGCATGGATGAGCTCAGCTTTGGGGTAAGATTGGAGGAACTGAATTCATTCTATCTTGAGAAAAGGAGATTAAAGTGATACTAAAGACTTGTGTTTATTTATTTATTTTTGTTAAAAATAACAAACATGTTATACTTACCTGCTCTATGCAGTGGTTTTGCACAGAGCAGCCCAGATTCTCCTCTTCTGGGGTCCCTTGCCGGCGCTCCCGGCCCCTCCTTAGTGCCGAGTGTGCCGAGCTGAGCCACTGCTCTGTGTGTCTATTCAGACACAAGCCACAGTTTGTTCGCCCCCCCTCTCCTTATTGGCTCACTGACTTTGATTGAAAGCAGTGGGAGCCAATGGCGCCCACCGCTGTGTCTCAGCCGATCAGGAGGCAGAGTCCCGGACAGCTAAGTCAACATCTTGTGCAACATCGCTGGATCAAGATGGGGCTCAGGTAAGTATTAGGGGGGCTGCTGCATTTATCTTAATGCTTAAAGGTAAAAAACCTTCTGCCTTTAGAACCACTTTAAGGGGGGATATAATCAACATGAATAACTACATGAGTGGTCCATATAGTGAACTTGGTGTAGAGTTATCCACCTTAAGATAATCACAGAAGACAATGGGGCACTCTTCATGTCTGGAGGAAAAGATATTTAATCTCCAAATACGGAAAGGCTTCTTCGCAGTAAAAGCTGTGAAATGTGAAAATCTTTGTCAAGAGCTGGTTCTCACCAGCTCAGTAGATAGTTTTAAAAAAGGCCTGGATTCTTTCCTAAATGCACATACAGTAATATAACTGGTTACTAATATTCATAGGTAAAGGTGATCCAGGGAATATCTGATTGCATCTTGGGGGGGGGGGTCAGGAAGGATTTTTTTCCCCACTGAAGCAAATTGGGTCATGCTTTACTGTTTTTTTTTTTTTTTTTTTTTGGCCTTCCTCTGTATCAACTGTGGGTATAGGATAGTGCATATGATTGTTTTGCACTGTGCGTGTTGTTTGTTTTTTTTCTAATGTGTTGGTTGAACTGGATGAACTAGTGTTTCTTTTCAACCAGATTAATTATGTAACTTTGAAATTACCAAACTATGTGATATTAGGACCTACCTAATTTATCCAATCAAATTGTTTCCAATCAGGCAGGCCCTTGCACCACATATTTGTTGGTAGATCTAAAGGAGATTGTACAATCAGATTGCAACATGTGTATGGAGCCTAAGGTCCCTTTCACATGGGGCGGATCCCATCCGATCTGACCCGCTAGAGGGATGACGAACGTAACGCCATCCATCTGTTTTCAGCGGATCTTGTCTGGTCGGATGCCAGATGGGTGTCAGCGGACACATGTCCACTGACATCCTCCTCCCCATAGAGGAGAATGGGTGGTCCGATCAGGTCCACCTGAAAAACGGACAGGCGGACCTGATCTGTCCGATCGTCTGAAAGGGACCTTACAGTGTCTGCATCAGCCCTGGATCCTATGTAATTAGCAATCAAGTGGTTCAAGCGCTGCAAGCGAGAGCCACCTGCAGCTGAGCAGGTTTTCTGTGGTTTATAAAAAAAAACCTTAAAAGCATCTCTGAGGCAGCTATCACCACCATTGCTCCTCTTTTAACAGATCAGAGGAATATTGGTCAGGAGGGCATCCCACAACCATCAGGAAATGCAGCAAAGGGCAAATACCTCCTCAAAGTGCTGCATTTTGGGCTTCAGCTGGGATGTGATAGTAGATTGCCCATTTTACCCATATATCAGTATCCAATAGTATGGTGACCCAATAGTGGACCTTCTTTTTCATGCCTCCAATCGTGGGAGTCCTTAAACAGGTATTTGAGCATTAAAGAACCAATTTTTGAAAAGCCACTGCAGCAGAGGACTAAAGCCCCATACACATGCGTCGATAATTGGCCGTGAATTTTCGGCCAACGTCCGATCGGCCGTCTTTCGGCTTGTTAGTATGATGCTTCCGACAACTGACTCCGACTTTTAGGCCGAAAAAAAATCTGGTGTGCATGCTATAACATTTTTGTTGGCCGTCAACACAACGGCCGATTTTCCGTCAGTCAGTACAGATTTCAGCAGACAAAAATCTGATGAGCAAGACTGGGCATGCTCAGAGAAGAAAAAACACACGGAAAGTTAACCAGCACATGACATCACTTCTGAAGTAGATTTTTGTTGGGCGAGAAAATTTGTGTGCAGTCTAGGCACATTCCAACCAACAAAACACCACTCTGGACAAAAGTCGGACGATTGGTCGGCCGATAATCGTTGCGTGTGTACGAGGCATTAGAGTCCTTGAATGTTGCCAAGGACAACACTGTCTTTAACAATCTCACCCCACCCACTCACAACTTTGAAAGGAGTAAATTATTCACCTCCCATATATTGCTTGAAAGATACATTTCTATAAATATGTAGAATAATCAATTAGAAACCAGAACCAATTGGATTAAGCCAGCAAAATCAATAAATTATACGCTGATTAGATCTTTATGTGTATGGGCACCATTCAATTTCACAACAGCTACATACTACAAGATCTTACATTTTAGGAATTAAACTGAGTGAATAACTTCAGTATGCATTCACACTAAATAGTTGTTAAAACATCCATACAACATGAATGAATGTATGGAGGAATGTACAATCAGATTGTACACCATTGTGGCCATCTTGATGATAAATCAATTAATTTATCTGCATTTGTTTATTATCTTCTAAATTGATCTTTTCTACACTGTGTTTTCACTAAATTCATGCATTCATTTTTATTTTTGCTTTACAGGAGTTATCTGCAACTAAAGCTACAAATATTTTTTTTTCCTGAAATCCTCATTTGGCTCGTTCACAGTAAAATGTGTGCACGCTGGTGTGTGGTGCATTACTGCAGTGAGCTGAGGTGATTTGATCAATTGTTACTATGCATCATACCGTTTGCTGTTGTTTAGGTGTCAGAAAAGCACACTCCATTAAAGTTACGTTGCGTCACGCATTGTGCTGCCTAAAAATATGCTGCACCACAACGCAGCATGGTGCCATTAACAGGACCCATATAAAATATAATTTGGTTTAAAAACTAATTTAAAAATGTTTTATTTTATTGAAAGTGTAGTTGATGCTTTGAATAGACTTCTGGCAGAGGTAATGAGTCAGTCAACAGCAGAGGCGTAACTAGAACCTTCAGGGCCCCAATGCAAGAAACCATGAAGGGTCCCCCGGACCCCTGGCGGCCTGGGGCTATTCCCTCTTCACTAGGAGGAGTGGTGGGGGCAGCATACAGAGGAACCAATCTCCTCCATTTTCTTCCTGCAGCTACAGGAGGAAAAAGGAGGACAGTGATTTCTCTACATGCTGTCCCCGCCACCCCTCCTATCCAGGTGTAAAGGGGAGCCGTACAATCCCCCTGGAGCATGGGGCCCAGTTACAATTGCAACCCCTGCAACCCCTGTAGTTACGCCCCTGGTCAACAGTAAATGGATTCTAACATGCTTGGGACAAAGATCGATTAAAAAAAAAAAACCAAACAAACAAACAAACAAAAAAAAAACCACACACATATATGTGCATATATTATATATATATGGGGCAGACTTGATTGACCCCTTGGTCTTTTTCTGTCGTCACTCTTCTACATTTTCTAATTGTTTTCTACGTGCCCTTGCCTCAAGCCTACGTTGATCTATGCGGATCAACGGACATGGTGTGAACAAGCACTTATTCTCACTTTTATATCCGCAGATCATTATGAATGTCACCATACCGGTGAGAAATGGTTGCACAAGATGAACAGTAGATGCGGCATCAATTATATGTGTAGCACGAGTAAAATGGAAACACTGGTAAGAATGAAGTACTCACGACTTTTTAAAGGCTCCCCCTAAAGTACTTCCCACCAGGATGCAGAACTGTTGAGCGAAGAAGACCCAGGTGATCTCCCTCAGACTGCTATGGGTCAGGCATCTCAGGTCCAGTAGAGTTGGTCCCAGAAATGCAATGCATAATCCAAAGCTGAAAAAGACACTCCAATAGGTTATGGTGGTCCGCAAGTTCTTCCTAAAGAGAGCAAGGAGGTTCTCATCCCACCACATGTTTCCTTGTCCCCAAACAGGGGAACTGGTGGAGGCACCACACAGCAGGCACACAGCACTTGTAGCTTTGCTCAGTGAGGGAGGAGATCAACTACTGAGATCCTATATTGCTCCATGTTCTCTCCCAGTAAGTAAATGTTATCAAACAATCCTGCCGCCTACTGAACTCCTCACACTTCTTGTTTGCACTTGCCATGCAGTTTTTCTGCGTTCTCTCTTCTTTTGTCCATGTATTTTCTTTGGCTGATAGGAAGAGTGAATGTTACTTCCACCTTATTTTACTCACTTCAGCCTATATATAGTTTTCTTCCTTTAGTGAAGTTTTTTACAAGACGTGTGAGAAGGAAAAGAGCCGCCCAGAGACTGCGAGGAAAGAGAGACGGGCTGGAGGGCACAAAGACAGGGTACAGGATGTCTACAACAATCACATATTCCCCTCCCTTCTAAGCCTATTCAGACTTGTGCTTCTAGATTCCTGTCTGCGTTACTGCTTTCAGCCGTGCACTTCAATGCTAGTCTGAAGCTGGATACACACTATACAATTTTCTTTCGACTTTTTTCCTTTAGATTTACCAAAACCATATAATATGAGGTCATACCTAAACACTTTCATTTTGTATGCAATCAGGCAGGCCCTTGCACTACATAGTTGAAGGTCAATCTAAAGGAAATCTAACAAGAAAAGTTGTATAGTGTGTATCTGGCTAAAGCCTAGGTTCACACTGGTGAGGCTGCATAATCTGTGTTTTTCAGTGCATCTTTGTAGTGCGTTTTTGCATGTTATTACGTGCGTTTTTCATGCTTCATGTGTTTGTTTTCTAGACTGGATTTTAAACACAAAACTCTGTCAAAAATGCACTTTACATGCACTTTCTATGCACTCCCATATTTAAAAACAAAAAAGCCAAACTTAGCTCTGGCAGCAAATCAGAAAACAACTACACCTTTAGCCTGGGTTCACATATGTGTGTTTGCGCATTCACATCATGGGTACAATCTTTGTACAATCCCTTTAGATTTTCCAAGTGCAAACCCTAAACAATGCTATCAGTTTGTATCCTATCTGTCATGAGTCTGCCACCTAAGGGTTAACCTAGTGCAGACTAATTCAGTGATTGGCAACAGGCTGCCTTATTTAACCACTTTACCACCGGAGGATTTTCCTGCTAAAAGACCAGGGGGTTTTTTGTGATTTTTTACTGCGTGACTTTAACGGACAATTGCGCGGTCGTGCGACGCTATACCTAAACAAATTTCACATCCTTTTTTTCCCACAAACAGAGCTTTCTTTTGGTGGTATTTGATCATCTGTGCGATTTTTTGATCACGCGCTATAAACAAAAAAAGAGCGTAATTTTTGCAAAAACAACAATATTTTTCACTTTTTTTTATATGAAATTCCCCCCCAAAAAATGTAAAAATCTAAATTTTTTAACATTTTCGGCCAATTTGTTTTACGCTACCTATGTTTGGTAAAAAAAATCGCAAAAAGCGTATTTTGATTGGTTTGCGCAAAAGTTATCGCGTTTACTAACAAAGGGAAAGATTTTTGTCATTTTTGGTGTTTTTTTTTTTTTTAACGAGTAATGGCGGCGATCTGCGATTTTTTTTGCGGTACTGCGACATTGCGGCGGACAGATCGGACCCTTGACTGACATTTTTGACACTTTTGGGGGTACCAGTGACATTACTGCAGTAATCAGTGCTATATATATGCACTGTTACTGCAAAAATGACACTGGCAGGGAAGGGGTTAACAGTATTGGACAGGGAGGGGTTAAGTGTGTCCTAGGGGCGTGATTCTAACTGTGCAGGGACATGGCTACTAGTGTAAAAACAAAGATCAACAGTTCTACATAGTAGAACTGTCTGATCTTCACTTTTACACAGGGAGAACTGACAGGCGGCTTGTTTACATAAGCCGCTCTGTCTTTCTCCCGCTGTACCAGCGATCGTAGTGTGACCGGCGGACATCGGGTCCGCCAGTCACACTCCCGCACTCCTCCGTGAACGAGCCGAGGCGGGCGCGCGCCCGCCCGCTATTGGCTCTAGAAGGAGTGACAGGCGAGCGACGTAGACCTACGTCACTCTGCCTGGCCGGGGCCGACTGCCGCAGTAAATATACTGTGCGCAGTCGGCAACCGGTTAAGACCGGAAGGTTAATGACCAGGCCCTATTTTGCGATAGTTTAATGGACAATTGCGCAGGCATGTGACGCTGTACCCAAATTAAATATACGTCCTTTTTTCCCCCCCACAAACAGAGCTTTCTTTTGGTGGTATTTGATCACCTGTGCGATTTTTATTTTTATGGCTAAAAACAAAAAAAGAGCAACAATTTTGAAAAAAAACAAAAAAAAAAACAATATTTTTCACATTCTGCTATATGACATTCTCAAGAAAAAAAAATTTAAAAATCAAAATGTTTTAACATTTTAGGCCAATTTGTTTTCTGCTACATATTTCTGGTATTTGATTGGTTTGCGCAAAAGTTATTGCGTCTACTAACTACAGGAAAGATTTATGCAATTTTTATTGTTTTTTTTTTTACTAGTAATGGCAGCGATCTGCCTTTTTTTTTTTTTTTTTGCCGGACTGCGACATTGCGGCGGACAGATTGGACCCTAACTGACATTTTTGACACTTTTGGGGGTAGCAGTGACATTATTACAGTAATCAGTGCTAAAAATATGCACTGTTACTGTAATAATGCCATTGGCAGGGAAGGGGTTAACCCTGTGGGTGATCAAGGGGTTAAATGTGAGCCTAGGGGAGTGATTCTAACTGTGGGGGGGGAGGGGGTGGCTTCTGAAATGACCATAGAGACATGTGATCCTATCTAGAAGGATCACAGGGGCTCTATGATCATCCCAAGGAGAAGAACGGTCAGCTGTGTTTACTCTTCTTTTCCAGCGGGGAGCGATGGCGGGTGTCAGGCGGCAATCGGAGCTGCCTGACACACGCATTGGCTTCCCCCAAGTGGGGCCAGGGGTGCGCACTCGCCTCCTAGCTTCCCGCACACGACCGACGTAGATCTACATCGGTTTGCGCAGGAGGAGTGCCACCCTGCTGCAGTAAAAAGACGGGTGGTGGTTGGGAACTGGTTAAACTCCTCAGCAGCACTGTGTCTTTGCTGTCTAATCTGCAGTTTCCTGTGACCCCTGCTCCCATTTACCTGCTTCTGTGATTGATCTCCTGTATAACCCAGCTTGACTTTTGGACTATCTTTGCTTTCTGCCTGCACCTGACCTCGGCTCACCTCTGACCCTGAACCTGCCTCCTGCTCCTTTGGATTCCACGCTGTCCCCCAGTTGTTTACCCGGTGTCCTGTCGAATAATGCCTCCCATTGAAAAATGCATCTGACAGACTGCGCATGCTCAGTAAGTGACGTCATTCCAGCTGATTTCTGCAATCAGCTGGGGTTGACGTAATCGGTGCGCATGCGCAGTCCATCGGATGCATTTTTGGATGGGAGAGACATAGTTTGTAGAATCTAATGTCAGATTCTGTACTATTTCCGCATGTGCGGGACGGAACGGATTATTCCTATTTGAGATTCTTATTGACAAATGGTGGGAATATTGTCTGTTTACAGAACACAGCTCTTATCAGGACACATTAAAGGGGCACTCTGACTGGGACACATTACAGGGGCATTCCGGGACACATTAAAGGAGGACTCTGACGGGGACACTAGTGTAAAGAAGGACTCTGACAGGGACACTGATATAAAGGGGAACTCTGACAAGGACACTGATGTAAAGGAGAACTCTGACGTGGACATTGATGTAAAGGGGGTTCTCTGATGGGGACACTGATGTAAAGGAGTACTCTGACGGGGACACTGATGTAAAGTAGAACTCTGATGGGGACACTGATGTAAAGGGGAACTCTGACAGGGACAACGATGTAAAGGAGGACTCTGATGGGGACACTGATGTAAAGGGGAACTCTGACAGGGACACTGATGTAAAGGGGGTTCTCTGACAGGGACACTGATGTAAAGGGGGTTCTCTGATGGGGACACTGATGTAAAGGGGAACTATGATGGGGACACTGATGTAAAGGGGAACTCTGACGGGGAACTGATGTAAAGGAGATCTCTGAGGGAGACACTGATGTAAAGGGGAACTCTGACGGGGACACTGATATAAAGGAGGATTCTGATGGGGATACTGATGTAAAGGGGAACTCTGATGGGGACACTGATGTAAAGGGGAACTCTGATGGGGACACTGATGTAAAGGGGGACTCTGATGGGACACTGATGTAAAGGAGAACTCTGACGTGGACACTGATGTAAAGGGGGTTCTCTGACAGGGACACTGTGTAAAGGGGAACTGTGACAGGGAGACTGATATAAAGGGGGTTCTCTGATGGGGACACTGATGTAAAGGAGAACTCTGACATGGACACCGATGTAAAGGGGAACTCTGACGGGGACACTGATGTAAAGGAGGATTCTGATGGGGACACTGATGTAAAGGGGAACTCTGATGGGGACACTGATGTAAAGGGGAACTTTGATGGGGACACTGATGTAAAGGGGGACTCTGATGGGCACACTGATGTAAAGGAGAACTCTGAAGTGGACACTGATGTAAAGGGGGTTCTCTGACAGGGACACTGTGTAAAGGGGAACTGTGAAAGGGAGACTGATATAAAGGGGGTTCTCTGATGGGGACACTGATGTAAAGGGGAACTCTGATGGGGACACTGATGTAAAGGAAGATTCTGACGGGGATACTAATGTAAAAGAGGACTCTGACGTGAACACTGATGTAAAGGGGGACTCTGACGGGGACACTGATGGGGACAATGATGTAAAGGAGGACTCTGACGGGACACTGATGTAAAGGAGGACTCTGATGGGACACTGATGTAAAGGGGGTTCTCTGATGGGGACACTGATGTAAAGGGGGTTCTCTGATGGGGACACTGATGTAAAGGGGAACTCTGACAGGGACAATGATGTAAAGGAAGATTCTGACGGGGATACTAATGTAAAAGAGGACTCTGACGTGAACACTGATGTAAAGGGGAACTCTGATGGGGACACTGATGTAAAGGGGAACTTTGATGGGGACACTGATGTAAAGGGGGACACTGATGGGGACAATGATGTAAAGGAGGACTCTGACGGGACAATGATGTAAAGGAGGACTCCGACGGGACACTGATGTAAAGGAGGACTCTGATGGGACACTGATGTAAAGGGGGTTCTCTGATGGGGACACTGATGTAAAGGGGAACTCTGACAGGGACAATGATGTAAAGGGGGATTCTGACGGGGATACTGATGTAAAGGGGAACTCTGACGGGGATACTGATGTAAAGGGGAACTCTGACGGGGAGACTGATGTAAAGGGGAACTCTGACGGGTACACTGATGTAAAGGGGGACTCTGATGGGGACACTGATGTAAAGGGGGACTCTGATGGGGGCACTGATGTAAAGTGATACTCTGATGGGGATACTGATGTAAGGGGGGACTCTGACGGGGCACTGATGTAAATGGGGACTCTGACGGGGGCACTGATGTAAAGGGGGACTCTGATGGGGATACTGATGTAAAGTGATGCTCTGACGGGGACACTGATGTAAGGGGGGACTCTGACGGGGACACTGATGTAAAGGGGGACTCTGACGGGGACACTGATGTAAAGGGGGACTCTGACGGGGACACTGATGTAAAGGGGAACTCTGACAGGGACACTGATGTAAAGGAGGACTCTGACAGGGGAAACTGATGTAAAGGAGGACTCTGACGGGGACACTGATGTAAAGCGGGTTCTCTGATGGGGACACTGATGTAAAGGAGAACTCTGATGGGGACACAGATGTAAAGGAGAACTCTGACGGGGACAATGATGTAAAGGGGAACTCTGATGGGGACGCTGATGTAAAGGGGGACTCTGACGGGGACACTGATGTAAAAGGGGTTATCTGATGGGAACACTGATGTAAAGGAGAACTCTGATGGGGACTCTGATGGAGACACTGATGTAAAGGAGGATTCTGATGGGGATACGGATGTAAAGGAGGATTCTGATGGGGATACTGATGTAAAGGAGGACACTGATGGGGACACTGATGTAAAGGGGGACTCTGGGGACACTTATGTAAAGGGGGACTCTGACAGGGACACTTATGTAAAGGGGGACACTGCCGGGGACACTGATGTAAAAGAGAACTCTGACGGGGACACTGATGTTAAGGGGAACTCTGACAGGGACACTGATGGACACTGATGCAAAGGGGGACTTTGATGAGGACTCTGATTTAAAGGGGTACTCTGATGGGGACACTGATGTAAAGGAGAACTCTGATGGGGACACTAATTTAAAGGGGAACTCTGATGGGGACACTGATGTAAAGGGGAACTCTGATGGGGACACTGATGTAAAGGGGAACTCTGACAGGGACACTGATGTAAAGGAGAACTCTGATGGGGACTCTGATGGAGACACTGATGTAAAGGAGGATTCTGATGGGGATACGGATGTAAAGGAGGATTCTGATGGGGATACTGATGTAAAGGAGGACACTGATGGGGACACTGATGTAAAGGGGGACTCTGGGGACACTTATGTAAAGGGGGACTCTGACAGGGACACTTATGTAAAGGGGGACACTGACGGGGACACTGATGTAAAAGAGAACTCTGACGGGGACACTGATGTTAAGGGGAACTCTGACAGGGACACTGATGGACACTGATGCAAAGGGGGACTTTGATGAGGACTCTGATTTAAAGGGGTACTCTGATGGGGACACTGATGTAAAGGAGAACTCTGATGGGGACACTAATTTAAAGGGGAACTCTGATGGGGACACTGATGTAAAGGGGAACTCTGATGGGGACACTGATGTAAAGGGGAACTCTGACAGGGACACTGATGTAAAGGAGGACTCTGACAGGGGAAACTGATGTAAAGGAGGACTCTGACAGTGACACTGATGTAACGGAGGACTCTGACGGGGACACTGATGTAAAGGGGAACTCTAACAGGGACACTGATGTAAAGGTTGTTCTCTGATGGGGACACTGATGTAAAGGGGGACACTGATGGGGACACTGATGTAAAGGGGGACACTGATGGGGACACTGATGTAAAGGAGGACTCTGACGGGGACACTGATGTAAAGGAGGACTCTGACAGGGGAAACTGATGTAAAGAAGGATTCTGACGGGTATACGGATGTAAAGTTGGATTCTGATGGGGATACTGATGTAAAGGAGGACTCTGACATGGACACTGATTAGGACGCTGAGGTAAAGGGGGGCTCTGATGAGGACACTGATGTAAAGGGGGACTCTGATGGGGACACTGATGTAAAGTGATACTCTGATGGGGACACTGATGTAAAGGAGGACTCTGACAGGGACACTGATGTAAAGGGGGTTCTCTGATGGAGACACTAATGTAAAGGAGAACTCTGATGGGGACACTGATGTAATAAGGAACTCTGACGGGACACTGATGTAAAGGAGGACTCTGGGGACACTGATGTAAAGGAGGACTCTGACGGGGACACTGATGTAAAGGGGAACTCTGACAGGGACACTGATGTAAAGGGGGTTCTCTAATGGGAACACTGATGCAAAGGAGAACTCTGATGGGGACACTGATGTAAAGGGGGTTCTCTGATGGGGACACTGATGTAAAGGGGAACTCTGATGGGGACACTCACTGATGTAAAGGATGATTCTGACGGGGATTCTGATGTAAAGGGGAACTCTGACGGGGGAAACTGATGTAAAGGGGGACACTGATGTAAAGGAGAACTCTGATGGGGACACTGATGGGGACACTGATGTAAAGGGGGACTCTGATGGGGACACTGATGTAAAGTTATACTCTGATGGGGATACTGATGTAAGGGGTGACTCTGACGGAGATACTGATGTAAAGGGGGACTCTGATGTAAAGGAGAACTCTGACAGGGACACTGATGTAAAGGGGGACTCTTATGGGGACACTGATGTAAAGGGGGACTCTGATGGGGACACTGATGTAAAGTGATACTCTGATGGGGACACTGATGTAAATGGGGACTCTGACGGAGATACTGATGTAAAGGGGGACGCTGACCGGGATACTGATGTAAAGGGGGACTGTGCTGCCACGCAGCTTTAACTGTCTAGCAGTTGTTATTACATGTTATGTTATGCTATGTTATTGGTATCTTCCTAGCACCCCTGCTGTTTCTGGCTAGATGGTTTCTCCCATCTCCATTTTCCTGCTGTAACTGCCATTTTGTTTAGTTGTTATGAGGAGACTGCAGAGTGTGGAAGCTGTGTAACTTCATTGTAAATTTATCTATGGAAAAGCCTCTATGTTTATGCCTTTGCTAACTTGAAGCATAAAGAAGCATTGGAGAACACCTCTGGAGTCTTTATTCATTGAGTAAACTATCTGTTAAAGCCATCATTCAACCTGCTGCACACATTAACAGACTGGGTATCTACAAGAGGGACACAGGTACAATCGATGCTGAGACAGAACAGGGACTCTGATGGGCACACTGATGTAAAGTGATACTCTGATGGGGATACTGATGTAATGGGGGACTCTGACGGGGACACTGATGTAAAGGGGGACTCTGACAGGGGCACTGATGTAAACGAGGACTCTGACAGGGGAAACTGATGTAAAGGAGGACTCTGATGGTGACACTGATGTAAAGGAGGACACTGATGGGGACACTGATGTAAAGGGGGACTCTGATGGGGACACTTATGTAAAGGGGGACTCTGACGGGGACACTTATGTAAAGGGGGACACTGACGGGGACACTGATGTAAAAGAGGACTCTGACGGGGACACTGATGTTAAGGGGAACTCTGACAGGGACACTGATGGACACTGATGTAAAGGGGGACTTTGATGAGGACTCTGATTTAAAGGGGTACTCTGATGGGGACACTGATGTAAAGGAGAACTCTGATGGGGACACTAATTTAAAGGGGAACTCTGATGGGGACACTGATGTAACGGAGAACTCTGATGGGGACACTAATTTAAAGGGGAACTCTGATGGGGACACTGATGTAAAGGGGAACTCTGATGGGGACACTGATGTAAAGGGGAACTCTGACAGGGACACTGATGTAACGGAGGACTCTGACGGGGACACTGATGTAAAGGTTGTTCTCTGATGGGGACACTGATGTAAAGGGGGACACTGATGTAAAGGGGGACACTGATGGGCACACTGATGTAAAGGAGGACTTTGACGGGGACACTGATGTAAAGAAGGATTCTGACGGGTATACGGATGTAAAGGAGGATTCTGATGGGGATACTGATGTAAAGGAGGACTCTGACATGGACACTGATTAGGACGCTGAGGTAAAGGGGGGCTCTGATGAGGACACTGATGTAAAGGGGGACTCTGATGGGGACACTGATGTAAGTGATACTCTGATGGGGACACTGATGTAAAGGAGGACTCTGACAGGGACACTGATGTAAAGGGGGTTCTCTGATGGAGACACTAATGTAAAGGAGAACTCTGATGGGGACACTGATGTAATAAGGAACTCTGACTGGACACTGATGTAAAGGAGGACTCTGGGGACACTGATGTAAAGGAGGACTCTGACGGGGACACTGATGTAAAGGGGAACTCTGACAGGGACACTGATGTAAAGGGGGTTCTCTGATGGGAACACTGATGCAAAGGAGAACTCTGATGGGGACACTGATGTAAAGGGGGTTCTCTGATGGGGACACTGATGTAAAGGGGAACTCTGATGGGGACACTCACTGATGTAAAGTATGATTCTGACGGGGATTCTGATGTAAAGGGGAACTCTGACGGGGACACTGATGTAAAGGGGAACTCTGACGGGGACACTGATGTAAAGGGGGACACTGATGTAAAGTTATACTCTGAGGGGGATACTGATGTAAGGGGTGACTCTTACGGGGATACTGATGTAAAGGGGGACTCTGATGTAAAGGAGAACTCTTGACAGGGACACTGATGTAAAGGGGGACTCTTATGGGGACACTGATGTAAAGGAGGACTCTGATGGGGACACTGATGTAAAGTGATACTCTGATGGGGACACTGATGTAAATGGGGACTCTGACGGAGATACTGATGTAAAGGGGGACGCTGACCAGGATACTGATGTAAAGGGGGACTCTGACGGGGACACTGATGTAAAGAGGGACTCTGATGGGGACACTGATGTAAAGTGATACTCTGACAGTGACACTGATGTAATGGGGGACTCTGACGGTGACACTGATGTAAAGGGGGACTCGGACGGTGACACTGATGTAAAGGGGGACTCTGACGGGGACACTGATGTAAAGGGGGACTCTGATGGGGACACTGATGTAAAGTGATACTCTGACGGTGACACTGATGTAATGGGGGACTCGGACGGTGACACTGATGTAAAGGGGGACACTGATGGGGACACTGATGTAAAGGGGGACTCTGATGGGGACACTGATGTAAAGGGGGTTCTCTGATGGGGACACTGATGTTAAGGGGGACTTTGATGAGGACACTGATGTAAAGGAGGACTCTTACGGGGACACTGATGTAAAGGGGAACTCTGACTGGGACCCTGATGTAAAGAAGAACTCTGACGGGGACACTGTTGTAAAGGAGAACTCTGATGGGGACACTGATGTAAAGGGGGTTCTCTGATGGGGACACTGATGTAAAGGAGAACTCTTAGGGGGACACTAATGTAAAGGGGAACTCTGACGGGGACACTGATGTAAAGGAGGATTCTGATGGGGATACTGATGTAAAGGGGAACTCTGATGGGGACACTGATGTAAAGGGGAACTTTGATGGGGACACTGATGTAAAGGGGACTCTGGGGACACTGATGTAAAGTGATACTCTGATGGGGATACTGATGTAAGGGGGGACTCTGACGGGGACACTGATGTAAATGGGGACTCTGACGGGGATACTGATGTAAAGGAGTACTCTGATGGGGACACTGATGTAAAGGGGGACTCTAATGGGGACACTGATGTAAAGTGATACTCTGATGGGGATACTGATGTAAGGGGGGACTCTGACGGGGACACTGATGTAAAGAGGGACTCTGATGGGGACACTGATGTAAAGTGATACTCTGATGGGGATACTGATGTAATGGGGGACTCTGACGGGGACACTGATGTAAAGGGGGACTCTGATGGGGACACTGATGTAAAGTGATACTCTGATGCGGATACTGATGTACGGGGGGACTCCGACGGGGACACTGATGTAAAGGGGGACACTGATGTAAAGGAGGACTCTGACGGGGACACTGATGTAAAGGGGGACTCTGATGGGGACACTGATTTAAAGGGGGTTCTCTGATGGGGACACTGATAAGGGGAACTCTGATGGGGACACTAATGTAAAGGGGAACTCTGATGGGGACACTGATGTAAAGGAGAACTCTGATGGGGACACTGATGTAAAGAGGAATTTTGACGGGGACACTGATGTAAAGCGGTACTCTGATGGGGACACTGATGTAAAGGGGTACTCTGATGGGGACACTGATGTAAAGGGGAACTCTGACAGGGGCACTGATGTAAACGAGGACTCTGACAGGGGAAACTGATGTAAAGGAGGACTCTGATGGTGACACTGATGTAAAGGAGGACTCTGACGGGGACACTGATGTAAAGGGAAATTCTGACGGGGACACTGATGTAAAGGGGGTTCTCTCATGGGGCACTGATGTAAAGGAGAACTCTAATGGGGACACTGATGTAAAGGAGAACCCTGACGGGGACACTGATGTAAAGGTGGACTCTGTCGGGGACACTCATGTAAAGGTGGACTCTGTTGGGGACACTGATGTAAAGGAGGATTCTGACCGGGATACTGATGTAAAGGAGGATTCTGATGGGGATGCTGATGTAAAGGAGGACTCTGACATGCACACTGTTGTAAAGGGGGACTCTGACGGGGACACTGATGGGGGACACTGATGCAAAGGGGGACTGTGATGGGGACACCGATGTAAATGGGTACTCTGATGGGGGCACTGATGTAAGGGGGGGATTCTGATGGGGAAACTGATGTAAAGGGGGACTCTGATGGGGACACTGATGTAAAGGGGGACTCTGACGGGGACACTGATGTAAAGGTGGACTCTGATGGAGACACTGATGTAAAGGGGGACTCTGATGGGGACACTGATGTAAGGGGGGACTCTGACAGGGACACACTGGATGTAAAGGAGGACTCTGACAGGGACACACTGGATGTAAAGGAGGACTCTAACAGGGACACATTTGATGTAAAGGAGGACTCTGATGGGGACACACTGGATGTAAAGGAGGACTCTGACAGGGACACACTGGATGTAAAGGAGGACTCTAACAGGGACACACTCGATGTAAAGGAGGACTCTGATGGGGACACGAACACAGGCTAAATGACGGTGGGGACACAGGCCAAATGACGCGAAGACAAGGGCTGCATGATAGAGGGAACACGGGCTGAATGACGGCGGGGACACAGGTTGAATGACGGCGGGGACACAGGTTGAATGACGGCGGGGACACAGGCTGCATGATGGCGGGAGACACAGGCTGCATGACGGCGGGAGACACGGGCTAACTGATGGCGGGAGACACAGGCTGAATGACAGGGGGATACAGGCTGGATGAGGGGGGACACAGTCAGTGCTTATTCCTGGAGATTTCACAGTGGCTGTAGCATGAAGATGAGGGATCTGTCAGTCCAGGGGCAGAATAAGCGGTTAGAGGAGTGGGGGGCCCATCATGTTACTTTAGGTGAAGTCACAGTAGGTGAACTTTGAGGGACCAGGGTTCCAAATTTGGCACAGAGATAGGGGAGGTCTATCTCTAAATGCCTCTAGTATCCCTATGCCAAATTTGGTGCCCCTAGCCCCAGGGGTTAGGTCAGCTTGGTGCAGTATGGCAAGCTTGGAATTGGCACATTTGCAAGGCCAAAGCTCGGGCCCTGAACATGTCCGGGAGGTCCAAATTTGGCAGGGAGGTAGGGGAGATTTACCATTACCATCCCAAAAATGTTGGAGTCATTAGCCCAAAATATCTTTGTCAAATTTTTTTGGGGTCACTTAGGTGCATATGGCTGCCAGTCAATACCACACCCTATGTTTGCCGAACCATGGTGCCCAGGGTCACCAGGTTTTCGGACAGGGATACTATATGATCTCCAGGGGCCACATACATTTTTTTGGGGGTCAATGCTTAATTTTCACAGGGACCTGCATTGGAGTAGACTTCAGCTGACCACCGCAGAATAGTCAAGGGATTCCTGGGGTATCCAGCACTTCCTGCTGTGCTGTACGGCCCAGGGGCCACATACTCTCAAGGGGCCCTAGAAAAAATTGACTTCAAAATGTTTGAGCCAAATTTGGGCCCCCAGACTCGTTTGGGGTCCAAGCTGTAGCCCCTAAAATTTCCAGACTAAGACCCTGCCCTTAACATAGCAGGCCAAGCTACTATAAATGTAGGGCCCAAACTATGGGGGTTAAGGGCACCATACTTGGCAAACTTATACTAGAGCACCTCCAGCAGCCATACAATTTTTTTGGGGCAATGACTAAATCTCACAGGGACTGGTATAGTGTTCGTCTTTGGCCAAATACTGCGGAACATAGGTAATGCAAAGCCCACGGATACTATCCGATAGCTAAGACTATGGGGATTAACTACTTGCCTAATGACAGTTACAGCGCGGTCAGCTTATTCTGGGAGGACCTCCTCCCAGAAACGTGCTTCCCGCGGATTGTGGTAAAGGGCCAATGGCAGGGGCCCTTTACCACGTGATCGCTTCATCCGATGACGGAGCGATCATTTGTCAAAAAATCGCTGCATGTCCAGTTCAGCTCTCTCCTCGCACGCAGTACACACAGATCGGCACCACCCCTGCCTCATCCATGCCCATCTCTGCCTCATCCATGCCCATCTCTGCCTCATCAGTGCTCATTTGTACCTCATCTGTGCAACTTCAGTGTGTCCCTCATCATCCAGCCTGCGTCCACACCGTCATGCAGCCTGTGTCCACCGTCATCATGCAGCCTGTGTCCCCCGCCGTCATTCATCCTGTGTCCCCACTTTCAATTAGGCTGTGTCTATGTCCCCGTCATTGTCATCCAGTGTGTCCCCGTCAGAGTGCCCCTTTACATCCAGTGTGTCCCCGTCAGAGTGCCCCTTTACATCCAGGGTATCCCCATCAGTGTCCCCCCTTTACATCAGTGTCCCCGTCAGAGTTCTCCTTTACATCAGTGTCCCCGTCAGAGTCCTCTTTTACATCAGTGTTCCCATCAGAGTGCCCCTTTAATGTGTCCCGGTCAGAGCTGTGTGTTCTGTAATCACGACAATATTCCCACCATTTGCCAATACGAATCTAAAATGAGAATAATCCGCCCAATAAGAATAGATTTCCGTTGAGCGCATGCGCAGATAGTGCAGAGAGTGAGGCAGAATCTGACATTAGATTCTCGTCCCGTTGCTCTCTGTCTCTCATCGGATAACGTATATGACAAACTGTAATTGTCATGCCAGCTGAGCGACAGATCAGCTGGAGTGACATCATTTACTGAGCATGCGCAGTTCGTCGGATGCATTTTTCGACAGGTGGCATTATTCGACAGGACACCAGCCTGTGACTTGACCCGATTGCCTGTGGCCCCTGCTCCAGCATCTCCCGTCTGAGCTCTAACCAACCTCCTTACCTCCGCTTGAATCCACACCAGCCTGTCTGCTGTTCGGATTCTCCTTCCAGCTGGTTGTCACCACTATAGTATTCTGGACCTTGGAGCCCACCCAACAGCTGACCCACCAGGCACTCATACCATTCTGCACTCCCATGCCACCTGTCTGCTTTACCAGGGGCCGCGAGTCAGATATGTAAGGCAGGCCTTCCTCTGAACTATCGGGCTCACCAGTCATTTACGTGAGAAGTTTGACACTATCAGGCAGACTCTAATACTACATAGTTGATGGTAGATTTAAAGGAGGCTGTCTTCACAGGCATCCATCTAATTCCTTATACTGTCTTTTCTTCCCAGGAACCTATCTCTGTAAATAGGGCTACTTCTCCCTTATGAAACGGGTCTTTGTCCCCACCTGTAACTTCCCACACTGGGGGTTCCCCAAAATTACATAGCAGGGACTATATATAATCCTTCTTTCTCGAAGATGGCTGCTCAAATCCCAAGAAATCTGTCCAATCAGACACAGGCTTTCCCAATGTGGCGCCTGAAGTCCTTGGCAGAGGGCACACTGGGGCCATGTCAGGGTATCTAGTGGTGAAAAGTGAAAATTACATGTCTAACAACCTGTTACATGTATACACCAGCAGCTCAACAAGGCACAGGAAAATGCCTGCCAGGCTGTTAACTTCTGCCCAGGTATTTAAACCTGAGCCAGGATGTGATCCTGCAGAGAAGCAGCTTGCTCCTTAGAACTGGGCCGCCCTAGCAGCAACACCCACTGCTCAGTTTAGCCCCACTTACATCAGGAGCTTGACTGGGAGCATGTCTTTTGTCTCAGACTGTCAGAGCGTGGGAAGAAGACCCAGATCATGCCCTCTCAAACTTTGTGTCTCCAAGGGGAATGGAAAGCCTCAGCATGGGGTTTGACTGCCTGGTGCCCCACATATATTTTGCACAGAGTAGCAGGAGCTAAGCACATGCTCCTGGAGGCAGGGTGGCGACTCTTTGGGCAACCTTTTCTCGTAAGTGACAAGTAAATGGTGGGTTATGTGTAGGGAGCAATGGGGATTTGTAAAAGAAGGGGCAATCTGGGGACAGGTACCTGTGAAACTGTCTTTCCTTATTTCTCTTTCTTGCTTCATGTGACTCTCGCATTCGTCTTTGCATTTGTCTTTCTAGAGTCTTTGTGGTTATTTCTCATTATGTCTTTTATGTGTCTCTTTCTTTCTTTTGGCTCTTCCTTTCTTTTTGTGGTTGTCTTTTCTTGTCCCATTTTAGCTGTCTTTATTTTTTTTTCTGGCAGACTCTCATTTTTTTGTTGTTGCTGTCCCTCTCTTTTTCTGATTATTTATTCCTTGTCATGACTGTCTTTTTTTTTTTCTTTTTGGCTCTTTTTTTCTAAAGAAAAATTCTGTGGTAAGTACAAAATAATAAAATATATACAGTAAATGCCCTGTTCTGCTTCTGCTTTTGTGAGCACTGAAATCATGATTTCTATAACTGATGCCATTAATTATATGGCAGACAGTGAATCAATCCAAATGACATCTTGCAGATCGTAGAAATTTTTAATCCAAAACTTGTGTAGATCAAAATAGATGATCGTCAGATTGATCAAAAGGTCATATTGTGTCTAGGTCCAGAAAAAGTACAGTACATGTGGTGAAAAGAGGCAAAAACGTGAAGGAGAAAAGTGGGACTAACTACATAGATCATCCCCTAACTATGGAGTGAGGTAGCATTGCCATTGTATTGGTAGGATGAAAGGGTACACAGGATTTCCACATATTCCGAGTGATGGGCTCCAGGGGTACAGTTTAGAGTGGAGAAAACTAAGCTTTTGTTTTTTTCTGGGTTTTGTAATTACTGGAATCGGGATCTGGAGCTTGTAGACTTCAAAGAGATTTGGGTGGGAAGACCATTGTCTAATTCCTGGGAGTGATGGGTGGGCTGATGGTGCAGGTGTTCACAGCTGCTATAGTCTGGTACCTGCCAGTAGAACGGGGCTCCACCCTCCCAAGGAGTCCATGTGGTGACAAGGGAGCAGCCAGAAGTGTGCATATCTGTAAGGTGCAGTCTGTGATAGAACATACAGAGACCCCAAGCCAAGAGCAAACAGGGTGCTGGAAAAGAGAATCTACAGTGCTGAGAAAACTGGCAGAGGTACAGTGGCTATACATTAACACATGGGTGCTGTTAGGTGGTCTGGAGAACCAAGGCATAAGGCCTGAAAAGCGGTGCTACTAGAGAGAGCCAGGAGACTGAATATTATTTAATTTCATGTTGATGGTGGGAACCCTTGCAAGGGAAGCCATTTCTTTTTTTGGACTCTTTTTCTGTTTAAATAAAAGTGGGCCAACAAGCCCTTAAACAGCATATGTGATGTGGACTGTACTCACTGGTGAGCGCTACCCATGAGCTAACAATCCCATAAACATTACCAGGTACAATAATAGAAAAACATCCATGTGACTAAAAAAATAAATCTAAAGTTCATATAATGCAAACATCCGTTAAACAACCAAAAGTGACCATTGAAGTGCAGCCTTATTCCTGTGTGCAGCACTACTATTTTTTCCTGGTGCCTCCATGGCAGCATACAGATTATAGAGCTCCACATCGACTCCTCCCTCAGGACCAGTGAATAGCATAAAAGAAAGACATAACCCCTCCCCCATCATTCTCTTTTTTTTCTTTCCTCATCCCGCTGGACTGGTGAAGAGTATCTGTATGTCCCTACCTTTGCCAAAGGCAGCTTCCGACAAGTTCAGCCTCTAACGTGCGCAGTCCCTGTTCTTGGGCTGCTAACAGAACAGTTAAGACTAGGAGCTCCTTCTGTGGATCTTTTGGGGTATGCAGAGTTTCCCCATAGGAAAGCAGTCTGCCTATATAAAATGTAAAGAACCAATGCGCTACCAAAACATTTTTTTTTTTTTTTAAACTAAAAATAAAGTGTATGTGTGATAGCAAATAAAGGAAAGAGCTGCAAATCTGTGTAGTGTTACCACATACCAATAAAAACGATAATAGTAATAATATAGACCAGCGCTGATTCTAATGTGGGATACAATAAAACAATCTCAAAGTATATAATTAAAATGCAAGACACATATATGTATTAGTTCATTGATAGTGATAAATATAAAAAATCCTAAAAAAATCTATAAATATAAAAAACTGAATGTGCAATAGATAACTTAAATGTGATTAAAAAAAGATAAATAGTAAAAGCCCATAAAAAAGGTTCCTGTGAATGTGCAATAGATTTATAATAAATATACTGTAGTAGTGCTCCTAAATGTGATCAAAAAATCATCCACATGGTGCCATATGTGAGAAAATCCCAACAAACAATCTACCAATAAGTGCAATGGCCGCTCACCTCAATGGTAAATAAACCATCTAGAGCAGGGATTCCCAAACGACGGCCCTCCAGTTGCATAAACTGATACAATTCCCATCATGCCTAGTCATGTCTGTGAATGTCAGTGAGTTTTACAATGCCTCATGGGATGTGTAGTTCTGCAACAGCTGCCGGGCCGTAGTTTGGGAATCCCTGATCTAGAGTATAAGGTTCATCCGTATATCTGGTGATAACAATAGAGGTGTAGATGAATTGCCAGATGACTCAAATAACAATAGAGGTGTAGACAGGGCCGCTGATAGGGGGGGACCACCAGCCCTCTTGTAGGGGGCCCCAGCACACAAGGGGGCCCACACAGGGAGGGGGATTAGTGATGGACAACAAATACAGAAATCTTCCTCCAGCACCTGAATCTGATCTGTGTCCCTCTCCCTGCTATCAGCTTTTATCTGCTGAGAAAGAGACAGTCGTCCCTCACTAATCCCCCTCCCTGTGTGGGCCCCCCTCCCAGCACTGGCTCTAATGTTATCTCTGCTCAGGAGTTTATTTGTAACTTTGTTTCTCTCTCTCTTTGTCTCTCTAATCACCGAGCTACAAACTGCCCAGCCTATATATTTTTCTTATCTCAACTTCATTTTTATTTAAGATTAACATTTGTTGAAATATTAGCTAAATATATCTTTAATACTTTCTGGGGGGGGGGGGGGCCCTGCCAGGTAGTCTGTACGGGGCCCCGCGATTTCTAACAGCAGCCCTGGGTGTAGATGGACTGCCAGACAAGAAGGTGGCTTGCTCCGCCGTCACTTCCGGTGGAGTCCCATACATTAAGGAGGCAGCCGGCGTTATGGACGCGGCTGCCTCCTTCCCAGTGTACTATGCGATCTAACGCCTATGCGACCTAACGCTATCTGAGGTAAGTTGTATTGGATAAGGCGCTGTGCTATATCTAGGACAAAGGGTGCAATAGAGTGGGAACTGCTTTTATTACACTGGGACTGATACACTGCCCTTTTGAATCTAATATTACTTGCAATGGTGGGAGCTCCTCTCTATTCTATGCTGTGTGGCTTTAGCTATGGTGATGATGGAGGTATTATTGTTGCCATCCAGGCACCATTTGGCTAGTCACGGCAGTATAGAGGTGATGGTTTGTCCTTGCTCTGGCATTTAGTCTCTTTGGTGTATGTACACTGTATGTGGTGGTTCTTTCATACTAGGGGCAGACAATGTCCCTATTTCCTTCCCTCATCTTTGTTCTTCACTGGAGACTTATGCTATTGTACCTTTCCTCCTTTTCACATTATCAGAAACTCTCCCTCATATATACCTCCAGGCACTTTGTCTGTCAGCGCATAGCCTAATATGTGCAATTACTATGCACTTTATGTCCAGTTATCCCTAGACATATGTTATTGTTACTTTTTCAGATTTTGGCCCATACATTGTATGATTTTCATTGTATGAGTAAATATAGTTGTGAGAGATGCTGTGCCACATTCATGGAGCACTGCTTGACTGCCAAGAGAGCCTCTTCCCATTGTTCCTCCTCGAAAGCTCCTACATGCCTTTCCCATTTAGATACCACACTCATGGGGTGCTCCTTTAAAAAACTGTTTAATAGCATTGAGTAACACTGGGAGATGAAACCCCTATATGAATCTACCTCATACATGTAACTGAATATCGGAGGGGGCAATTGTATCCATATATCAGGCCCACCTTGTGTTTTTACCGCATGAGAAAGTTGCATGTAATAGAAGAACATCGAGTCAGGGAGGCGACCCCTTTCCTGTAACTTCAGAAAGGAGCACAGCCTACCATTAGTAAAGACATGGTGTAGTTGGGTCATCCCATAAGGTGACCAACTCGCACCATTATCCATCTTATCCACTTCGGGGTAGTACGCATGGTTCCAGATGGGGCTAAATCCCATAAATCCCAGTATCTGTTGCCTGCCTAACAGGTTTTTTGCATTAAGGCATATGTGGAATATAATTTATTGGATTTGCAAAACTTACGTCCCTCCAGTCCGCTTTCAATTCTTCTCACCTCAACTGTATGAGTAATTAACCACTTGCCGACCCCCCCCCCCCACCCACACACACACACACAGATTTACTGCAGCAGGGTGGCTCGGCTGCACGTAATCGCGTTGATCTAGATTGATTAGACCCAGCGGGAGCCAGACCACAGGAGCAGCGGGCACGATCACCCCCGGCCTCCCGCAATCTTCACAGAAACTGACAGGAGAGCCACCTGCATATGTAAACAAAGCAGGCGGCTCTAGCTGAAACACCAATCTCTGTGTGCCTGTCACAGAGCCCTCCCCCCCTACAGTTAGTAAGCACATAACCCCTTCCCTGCCAGTTTCATTTATACAGTAACAGTGCATATTATTTAGCACTGATTACTGTATTAATGTCACTGGTCCCCAAAAAGTGTTAAAAATGTCAGTTAGGGGTCCGATCTGTCCGCCGCAATGTCACAGTCCCGCTAAAAATCGCTGATCGCCGCCCTTACTAATAAAAACAAAAAAAATAAATAAAAAGTCCAAAAATCTATCCTGTATTTTGTAAACGCTGTAACTTTTGCTCAAATATGTAGCAGAATACAAATTGGCATAAACTGATTAAAAAATTCAATTTTTTACATGTTTTTATTGGGAATGTTTTATAGCAGAAAGTAAAAAATATTGTGTTTTTTTTTCAAAATTGTTGCTTTTTTTTTTTTTGTTTATAGCGCAAAATCTAAAACCGCAGTGGTGATCAAATACCACCAAAAGCTCTATTTGAGGGGGGGGGGAGGGGGGAAAGCTCTATTTGAGGGGAAAAAAAATACATCAATTGTATTTAGGTACATCGTCGGACGACAGCGCAATTGTTAGTTAAACTAACGCAGTGCCAAATAATATAGCCATAGACTAGGAAGAGCCAAACCTCCTGCATCCTTTGGCCTCTGGAATTGCTCCAATTTCACCCTCGAGTTTTTGTATAGCCAGAGGAGGAATCTGAATATAGTGTTAATGATACAAAACATTTTCAGTGGGATAACCACCGGGGAGTTGTGAAGAATATACAACATCATCTTAATAATGTTGATCTGACCTACCACAGACATTTTAAGTTTTGCCCATATCTTAACTCCTGAATTTGGAAATTACGGCTGTTGAATTTAGGGCTAAATAATCTAAAGTGCGGGGTGTCACCTGAATACCTAGATATTTTAACATGGAAGAAATAGGTATGTTGGCTGTAACCTGTGAAAGCATCCCCGGGCCCACATCCAGAGGCATCAGGCGGACTTCGACCAATTTATGTGTAAACCTGAAAATTATCCAAACTCCGTAATTACTGACATTGTTTCTTTAAGAGAGGTCGTGGTATCACCTAACATGAGCATGGTATCTCCTGCTTATAACATTTTTTTTTCCTGTAGCTTCCCATATTTAAACCTGCAAATCTTCGCATTGGATCGGATGAGCACAGCCATTGGCTCAATAGCCAGCTCAAACAAAAGCAGGGATAGGGGGCAGCCCTGTCTTGTTCTCCTATGAAGATCAAAGCTGGATGAGATCCTTCCCGCCTCCCTAATAGCCGCCTTTGGGGTATAATAAAGTAATTGGATCCATTAAATAAAACCCTCGCCAAAGCCAAATTAAAGCATTACTGACCATAAGTATGTCCATTCAATGCTGTCAAAGGCTTTATGAGCATCAAGTGACAACACGCTCTGTCTCCAACATTATCTCCTGGAGATTGTAGGTTGAGGAATGGTCTGCGTAGGTTAATTGAAGTAGATTTTTGTGGTATAATAGATGCTATAACCTTGCTTAGCCTAAGGGCCAGTGTCTTTGCGAGTATCTTAATGTCGCTTTGTAGAAGGGAAATGGGCCTGTAGGACCCTGGATCCAGTGGATCCTTCCTAGGCTTCAGCAAGAAGATAATATTAGCCCTGATCATGCTTTGGAGAAGGCATCCATTTGCCCTTGCATCGTTAAACACTTGGAGTACACCTCCATTGGCAGACCATCCTACCCAGGTGCTTTCGAGTTAGGAAACAGACTAGTCTCCCCCCCCCCCCCTCTCATCCAGCATCAGAGATGCTTCTAAGATGTTTCCAGCCACCGAGCAGAGAGACGGCAAAGGGATATCAACCACATCTCGTATCAGCTGGTCTTCCAAATGCGTTTGTTAAGATAGGTACAGGGTGGAATAAAAATTGACCAATTCAGTCATGATCCGCTCATGTGTGGTAACTATTTTGCCATCTCGATCTCTCAATGCTCCAATACCTGGGGAAGACCATGGGGGGTGGGCAAGTTTAGCCAGTAGGTGACCCGCCTGCTCACCCTCCTCATAGAATGCCAACCTGCTAAAAAAACGCTTTTGGCAGCAGAAGTGGTTATGTGAGAAAGTGCCTCCTGTGCTGCTAACCACCTTTTCTCTATTTGATTCTCGCACCAGTCACTCTGCCCTCTCCCCCTGTGCCGCTGTTGCCCTTTTACCAGCCTGCATTTCTGAGATGAAGCGACCCCGCAAAAAGGCCTTGAAAGTATCCCAGACAGCACCCAAACGTGGGTGATTAGCGTGATCCTGTCAAAATCCAGATATTGAAGCTCTGATACCAGTGTGCGTGGGTATAAGTTTTAACCAAAAGGCGTTGAGCTTCCAAGGGGCCTTCAACAGCCCAGACAAGGGCCGAACCTCCACATACACAAGAATTGCAGAGTGGTTAGAGACTCCCCGGGTGGTATATTCAATGTCACTCATATCTAGCTGACTGGGTATTGCATAGGCATAGGTCTATCCTAGATAAAGATGTGTGTGTCTTGGAGAAACATGAGAGCATCCGCTCCCCTGGATGCATGCCCCTCCAAGGATCAACCCATCCCAGCTCACTAGAAAACTTTAAGAGGGCTGTGTAGCGGATACCGTGCCCTGTAGGAGCAGGGGGTGCTTATCCAGTGCTGGATCTAACCAGCAGTTGAAATCCCCCATGATAAACAGTGGTAGTTCTGGGCATCGCAACTGGTATGCCAACAAGGTTCTTAGGATCTTATTATTGTATGGGGGTGGTATATAGATAAATGGTAGAATACAGCGTAAAATATATATGCGGCTTGTCAAAAACACAAGTCTACCTTCAGTATCAACAGAACAGTCCAGTTCTTGGTAGTCTATGGAGCTGTGTATCAGAACACTCTCACACCCCTTGGATATAAGGTGTGAGTGGAATGGTTGAATTAGTTCCTAGGTAGGTTCCCTGGCTCTGCCCCTCTGATGCCCTGAGTTGTATTGGGCGCAGCTATATGTGTATGGGCCTCTGACATCACTTCCTCTGTCTCCCAGAACGGAAAGTGACATCACTGGGAACCGGAAGTCATTCTCCGGTTGTTAGTCCCACCTTCTGTGCCTTAAAGAGACAACCAGGGGCTGGTAGGCATGGTGCTTTTTTTTTTTTTTTACTGTCGGGGACAGGTGAGGGTAGATCTGGGGAGGCTTAGGGCTCATTTTACCTTGTGCTCCTTATGGGTAAGTGTACCCATGCCAGAGACTGAGGCATGAAGAGCAAGTAGATCCACGTATGGAACTGTGGAAGGTTTTTGCTTCAGGGCTATAGAGGTAAATAAAAGAGTGCTGATAGACTTTGCTTATGCTTGCAGGGTAAGACCTAAATGAAGGAAAGCATAAGTCAAATTCCATAAGGATCCCACCAGTCTTTCTACCCCATCTCTCCTCACCTCATCTTAGAAGCTGCAAGTCAACTTGGCCTGACAGGGAGGAATTACACTTGCCTTCTCGTCATACTCACAGGGCTTCGAGGCATTCCTCCGCATGACAGTCAGTGCATAATTGCTAGGCTTACAGTTCTCCCTCTATGTCTTTTAAATTGGTCTGTGATGGTTGTAAGGCAGCTAGAGACAGGCAGGTGGAGTCCCGGGGGGGGGGGGGGTATTTGCAGTGGCAGAGAGTGTTCAAGAGATTTCAAGTAAATCTTCAAGTGCAAGACCGAGCACTCAATGAGCTGTCCAGGACCCTGAGTCCTCTCCTAAATTAGAGCAGGTAGAGGCACACTCCTCTTCTGATTCCAAGGATCCTCCAGAGGTGTCTGCTTCTGAATTTGCAACTGTACCGCAATTTGTGATTGCTGTCACAGAGGCGATTGAATGGGAGGAGCCGCCAGAATAGCCACCTCAATAGGTTAGGAAGTATTTTACCAATCTGAAAGAAGTTCTACCGACTTTTGCTGTTATGTTTGAGACCAATGAGTTGATTGAAGAGAAATGGGTGAAGCCAGACAAGAAGGTTTATCTGCAAAATAGGCTAGCTAAGGGATGTCATGGATAGAAGGCTAGATGTGGAAATAAAGAGAATCTATCCGACGGTTGGGGCTGTGAGTGGAGCGGCAGTGGCCTTGACTTCGGTAACCAGACCCATGAGAGCTTGAGTAGTCTCTAGCAGTTTGTCAGCTAATCAGGAAGCAGACCTGTTGTCATTGGAGGAGCTGATGTCAGCAGCGGATTTTGTGGTCCCAACAGTGGACCTGGTCCAGTTGTCCGCTAGGATAATGGCCCAGTCAGTGTCAGCCAAAAAGGCCTTGTGGCTGAAGCATTGGATGGTGGATTCTCTTTCTAAGAGGGCAAAGATTCTTTTTAGCAAGAATGGATTTTTGGAATAGCCCGGAATGAGGCTATTCACCAGGATACTGGTGGTAAGTCAGGCCTCATTCCACAGGAAAGTAAGAGAAAGCAATAGCCCAGATCTTTCTGAAGGTCTGCCTGTCCAGACTCTCCCGGTGGAAGCAAGGCTATCCCTCTTGTTCAAGGTCTGGGCAGAGCACCTTCAGGATCCTTGAGTGATTTTGGTAGTGAAGACGGGACACCAGTTGGAGTGGTTGGCACCCCCCCGGGGCGATGATTTCATCTAAACTCATATACCGTCTTCAAGGGAAAGAAGGCTTGCTCTGAAGGAATATGTATGAGAGCTAATATGATGCCTCAATGCATCTAATATATCAAAAAGGAGAGGGGGTCTGTTGCATAATCTTTCTGGTGAAGATTTCATCAGGAAAGCTCAGGCCAGTATTGGATCTGAAGATTTTGAATTCCTTCCTCAGGCCAGCAGTTTTGTGTGGCGTACCTAAGTATCATCATCTCAGTCTTGAAGCCTTTGTAAGGGCTCTATAGATCTGGCAGACGCTTATCTGCATGTCCCGATTCACCCAGCCTTTCACTGATATCTCAGGTTTGTGGTCATCATTATCAGTTTGTTTGCCTTCCTTTCGGCCTAAGCTCAGCTCCTCTGATCTTCTTGCAACTATTGCTAGCAGTGGTAACTTTCCTGTGTATGGGGTTTGAAGATCTTCCATTACTTGGATAATGTTCTTCTTTTACCAGATTCAAGGCAACGTCTGACCTCTCCCTGGGAGGAGGCTTTTCAGCCTCTCTGAATCTTCGGATGGCTAGTGAATTTTCAGAAGAGTCATTTAACTCTATCTTAGAGGTTGGAGTATCTGTGAATAAGCTTCAAAAGTTCCTTTGAGAAAGCCTGGAGGGGCATTGTTGCACTATTGGAACTTTCTGCTAGTCTATGTCTTTCTCTTACTTGTCCCTACTTATGAAAAGGCCACTGAATATTCACTGCAGGAGGGTGTAAGCCATTGTAGTCATTCTTTTATCCTGTAAGAGAAGCTCAGTGTGCATTGAAACCAGAAGACCATTTCATGCACATGCTCATAATTCTGAGCAAAGGCTCACTACAGAACCCGATGTGCACAGTCATGCACACACGTACTCACACTGTTGCCAAAATAGCTGGACTATAGTATGAACAGATTTCTGAGTGGTCTTCAGCTAGTTCCTGTCTAACCTGCTCCTTGACCTGCTATAACAGTCTACCTGTGCATAACCCAGCTTGCCCTTGACTAATCTCTGGATTCCTGCCTGCCTACTGTGACCTCCACTTGTTCTTTGACCCTGCTCTTGTCTTGTGCACCTGTGTCTTGCTGCCCAACTGTGTACCAACCCCGACCTGTACCTTGACTCTGCCTCTGCCTGATGTATCTGTATCTTCGCTGCTTGGCTGTTGATGACCTTTTGGCTTTTGTCCTGGCTACGATCCTGCTGACTGATCAAGTTACACCGTACTCTAGTTCCTCGTTCCTGCCTGGTGACTACAGTCATCTGCTTTCTGCAAACCTCAGCTGGAGCTGCCTGTTACAATGGCTCTCATGCCACTCACACCTCCTATCATCACTACCAGGGGTGTTGGACAAGAGGTGCAAGAGAAGCCCCCTCTACAGCTCAATCTCCACCAGGTACATGACATGATTGACCATGTTTCCCAATGCTGAGGCAAATGATACAGCTCCTCCAATCTCGCTTACTTTAGCCAAGGATCTCATCCAGCAGGACAGCAATGTCCATCCCAATTTGAGTCACCTCACTTTGACAGTATGGCGGTTGAAAGGGGCAGGTTTTCCAGCTTAGATATTGCAGAGGAGGTCCAAAATATCTTTCTCAGGGCTAGAAAGTAGTTTACTAATACTACCTATTATCTGATTCGGAAGAATGTATTTGAAATTGCTGCCCTTAAGCGTTTGGACCCCTTGGTGCCTTCATGAAATAATAATTTGGAATTTCTGCAGTAAGCCTCGGATAAGGGACTAAGTTACAATACCATCAAGGGTCAAGTTTCGCCACTTTCTGCTCTGACTGATATTTGTTGGACAGATGACTTCTTGAGGGCAGCTTTGAAGTGAAAACCTCCTCAAAGGTCAACTTTTCCAAAGTCAGACTTGCCATTGGTTTTATGTGCATTACCGTGGAAACCTTTTTGGATAGATGAGATTCTGAGGTTTTTGACCTTGAAGACTGTGCTGTTGACATCGGCCAGATGGGTGTCAGAGATCCAGCCTTTTTTCTTCGAAACCTCCCTTTTGTCAAGTCTTCCTGGACAAAGTAGTCCTTCGCCTGACTTCTGCATTTCTCTTGAAGGTTTCAGCCACTTTTCATTTGAATTGGGTGGTGGTTATTCTATCCCTTAGCCAGTAATGGAGTCTCCAGACCAGGGGGATTGGGCGAGAGGGTAAGAGGAAAACTGTTCATCCTGTCGGATGAACCAAGGAGGGGTCAGGCTGCCTTTCCCAGAACCATCTTGTCTTAGATAGTACAAGCAATCAAGCAGGCTTACAAGATGTTGGGTCTTCCCTCTCTGGAGGAGCTTTCAGCTCATTCTACAAGGGCAACAACAGCTTTGTGGGCAAGCTACGCCAAGGTCCCGGAAGAAATGGTGTGCAGAGCAGCAAGTATGTTGTCCCCAACACCTTTATGTGCCAGCTACTTACGGTCTTTAAAATGATGTGGGTACTTCGGTTCTCTCTGCAGCTTTGTCCAGGGGGAATGTTTAATAATTTTCTTTTGCAGCGTATGTTCGGGTTTCTGTTGTTTCATTTTACTTTTTTTTCTGCTAGCAACTTCCCAGCAGAAGACTGACATGATGTGCTCCAGGAAAAAAATGATGCCATACTTTCTGTAATTTTCCTTTCTTGGATGTTCATAATATCAGTCTAGATTTCCCACCCTAGTGTTCCCTTGTGTAACGCTCCGGCGTTTATTTGTGTGGTGTGGATTTGCAGCTGCGGAAGTTACACTCAGTAGTCATGTAGAGATGTGTTGAACTACCATATCCAACTCTCAAGACTCATCATTGTGCATCAGCCTGTCTCAGCAAGCACATACACAAACACAGACACACATTAAAGATGTTCCTGGAGTGATATGTTTATATGTGAAAGTATAGAGGTGATACTGAGGGGACAGGCGTGGATAGTGATAGCAATGGTAAGAGGTAACAGATGGTGATAGTAAGCACTTAGGATAGCAATCATGTACAGGTAACAGGTGGTAGTGAAGAGCAGATGAAGTGTACAGGAGATGCTAGGCTAGTGCAGTGACAAGATGGTAATAGGCTCAAGAGCTTGCAATCTAAGTAGCGGTGCAGATGTTAGATGTAACAGTATAGTTCTTAGAGTAGCAATAGTCTTTAGTAAGCAGAGTAGTAGTGAAAGTAGATTAGGAAGGTATTCCCCTGTGGGGTACTTATCACTGGTAGGTTTGTAAGGAGAGGGTTCCGGCGGTGAGGTAATGATCTTGTAGCGAGATACAAGATGTTGTAGCAAGTCTTCGGTCAATCCAGGTATTAGGGAATAGCTGGAGGATTCGGCAGCGTTAGGTAATGCTGTAGCAAGCGGTTTGCACGAACACATGAGTGAATGCCGGCGGTTGAAATAGCCGCTCAGAGCGGCACTCACTGATGAGGTCATGGAATTTAAAGGGACAGGTACTAAATGCGTTCCACCTATCTATATGGTGGAACGTAATGTACAAATAATAGGCTGGAAAGGTACCGCAGGTACCAGGATCTTACAGTACCCCCCCCCCTAAGGCCGGCTCCGGAAGGCCTATAACACTGGTCTCTCCGGGTATTTGGAGTGGAACCTTCGTATAAGCCTGGGTGCGTGGACGTCAGAAGCATCTAACCAGGTGTCATCTTGGGGACCATAATTTTTCCATCTTATGAAATATTGGAGCTTTCCTCTGTGGATACGAGAATCCAAAATTTCTTTAATCTCAAATTCTTCTCCACCTTCAACTTGTATTGGAGGTGGAGGCGCGATGGTAGGTCTAATCCCTTGGTTGGGTGTATGTGGCTTCAATAGAGATACATGGAACGTGGGGTGTATTTTAAGATCTGCCGGTAAAGTGAGTCGAACTGCAGATTCCCCAATGAGCTTCTCAATTGGGAAAGGTCCCAGGAATAGAGGTCCAAGCTTCTTACTAGGAATTTTCAACCTCAAGTTCCTCGTAGATAGCCAAACAAGATCCCCAATAGCATATTGAGGTGAAGGTCTTCTGCGGAGGTCATAGTACCTCTTTTGTTGGCTATGAGCATGTGAGATGGTGGTGTTAAGTAAGCCCAAAGAGTCTTTTATTTGGGTGAGATAGTCAGAGGCTACTGGGTTACTTGATGGTAGGATGCGTGGTGGAAGAATTGTGGGATGGAACCCATAGTTCAGGTAGAACGGACTTTGCTTAGTAGTACTGTGGGTTGCATTGTTATAAGCAAATTCTGCCAGAGGGAGGAGGTCCACCCAATCATCCTGTAGGTATGAGGTGTAGCAACGCAAATATTGTTCAATATACTGGTTGACTCTTTCAGTTTGTCCGTTGGTCTGTGGGTGATAGGGGGAAGTAAGTTTTCGCTTAATGCGCAGTATGTGACATAGAGCTTACCAAAACTTAGAGATGAACTGCGAGCCCCGGTCAGATAAAAGAGTCTTTGGAATTCCATGTAGTTTGAACACATATTTTACTAGCGATTCCGCTGTTTCCTTAGATGAAGGTAGTCTGCGAATGGGAATGAAATGTGCCATTTTTGTCAGATGGTCCACTGACACTAGGATGGTAGTGAATTCCTTGGACGGTGGTAATTCCACTATGAAGTCTAAAGAAACAACTTCACATGGAACTTTGGGTATTGGTAGACTGCAAAGTAAACCAGAAGGTTTTGTAGTGTCAATTTTGGACCTTGCACAGATGTCACATGAAGAAATGAATTTTTGTACAGACGTCTTCATCCCAGGCCACCAAAATTGCCTAGTGAGCAAATTAAATGTCTTAGTCATACCCATATGTCCTGCCATAGGTACGTCATGGGATAACTCCAAGATTTTGGTACGCATACCGGGTGGTATGTAGAGTTTGTCGCTAAAGTAGCGGAAGCCTTCTGCATCAGTACTTAGTTGAGGTGGTGGTGAATCCAGTCTTAGACTGTGCAGAATCTCTTCCTTTAAGGGACGAACAACACCAATAATACGGTCATGGGGTATTATAGGTAATGAAGGAATTTCGGCACAGTTATCTTCGGTTAACCGTGATAACGCATCTGCCTTCTTGTTTTTGTCTGCAGGTGTATAGGTCACTAAGAAATTGAATCTTAGGAAGAATGGCGACCAACGTACCTGTCGTGGGAAAGGGTCTTGTTGGTCTGGAGATATTGGAGGTTTTTATGGTCTGTATATATGAGTATTGGCAACCGGGTGCCCTCAAGTAGATGTCGCCAATTCTCCAGTGCCAACTTCATGGCAAGTAACTCTTTCTCACCCACTGGGTAGTTCACCTCTGGGTTACTTAGTGATTTAGAGAAGAAGGCAACTGGATGAAGTGGTGAAGTATTCGTAGGTCGTTGGGAAAGAACTGCTCCTACAGCCATATTTGACGCATCTACCTCCAGGATGTATTGGAGGGATGGGTCTGGATGGCGTAGTATGGGAGCGGTAATGAAGCTTGATTTCAACAAGCTGAACGCTTTATTTGCTTCTTCAGACCATTTAAATGTTTGCTTAACACTTGTAAGTTGTGTGAGTGGTCTCACAATAGACGAGAAGTTCTTGATGAACTTCCTATAGAAGTTTGAGAATCCAAGAAATCGTTGTAAGGCCTTACGAGTTGTTGGTACAGGCCAATCCAGAATACAGGATATCTTGCTCATATCCATCTTGATGCTGTTCTTGGATATGATGTATCCTAAGAATAACACCTCTTCCTTATGGAATAGGCATTTCTTCAGTTTTACGTACAAGTTGTGTGCGAGCAATCTGGACAACACAAGTCTTACATGTCTTTTATGTTCAGACAAGGATTGAGAGTAAATGAGTATATCGTCCAGATATACTACGACAAAGACATCGAGTAGATCTCGGAAGATGTCGTTTATGAACCACTGAAATGCTGCGGGAGCATTACACAACCCAAACGGCATCACTAGATATTCGAATAGTCCGTATCTAGTTCTGAATGCCGTCTTCCACTCATCCCCACTACGGATGCGGATGAGATTGTAAGCCCCTTTAAGGTCTAACTTTGAGAAGTAAGTGGCTCCACGCACTTGTTCAATCAGTTCCGGGATGAGAGGTAAGGGATAGCGATCCTTTATCGTAATAATTAATTGCCTATAGTCAATAATAGGCCGAAGGCTTAAATCCTTATTGCGGACAAAGAAAAGTCCTGCAGCTGTAGAGGAAGTAGAGGGTCTAATGAACCCTTTCGCTAAGTTCTCATCCAAGTATTCCTTGAGATGAGAAAGTTCATCCTGAGAAAGAGGATAAACATGACCGAAAGGTAGCTTACTATTAGGGAGTAGGTCAATAGAACAATCGTAGTCCCTATGGGGAGGCAACACTTGAGCATTTTTCTCAAGGAAGACTTCTGATAAATCCTGATAGCATGGTGGTGGTGTAATTTCCTCTGACACCATGGACAGGATTTTCTTTTGAGATTGGAGGTTACACGTGGTCTCGCAATAGTGAGAAGGGAAGGTTAGGGACCGTGTCTTCCAATCAATAGTTGGTTGATGTATATGTAACCAGGGAAGTCCCAAAATAATGGGAAAATGTGGTGAGGGTAACACATCAAACGTGGTGGTCTCAACATGAGACTCGTTAGCAGTAGCAAGGAGTGCTTGTGTCTGAGTGGTAATTGGACCAGAAGATAACGGAATACCGTTAATCAAACTAACAGAGACAGGTTTGGGTTTTGAAATAATAGGTATTTTATTTAAAGCAACAAAACTAGTGTCAATGTAGTTCCCACAAGATCCGGTGTCGATCATGGCCTTGGTGGTGATCCTAATTTGGTCCCACTGTAGGATCAAACGAATAAAGAGATAGGGATTAGTAAAAGAAGTCGTTAATCCCCCCAGCAAGACCTGTGAACACTCACCCTTTTTCTTGTGGACAAGGGGACAAACGCTTATCAAATGTTTGGCGGAGGCGCAGTACATACAGAGATTTTCTGTTCTTCTCCTGGCCTTTTCAGTAGACGATATTGGTGGGCGGATGGTTCCTACCTCCATAGGAGTAGGATCGAAGGACGACTCCCGAGAAGGGTTGGGTAATGGGATTCCTATTTTCTCAGCCTTCCTCTCTCGCAATCGTCTGTCTATTTTGATACTAAGTTGTATCAAGGCATCCAAGGTGCCAGGTAAATCCGCTCGGGCGAGCTCGTCTTTTATGGCTTCAGATAACCCAAGCCTGAACTGGGTTCGCAGAGATGCATCATTCCACCCTGAATCAAGGGTCCATCTCTTGAACTCTGCTACGAAATCTTCAACAGGTCTCCTTCCTTGTTTTAAAGCCCTCAATTGGCTGTCAGCAGTACTCTGCCTATTAGAGTCTTCATATAGGCTAGAGAGCTCTGCTAAAAACGTAGGATAGGCGTTGAGAAGAGGGTCATTTTTCTCAATAAGAGAGTCTGCCCAAGCCCGTGGATCACCTGACATATATGATATAGTGGTGCAGACTTTTAATTGGTCTGTAGTGTAAGTACGAGGTTTTAGATTAAAAAGCAATTGACATGCGTTTTTAAATTCACTGAATTTTTTCCGATCACCCGTAAACACTTGTGGAGGGTTTATTTTGGGCTCACGGGGTTGGGCAGCAGTGAGCTGTGAAACACGGGCTATCTGCTGTCTCAAGGTCTGGTTTTCATTTTTCACTTCAGTAAGTGAAAGAATTAATGAATCTACCTTTTGTGATAGTTGTATGTAGTCATGTAGAGATGTGTTGAACTACCATATCCAACTCTCAAGACTCATCATTGTGCATCAGCCTGTCTCAGCAAGCACATACACAAACACAGACACTCATTAAAGATGTTCCTGGAGTGATATGTTTATATGTGAAAGTATAGAGGTGATACTGAGGGGACAGGCGTGGATAGTGATAGCAATGGTAAGAGGTAACAGATGGTGATAGTAAGCACTTAGGATAGCAATCATGTACAGGTAACAGGTGGTAGTGAAGAGCAGATGAAGTGTACAGGAGATGCTAGGCTAGTGCAGTGACAAGATGGTAATAGGCTCAAGAGCTTGCAATCTAAGTAGCGGTGCAGATGTTAGATGTAACAGTATAGTTCTTAGAGTAGCAATAGTCTTTAGTAAGCAAAGTAGTAGTGAAAGTAGATTAGGAAGGTATTCCCCTGTGGGGTACTTATCACTGGTAGGTTTGTAAGGAGAGGGTTCCGGCGGTGAGGTAATGATCTTGTAGCGAGATACAAGATGTTGTAGCAAGTCTTCGGTCAATCCAGGTATTAGGGAATAGCTGGAGGATTCGGCAGCGTTAGGTAATGCTGTAGCAAGTGGTTTGCATGAACACATGTGAGTGAATGCCGGCGGTTGACATAGCCGCTCAGAGCGGCACTCACTGATGAGGTCATGGAATTTAAAGGGACAGGTACTAGATGCGTTCCACCTATCTATAATGTACAAATAATAGGCTGGAAAGGTACCGCAGGTACCAGGATCTTACACCTTGCGAGGTCCAGGAGCGTAAGGTAGTTGGAAGCTTATGCCTTTTTTCCCTTTTCAGGAGGTTATCCTGTGGGGCCGTGGGGCAGAGCCGACCCATTAATAGGGTTACATGATGAGCATCCAGAAAAGAAAAATTACGAGAAGTATGGCAGCAATTTTTAGTTATCAACACTTTTGGAAGTGTGTCTCCTTAAGGTCATTTTTTGTGGTTTGTAAGGGTACAAAGGGCTATAAATAGCTCCTGAAGACATCACAAAGTTAGATATTGAGGAAAGAGATGAACCTTTTATACACAAAGTTTTTTTTTTTTTTAACAGATTTGGACTATCTATGTGTAACATTTATGATCACCTAATTTCCTGGGAACTTGATGATGGAATAAAATAAGGAAATTAAGACTTGTGGGCGGGGCCTAAGTCTGGTACCCTGTATTGGGAGAAAATACACACAGTGTATATGTCACTAATGTCTTTTATATAACTCTTGCACAGTTTGTTTGTAACAGAAGAGAAACTGAGCTGCAGCACTAATATTAACAGCCCAGTAAAAAAACAGATTAAAAGTGTAAACTGCAGCGCTTAAATATACAAAAAAAAAAAAAAAAAGATAAATATACTGTATGTGTGTGTATATATATATATTATAATTTCATAAGAAAACAATGAATGAAAGTGTAATATCAAAAACAATCAAATCTCTGTATCAATCAATGTACTAAAATTCAACTGAAGCGATGTATATGAATGTAAAGGTTTCTGTGCTGGCTTGAAATGACTCACCTTAAAGTGCTGATGGACCTTGCTTTTGCTAGAAAGTCACTTGTTTCTGGTGAGAAATCCAAACCACTGGGGTGTAAGCACTGGAGCAATTTATTTGTTACTGGCCGAAGCACTGTGGCACTATGTGGAATGGGAATTCACCGAGTACATGTGAGTGTATGTCTTATGTTTTTTTAAATACATGTAGGTTTTTAAATGATAAAGCACTTTGTGCAGTAGTTTCTATATTTTACAGATACATGGCTGAACGGGGCTAAATTAGGGATTTAAGCCATAAGAACACAGAAGTTGCCATAACAGACCACCAGGAAAGATATCAGAGTCAGTCCAATCCCCAGAGGTGGGACAAAAGCACAGTGTGACCCAACTTTAGTGGGGGGTCATAAGATTAAGGTGAGAGTCTATTTGGTGAAGGGTGTGCACTTTTGCAGGCAGATATAAGCACGAAGTGGTGAAGTGACAATATATATTACTCAGAGAAGAATATGCTATGTGTTTGCAGAGTGCAGCGTGATATATACCTGAAGTTAACTAAGGAAATTGATCCACAGATTGCTGATCACATAGCAGAATGAACTTTTGAACATTTTGGAACTTTTTTTTTTTTTTTTTTGCTATTTTGGTTTACATATTGATTCGTTAATACTAATAATTTTCTCTTTTTTTAAGGGTCCTTTCACACGGCCGCTCCGTGTGTCCGCAAATCATCCCATCCGTTTGCGGATGATTTGCGGACATAATGTAAGTGAATGGCACTGCGGATGTCAGCGGAATACCATCCGCTGACATCCGATTTTCTTCCTTTCAGTTCTGTTCCGTTTTTTCGAATGGAACAGAACCCCATTTTTTCTTCCGTGTAAAAAACGGAAAGGAAGGAAAATCGGATGTCAGCGGTGTCATCCGCTGACATCCGCAGTGCCATATACTGACATTATGTCCGCATATCATCCGCAAACGGATGGGATGATATGCGGGCACGCGGAGCGGATGACAGAAATGTCATCCGCTCCGTGGAAAAAAAAAATGTCCCGCAGCGGACCTTTCACACGGAGCGGCCGTGTGAAAGGACCCTAAGTCTGGGTTATACACAGGAGATACAGATTGTAGAGCACTAAATATTGTGATTTACTAATATGCATTTATTAGAGTATGCTAGTGTGAAGAAGTCATTCACGATTATTGTGGTAGTTTATACACACATAGTGGGCTTGCAAGATTATGCCACATTTTGTTACTTATTTTTTAAATTTTCTTTCAGTTGCATACTTTTTTGGTGATACACTTGTCAGAAAATTTTTCTTTTCACTTTGTACTCTTCTGAGCTTATAACAAAGCTTTTATAGAAAAAAATATACTGTACACTGCTCAAAAAAAATTAAAGGAACACTTTGAAAACACATCAGATTTCAGTTGGGAAAGATCTCATGCTGGATATCTATACTGATATGGACTTGGTAATGTGGGAATGAAAGGATGTCACATCGTTTCATGGAAAAGAAAATTATAAACCTACAGAGGACTGAATTTAAAGACACCCCGAAAATCTAAGTAAAAAGATGAGGCAGCACGCTAGTCCATTTTGCGGACATTTAATTGCAGCAACTCAAAATGGTAGTCAGTAGTTTGTATGGCCCCCACGTGTTTGTATTGTACTGGAAACCCCAAAACTCAAGCCAGATTGAAAAATGTATTTATTTTACAAACATGTAGGTAGAAAGACATGTTTGGAGAGCAATACAGTAACATAGTGTTGGTTTCAAAACAATTGCTCTAACTGGCTAAGGACTTGTAATACTTTTTTTTCAACCTAAGATAGATGGGACTTTCTCTGAAGTTTCATCTGTGTCTCTGATGACATTCAGTGATATGCTAATAGCTGTTCACATAGGCTTGTTACTTCTAGTAGTTTGGCTCCTTGGACAAACAGGTCTTCAAAGGCAGAGATAGCAATCTTTACAGCTGGAGGTGTAAATGGCATGTGAACACAACATCTGTTATGCAATATGACTTCTAACAACATATACATCCAATATATCTGCTTAATCATAAATTCATGTTTGATAATCATAAATACATGTTTAATAAATAAAATGGCTACTCCATTTACCCGATCAGTATGCATGCCTGACAATGTCGGGGCATGGTCCTAATGAAACGACAGATGGTATCCATTCCTTCATCCTCCAGGAACTGGCTGAATACTCTCGCCACACGAGCCTAGGGTCTGACAATGGGTCCAAGGATTTCATCCCAAAATCTAATGGCAGTCAGGGTGCCATTGTCTATCCTGTAGAGGTCTGTGCATCCCTCCATTGATATGCCTTCTCAGACCATCACTGACCCAACACCAAACTGGTCATGCTGAACGATGTTACAGGCAGCATAATGTTCTCCGCAGCTTCTCCAGACCCTTTTACATCTGTAACATGTGCTTAGTGTGAACCTGCTCTCATCTGTGAAAAGCACAGCGCGCCAGTGGCAGGCCTGCCAATTCTAGTGTTCAATCGCAAATGCCAATTGAGCTCCAGGATGCTGGGCAATGAGCACAGGGCCCACTAGAGGATGTCCGGCCCCCACCCTCATGAAGTCTGTTTCAGATTTTTTGGTCAGAGACATTCACACCAGTCATTTTGTAGGGCTCTGGCAGTGATCATCCTGTTCCTCCTTGCACAAAGGAGTAGATACCAGTCCTTCTGATGGGTTAAGGACCTTCTATGGCCCTGCCCAGCTCCCCAAGAGTAACTGCCTGTCTCCTGGAATCTCCTCCATGCTCGTGAGACTGTGCTGGGAGACACAGCAAACATTCTGGCAATGGCATGTATTGATGTGCCATCCTGGAGGAGTTGAACTGTCTGTGCAACCTCAATTGGGTCCAGGTATCACCTCATGCTACCAGTAGTGACACTAAAAACTGAAAGTTGAAAGGATTAAAAGAGGTTCATGGAAGCCAGCCAGCCCCCAGTCTGATGTACTCACCCTCTAGTCTGCCACCAAGCAAGTAGACCTGTCTAACGATATAAATAAAGAACAGGGGTTTAGTTGACACGCATTTGCAAATGCACGTGTAAGCTGCAAGGCCTCTTCACGGCACCCTGTGTTACTTGCAATCCTAACACTGACTATTTTGAGTGTCTCCACAATAGAAGCACATGGCTGCTAATGGATAGATGGGAGACAGGTGGGAGGGAGGCAGCCCAAACCTCCCCAAACCCGCTCACATCTATGACTGGTCTAATATATCATAGCTCTAATAGCTATGTTGTAGCGATGGTACAAAACTGAAAGAGCTATGATATATTAAACCAGTCATAGATGAGAGCGGGTTGGGGGAGGTTTGGGCTGCCTCCCTCCCTCCTGTCTCCCATCTATCCATTAGCAGCCATGTGCTTCCATTGTGGAAACACTCAAAATAGTCAGTGTTAGGACTGCAAGTAACACAGGGTGCCATGTAGAGGCCTTGCAGCTTACACATGCATTTGCAAATGCATGTCAGCTAAACCCCTGTTCTTTATTTATATCGTGAGACAGGTCTACTTGATTTGTTGTAGACTGGAGGGTAAATACATCAGACTGGGGGCTGACTGGCTTCCATGCACATCTTTTAATGCCTTTCAACTTTCAGTTTTTCTGATACAGGGATGGAGACGCTGGGCATTACCTGCTGGTGTCTCACTTAAAGTCCCATATTGTTCATGTAACCAGGGATGGAGGCACGGTGCCTACAGGCTGGTGCCTCATTTAAAGTCCCACCATGCGATTTTCGTGCGTTTTTGGTGGATGCAGTCTGATTTGACCTCAGTTTTTTCATATACAGGGATGGAGACCAATTGCGTGACCTGCTTGTGTCTCATCTAAAGTCCCAAATATTTTATGAAATTAGGGATGGAGGTGTTGTGCCTCATACAAAGTCCCAATCTGTGTTTTATACTGTATCCACCAAGGGGATGGAGGTGTATGCTTCTCAGCTAGTCCCTTTCAGTTTTGTACCATCACTACAACATAGCTATTAGAGCTATGATATATTAGACCAGTCATAGATGGGAGCGGGTTGGGCTGCCTCCCTCCCACCTGTCTCCCATCTATCCATTAGCATCCATGTGCTTCCATTGTGGAGACACTCAAAATAGTCAGTGTTAGGACTGCAAGTAAAACAGGGTGCTGTGTAGAGGCCCTGCAGATTACACATGCGTTTGCAAATGCATGTCAACTCAATCCCTGTTCTTTATTTATATCGTGAGACAGGTCTACTTGGTTGGTGACAGACTGAAGGGTGAGTACATCAGACTGGGGGCTGGCTTCCATGCACCTCTTTTAATCCTATTTTAATCCTTTCAAATTTCAGTTTTTCTGATACAGGGATGGAGATGCTGGGCATTACCTGCTGGTGTCTCACTTAAAGTCCCAAATAGCCTATATTGTACCAGTAGAGACACTGACCCTAGCCCCATGCAAAACTAGAGAAAAACTGTCACAAAAGAGGAGTAAGAAAAATAAAAATAAAAATGCCAGTGGCCTCTACCTGTAAAACCATTCCTGTTTTGGAGGTTGTCTCATTGTTGCCAATCTAGTGCACCTGTTGTTAATTTCAAAGCAACTGAAACTGATTAACAACTCCCTCTGCTACTTAACTGACCAGATCAATATCCCAGGAGTTTAACTGACTTGATACTATACTCTGATTAAAAAGAGTTCCTTACATTTTTTTTTGAGCAGTGTATTATAGCAAGCTTGCAGCAGGCTTGAAAGAACAGTAGATAAGCAGACACCTGGGGGTTAAAAAAACAGTAATAGTGGATATTTTTGGTATTAAGACAGAATGGCAAGAGGCAGTGGCAGCAGCCCTGGGATGATGAGGTTTCCACAGGTTTAACCACTTCCCACCCAAGGAATTACCTGTACGTCCTTGGGTTTCAGTGGTTATACCGGGATGATGCCCTCACCTACAGGCATCATCCCAGTACCATTTTCTTCAGCCAGCGGCCGGCGGCGATGGCTGCCTGGGACAGAGAGAAAGGAACTGACATTGTTCCCCTCCCTATGTAACCCTGGAAAACGGGAGCGACGAGTATTCATCACTTCCGGTTCCGCCCCTTTGTTTACCTAGCCACCAGCGCCCAGAGAAGCAGCCGATAGGACCGATCTCAGTTTCATCGGCAGCATGCTAGGCCAGAGGAGAGATCTGGGGTCTAATAGCAACACACACCATTTTATTCTATAGGGTCTCTGTTAAAAAATATATATATGTTTGGGGGTTCTGAGTAATTTTCTAGCAACAACAAAAAAAAAAAATAAGAAGATTTTACATGTAGAATAGGCTTGGGAAGAAGGTGGTTAAAGATTTACATTTTTTCTAGCAAATTTGTAGCCACTTCTTGGATTCCCAGCATGTTTTGCAGCTTCCCCTCTCCTGCTTACTTTCAATTTATAAGTGCTAAGTATTCCATGGTGCCTACAAGCAGTGATTCCTGTACTGACAGTGACTCTATCTTCTGATACTCCTCCTCCTTGCACCTCTGTAATTCAGAAAGTATGCTCAGTGAAATGTGTGGCACAGCAGTGCCTACTCACAGGGTATAGTCAATATGTGTCACAGAACCCAAGCAAGTAAATGTGTTAGGATCTTCACAAAGTAATTTTACAAACTTAAAGATCGTTCAGAGTAAAAGAAAAAGGCTAGAAATAATTGATCTTCAATGTGGAACTGAGTATATGATATACCTGATGACTGTCACTTTAAGATAACAATGTAATACATATACCTTTTTTTTTTTTCTTGGGACAAACAATGCTTTCTTTTGATGGTTTTGCTTTGCAAAAATGATTTATTATTTAAAATGATTTTATTTTCTATGCAATCTATAAACTGAAAAGAATATTACAAAAAAAAAAAAAAAAGAAGACTTTTACTGTATTAAACTAAAGAAAAGAAAATACATTTTAAAAAGTTTAAATATTAAAGTGGTTTTAAAGGCTGAATTTTTTTTTATTTTAACCTTAATGCATTCTTTGCATTAAGGTAAAAAAAAACTTTTTAAAAAAATGCAGTTCCACCCCCCCCCCCCCAATATTTACTTGAGCCCAATCTTGATCCAGCTATGTGCATGAGAGCAGAGGCTCTCGTAGCTCTCTGCCTCCTCATTGGCTCAGACACAGCAGCAGGAGCAATTGGATCACAATGCTGACTACACTGCTGCTGTCAGCCAAATGTTGTGAAGAGGAAGCGGAGGGAGCAAGCTGTGCTGTGTGTGTCTATGGACACACACAACCCAGCTTAGGTGCGTGCCCACATGGCTTGTTATGGGGCACTCGTAAAAAAAAAAGGATTTAGGATTGCGTTAATAAAATTCCCCCAATATAACTTGTTATATCTCTACATTTACATATTACCAATATCAAAGATTTAATATATTTGTGTGCTGTAAAAAGGACAACAGACTATATAATTAGCAACAATAATCTTTAATTTTATCAACATTCACAGTCCACAAATAATTTGTCAGCAACATCATACATATCATCACAATAGGTTACATACAAAAAAAACTAAACATCTGTAAAAAAACAAAACATTCAGAGCAGCATTTCCAAAATACAATCTCTGTCATTCTTTATCAGCAAAGCCTTTTCACTTAAATACAAAAACCTACAGTTATTAGGTAAAAATAATTAAAGAAAATTCTCCATGATTCATTTTTCTTTGGAAGTTATTTTTAGAAGTCTCTTTGATAAAACATTGTAAAATGCTGCAGAAAATATGCTCTTGAGTAAATCAAATGCAAACTCCATTATCAGAGAGGTTGAATATATATAAAAAAAAAATAATGGAAGTAAGTCTGAGGAGCAAATATTTTATGTTGATGCCTGGTATCACACAGTAAGCCTGGAGATGTGGCAAAATCGATATAATTATGTCAGGGATCTCTAAACTACAACCTGTGAGCCATATCTGGCCTACTACAAGATTTTATCTGGCCCTCAGCTAGGTTCAGTGGCATTTCCCTAATGCCTATGGTCTCTACTTCAGATATAAGGGAGGGTATCTGATGACAGCCTGGATGTAAGGGGGGATTCCCAATGGAGACTTTGATGTATGGGGGCTCTGATGGGGGCCGTGATGTAAGCAAGGACTCTGATGGGAACCCTGATATAAGGGGGACTGTGATGGGAACCCTGATATAGGAGGGGACTCTAATAAAGACCCTGATGTATGAGGGTCTCTAATAGGGACCTAGATGTAAGGGGGAACCTGATGAGGAATTTTTTGGGCTCACAAATTTTTCCGAAACATACAATGCAGTCTTCATATTGAAAAGTATGAAGACCCCTGGCTTATGTGAAAAGGAGGAATCATGATGTATGTACTGTAAGCATTACTGAGAACTAAAAATGAAACTGTAAAGACCCCTTAAATCAAAATAGTCTAGATCAATGATGGCGAACCTTTGCACCCCAGATGTTTTGGAACTACATTTCCCATGATGCTTACCTACACTGCAGAGGGCATGAGCATCATGGGAAATGTAGTTCCAAAACATCTGGGGTGTCACTGCCAAGGTTCACCATCACTGGTCTAGATAGACTAATTTGATGCATTTATAGTAGGATTTTTCATTTTCAATCTGTTCTGTTATGCTTTTTATAAAGAATCACAAACACCTGCATCTCTAGTCCATCTATTCCAATGATTAACTCATGGCAACCAGCTATAAATCATCTTTTGCCGTTAGACAGTTTGAATTAAAGATGAAATGTGGTTGTTATGAGTTACTGCACAATACTGCTCTTTGTTATACCTTTAAATGAGCAGTGTACCACGTACTTGCAACTGCACCTGATCTCTTTATGAAACCTTTACAGGGCAAAATGCTACAGACTTTCAATTTTGGAGCCAAAAACTTGATGTTCCTTAAATAGAATCACTACATATGGGGTCTCAACAGTTTAAAAGAATGTGCAGAGATGTGAGTATAGATGTTTAACAGTCCAACTATCATTAAACGGAACCTGCATTGAGAGAACTATGAGGACTGCCTTTCTGTGTTCTTTCAGAATCACCTGGAACTGGCATCCAAATTAGAAAGCGAATGTGCAGATTCAGATATCCTATTCTGCATACTTTCTACGTCAGTGCCTCTAAAAGTACTGAAGCCAATGGATCAGACCACTAGAATTGTCAGAAGGAAAAGTAAGCAATATTATTCTGTCAGTATAGCTATTCTTTAATCTCTATGACCAGCCTAATGCTACCAGTAGACACATCAGGTGCTGGCAAACTAGTAAAAGTACAGTGCATTTGCAAAGTATTCACAGCGCTTCACTTTTTCCACATTTTATGTTACAGCCTACAATTCTACAAACAATACGCCATGATACTCCATGATAAAAGAAGTTTGTTTGAAATCTTTGTAAATTTAATAAAACTAAAAAACTAAAAAATCACAAATACATAAGTATTCACAGCCTTTGTCATTAGAATCAAATTTGGGCTCAAGTGCATCCTGTTTCCACTAATCATCCTTGAGATGTTTCCACAACTTAATTGGAGTCCACCTGTGGTAAATTCAGTGATTGGACATGATTTGGAAAGACACACACTTGTCCATATAAGGTCCCACAGTTAACAGTGCATGTCAGAGCACAAACTAAGCCATGAAGTCCAATGAATTGTCTGTCGACCTCTGAGACAGGATTTTATTGAGGCACAGATCTGGGGAAGGGTACAGAAAAATGTCTGAATCATTGAAGGTCCCAGTGAGCACAGTGACCTCCAGTATCAGTAAATGGGAGAAGTTTGGGACCACCAGGACTCTTCCTAGAGTAGGCCGCCTGGCCAAACATAGCATTCGGGAAAGAAGAGCTCTAGTGTTTCTCTGTGGAGAGAGGAGAACCTTCCAGAAGAACAACCATCTCTGCAGCACTCCACCAATCAGGCCTGTATGGTAGAGTGACCAGACAGAAGCAACTCCTCAGTAAAAGGCATATGACAGCCCGCCTAGAATTTCCCAAAAGGCATCTGAAGGACTCTCAGGCCATGAGAAACAAAATTCTCTGGTTTGATGAAACAAGGATTGAACTATTTGGCCTAAATGGCAAGCATTGTGTCTGGAGAAAACCAGGCACCGCTCATCACCTGGCCAATACCATCCCTACAGTGAAGCATGGTGGTGGCAGCATCATGCTGTGGGATGTTTTTCAGTGGCAGGAACTGGGAGACTAGTCAGGATCGAGGGAAAGATGAATGCAGCAATGTACAGAGACATCCTTGATGAAAACCTGCCCCAGAGTGCTCTAGACCTCAAACTGGGGCGAAGGTTCATCTACCCAACATGACAATGACCCTAAGCACACAGCCAAGATAACAAAGGAGTGGCTATGAGACACTCTGTGAATGTCCTTGAGTGTGCCCAGCCAGAGCCCAGACTTTAACACCATTGAACATCTCTGGAGAGATCTGAAAATGGCTGCGCACCGACGTTCCCCATCCAACCTGATGGAGCTTGAGAGGTCCTGCAAAGAATAATGGGAGAAACTGCCCAAAAATAGGTGTGCCAAGCTTTTAGCATCATACTCAAAAAGACTTGAGGCTGTAATTGGTGCCAAAGGCGCTTCAACAAAGTATTGAGCAAAGCCTGTGAATACTTATGTAAATGTGATTTTTTTTTTTAATACATTTTCAAAGATTTCACACAATCTTCTTTCATGATGTCATTAAGGGGTATTGTTTGTAGAATTTTGAGGAAAATAATGAATTTAATCCATTTTGGAATAAGGCTGTAACATAACAATATGTGGAAAATAGTGAAGCACTGTGAATACTTTCTGGATGCAATGTACAAAGATCTTATTATATGAAATAATATTCTCTTCTATCTGATGGCTCATTTGCAAACTACACATGTGATGATGTCAGTTTTTATTGAAATGTTGTTTCTATGTACATAAAAAGTACATAATGTTTGAAACTGTTCAGTTGTCTTGATATGTAAAAGTAGGCATGTAAAAAAAATTGTTCACAAACAAAAATATATATTTTTTGGCAATGTTACCTACAAAAAGATATTTGTATGAACAAACATTTGAGTTAAAATCCCCCATTTCCTTAGACAAGTGTCTTGTGTTTATGTGCAGCATTAGGGCCCCTTTCACACGAGCGATCCGATCAGATCCGCCTGTCAGTTTTTTAGGCGGATCTGATCGGATCCTCCATGCATCCCTATGGGGCAGCAGATGTCAGCGGAGACATGTCCACTGACACCCGCTGCCATCCCCATCCGATCCTGTCCGTGAAATCCGGATGGATGGAAACCCTATTTTCCATCCATCCAGGGGATCGGATGAGAGCGGACAGGCGGTCCGCTCTCATCTGATTCCCTCATATAAATGCATGGGGCTCTGACATCTCCCTCTCTGCTCACAGAGCGGAGAGAGAGCTGTCACCTTCCTGCTCAGCGGGGATCTGCGTTTATGATCCCCCTGCTTAGCAACACCGATCCGCCTACAGAGGCGGACCGTGTGAAAGAGCCCTTAGTGTCAAATCCATTTCTATTGGCTGGATCTTAGGTTGAGGAGATAAAATATTGTGCACAGGAGTTTCACATCCACAGTAATAAAAAAAATCAAACTGAAAACGAAGTGATTTGCTGACTTGGGGAATTTCCTTTACGAAAATATGTACAATCTGTATAGAATCATACAATTGGTGAATTATGATTGCCTGGTTTCTCTGAATCTTTGAAGATTAAACAAATCTACTTTCAGATATTCAGGAACAAAAAAGCAAACATTCAATAATCTACAGTTCTTCGAGTGCAGTCATCCATAAATCAAATAAAGTTTTTGTTTGCAAAGTGTTATTTATATACACCATATAAGTAGAACAATGGAGTGTTTGGAAATCAATAAGTGAGGTCAATTTTATAATGCAATATCTTATTTCAAGATTTCAATACCTGGCAATCCCGTAAATTCAAAGGGATCATAAATGTCTTTTTAACTATGAATATTTGTGGTGTATAGGTTTTTGCATATTTTTGTATTGCTGGAATATTATGTGGTACATTGCAAAGTATATTTCCTATTCATATCTATCCCTGCTCTGGAGTAACTTACATTCTGTTGTCTATTAAAGTCACAGAAGCACTCACACATTCACTCTAACTTTGGTTAGAAGTCAATTATTCTAAACTTTTTTTTTTTTTTTTTTCAGGTGAAAGCCAGAACCTGAAGAAAACCAATACAAACAAGGAGGAAATATACAATTTTCATACAGATAGAGTGGATAAAGTGATCATTGAATTTAGTCCTGCAAGATTGCCAGTTACCATGCTGTAGTTGTATGCTTTTTGCTACTTTTTGATGTCTGTGGATGTTCTGTTTCCTGGTATGTTTTTTTTTACCAGTCCTCAGAAATTCCATGTGGAATTTAACTCAGCCCCCAATTTGCTCAAATTACTTCTTTTGTTAACAACAACACAATAATCACACAAAATACTGGATTATTAATAACATAATGTGTTGAGTTACACTTTGATTGCAATGCGATTTAAAAAAATCTTACATTAAAATTGGAAGCTTTTTTTTAAAATTCCTATATAATATTAAAACATCAGTTATACATAAATCTTTTTACGTCTTTATATTTTATAAATTAGTTTACCCAGAGAGTCAAATCACCTGTAGCACACTTGTATATGTGTGTACATATGTGAATACACACGTATATAAATATATAGTTAGATATATACAGACACGCATGCAGACCAGCACGCTCACATTTACACTTTGTTGCTAGGTGTCCATAAATATTATATCATATTAACAATATACAAGATCTTATTGGTCAGGCACAAATATGGGGTTTTATTACTAAATAGTTTTTGGCCTACCTACACTGTACATAATAAAATTAGCAGTCTACAATATCTACTTGCAGTTTCTGTCATTTTACATATGTTTATTTAGCCAGCAGTGGCAGAAAGGTTTAGACCCCATTCACACTAGCGCAACTTGTCAGGCGAGTTGGTCGCCTGACAAGTCGCGGTGGGTCGCCTGCCATTGATTAGCACGGGACCCGTTCTAATAGAAGCGACACAAGTCGCTCCGACTTAGAAAAAGGGTCCTGTACTACTTTGGGGCGACCTGGAGGCGACTTGCATTGACTTCAATTATATGAAGTCCGTGCATGTCGCGCCGAGGTCGCGGTGCACCGCGACTTCAGAGGTCGCCCCAGCAAGTCGTGTCGCCCCTGTGTGAATGGGCTCTTAATAACCTAATTGCTAAATAGTAAAGTCTTTTCACTATTTTAAAGGCATCTTCCATTTTAAAGCCCAACTGAACTGTCAATGTAAATCATCCAAATATTTTGAAGGTGCGTCAAGCAAGAAGCGTTCAAAGTCATATTGTTTTCTTTAAAAAGCAGCCACAGCCTTAGTAGAAAAGCCTGTATCCTACCAGCATGCTGCAGAGTGTGATCATTTCCCTTTGTGTGGAAGCAGTGAACTCTCTGCAGAGATGCTTCCATGCAGTCAGCAATGATTCCAACTCTGCGGCTGCTGAAAGGGGGCAGGCTTTTCTACTCACACTGTGGCTGCTTTAGAAAAAAAAAAAAAAAACATAAGACACTAAACACCTTTTTCTTTTGATTCACCTAGAATGTATTTAGCAGATTTAAAATACATTTATTCAATTTGTGCTACCATAATTATATAAGGCGGTATCTGCGATTTGAGCAGTAAAATGCATTACATACCTGGACAAAACTCTGCTCATGAATGTATCAATGCTTTGTCTATGTATTACTGTGTTGATAGCATACAGGTCAGTCAACATGTTAAAAAACATATTTGTAAAAATTCTAACAAAAAAAAAAAGACTTAATGGAAACAATTGAGAGGGAGATCCCAGTGAGTTCCACTGGCACCTTAATGTTTCAAGGATGAGCATTTTATTTCTCCCCTATTCATTCTAACAGGGTGATGTTCCTGCCTATAGTCACCCAAAGAAAGTCAGCGGCTAGGTTCACACTAATATGGTGATTTGAGTTTTCTAGTGCGATTTCAAGTATCATCTCTAGAGTGCGTTGATGTAGCGATACCAATGCGTTTTGCATGCAATTTGTCTACAGGCGTGATTTGGATTTATGTCCTGGTCTCTCTCTCTCTTGCACGCACTAGATTCCCCTTATTTTTGACATGTGATTTACATTGAAGTCTATGGCACCACTCTAAAGACGCACAGGATACTTTTTAAAACGCATCACATTCACACTTTATATGTGTGAACAGCCTCCATAGAAAATCATGTTATTTTGTCATGCGATTCCATGGGTTCTGAAACGCATCCAAAATAGCATCAGTGTGAACTAGGGCATGTGATCTCTGAGATTCCTTTTGGGATCTGACCACATAAATGCATTTAGGTGTATGGAGTAATTAACAATGTTTTTATGTGCTCCACAGTAGGAAACGCTAAGGCCTTGGACCTCTTTAAACTTTAAAGAGGACTTTCGCCCTCACAACTTAATTTAGATCACTGTATTCCCCCCCGCCCCCTCTCATTCAATTTAAAATTATTACCTTTTTTTTTCACATTGCCACACTTCCTCTATTCTTGCCTAGGTGAGAATGACATTTGCAGCATCTGCAGCCTCGTGGGATACCCACGTCATGCACCCCAGGAGGCCGCAGGGAATCTACTGTACATGTGTGGCATTCAGTCATTCGAAGGCTGGCTATCTCTTATTGGTTTTTGCAGCTGGCCCCCAGATGATGCAGTGTAGTACATTGGCGTCATCAGGACGCTGTCTCTGAGAAACCTGATGACATCAACAAAGAAGATAGTGGAGCAGGACCCCATATTCTGCAGCAGCACAACAGATCCCTACAGGACACTGCTGAATTGCTGGGTGTGTAAGTATGTTCTGTGCATGACCCAACAAGAAAAGTAAGGGGGAAACAGTGGGGGGCAAGTGAAGTTCCTTTTTAAGTTCAATAAAATAGGTAAAAGAATACTTCTTTATGTAGTGAGAGGTAATTTTGAAGGTTCTATTCCTTCCCCATCTCCATAAGAAATTTGAAAAGGTCCATTTGTGTTTTCCTTAATATGCTAAAAAATGTAACATAGCAAGTTCATTATACAATGATGAAACGTTATCTTAGCTGAAAATATTGCTGCTGCTGTCTAATAAAAATCAGATCTGAAGAAAATAGCAAATAACAAAGTATCTCATTAGCATCTAAAATAGTCTGCTCTTTACCCGTTTACATCTCTTTGCTTTTAAGATGGAGAATTTTTGGACAAAGTCCATTCACAGCTACAAGTGCTTCTAAACAGTACAGAATTCACACAGGAAGCATGAAAAAAGTGCTACATGATGAGGTCATTCCCTGAAAACAGACAGAAACTGAATGATAAAACTCTTATGACAGGGTCGTTTTTTTGTACCCTGCAAGCATTTTTTCTAACAGTTACTGTAAAAATAGTAGTACCAACTCAGACCTACAAAGGCAAGTGACAGAATAAAATTGAACATATCCCTAAAGTGCACCTGTGCCCAGACTTTGAACATTATTGTATTTACATATTCTTAACAAGAAATAATAAGCTTTAAAATACTCCATTGCTGACCTCTGTAGCTGCTTGTACTGTGAAGTAATTTGTCCGCAAAGATCACAAAAAAGCCTGCATTTACATTATATTAAAATGCGGACTAGCTGCCAAGATTCTGCTTCCACAGAAAGTAAACGGGAAAGATGCAGTGATTTTACTGCCCCTGTTGTAAATTTCAAAGATGAATGCATATAGCTACAGGCATGAATGAAGGCTTGGTTTAATGCACCTTTGCTGCGTGTTCAAAATATGTAAATACTTTAACGGGCATAGTCTGGGCACAATTTCACTTTAAAAAGACCCTGCTAAAATTGCTAGGCATTTTTTCCACAGTGGGGACATCATTTCTGTAAAAAAAAAAGTGGGATGTTACTTTTTGTCACATGACTTATACATTCTGAAAGTATTTCATGGAATTGAATAGCAAAGGCTGGGGTTCATCTTATACAAGAAGGCTGGTATTTACCAAAACTAAATACATCATACAAAATAATATATTATTCATCTTCTGTAAAAATAGAGATTGCTTTATACAAGTATTCCATTACCTGTATAAACGTACTTCGGTTATAAATATTTGACCAGAAATTTCTCAGTGTCCCCAATACAAAGGTAAAGGTCAATCATTTTCGAGGTTCCCAGTTTATCATATGATATCCGCTGTCTCTTTTGAAGAGTACATTTTTTTAGGGCTTATGCACATGGTTAATTAGGGCTGTACATCACCCTCATTAGCGTATTTCTACTGATGGTTGGCGAGTAAGACCAAGTGTTTCCAAATATGCTGATTTGGGTGTTGTATGGCCTCATGTGCATGAACCTTTAAGGGTTCTTTAACAAATACATTGATACACTTGGGGCACAGACATGAAAAGTTGTCTGGAGTTCATTATTGCCAGGATTCCAAGAATGGATACAATGAAATTAGAGAGTGAATTTTCCCATGGTGTAAGACAACCATGAGGTTTCACAAACCTCTATGGTGCCATATTGTATAATTTCACAATGAGTTTGTTAAACTCATAGTTTAAAACATTTCATGTTTTGTATCCTGATGAACAGCTTTTTTCTTTTTACCTAAATCTAAGCTATATGGTTCTGATAAAAGTGCACATAACACTTCTGAAGGCCAGGGATGTTTTAAGCAGGATGAAGGCAACCATCCAATGTAATAACTAATATGAATGTATCTCGAAAGTCCTACTGTACTTTTATAAATATTAGTTAACTGAAAAACAGGTAAGAAATAGAAATCATCAAAAAAATGTCTGGAGAAAGAAAGAACAAATGTATATAAAAAGAGAAAATTTATCTAAACAAAATCTGTGCATAGACCATGAATGAGTGTGCAGGCAGGTGTCTATTTGGTGGGTTACCATTAGTTAGACAGTATGGGCTGCCCAGGTGGGGAAGGGTTAATTCTGAGTCTGCCGGTTTCCCGGGCATTTTGGGTTCTGCCCTCCACCCTGTACTGCATATAAATCAAGGGGAAGGTTGGGCTCAGAGAGAGAGAGTGGAACCTCATGGCAAGAGAAGATGGTCATGTCCAGATGAAGATTTAACCCGGAACCATCCTAGACTACCCCCCTAAGAGAAAGCATCTACAAAGTCTTTGCCAATTGTGGACTAGTACCTGTAAACTTGTACTATGTGTTTGTGATGCCAGAAGTAAAGCAAACTGCTTTAAGCCTGGTTTGAAGTTATTCAAAGGGGTGCATGGTGGTACGTGGCCTATCAGAAGAACAGGGCTTGTTAAGCACACACGGGGTGCAAGAGGAAGATTTAACCCTGCAGAAGAGTCAGAAGGCATGTAGTTGCCATGGGTAACCATGAACTGGTGGGAAATGACTAGCAGCCAGGCAGGGAGAAGCAGTGCCAGGCTTGGATGACAGGTCCTCTGATATAGAGGGAATCAGTGTTCCGCCTCCCTCCAAACAGTAACTGGGACCGAACCCAGGGTTCAGAGGCCACATGCATCCAGCATGGAATGGGAGAGTGAAGGAGATAATAAACCCTTTCATGATGACCGTACACAAATATGCGGCCCCACTGGACTGGGCTTTTTTCCGTGGGACCACCTCTTTGCGTATCTCCCTTTCTGCTGGGAGTACGCCACGCTATCAACACAGAGACCAGGGTCTCACCGAGAGTCCCAGGCCCCGTTCTAACGATCGGGACCCGGAATGATTGATTCTGGGCCACATGATCGCTGTGATAGGCTCTGATTGGCTATAACAGTGATCAGTCACTGTGAAGCCTGCCTCTGTGTTTTCCCTCCCTATGAATGGACGAGACAGATACATTGCATCTGTCTCGTCTATTCACAGAGACAGAAAACACGGGAGAGGGCTTCACAGTGACTGATGTGACTGACGCATTAGCAGTAGAGAACTGGCTGTTAAGCCGCAAGGCTTCATTGCTGGTTTCCCTTACTCAAAATGGTGGCGGAAGCACCTGAGAGCGAATTGAAAAATAGGCTTGGGTGTGAAAACACCACTGAATTAGTGGACAGGTAAGTGTATGTGAATGTAAGTGTAATGTAAACAATGCAAGACAGCTCTGCTGTCAGAGAGGCAGGCAAAGATCGTGTAAGTCAGCTAAACTAAATCACCGGTCTCTCAGAGTTCAATCCACCCCCCGCACCCCTTCCCTGCCAGTGTCATTTTTCTATTTTTTTTTGGTGGAGGATGCGGGTATTGAGTCATTTTTTATAGTAACAGTGCACTGATTACTGTATTAATGTAACTGGTGCCCACAAAGTGTCACTTAGTGCCAGATTTTTCCGCCGCAATGTTGCAGTTCCGATAAAAATCACTGATCGCCGCCATTACTAATAAAAAAAATAAAAGTCCATAAATCTATCCTGTAGTTTGTAAATGCTATAACTTGCACAAACCAATTATTATACGCTTTTTTTTGGATTTGTTATACCAAAAATATGTAGCAGAATACAAATTGGCCTAAACTGATATAAAAATTAGATTTTTAATTTTTTTTTTATTGGGAATGTTTTATAGCAGAAAGTAGAAAATATTGGTGTTTTTTCAAAATTGACGCACTTTTTTTTTGTCTATAGCACGAAAACAAAAAACCGAGGTGATCAAATACCACCAAAAGAAAGCTCTATTTGTGGGGAAAAAAGGAAATACATTTTTTTTGGGATACATCGTCGCACGACCGCGCAATTGTCAGTTAAAGCAATACAGTGCCGAATTGCAAAAAATGGCCTGGTCATTAAGGGGGTAAAACCTTCTGGGGCTGAAGTAGTTAATGTTGACTTCCATACGAACGTGGCCACATTTGGTCCCGGGCATTGATGAGCGCATGCACGGGAGGAGAGAAGAGGTGAGGTGAACTATGTGAAGTGGACCCCACCAAGCCCACAAGCGGTTAGAATCTATATAAACCTTTGTATTCATTCTTTATGGTTTTCTGGCTTTGGAAGACCAGTTTACATGTAAACAAGCAGTTCTCAATTTCCCAAACAAATTAGATGTATGTGCCCCACTATCTAGGTTTCCGGATTTAGTGTAGTACTATAGACAGCAGTAAAGTCCAGATTTTGTCAAAAATTGCAAAAACAGTACTTCAGGATGCATATGTCAGCTCTTAGCTCAGTTTTCATCTTAACAAATGCTAGGTGTGCTGCATTAGAACAGCAGCAGAGTGGAGTTTTTATCTTTTATGGTATATAAAACACGCAAAACAGCAAATGACTACTGAGCAGACCTGTAAACATATGCAAGTGTTGCTGACTGTTTAGAGTATTTTTATTCTTATAACAAAGAATTGAGAGTATTCCAAGCGGACTATGGTGCTGTGTTATGCCAATTTAGATAGATAAAGGATTAGATGAACTTTTTCTTTAGGCATGGTTTTAACTGCTTTCCTTGCCTCTGCAGCCTAAACATATTGAAAGAGCAGCATAATTGGTGCAAACCCATCTTCATGAAAACAGCAGTACTATCTCAGAGTGGGGAATCTCAGTGGATGCAGTAAGCAAACAAGGCACATAACGTTAACCCCATTCCCTATAATATATATTACATGAACTTATGTTCAAATATTTTATTTCACTCTATTTGCACCATTTGAGGTTTCTCAGTGTCACATTTTTCTGCAATAAAATAAATTCATTTTGATTAAGGCTTGCGTAACATTTTTTTTGTAAAACATAAAACTGTAGCAGATGATCACCAATACAAAGCTATACCTGACCGATTATATTATGACACATCTAAGCCACTTCGACTATATTTTTAAAAAATGTTCTCCACTAAACTGTAAATTGCTCATTATTTCAGCCATTACTTCATGACAACAATTTCAATTGTGAAATTGACAGAATTCAGATCTATTCTGTAAATGTCTCTGACTGGTCCTAATGTCCATACAGCAATAAACATAAATATACTGTCATGTGCACTGAGCTGATGTCAAGGGTGTGAGGTGATACCGGTTTCAAGAGATATGACAGCTGGAATTAGGGGAAATCTGTAGTTTAGTAGAGAAACGTCATCTGCAGTCGATAAAAGCGTAGCTGATGTACCAATTAGTGAACCAATATTTTCTTTAAAGACTAGGAACATGAAAATAATAATTATCTTTCTGTAGATTTAATCACATCAAATACACTATGCTACAATAAAGTTAGCTGGAAATAGGGTGAACATACAGTATAGTGGCAGAGTAGCCAGGATGATATGTCTGCAAATCAGGGTACTCTAAAAATCTTGGAATGTACTAGGATTCTTCCCTGGTTGCGTAGGCAAGTAATATAATATGTTTCCCTGTGGTAAGACATCTGCAACCAGAGAATCTCACAGTAAAGAACATCAACACAAGTCTACTAACTCATGTGCATAAAGTATTTGAGTTAAATACATTTTGGAAATGGTTTTCAGAAGAGGCTAATTGCCATAATACAAGCAGGCCCCTTGCTTTACTTTCCCTTGTATTGACACTGACAGTACAGTACATTTGGCATCAGACTCACTGCAAACTAATAAGATTTTAATACTCAAACATTTTTTCATAACTGCAGGAGTCTCTGGCAGTGGAGGAGGAAAGTCACTGGGTGCCCTGTAGTTGCTTTAGAATATACTCTGTCGTCTGTTTCTTCCACGCCCTGTTAAAAAAAAAAGCGAGCTTTAGTTAAAAAAACAAAATAGAAACAAACAAAAAAAAAAAAAAAACGAAGAGCCATGGAAGAAAAACTGTTTTTTTTGTAAAAGCTTACCATAAAATCCTTTTCTCTGAAGTTCATCAACAGACGCAGCTCCTTGTCTTCATGACTCATAGGGTTATGTTCCTCCTTCTAGGAATAGGCACTAGGCAGGAAAAAAACTTAACCACGCCTATGGGAGCTGTCCCTGCAGGCATAAACCCTCAGACTCTGCTATCATCAAACAGTTTAGTTGCAAGCAGTGTTTAGAAGACAAAAAAAAACAAACCTCAGAAGTAGAGGGGCGGGTGCTGCGTCTGTCGATGAACTTCTGAGAACGGTCAGTTCTTACAAAAATCCAGTTTTCTCTATCGTTCATCGACAGATGCAGCTCCTTATCTTCATGACTCATAGCGATGTCCCAAAGCAGTATAATCATGAGGGGTGGGAAACAACGCAGAAACAAAACGTAAGTCCCCAATGGCTAAACTTAGCCAACCAGGTAACATGGAGCTCAACTAGGAACAACTTGATCTCACCCGGAAAAAATTGAACCCCCAAAGAGAAACTAAACAGAGTTTCCTTTTAAACTGCAGCCTGAAAATCCTTGCGGCCAAAAGAAGTATCCGCGGATGCCAACACATCTACCTTGTAGAATTTTGTGAACGCATGCACAGATGACTAAGTTGCCGCCTTGCAAACTTGTATCACCGACACCTAAAGGCGAAAAGCCCAAGAGGCACTCAGCGCTCTTGTAGAATGAGCCTTCACTGGGAAAGGAGGAACCTGACCCCTCAGTGAATAAGCCTGTACCACCGTCTACCTGATCCATCTGGAAATGGTCGCAGCAGACGCAGCCAATCCCTTACGAGGTCCATCAGTAAGGACAAAAAGAGCGTCTGATTTTCTAAAGGACTAGGTATACACTGATCACCCGAACCACATCCAAAGAATGCAAGGCATACTTCTTAGAATGCTGAGGTTTAGGGCAAAGTGAAGGCAACACAATGTCTTCATTTACATGAAAATCAGAAACCACCTTAGGAAGGAATGACTGATTAGGTCGAAGTACCACCTTATCCCTGTCTACCACCAGATAAGGTGAGCGGCAAGATAATGCCATCAATTCAGATACCCTGTGGGCAGAAGCGATCACCACCAAAAAGGCAACCTTCTGAGACAAAGAAAGCAGTGACATCTCCCAATTTTTTTCAAAAGGAAGCTTTTGAAGAACAGATAACACCAGATTTAGATCCCACGAGGATCGCCTCGGAGGAGCCATATGGCGCACTCCCTGGATAAAAGTCCGGATTAGGACATGCGTGGCTAACGGGCGTTGAAAAAATATAGCCAAAGCTGAAACTTGGCCTTTAAAAGTACCCAAAGACAACCGCTGTTCAACCCCTTTCTGCAAAAAAGCCGAAACCCTATCGATCGTAAACAAGCGAGAGTGCACCTTCAGCGATTCACACCATGAAATGGACGATTTCCACGTACGATGGTAGATCTTCCTGGAGGTTGACTTCCTAGCCTTCAAGAGTGTAGGAATCACAGAGTCAGAAAGACCCCTATGTCTCCACACCTGACTTTCAACAGCCATGCCGTTAAAGCCAGCGACCTTGAGACAGCAGATCTTCCCTGAGAAGAAGTCTCCAAGGGGTATCGGCGACCAACCTTATCAGGTCTGCGTACCAAGACCGGCAACGCCAGTCTGGAGCCACCAGAAGGACCGGAATGTTTTCCACCTTTATTCTGCACAGAAGCCTCAGCAGGGGTTTCAATAGGGGAAATGCATAAATCAGCCGATATCGACCCCAAGGAGCCACCAGTGTGTCTGTGGCGTTGGCCAGAGGATCTCGAGACCTGGCTAAGAATCTCTGCATCTTCTTGTTGAGGCGAGAGGCAAACAGATCGACCTCAGGTGTCCCCCACCCAACACACAGGAGGCGGAACACCTCTGGGTGTAGGGACCACTCCCCTTGAACCAACACCTGACGACTCAGGTAATCCGCCTGGCAGTTTTACACACCTGGAATGTGTACAGCAGAGAGGGCTGGCACAAAGCTTTCCAGTCAGGCCAGAATGTCGGCCACCTTCTTGGCCGCGAAGACACTCTTGGTGCCCCCCCTGGTGACTGTTGTAAGCCACAGCCATGGCGTTGTCTGATTGAATATGAAGCAGACAACCTTTCAGACGAGTCACGCAATGACTCAGACAAAGCTTTACTGCTCTGAGCTCCAAAACATTTATCGGAAGTTTTGACTCTTCCATCGTCCGGGTACCCTGGGCACAGAGATTCCCCGGCACCCAGCTCCAGCCCGACAGGCTGGCATCCGTGGTTACCACAGTCCAAAACAATGGAAGGAAGGACTTGCCCTGGTACAGTGCTGGAGACTGAATCCACCACAACAAAGCAGATCTTGTGTTGTGGCTCAACCGAATCACAGAATCCAAGGACTTTGGATCCTTGTTCAAGTTTACAAGAATCTCTCTTTGCAAAGACCTTGTAAGGAACTGAGCAAACAGAAACGCCTTGAAGGTCGATACCATCAGACCCAAGGCTGGCATGCAAACTCGTAGAGAGGACAGATTGTTTTCCAACAACAACTGAATCGCCCCCTGCAATTTTTGCAGCTTGTCCGGGGGAAGAATAACCCTCGCCAAGGCTGAATCCAGAGTCAAGCCCAGGTAATCCAGTCTCAGAACCGGAGTCAGCGCGGATTTCCTGAAATTGATGTTCCAACCGAACTCCTGCAGGGTTCTGACCGTGATCATCAGATCCCCCAACAAGGCACAAACTTTCCCTGTTGCAGCTCAGACCGAAGTCCCAGCAGGGAGCTAGGTCCTATTCCTAACACTAGGCAGAAAAAAACTGTTTGATGATAGCAGAGTCTGAGGGGTTATGCCTGCAGGGACAGCCCCCACAGGCGTGGTTAAGTTTTTTCCTGCCTAGTGCCTATTCCTAGAAGGAGCATAACCCTCTGAGTCATGAAGATAAGAAGCAGCATCTGTCGATGAACGATAGAGAAAAGACCAAATGGTCCATCAAGTCTTTTTGTTTTGTTTTTTCTATTTTATCCTTTTTGTCTGAGTATAGATTGTTTTTCTCAAACATGTTTAAATTCACTTACTGTTGTTGTTGACTGACTCCGAACCTGTGCTGGAAGCCTGTTCAAGCAGCAACTACTCTTTTAGTAAAAAAATGAGTTTCAGGTCATGTCCTGGTGATGTTCTTTCAAATTGAAACTACCGCGCTCATGACCTTATACAAACCCTTAATATGTACAGTGCATTGTGAAAGTATTCGGCCCTCTTGAACTTTTCTACCTTTTGCCACATTTCAGGCTTCAAACATAAAGATATAAAACTGTAATTTTTTATGAAGAATCAACAACAAGTGGGACACAATCATGAAGTGGAACGAAATTTATTGGATATTTCAAACTTTGTTAACAAATAAAAAAATGGAAAAATTGGGCGTGCAAAATTATTCAGCCCCTTTACTTTCAGTGCAGCAAACTCTCTCCAGAAGTTCAGTGAGGATCTCTGAATGATCCAATGTTGACCTAAATGACTAATGATGATAAATAGAATCCACCTGTGTGTAATCAAGTCTCCGTATAAATGCATCTGCACTGTGATAGTCTCAGAGGTCCATTTAAAGCGCAGAGAGCATCATGAAGAACAAGGAACACACCAGGCAGGTCCGAGATACTGTTGTGGAGAAGTTTAAAGCCGGATTTGGATACAAAAAGATTTCCCAAGCTTTAAACATCCCAAGGAGCACTGTGCAAGCGATATAGAAGGAGTATGAGACCACTGCAAATCTACGAAGACCTGGCCGTCCCTCTAAACTTGCAGCTCATACAAGGAGAAGACTGATCAGAGATGCAGCCAAGAGGCCCATGATCACTCTGGATGAACTGCAGAGATCTACAGCTGAGGTGGGAGACTCTGTCCATAGGACAACAATCAGTCCTATACTGCACAAATCTGGCCTTTATGGAAGAGTGGCAAGAAGAAAGCCATTTCTTAAAGATATCCATAAAAAGTGTCCTTTAAAGTTTGTCACAAGCCATCTGGGAGACACACCAAACATGTGGAAGAAGGTGCTCTGGTCAGATGAAACCAAAATCAAACTTTTTGACAACAATGCAAAACGTTATGTTTCGCGTAAAAGCAACACAGCTCATCACCCTGAACACACCATCCCCACTGTCAAACATGGTGGTGGCAGCATCATGGTTTGGGCCTGCTTTTCTTCAGCAGGGACAGGGAAGATGGTTAAAATTGATGGGAAGATGGATGGAGCCAAATACAGGACCATTCTGGACGAAAACCTGATGGAGTCTGCAAAAGTCCTGAGACTGGGATGGAGATTTGTCTTCCAACAAGACAATGATCCAAAACATAAAGCAAAATCTAGAATGGAATGGTTCACAAATAAACATATCCAGGTGTTAGAATGGCCAAGTCAAAGTCCAGACCTGAATCCAATCAAGAATCTGTGGAAATAACTGAAAACTGCTGTTCACAAACACTCTCCATCCAACCTCACTGAGCTTGAGCTGTTTTGCAAGGAGGAATGGGCAAAAATTCCAGTCTCTCGATGTGCAAAACTGATAGAGACATACCCCAAGCGACTTACAGAAGTAATCACAGCAAAAGGTGGCGCTACAAAGTATTAACTTAAGGGGGCTGAATAATTTTGCACGCCTAATTTTTCAGTTTTTTATTTGTTAAAAAAGTTTGAAATATCCAATAAATTTCGTTCCACTTCATGATTGTGTCCCATATGTTGTTGATTCTTCACAAACAATTACAGTTTTATATCTTTATGTTTGAAGCCTGAAATGTGGCAAAAGGTCGAAAAGTTCAAGGGGGCCGAATACTTTCACAATGCACTGTATATTCTCCCAAGCTTCTCCCATCCCCTGGAATTCTCTACCCCCATCTGTCCGACTATCTCCAACTTTGTCTACTTTCAGACGATCCCTGAAAACACATCTCTTCAGAGAAACCTATCTGGCAACCACCTAACAACTGTACTCTTATTTTCTCCATCAGCCCATCCCCCACAGTTATTACCTCTTGTATCTCTTGACCACCCCTCTTAGATTGTAAGCTCTAAGGAGCAGGGTCCTCTGATTCCTACTGTATTAAAGTGTATTGTATTTGTAGTGTCTACCCTCAAGTTGTAAAGCGCTGCGGAAACTGTCAGCGCTATATAAATACTATATAATAATAATAATATACAAACTGTTGTAATTCCTACACCTTTCACCTGATTTGGATGTAAATACCCTCAAATTAAAGCTGAAAGTTAAAGTACATCTTGTTTGTGTCATTTCAAATCCATTGTGGTGGTGTATAGAGTCAAAACGATTACAATTGTTTGATCCCAATATTTATGGACTTGACTGTATATAGGCACATGGATACAACCATAATGGCTCATTACATCTAGTAAAACATGCACATTATTTAATGTAAATTTATTTTTAACAACTGAGAATGGATTTAAAAAAAAAACAGAATGCACATAACCTTATGTACAAGTTAACAAATGTTTGTTTTTCTGACTAGACCCCTTTTTTAGGTAATAGTTGTATCAAATGGAAAATACATACTTTTACACCCCGTCACACCGATTGCGACATTGAAATCGTGTTCTCATGCTTCCATTGTCAACATAAAATCATATATTGAATAAAATGAAAAACATTGTTCACATTAGCAATGCTTAGAAGAGCGATAATTCTCCTCTTATTTAAATGATTAAAGTCCTTTGTCCATTCAGCCACATGCTTAAATGATAAAAAAACTTTAGCCAGGGAGTGTGAGAGATGATTGCTTGGTGAAAATCAGTGTGATTGAAGGAAGGATTCAATACAGCTCTGAAGTTCACACTGGGCTGGTAGTGGAGGAGGAGCAGCGGACGAACCCAGAAGGGATGATCTGAAATGTTAATAACAAAAGCCCATTTTTGATTGATTTCTGGTGAATGTTTAATACCTAGGGGAGAGGTCGCATGAGGTGTAGTGATGGAAAGATCCTTCTGAATCGTTTGAACATACCTTGTTTCACCATTCACACTCCCTGGCTAAAGTTTTTTTTATCATTTAAGCATGTGGCTAATTGGATAAAGGACTTTAATGATTTAAATAAGAGGAGAATTATCACTCTCCTAAGGGCTGCTAATTTGAACATTGTTTTTCATTTTATTCAATATTTAATTTTATGTTGACAATGGAAGCATGAGTATATGGTCTTACATTTTATAGCAGCAGCTAGTATATTAATCTTGCAAGTAACATTGTATCATCCTAAGCGCTGGGTGAAAGAGAATACAGTAAACCCCCTCCATTGCGGGGGTTACGTTCCGGACCCAGCCGCGAAAAGTGAAAATCCGCGAAATAGAAAAACCCTATTAAAATGCATTGTAGGCATGTTTTTTTTACTGTCACTGTACGTGTAAAAGCATTTTAAGGTCTTTAAACACACTTTTAAAACAATAGAAACTCATTTAAACACACAAAAGATACTGAGAGACATAGCAAGAGCTATGGAAAACACAAAAATATTTAATTTTTAATGATTTATATAGTAAAATAACATTACAAAAAAAAAAAACGCAATATTCCGGGACCGCAAAAACTGAACTGCGATGGAGCGGGGGTTTACTGTATTTGTTTTTGTACAGACCAGTCACTTTCCTTTTGTATTATTGAAATCGTGTTTCTTCACTTGAAATAGCATGATTTCAAAGTAGCATTTTAGTGCTACTTCAGGTGCGACTTGGAAGACATCCATGCCACTTCATTGACAAATGTCTATGCACTTCACACCTAAACTTGGAAAAAGTAGTGTAGGAAGTACTTTAAAAATGGCTGCGACTCTGATTTGACTGCCCCCGTTGTGGACAATAGGGTGCGACTTGTCCTCTGATTTGAAAGTGTCAAATCGAATGACAAGTCGCACCAGTGTGACCAGGGGCTTCATGTAGAGTATATAAAGCTGAGATTTAAGGGCCCATTCATACCAGAGCTAGATAAAGTAGAAGTTTTTTGTATTACTAGCTGTGTTATTAGGAAATAACAGTTCACAAGATATAAGCTTCAGTTTATCAAGCTGTAGCACACATATCAATCATTATTTTCAGACACCCAACCTATCTGCAGCTGTTTTTGATGGAAATAACAATTGCTATGTTTAAGCAATATTAAACCCAAAAGTAAACATTTATTATATTGCAGCTTATTAATTCTTAGATGGTGATAGCTGCATTCGTTTTCTCTTTTAGGCTTTCTTTCTTTGATATTTACCTGGTGATATGCCCAGTAAGTCTATTGTTTTTCAAAAGAACAAGCCCTCCTGCAGATATATGTAAACCATTCAATACAGACGGGGGTATTTATAATGATACGTTTTATGTAAAACCTTTATCCCAAAATTAAAATAATGGTATGCTGTACAGTGGGGATCGAAAGTTTGGGCATCCCAGGTAAAAATTTGTATTAATGTGCATAGGAAGCCAAGGAAAGATGGAAAAATCTCTAAAAGGCATCACATTACAGATTAGACATTCTTATAATATGTCAACAAAAGTTGGATTTTATTTCCATCATTTACACTTTCAAAATAACAGAAAACAAAAAAATGGCATCTGCAAAAGTTTTGGCACCCTGCAGAGTTAATATCTTTGACAAGTATCACAGCTTGTAAACACTTTTTGTAGCCAGCCAAGAGTCTTTCAATCCTTGTTTGAGGTATCTTTGCCCATTCTTCCTTACAAAAGTCTTCCAGTTCTTTGAGATTTCTGTGCTGTCTGTCACGCACTGCTCTTTTAAGGTTTATCCATAGATTTTCAATTATGTTGAGGTCAGGAGATTGTGAAGGCCATGGCAAAACCTTCAGCTTACGCCTCTTGATGTAATCCCCTGTGGATTTCGAGGTGTGTTTAGGATCATTATCCATTTGTAGAAGCCATCCTCTCTTTAACTTCAGCTTTTTCACAGATGGCATCAAGTTACCATCCAAAATTTGCTGAAATTTTATTGAATCCATTTTTCCTTCTACTCGTGAGATGTTCCCTGTGCCACTTGGTACAATACAACCCCAAAGCATGATTGATCCACCCCCATGCTTAACAGTTGGACAGAGGCTCCTTTCATTCAATTCTGTGCCCCTTCTTCTCCAAACGTATCTTTGCTCATTCTGGCAAAAATGTTCAATTTTAACCTCATCGGTCCACAGAACTTGTTTCCAAAATGCATCAGGCTTGTCTATATGTTCATTTGCAAAGTTCAAACGCTGATTTTTGTGGTGAGGACGTAGAAGAGGTTTTCTTCTGATGACTCTTCCATGAAGACCATATTTGTACCAGTATCTCTTTATAGTGGAATAGTGTACCACAACTCCAGTGTCTGCCAGATCTTTCTGGAGGGATCGTGCAGTCAAACGTGGGTTTTCAATTGTTTTTCTCACCATCTTGCGAGCTGTTCTGTCTGATATTTTTCTTGGTCTTCCAGATCTTGCTTTAACTTCCACTGTTCCTGATGATTGCCATTTCTTAATTACATTCCGAACAGAGGATATTGACATCTTAAAAAGCTTTGCTATCTTCTTATAGCCTTCTCCAGCTTTGCGAGTGTCAACTATTTTCAGTTTCAGTTTTCTAGACAACTGCTTAGAAGATCCCATGGTGCTGATTGTTGGGGCAAGGTCAGATGAGTCTGGGCATTTAAAACCTTTGAGATTGACATCACCTGGTCTTCCCAGACAATGACTGAGAACAATCCATGACACTGGCAGGTCTCAGCCTTGCAAAGGGGGCAGTGCATGCTATAAATTCTGCAGGGTGCCCAAACTTTTGCAGACGCCATTTTTTTGTTTTCTGTAATTCTGAAAGTGTCAATGATGGAAATAAAATCTTACTTTTGTTGACATATATTATAAGAATGTCTAATCTGTAATTTGATACCTTTTGGAGATTTTTCCATCTTTCCTTGGCTTCTTTATGCACATTAATACCAATTTTTACCTGGGGTGCCCAAACTTTCAATCCCCACTGTAACTGTTTATAAAGTGTTAGCTGGAGTTAGGCTTTGATTTGAAAAATCTGTCCAAAGGTGCCCCCTGTGCTCATTCATCCATATTAGGGAATTCTAATACAGGCAGGGTGTTACTGACAGGAGCACTAGGTAAAAACTGAGGACAAAAAAGCTTAAAAAAAAGAAAGCTAATGCAGCCACCACATCTAATATTTGGTAACCACCAATATTTAAAATTTTTGGTTTTGGGTTTAATACAATTTAAATAATGATTCCAGTAGCTTAGTGACTTAAGTCATTAGTAGGAACACCAAAACAAATCCACTGGAAATGAAAAAATAATACCTGTCTGGTGGAAGATGGAGCCACGATAACCAGGGTCTTTCTGAAGCTGGATTTCTTTAAGAGTGAAGATTGAGACATCTACACAGAGACAGCACAGTATAACAATATTTAGACTGGTGAGAATAAAAACTATAGAAAACAATATGAACTTTTTATTTTTTGTAATATTCTGGAAAACGTTATGGATGATTTAATTGCTTACTCTCTAGCAGCGTGTGTATTCTTTCACCAAGGCTTTTGAAATAAGGATGTCTTAGACCTTCATCTGCAGATATCCTCTGCTTGTCCTCATACTGGAAGAGGAAAACATATACAGGTGTTGAAAAAAGGAATGTTTAGCAGTGAGATAGTTTGATTCAAGAGAAATGTAATATTTTGCATACACATTTACTAAAGCAAATAAGTATGTTCCATTTTTAGGAGAATGTTCAATAAGCTTAGGTCAAGCTATGCTGACTTCCATCATTCTATCATGTGCAAGCAAAAATACTGTTTTTTTTTTATACGTTCCTTGCACGTACCTAATTGGGTATTCTTTGCAAAGTGAAAATTCTCTTGCAAAGTGAACAGCTTATTTGCCCTTTGTAAATCAACCCCATTGTGTGTTTTAAATGGCCAAAACATAGCACTGTCAAAGATCTGGTTTATATTGCCTACATGTATGTTGTATTCAGCTGTCAACTATTTCAGAATGAAAGCCAAGCCATTTAATTATTACAGAAGGATATTCCAATGCAAAATATCAAAACTTGAACAGCTACTGGAAAGGTAAAATTAAGCTGTGCTAAATAAAATGTTTACGTTAGTATTTTGACTGTAATACTGATTTGCTGACTTCAAGATTTTTCGATTCAATGACATGGAGCAAGTAGGTAGCAACTGAAGTTAGCACCTGATCTCATGTAATACTTAGCTCCTTTTAGTAACTGATGTGTTTAAAAAAATTGGATTAACATGAAAAATAGACACCTAGCTTGGTCAACAGTAATCTACACATATCTCTCAGGCCAGTATTAACCAAAAGATCAATGGTGTCAGGGGAACGTATCTAAGAGGCAGAAATTGCTCATTGCTCAAGGAACCCCTAGCAACCTCTGGAGGAGCCCTAGGGTTCCATGGAACCCTGATTGAGAACCACTGGTCTAGAGAGCTGCAAAAAAATGGATTTTTGTTGTACCGTGAAATCCTTTTCTCTGATGTTCATTGACGGACACAGCTCCATATCTTCTTTGACCCTTGGGTTATGCTGCCCTCTACAGGAGTAGGACACTAGGCAGAAAATAATTGACTACGCCTATAGGGCAGTCCTAGGGGGTATACTCCCACTTCCTGCTAAAGGACTTCAGTTTTGTAACAAGCAGTAGAAGAATATATAAACCAACTCAACAGAGGGGTGGGTGCTGTGTCCATCAATGAACATCAGAAAAAAGGATATTACGGTAAGACAAAAATCCAGTTTTCTCTTTCGTTCATTGACGGACACAGCTCCATATCTTCTTTGACACTTGGGATGTCCCAAAGCACTGTCAAAATTAGGGGTGGGAAAAAACGTACTTCCCAAAAAGGCTAAACGTAGCCAACCAGGTAACACAGGAGCTCACCTGGCAAAAAAAAATTCCCCCTCAAGAGGCTTAAGCCTCTCCAACAGCGGCCTGCAAAACTTTGCAGCCAAAAGCAGCATCCGTAGATGCGAATACATCCACCTTGTAAAATTTTTGTGAAGGTGTGCACAGACGACCAGGTGGCCGCCTTGCAAACCTGGACCACTGACGCCCGATGACGAAAGGCCCAGGAGGCATTAAGCGCCCTCGTAGAATGTGCTGTAACAGGGAAAGGAGGAACCTAAACCTTAATGGAGTAGGCCTGCAACACTGTATGACTGATCCATCTGGAAATGGTCGCAGCAGATGTGGCCTGCCCCTTACGAGATCCATCCATAAAGACAAACAAGGCATCCGATTTTCAAAGTGACTCAGTTGCCGCCAGGTACACCCTGATTGCCCGAACCACATCCAATGAATGTAAGGCAATCTCCTTAGGGTGCTTAGGCTTAGGACATAAGGAAGGCAACACAATGTCTTCATTTAAGTGGAAACCAGAGGTGACTGTAGAAAAGAATGAGTGGCAGGGAGGTAGCACCACTTTGTCCCTGTGAACCACCAGGTAAGGTGACCGACAGGACAACGCAGCCAGCTCTGACACCCTGCGTGCAGAAGTAATAGCCTCCAAGAAGGCCAGCTTCTGTGTCAAAGTAAGCAGAGGAAGATCACAAATATTTTCAAAAGGTGGTTTCTGAAGTACCGACAGTACCAGATTGAGGTCCCACGGAGGCAACGGAGACCTTACTGGGGGAGCCAGGTTTTGTACCCCCTGAACGAAAGTGTGAACCAAGGTATTTGTGGTCAATGGGCATTGGTAGAAAATTGCCAGGGTGGAAATCTGGCCCTTGATGATGCCCTGGGCCAAACGCTGATCTACACCTCTTTGGAGAAACTCCAAGAGACAAGACACCGAAAAGGAACGGGGGGAAGCTTCTCGAGATTCACACCAAGCAATATACGCCTTCCAGACACAATGATAAATCTTCCTAGAAGTAGATTTTCTAGCTTTTAACAGCGTAGCAATTACCGATTCCGACAACCCTCTGTCCTTCAGCACCTGGCTGTCGTTAAAGCCAGCGACCGTAAAGCAGGATGGAAGATCGGTCCTTGAGCCAAAAGATCTTCTCTGAGAGGGAGTTTCCTCGGACAGTGGTGACCAGTCTTAATAGAATAGATCTGCTTACCAGGACCGGCGAGACCAGTCTGGGGCCACCAGAATGACTAGAATCCCTTCTGCCTCGATTCTGCTCAGAAGTCTCGGCAGATGTTTCAGTGTAGGAAAAGCATACATTAGACGATACTGGCTCCAAGGGGCCACCAGAGCATCTGTGGCATTGGCCAGAGGATCCGGGGGGCTTGCCGCAAACCTCTGAAACTTCCGGTTGAGACGAGAGGCAAACAGGTCCACATCCGGAGTCCCCCACCGGAGACACAGTTGTTGAAACACCTCCGGGTGGAGAGGCCCTGATCAAGCACGTACCGACTAAGGTAGTCCGCCTGCCAAATTTCCACCCCTGCAATATGCACAGCAGAGAGGGCTGTGACAAAGTGTTCTGCCCACCTTAGAACGCCGGCCACTTCTGTGGCTGCTAGGGCACTTTTGGTTCCCCTTTGATGATTGACAAATGCCACAGCCGTGCCGTTGTCCGATTGAATCCTTACTGGGCGCCCCTGCAGACGATCCGTCCACAGGGACAGGCATAGCTCGATCGCCCAAATTTCCAGGATGTTAATCGGCAGACTGGACTCCTGCAGGGTCCAAACTCCCTGGGCACAATTCATGGCCAAAACGCCTCCCCACCCGGACAGGCTGGCACCTGTGGTTACCACCATCCAGAAAAGGGGAAGAAAGGATTTTCCCTGTCGAAGCGCCGAGGAGCAGAGCCACCATATCAGGGACCCCCTCGTACCCTGGCTCAACAGGATCGGATTGTCTAGGGACTGTGGATTCTTGTTCCATTTGGCAAGAATCTCCCTTTGCAGAGGTCTGGTATGGAACTGAGCAAACAGAACCGCCTCGAAGGTGGGGACCATCAAGCCCAGCACTCGCATGCAAGTCCTGAGAGATGACCGCCGGTTGGACAACAGGAGCCGAACTGCATCCTGCAACTTCTGGAAATTTTCTTCTGGAAGAAACACCCAGGCTGAGGATGAATTCAGAGTCAGGCCCAGATAGTCCAGTTTGTTGGAGAGAATCAGAGTCGATTTTTGAAAATTCAGTTTCCAGCCGGACACTTGCAAGGTTCGCACAGTGATATCCAGATTGTCTTTTAAGGGAATCTGAGATTCTGCTTGCAGAAGAAGGTCGTCGAGGTACCCCAGTACTGCAACCCCCCTCTGCCTGAGCAAGGCTAACACTGGGGCCAAAACTTTTGTGAACACCCGAGGAGCTAAGGCGAGACCAAAGGGTAACGTCAAGAATTGATAACGCTCCTCGCCCACAGCAAAGCTGAGAAAATGCTGATGCCCGACATATATTGGAATATGAAGATAAGCATCCTTGATATCGATAGAGGCTAGAAAATCCCCTTGATGAAGCAATGCCACTACTATGTAAATGGACTCCATCTGAAATTTCTAAACCCACACAAAGCAGTTCAAGGCCTTGAGATCCAGGATTGCATTGTATGCCCTCTAGTCCTCATGCAATCCTTCCGACTGAATAGCTTTTTTTATGCTGAGATCACCATTAAGATATTTATAAATTGCTATCATGTCCCCTCTCAGGCGTCTCTTCTCCAGGGAGAATAAATCAAGCGATTGCAGGCGCTTTTCATTATTAAGGTCCTCCATTCCCCTAATTAGTTTAGTTGCCCCTCTCTGGACTTTCTCCAGCTCCAACAGGTTAACCTAAGGACCGCCAGCAAAATCTAGAAAAAAAAATGGCTGTGCAAATTCCCCCCATGGTTGCACCAGTGGCACCACGGGTCCCAGCGCACCAAACACACTGATGTAGCAGAAAAAGGGAGCTTTGTACACCCACAGGGACTCACCACCACCGACTCAGGAGGGACACAAAGCGCCAAGCTGCATGCCGTGCAGTGATCAGACAGAAAGAGGAGATGCAGGCACTGACACTAGAGGCCCACCCCCGATTCACCGCTCCACAGCCTGCAAAAAACAGCCGCTGCATTGAAATCAATGGCAAACTACCAAAACATGGCCGCCGAGCTACACAAACATGGTTACCAATACTGAGGGCAGCCATCCATGGCAAAATGAAGAGGGGAGAAGCGCTCTAAGTGCAGACAATTTATTGCAGATAACAAGGCAGGTGATATACACTCACTAGACATGAAGACTGAAAAGCTGTATGTGTCAAAGCAATCCTGCAGCCATCCTCTGGAGGGTGTCCTCTGGTCACAGGAAGCCGTATGCAGTACTGTCACTGGCGGTGGGAGGGAAGAAAGCCGGCTGTCTCCCACAACATCAGCGGTGAGCGGTCAAGCGGCTCGGATCTGCGGTTCCGTGTTGCGAGTGATGGATGGAGGCACTCTCACCCACAGGGATGGTGGGATCTGTCCGATGTGTTACGGCATGCACGACGCGTTTCTGAGCATGCGCGGGGTCCTCTGCACCCGGCGCGCTCTTTCATCAGGTGCTCCTCCACTTAGAGCGCTTCTCCCCTCTTCTTTTTGTCTGTACAGATTCTTCCTCCTCATCTGTGGAAGAGCAGCTCAGTGCCCACGGACTTTATCCCTTTTAGGATCATCAACCTATTTATGGTATCCCATTGTCCCCTATTGTATGGTACCATTTTATGCCTATGTCCATTTGCAGCTACAACCTTTTTTATTGCCTGTGTTTTTTTTTTTTTTTTCCCCTTCCCTCCCCTCCCCCCCTCCCTGGATTCAGCTGCTTATTAGTTCTGTTCATCCACCCTTCATATGCTGGAGGTCTTCGTAGCGCTCTGTGTTTTGTTTTTTATCCATGGCAAAATGGCAGCGCCACTCGACTCCCGAGACCCCCAGATACATTAAGCTAGCAAGGGGGTCCCTGGCATCACCCACTTAACACTCCAACACATGTATAGCAGCATGGCCACCCCGGCGGTGGACTAAGGGGGAGCTAGGTGAGGGTGAATTGGAGGTATTCCGCAGAGGGACCCCAATAGTGAGGGGGAGAGCTATGTGGGAGGAAGGACACATGGGGGACCTAACAACCCAGAAAGGGGCCCACGTCCACCCCGAGAAATCACCAGGGGGGGGGACACTACTCACCACACCTTAGAACCACTCCGGGCAGACCACCGCACCATCTTGGAATGGGTGTGCTGCAGACCAGAGGTACGCTGCGACTCAGGTTGTGACCAGGGTCATGACCAGGGCTATGTGTCCTCACGAGACGTTTAACTTGCTGCCCAGCACCTGTCCAGTGGGGCTATGTCACGGCCAACCTAGCGCCGGACTGAGGTCGGGTTGCGCTCGCTGGCCATACTGGGAAGCCTGTAAAAATCCAGGATATCCAGTGCGTCGCCAAGTCCAGCAGCTGATTGTAGTTCTCACTGGAACAAGCTTAAATTGCAGTTCACGCAGGAACAGAAAATAATAAAAGAAAAAAAACTTGGTTTAAAAAGGAAAAAATGCTAGGACCTGAGATCCCAGCAAGGAACTAGGTCCTTACTCCTGACTAGGCAGAAAAAAACTGAAGTCCTATAGCAGGAAGTGGGAGTATACCCCCTAGGACTGCCCTATAGGCATAGAAAATTGTTTTCCGTCTAGTGTCCTACTCCTGTAGGGGGCAGCATAACCCAAGGGTCAAAAAGATATGGAGATGTGTCCATCAATGAACAAAAAAGAGAAAGAGTAGTTTTAATCTACCCAATCCTCCACTCCCCTGGCAAAAGGCGATCTACTCTACTCCCCTAGAACTGTCCCTCCACATCCTCTCAGCCAATGCAGGGCGATGGACTGCTGGAGCACCGGAGAGAAGAGGCTAGGGGACCAGTCTTACAGATGGGAGGGAGGGTGCTGGAGCCCTAGACCTCAACCAGCCTCTAACCCTTGCAGTGCAGGGGCAGCCCAACTGCAAGGGAGGATTTCTCATTGGAGTTCAGAGGTAAGCTATACATTTTACAATTACATTAAAGTGTATCTAAAGCCAAACCTTTTGTTTAGGTTATTTTTTACTGGGGAAAATTCCCTTTACTTGTTGCATTGGAAGCAATAGAAAACAGCAAATGAGAGGAAATCACTGTAAATTAAATATAACTTTCAACTTAGAGAGCTGTCATAGAAATAGGTATCTTCAATGAATGATTTCCTAAAAAATTTTGTCTAAAATTTAAAATTTCCTATCGCTGTTACAAGGGTAAGCAGGAAAAATAGAAGGGTGACTCCCCCCAGCAGACAGCAAAATAAACTTGAAAAAGATGGGGATTTTCTAAAACTGGAGAGTGTCAAATCTTGTGCAACTTTGCATAGAAATCAGCTTCCAGGTTTTGTCAAAGCTTAATTGAACAAGCTGAAGTTAGAAGCTGATTAGCTACCATGCGCAGCTTCACCAGATTTTGGGTGCTCTAATTTTAGTAAATCCCCCACCCAAAGTTTCTAATCCTTCCCTCCTCTATCCAAAACTAAAAAAAATGCCTTTACAACCTATACACTTTAAAATAAATAATATGTATATCAATACAGCTCTTAGTACCATATAAAATACATACCAACAACAGGCTGTGTAGAAGATCGATCCCCTCAGAATCAAGTCTGAAACAGACATAAGGTTCTACTGTTATTGTCAAGAACAAAGACACAATGGGGTTAATTTACTAAAAGCACATAGACTGCACTTGGAAGTACAGTTTCACTCTGCAAGTGCAATTGCTCAAGAGCTTAGTAAACAAGGGGAAGCTCTGCTAACTTCCATTATCCCCCTTTCCGCCACTGGGCTCAAAGGGAAGGGCCCCCCTGTCCCCTGGATGGGGCCCTTCCCTTTGAGCCCAGTGGCGGAATGCCAGGGCCGATCACTAGTGCGACGTTTGTGTGGTAGTTCTGCCACTGGTGTCAGTAGTTTTTAATTTTTATTAAATATTTCTACCATTTGTTTTTTCATTTTTAATTTACAATATTATTTTTTTTTAATTTTTATTTTGGGAACCCCGCTGGGGAGGCTTTGGTGAAATGTCAGAAGTCTAAACAGACCTCTGATGTTCCATCTTTGGGACAGAGAAAGGAGATGGGGGACACGACCCTCCATCTCCTTCTCTGCAGCCTCAGCTGCACAGAATAATTGAATAGGAATAGCCCTGTACAGATCTTCCCATTCATTCACATACTGAAGCATTGTAAACACAGTTTGCTATGTTTCAGTTATGAATTGACAGAGTCAGTGATCGGTTGGGAGAGAGGAGGGGGGGACCTTGCAGAGTTGTAGGGACAGGGAAAGGGGGCAGGAGAGGGCATGGAGAGCACACAGGGGGGCTGGAGAGCAGCTGCAAAGAAGGAGCTTTGGGGGCGGCTGCATATAAAGGAACCAATCTCTTCATTCCCCAACCCCGCTTCTCCTCCTCTCCTTCCTACGGGCATTCAGCGGCTTCAGGAGGAAAATGGAGAGATGGGTTCCTCTATGCTGGTGTTTCTCAATCTTTTTCTAGTCAGGGCACTCTTGAAAGTATTTTTAGTCCAGAGGCACCCCAGTCTAAGGCTTGGTTCACATTACCCCGTGTCACAGAATACACGCAAATTTACATGTGTTCTTGACATGCAGACAATCATGCAGGGGTGTCATTTATCATTATGGTACCCCTACGCATTGGCAAACATTGTGCATTTTCAGTGCAGCGCAATTAAAGGAAAAAAAAAAGATAAGGGATTTTTTTCCATGTGATTCTGTGGGGCAGCCCACTGGAATTAATTTGCTGCACCATAAGCAGCACACAGCTGCACAGATGTAAATTACGGGCTTGTTCACATGTGAGGATGAGAGGTAGTAAAAGCACACACTTTAGCTGTGTTTTTACTTCCCCCAACTGTTCCTCCTGTAGCTGCAAAGGAAGCAGCTGGGAGTGTACACATGCTGTGGCTGCGGCTGGAAGTATCCCCTAGGTGAATGGGGCTGGACTACAAGCACCCCGCAATTGTGCATTGCACACAGTTGCAGCATAGTGATGATGCATTTAGAGGATTAAAATAGGCGGTGAAGTGGCAACATAATGCCTTTTTACTGCCTGTCAAATGCCTCTGAAAAACGATCTGAGCATGGATAGCTTTTCAGAGGAACAGCATTTTCTTGCTGGTACTATGAACAAGCAGTAAAAAAAAAAAAATCAGTTCAGATTGTACACAACAGGATTAAAAGTAATGTGCATACAAAAACACACACGTGTAAACACAAAAGTACCCACATACACACACATTAAAAATACATAATTATAAGCACACACACATAATACATACACATATACAAATATACACACACATATATATATATATATATATAAGCATACACATATGTACACACATATATAAACACACACATATAAATGCCCATATCCATACACATATAAACAGACACACACATATACATACATACACACACACATATAAATACACACACATGCATGCGCACACCTATATAAATGCACATATGCACACACATTTAAACACACACACATACATACATATAAAAATTTGGTTAGTGGGCATGGATGAGGAGGGGGGGAATGGGCTGTCATTTACAACTGTGTATACACTAACATGTGTGACTCTATAGTCACACGGGCTGCTCAGATGTGTGTAAGAAGGAAATGCTCGGGGTATAAAATACACTAAACACTGAGCATGTGCACTTGCTGCCAACACTGCTCTGCAAAATCCCCAACTGCAATGGGCATACGGACAGAAGGGGGAGACAGGGAATCAGGTTTTTTTCAGAATACAGAAAACTAACTCCATAATGACTGAGTTAGTATGTAATACAGCATTTATTGATAGTTTTTAACCACTTGCCGACTGCCGCACGACTATTTACAGCGGCAGTCAGCCCCTCACAGGCAAAGTGATGTAGGGCTACGTCGCTAGCCTGTGAGGCTCTAGGGGGCGGGAGCGCCGCGATTGTCCGGTACACTCGCGATTGTCCGGTACAGAAGGAGAAAGGCAGGCGGCTAATGTAAACAAAGCCGCCTGTCATTCTCCCCTGTGTAGGTGCATAGATCATACGGTCCTGCTATGTAGGATCGTATATATCTCTGTAGTTACACAAACAGCCACATCCCTTTACAGTTAGAAGCACGCCCCTAGGGACACACTTAACCCCTGCTTCTCCAATAAAGTTAACCCCTTCCCTGCCAGTGTCATTTTTACAGTAACAGTGCATATGTATAGCACTGATTACTGTAGTAATGTCACTGGTACCCCCAAAAGTGTCAAAAATGTCAGTCAAGGGTCCGATCTGTCTGCCGCAATGTCGCAGTCCCGCAAAAAAAAAAAAATCGCAGATCGCCGCCATTACTAGTTAAAAAAAATAAATAAAAATGACAAAAATCTTTCCCTTAGTTAGTAAACGCAATAACTTTTGCGCAAACCAATCAAAATACGCTTATTGCGATTTTTTTTTTACCAAACATATGTACAAGAAAACAAATTGGCCTAAAATGTTAAAAGATTTAGATTTTTACATTTTGGGGGGGGGGGGGGATTTCATATAAAAAAAATGTGAAAAATATTGTTATTTTTGCAAAATTGTCGCTGTTTTTTTGTTTATAGCGCATGATCAAAAAATTGCACAGGTGATCAAATACCACCAAAAGAAAGCTCTGCTTGTGGGAAAAAAAGGACTTCAATTTCATTTGGGTACAGCGTCGCACAACCGCGCAATTGTCCATTAAAATCACGCAGTGCCGAATCGCAAAATAGGGCCTGGTCAGGAAGAGGGTAAAATCTTCCGGGGCTTAAGTGGTTAAAGATGTGGGTTTAATGACACTTTAAACTATAAAAGGGTGTGTTCAAAAGAAACAAATGACAGCATGAGTGTAGACTATTTTTTTTATTTATGCATGTTATGTTCTGATCATGGTTAACAGCAAAATGTAAAATTTTCCAGGAGCCATACCTAATATTTTAATAATATTTTAAAAGTATGTACAGTTACAGTTAGTACATTACTGTACAGAAACAAGATTGTTAATAAATCCTAATTACATTGTTGATTAATTTGCTGCCCTGCTTTACAGGATTACATTTTATGACAAAGTCTTAAATACAGGTAGACTATTTTTTGGGTGAACATGTGTGGTTATCAACAGTAATATACACTGATAAAGACTCCTAAACAACCCTTGATCATATAAATTTAGAAAAGTTGTTGTGGCAGGCAAATTATTATGTCTGATCATGGATATGGGCAGCTATTGCTTCTGTATCTTTTTTTTCCCAGTACTTCCTACATACTCCATGAAATACCACATACCACTCTCACTTGTGCAGACTTTTCCTAGATCTTTAGGCTAGGTGAGATTGGCTAGTAGGCTAAGGAAAGAGATATCACTAAAAAGAAAAGAAGTCTATTTATAGGTGTCATTTACCTTGGTATTTGGCTTTTCAAGGGTTGTGGTCGGTACTGTGGGAATCCATATGCTTTGAACTCACTGTTAGAAGTAATTCCAGGCCACGTCTCCTCTGTGGGTGTTCCTAATAAGAAGGAGATGTGGATTATTTATGAAAAAAATTGGATGAAAGTTGTTTTACCTCAAAGTAGGATAATAAATTACAAATATTTCCATGAAATCACATACAATACGTAGTTTTATCAGACTACTATATTTAGTATTTGACTAATCCACAGTAAGAGCTGCGGAAATGTGGAATAAACTCCCTTCAGAGGTGGTTCTGGCTAGCTTAGTAGATTGCTTTAAAAAAGGCCTGGATTTTTTCCTGGGTGTACATAATATAACTGGGTACTAATATGTATAGGTAAAGTTATGTATAGGTTATGTATATGTATAGGTGTGATAAAAGCAAATGTTAATTTGCTAATGTCAAACAACTGAGTACTCTGCTTCCTGAGCCCACCCTTTTTTGAAGCCTATTAGAGCCTCTGGCTCTAATCAGGTGATTAAAAAAATAAACCCTGATTTGAATCCATGCATCCGGCGCCCTGCATGTAGATTAAGGGACCGGATGCATGGATGGGGGGCAGCGCCCCTGCGCCCCTAATGGATGGGCAGCCACTGTCCGATTGCCTCTCGGGGGATCAGGAAGGAATTTTTTCCCCTGCTGTAGTAAATTGGATCATGCTTTGCTGGGGTTTTTTGCCTTCCTCTGGATCAACTGTGGGCATAGGATTTTGCATATGGGATTGTATGGTTGTGTTTTCTTTTTTGTTTTTTATTGGTTGAGCTAGATAGACTATGTAACCAAATTCTAACAGCTAGACAACAACCAGCTGGTAAGCCAGAACACTATAGCGAACCCCAGCGAAATTGGAGTAGGTCAGCGTGACATTTTTGAGCTTGATATGTTTTGTGATGTCTCGCTTCCTCAGGAGCTTATTTATTACAATACATCTACAATTTAATGAGGGCACGGCAACATTCGTCAATATATGTGGTAAGGCATAAGGTATAGCTGATAGCTATGCCAATTCCGAAGTTCTTATGTTTGGGGTGGCCAGCAAGGAAGCTATTTGCTTGGGTTATAGTAGTATAGATAACAGTATACACCAATATTCTACTGGAGGGTAAAGGTAGCAAAATCACAGAACACATACTGTACATGAGTGTCACTAGATTACAGTAAGGCTCTCCATTGGTGCAAATATCGCAGAGGTCTCTAAGGAACAATCGGTTCCGGCCCTGAAGCAAGGTGAATAACGTTGGTGGTGTCTGACATATCGCACGTGCTATATATTTTACCGAAAATGCATAACTGTTGCAAAGGCATTTATAGGGTAACAAAAGCTGTGTTTAGTTAAATAGCTGAAGTTAGGTAATCATGCAGTGTTTTGCATATGTACATATTTGGTGTACAGAAATATTCAGATTTAATATATAGTATTTACAACTTTTGTTTATCAAGTCAAGGCTGAAATTGAAATTCATGTATAAAAATTTCAGAGTAAAAAGTCTTCCTACACTGCCACCCTGTGGACGAAAGGTATACAAGTGCTCATGGTGGAAATTGTACTAACTACCTCTACATCTTATACATTTTGTTTTGGAGTTCTTCAAACTTTGACTTTTGATAGTGGTTTTGATGTGTATTGCTTGTTTGTACTGTCCATCGTGTTTGTGTGTATTGTTCTTTGTCAACTTTCAGGAAATTCGGTAAATGCTCAAGCTTGGAGCTTGTTGAGAAATGCCATAACTTCATATGCAGCTTTATTCCACATTTACTTTCCATGAAAAGGAAGCCTTTTTAATTTCTTCCAATGAAGCTGTTTCAGGCTGTGGTGCTCTACGAACTATATACAGTGCATCCGGAAAGTATTTACAGTGCTTCACTTTTTCCACATTTTGTTATAGTACAGCCTTATTCCAAATAGGATTAAATTCATTATTTCCCTCAAAATTCTACAAACATTACCCCCATAATGACAAATGTGAAAGAAGTTTGTTTAAAATCTTTGCTAATGTATTAAAAATAAAAAAAATCTCATGTACATAAGTATTCACAGCCATTGCTCAATACTTTGTTGAAGCACCTTTGACACCAATTACAGCCTCAAATCCATTTGGGTATGATACTTCAAGCTCGGTACACCAATTTTTGGGCAGTTTCTCCCATTCTTCTTTGCAGGACCTCTCAAGCTCCATCAGATTGGATAGGGAGCGTCAGTGCACAGATATTTTTAGATCTCTCCAGAGATGTTCAATTATGTTCAAGTCTGAGCCACTTAAGCACCTTCACAGAGTTGTCCCGTAGCCACTTTGTTATCTTGGCTGTGTGCTTAGGGTCATTGTCCTGTTGGAAGATAAACCTTCGCCCCAGTCTGAGGTCCAGAGCGCTCTGGAGCAGCTTCTCATCAAGGATGTCTCTGTACATTGCTGCATTCGTCTTTCCCTTGATCCTGACTAGACAGTTCTTGCTGCTAAAAAACAAGCATGATGCTGATACCACCATGCTTCACTGTAGGGATGCTATTGGCCAGTTGATGAGCGGTGCCCGGTTTCCTTCAGACATGGCGCTTGGCATTCAGGTCAAAGAGTTCAATCTTTGTTTCATCAGACCAGAGAATTTTGTTTCTCATTGTCTGGGAGTCCTTCAGGTTTTTATATCTGGATTCCGGGGAGGAAGAAGGGCTAATCAGTGTCCTAGATGACCGTATCCGGTCATTCGTAGCAGACACTGGAAGTGCTATCCTAATAACAAATAAAAAGGCAGAAGTGACGGCGCGGGCACCCTCCTATCTCGGTCGATGCCCCGTTGGGGGAAACAAGTCATAGAGGAGGCGCAGCACCGTCACAGCCAACAGCTGCGGTCCTGACTAGACAGTTCTTGCTGCTAAAAAACAAGCATGATGCTGATATCACTATGCTTCACTGTAGGGATGCTATTGGCCAGGTGATGAGCGGTGCCTGGTTTCCTTCAGACATGGCGCTTGGCATTCAGGTCAAAGAGTTCAATATTTGTTTCATCAGACCAGAGAATTTTGTTTCTCATTGTCTGGGAGTCCTTCAGGTTTTTATATCTGGATTCCGGGGAGGAAGAAGGGCAAATCAGTGTCCTAGATGACCGTATCAGGTCATTCGTAGCAGACACTGGAAGTGCTATTCTAATAACAAATAAAAAGGCGGAAGTGACGGCGCAGGCACCCTCCTATCTCGGTGGATGCCCCGTCGGGGGAAACGCGTCATAGAGGAGGCGCCGCACCGTCACAACCAACAGCTGCGGTCCGCACTGCAGGCAGCCGCAAGCACTTGATTGATTCAAGCCGGTCTTTGTCCTATATATGTAAATGCAACTCTGTTTTTACTAATAAAGTAATTGGGATAATGCACTATTGGCTACTTTTTTATCCTGATATCTGCATGAGCATATCTGCGGGGGAGAGTAAGAAGAGGAGAGAGATTATAAGATCCTGGCATTCCTTGTAACCATGGTGGGGAAGACCCTGTAATAAGAGTTTACACACGCCGGTGTATATTTACACCTGGTAAGAGGCCACTATATCTGTTTTCAGTATAAGAGGTGTACAGGTGTGTAATCTTTCCTTCATGGTACCGGGGTGCTATCACTTCAAAGTGTTATACATTCCGCCAACCCATCCCTATCTGCTGGTAAGAGGTTAATCCTGAAGGTGGTGGGAACCCTATGTGTGTCACTGTGCACTTCATTGGATTTTCAACGTTTGGATTTGTTTACTACTGGAGTTTTTCACACTGACTTTTATTTGTATTTAAAAGTACGACTTTTATTTGTTGGATTTATACACACAATTGTATTTGATTTATTTGATTTTTCACATAATTCGTGATTGCTAAAACACTATTGTACAGTATATTCATTGGAATCACATATATGTTATTTAGCACTATATTTGTTTAGTGCGCCAGACCTAAATTATTTTACAACTATTTTCCAAATCAGGTAATTGGATCTTTGGTAGCAGCTTCACGTTTATTTATCAGCGCACCCATTTCACCTTTAAAGGAAAGAAACTCGATCTTGTAACCGGATCAACTTGTGGATCCATCTGTCTTGAATGAAAGAGGTCCACGGTTCCGGAAAGAAGCAAAGGTATCCCCCCACCTCATGTATGGGTGAGGGCACACCTTCAGCCAGAGGAGGTCTTGTCTGCGGGGACAGCGGAACCCGCTTTTAAATTCCCAATCCAGGGTCTCTTGGAACCTCCCGAGAAGACATGGGAAGGTTTTGATCCCTTGTCCTGCACCCCGCGGAACGAAAGGGTCGCTTGTGGGCAGAGAAGACAGGACCGCGCTTGTGACGAGGCTCTGCTTTTTGTAACCTGCAGAAGCAGGGTGCTCTTGCCTTCTCTTCCATGGAAGCTCTGAACAAGCGGTCCCCAACGAAGTTGAAATCTGTCAGCACTTTTTTGGAGGCCTGGTCAGCAGACCAGCATTTCAACCAAATCATGCGGTGCAGAGTCACTGCTGTCACAGACACCCTGCAGGCTAAAGAGGCCATGTTCAGGGAGGCATCAGAGATATACTGCAACCCCTGTATCAACTGGTCCGTCAGCTCCGCCAGCTCAGGAGGATGCTGACCCCCTTCCAAATCCTGATGCAGGAGTTTTGCCCATTCTGTCAAGGTCTGAGAGACCAGGGTTATGGCAACACTGACCCTAAATTGAACCTGCCATGGTAAAAAGGTAGCGGACCAGAGATTAAGCCTTCCTGTCTACAGGGTCTTTATTTAACCTGGAAACCTGGGAATCCACCACCAGTGGAACAGTCAGTTTCTTTAGGAGAGACTCTTCAAATGGATATCTCCTAGCGAAATGCTTAGGTATCCCAACCAAGCATTTCGGGGAACCCCACTGACTAACAGTGACCTCGTCAAAATAGGCAGGAAAGGGGAATTCCTTAGTCACCTTGGATGGTTTGCGAGTGCCAAATTGCACCGGCGCGGCCGATGCAGCATTAGCTGTGTCCTCCTCCATTTTTAAAGTTCCCACACTGATACAATCAGTGCTTCCACAAGTGCCTTTTCCTGCACAGATGTAGTGGAAGAGGAATCATCCTCACTGTCAGAGCACTCGAAGTGCATGGACGCAGACCCCGTGGGGTGAATTTTGCTGATTCATTCTAGATTTCCAGATTCTGTAGTTTGCATTTAGGTGAGCTGTGTTTTAGGCACTAGGAGGCCCTAGAAAATTTTTCGCTGTTTGCACTTACCTTTGACTTATTCCAGGTATCAACTGGGCAAGCATCAGGTTTTATAACAAGGGTCTCACAGGTGTCTGGGAGACCACTGAGTAGCAGTGCTGCTATATGGAAGTATTTCATTTCTTCTTGTATAGCTTGAACCATTTCTAGAGTACATCTTATATAGATATGCATGTGCTTATCTTTCATTAGCTTAGTTTGGTATAGTTTTCTCTCTAGTGTACTTTCTGTAGCTCCTCCCACATTTATTTTGTGGTTTTACACCTGCCCACAATTAAATCATCGTTTATGCTCAGTCATATATTATTCTGAGCTTTTTGAGCTTTCCCTGTTCACTGGTCTATAGGTTCAATCTGGACATCATCATTTTAAATTTCCACAACTGGTAGTTGTGGTTTGTCAGAATAAAAACTGAGAAATTTGTTGAACAACTGCTAGTAGCCATCATATTTGCTTGACCTTTTTCTTTTGCAGAGACTATTTTGCTGTAACTGAGCTATATCTGTAGCAGTATTTAGTATTTTGGCTGTGGCTGGGTCCATGGCCTGTTGGAATCCTGGTACAGATATGACTCTTAACTGTCAAGCTGGTGTTGGACACATGGTTGAGCCCTTTTGTGTTATTGAAAACAAGTAGAACACACAGGGACAGAAATAGCATCATAGCCATGTGGTTCCACTTAAAAGAACAATACATTAAACATAATACTACCACCTAGCGACAGAAATACTAATCACAGTATAACAGGTTGAGAATAGTTGATTTGCACCTGCACCTTTTTAAACATCATGCTAACACTGTAAATATTAAATAATTTAAAAAAAAAACTTCCGACTCACCAAGAAGTCTAAAAATTAAATGCAGTTCCTCCTTTACTGTAGAACCAGGAAACATTGGCCGTCCAGTGGCCATTTCATACAAAATACAACCAACTCCCCTATAAAGAAAGATCAGATTGTGTAAACCTGGGTAAAACGATTTATTCTTTACCACACATTTGCCTTAGAAGTACATTTATACTGTTTTTATAATAATATTTGATGTGGACATTAAAGAAAGAAAAAACAAAAAAGTGAAATAACCAAAGAAGACTGCACATGGCAGAACTGACAATGAAAACATATTTTGGATTTAAGGTCTCATGCACACAGGGCGTTTGAAAAAACGAGCTGCAAAGCCAGTTCTGACGGCAGGAAAAAGTAGCTGTAAAAACATGCTTTTAGAAATGTTTTGTACGGGCGTCAATGCGCGTTTTAGCCACGTTTAGCAGCCTTTCTCTGCTCTCTTCTATTTTCCAACCTCAAATCTAGTTACTACAGCTTAAAAACGTCTGACGTGGCCTAAAGCTGTATGCAGCCTTTAGCAGCGTCAGGAGTTTTTACAGCCTAACGCTGCTGCTCCAGAACGCACTGGCCCTGAGTTTTTTTTACAGCTTAAAATTGCCTATGCCACTTTAGGCTCCTAAAAGCCTGTGTGTGCATGAGGCCATAGAATAACATGGAGGGGCATTTTTAAGCTGAAAAAAAAAAAAAACGCTTGACGCTTCTAATAGCACGCCCTGTGTGCATGAGGCCTTACAATCATAATTCTGCAGATATGTTGTTTTATTATAGACATGGAAAATAATCAGTTGTCACACTGCATTGATTTAGAGCTAATATTTCTGTCCCCCCATAGTAAATAAATAGAGTGATTAAAAAAAAAAAAAAAAAAAAAGGGTAAGATTATGTGTTCCCATGTTGGCGAAGCTAAAGAGTGAGTTTGAGGTATCTCGTGTGTTAACCCTTTCACTACTGAAGACATAAGCGCTACAGTGGAGCAGAGCTGCTTGCAGCTGGGTGGCTCAGTAACCCTTACAGTGGCTGCATTTCCTCAGGCACTTCATGAGCGATCATTAACTTCTGGCAATGGGGCACCCGAGACTGCTAAAAAATGAATAGCAAGTTGCTGATTGCAGCCATTTATAAAAAAAATGTGACTTCTCATGTTAACTGATCTCCTTCAATTTGTGAATAAATATGAGGGGCCGTACTGAGGGGGTACTGTGAGTAAACCAAGGGCATATTAGTACTGAGGGGATTCCTGTTACTTCTCAAACTGTTCAGGGCAAACAAATAGAGATTACAATAAAATACATCAATTAAAATTAACTTAAATACATAAAAAAAAAAAAAAAACACATTTTCGATTATCCCTATTATGTTAGAGGGAAACGTCCTACAGGAGTAGTGATGAGACCCACTGCACATCTTGCTCCATGTATACGTTCCTTGAACAACTGTAATTGTACATATGTAGTTCTCAGCTGATTAGCAATTCCTCATTTATACTCCACGCTCGGCGTCGGACTCATATGTTCCCTTGCCGAGCGTGGAGCAACATCTATCCTGATATTGCATTCATTTTGCCAAGATTGGATTTGAAAAGGTATTTCTATATTTCTTAGACATATTTTACCCTTTTTGATTGTTGTTTTTGGGATCTCCATTCCTGTTGGCTCCTCTGCTCTTAAGTAGTTGTAATGTTCACTTAGAGAAAAAAGAACCAAACCCCCCCCCCCCCTCTCTTTATTAAATTACTCAATAACTAATCTATTTGGCTATATATCTATAAGCATTGGAGCCTCCAGGATGATTCCCTCACCTCAGAGAGCCTGTAGCTCCTATATGGGTAGTAGCTCTCTGGTGAGATTAACCCCTAGGTGTCTTGTGTGTCCCCTGACTTGTTCATATGACACACTATTTACCATATACTCCTTTTCTTTTTTTCTTCTTTACTTTAGCTTTTTGCCCAGCAGGATTGCCTCTTTTTGGGATCTCAGCTGTCCCCACCCAGACCCACACAGTTGTCTGGTAGCAAGCAACCTTGATTTAACTTCAATTCTACAAATCAAAAAATTCTCCTTCTGTATGAAGCCAACCCCATCGAATTTAATCGGCTTACCATAGACCCACGCTGGCATTGTCGATGTTCTGTTTTTAGCCTTGCAGGCAGGCACTCTTTCTTTAACCATTACAGTGAAACATGTAAGTGCAATTTTTAACTTTAATTTTTTTTTTTTGACTTGATTATCTTTTCTTGCCAGATTGACTTTGCAAATATGTATAATATGTACATTTACACTGATTGTTTACAGACCACCCTCCCAAGGCACCCCTGAAGAAGGAGTGTTTCTCCGAAACGCGTCGGGTGTTTACATGGGGGTCCTATGGTGGATGTTCAACCCTGTAATGTGATGTATAATTTTGCTTGCCTCTGCTTTTATCTTTTATATATTTTGTATAAACAATTTCAATAAAGCTACATTTTTGTATTCTTACCTATGTGTAATTTCTGAAATATCAGTGCCTTTAAAGTCCCACCCACAGGGGAACCCTTTTGTTTTTGATCTTGAACAACTGTAAATACTTCTGTGAGAGATGTCAGCAAGTTGTTTGGAATCCCAGATTCTGGATCTATTGAAGCAACTGGCAACAGTGAGGAGCATCAGCAACATCAATAGGAGTGTGAACCCTACCCCCCCAGGTGCTGGCTGGGGCCAGTATAGAGGAAGGTAGTGATATGAAAGTGCAGGCGACAGTGGTAACTAGATGGGTAACAGTTAAAATGCGGGGTAGAGGGAAGAGTGTTGGAGAGGCTAGTCCTGGGTTGATACATCCCAACAAATATGCCCGGTTGCTTGATGTTGACGATTTCGACTCAGGTGCTGACTACCTCTCCTTGCTGCCAGGGGAACAACTAATGTAGTAATACCAACCTAATCGCTCTCTTCGTTCCTCTCAAAACCTCCTACTCTCTAGCCCCCTCGTCACCTCCTCCCATGCTCGCCTCCAGGACTTTTCCAGAACCTCTCCAATCCTATGGAACTCCTATCTGTGCGATTATCTCCCACTCTTTTAGCTTTTAGGCGATCTCTGAAAACCCTCCTTTGCAGAGAAGCCTATCCTACAGACCCTAATAAATGTACCTCCATTTTCTCTATCAACCCATCCCACACAGTTATTGCCTTTTGTTTTACTTTATCCTCCCTTCTAGATTGTAAGCTCTAACGAGCAGGGCCCTCTATTTCCTCCTGTTCTGAACTGTATTGTAATTGTATTGTCTTCCCTCAAATTGTAAAGCGCTGCGCAAACTGTTGGCGCTATATAAATCCTGTATAATAATAATAATCTAGTAAGAAGGGGGGCAAAAGTATAACAACCAAGGATAGACAGATACAGGTGGCAGGGGGCTCAATCATTTGAAGGACAGATAGGGAAATCTGTCACAAAGACCATGATCACAGAACAGTATGTTGGTTTGCCAGGCGTGGGGTTAGGCACATTGTAGGTTGGGCGGACTGATTGTTGGGTGGAGCTGGGGAGGACCCAGCTGTCATGGTACAGTACATATTGGTACAAAAGACAAAGTCAGAGGAAGATAGAGTGTCCTTAAAAAATTATTTCAGGGACTTAGGTGGTCTATTAATGAAAGGGACCTCCAAGGTAGTATTCTTAGAAATAATGGCTGTACCTCAAACCACACCAGAGAGGCAGCAGGAGCTTAGGGAACTTAACAAGTGACTGAAGAACTGGTTAAGAAGGAGGGTTTTGGGTTCAGAGAACTGGGCTTACTTTGCGATTGGTTACCAACTCTACAGCAGGGAGGAACTGCAGCTAAGAGGGGAGGGTGCAGATCTGTTGGGGAAGAAGATGTCTAGAAGGTTGGAGGAACTTTTAAACTATGGTGTTGAGGGTAGGGATCAGTAAAAGGTTATACAGTGTAGTGAGCAAGGTTCTGGTGTACAGATGAGGACAAAGTTGGGGGGCTAAAACCAGATGATAGTGCAATTAATATACCAAGGATCAATTCTCATAGGCTGGATGAATCTTGCTGTAACCTAGGGGTGAACATGGATAAAATGATATGCGTGTGTACAAAATTAAAAGGCATGTGCAAAAATGCTAGTAGTATGGTTAATTAAATGGAATAACTAGTAGTTTTGTTATGTGAAGAGAATTTTGACTTTGTGGGAATATCAGAAATCTGGTTTGAAAGCCCACGTGACTGGCTTGTGACTGTCCACGGGTAGTCAATGTATCGAAGGGTAAGGGTAGGTAGAGGAGGGTTAAGGGTGTGCATTGTCAAGAGTGATTTGATGGTAAATATGAGGGATGACTTTACCAACGGGGCTAGTGAGGAGGTGGACTCTTTTTGGCTGGAGCTTTAAGGGAACAAAACAAATGATAAATTCATTGTGGGTGCATGTTATAGGCCCCCTAAAGGTAAAGAGGAGGAGAAAACCAATCTTCTTTCACAGTTAGAGATTGGGGTGAGGAAGGGCAATGTTATAATTCTGGGGGAGTTCAACTATCCTGATATTAAGTGGGGAGAAAGAATTGCTCACTCAACTAAGGCTCGTCATTTCTTGAATGTAATGCAGGACAATTTTATAAGTGAAATGGTAGCGGCCTAAACTATAAAGAATGCTCTGCTGGACCTATTAACTACAAACAACACAGAGCTGATTGCAGATGTGAAAGTAAGGATTAACTTAAAGTGTTACTAAACCCAGAACCCTGCATTCACTATATATGGTCTCCCACAGTACACAAAACATGGAAATGCAATCATTATAATAAATATAAACTGCTGAATACCTTTTCTCATCAGCAGTATATAGCAGTCGTATGCCTTCTATCAGTGCTTGGTTAAAGCTTGTAGGAGGAGTTTTCTTTTTCCTATGACTGTCCTATGAGGCTGCAGGACCCCTGACCTCTGTCTGGACAGTGCTGATTGGCCCTGTGCAGATCACATGCACACTACAAAGAAAAAAAAACTCTCTAGCAGTACGCACCCCAATCAGCATGTGTAGAGTGCCCACAAGCCTCTTTATTATCAGAAGATGAATTTGGGACAGTGGAAGAAGGGGAGGAGCAGAGAAGACAGGATCAAACACCCTTTTTACACAATGCGTAGGATTAACCCCTTAGGTACCACAGTGAGTATAACAAGCATGCCTTACTGCATATTCAAACTGATTTTACTGTTGTGGGTTTAGTAACACATTACTAAATAGCGATTACAGAGTAAATATGTTTGCCATAAATTATAGGAAAATGAGACAGAAAGGTAGGACAAAAACACTCTATTTTAAAAAAAAAAAATCAACTTTATTAAGCTGTCCTCTATACTACATGACACTAAATAGGATAAAATTCATGAAACAAACAACATTGAAGATAAGTGGATATAATAAACAATTACATTAGTCAGTGCATTTCAATTGGCAATATATATAAAAAAGAACCAATAAACCTGGGTGACTATTACCAACATAAAAAAAGCATATAAATGAGAAAAAAACTGCTCTTTAAAAATATAAGAGGTCATCTTCGGCATTCCAAAACTTTAAAGAATGAAATAAAAAATGCATGAGTGCGATCAGGGCAGCTAAAATAGTTTATGAGATAATGATTGTTGAGGAGAGTATACAAAAAATGTTTTTTCAAATATATTAATATTAAAAAGGTCAAAACATACTGGTCCCATTAAAAATGATCAGGGGAAGCTGGTCACAAGTGACAGGGAGAAGGTAACTGTAATAAATACGTACATTCTTCTCTTCCACATATACGAAGAAAACAGAAGGGGTATAATAAACAAGACAGTGAGATTATTGACAATATACTGAATGTGCTGACAGAGACCAGTTTTCAAAAAAGATAAGAAAAACTTAACGTGAAAAAATCACTAGGACCAGATGGCTTACACCTAAAACTTCACAAAAAACTTGAACATGTTATAGCCAGACTTTTATTTCTAAATTTTAAGATTAGCTTACTGACTGGATTGGTACTATCTGATTGGCGAATAGCAAACATGCTACCAATATTCAAAGAAGGACAGAGCCTGGAAACCAGTCAGCCTAACATCAATAGTATGGAAACTATTGGAAGGAATAATAAGGGACCGTATCCAAGAATTTACTGATTAAAATAGTATCATTAGAAGTAACTAGCATAGATTTATGAAAGACTAATCTTTCCAAACCAGCCTTTTAACATTCTATGAGGAGGTGAGCTGTAGTTTAGATAGAGAAAGGCCAGTAACGCATAACTGTTTACTGTACAAATTAAACTCATTAGGCATTGATAAAAATCGTACCTGGATAGAAAACTGGTTGCAGGAGCTCATCCAGGGAGTGGTGGTTAATGGCATATTTTCTGAATGGTCTAGAGTTGTAAGTGGGGCACCCCAGGACTCTGTTCTGGGAAAAATTCTATTTAACTTGTTCTTAAACTAAATATAAGTTGGAATATATCATTCAATCTTAGTGTTTACAGATGATACGTGCCCCCGCGAGTGCGCAAGCGCGGCAAGAGTGGGACGACGCCATATGAAGTTGTTCCAGAACAAAAAAGCACCCGGCCCGCCGTAATTTGTCTATACGACAGGCCGGAGGTGGTTAACTTATACTCCACTGTCACATTTGGTACTTTTTTTTTTGGGGGGGGGAGGGGTTTTGACAGGTACCTGCTCCTCCTTCCTGGTAAGATCACTGTGTCATGTGCGGCCCCTCCTCCTTCCCCCCGCTGCCTTCTGGGACCTGTGTGTTTCCGAAAAGACAACGGAGCCACTGCGAAAGTGCAGCGTGACTTGCGCATGTGCAGGAGGAAACCAGCTACGGCTATGAAGCCTGAATGCTTCACTGCCGGTTTCCATTACTTGCGATGCCGGCCCCTGCACCCGAAGCCAATGTACGAACAGGCCTGGGGTGCTGACATTGCGGAATCCCTGGACAGGTAAGTGTCCTTATATGAAAAGTTAGCAGCTACTGTATTTGTAACTGCTGACTTAATTTTTTTTTCTTTTTACAGGCTGGAACTCTGCTTTAATAGGAAATATAATCACAATATACAAATCTTTTCATGGGGACCCTAGCATTGGGAGGAAACTATTTAACCTAGGGCCTCTAAAGAAGACACACGGCCAATAAAGCTGGACAAAAAGCAGTTCAGTCAAAAAATGCGTAAGGGGTTCTTTACTGTTCGAACAGTATGTAGAACTCCCTTCCACAGTAGGAATTTTTTAAGTTATGTTGTGTTTGGGTGTACTGATAATGACTTTAGTGTATTTTTAGCAGAAGCATTGTTTTGATAAACATTTGCACAACTATCTTGGTGCTTATAAAATCAGTAGCAATATCTTTCTTTTTATTCTATTAGTCCTATATTTTCAGAAAATGTATGGTTTGGGGGTATTTTACAAACTGAAAGCTGTAAGTGAAAAATTTTAAAAGAAAAACTCAAAATTGAAAAAATAGTTTGAAAAATATGGAGAGCAGGGGCCAGAAGTGAAAGGGTTAATCTGATTTCTAGCTCCGTATTAATCAGCAATTGGTTCCATAACAGATTATATAATGAAAATGAAACATTTTTTTAAAAAAAGGGAGCACATTCACATGTTGGGAAATAAAAAAGAATGGTTTATTTTAGGGAATAAATAGTTTTGTGCTAGGAGCAAAACGGAGTCACCGATATTCACTCACCACATATCGATAGGTGTGCCATATTCTGTTGATCCCAGCAGGACATCTGGTGGTCGGTACCATAATGTTACTACTTCATTGGAATAGGTTTTGGTGGGTACAGATTTAGCTCTTGCAAGACCTACATATGAAGCATAACAAAAGAAAATTACATTGTAATACCAAGGGCTTTTTTTCTCAGAGAATAGATGCAGGAACCCTTCTGGGTCACTTGTCTCCGCCCCCTACCCACCTCCGAGCATCATTCCTTGGAACCACCCCCTACCCACCTCCCAGTACCACCCCTTTTAGAGAATATAGAGCTATCATTAGAGGATACAGAGGTATCGTTTTGTGGTACTAAGTAATTTGTATGAAATTTATGGAATAATACCAAGATAAGCATTAAAGTAGATCCCCTGCATCCAGCAGCAACAGACTTTCCCCAGCAACAATAGACCCCCAGCAACAGTGGACCTCAACAACAATCGACTCTGGCAGCAACAACAAATTTACCAGCAGCCCGCCCAGCATCAATAGTCTCTCCAGTAGCCAGCAACAATAGACCCCTCCCTCAACAGTAGATCCCTCCCAGTAACAATTGACCCCCTAGTAACATAAGCCCAACCAGAAACAATAGATTCCCCACCAGCAGCAATAGACACCCCCCCCCCAGCAACAATAAACTGACACACAAAAATAGATGCTCTCCAGCAACAGTAGATTCCCTAGCAACCAGCAACAATAGACCCTATCTCAACAGTAGATCCCTTTCAGCAACAACTGAACCCCAGCAACAATAGATCTCCCACCAGCAACAATTGACCTCCAAGCGGTATCATTATTTTGCATGTAATTCTTGAGAATGAGCACCCCAAACCAACTATTTACATATTTTTTTTTTTACTGTGCGTTCTTCTTTATAACATCTTGGGTATGATAAAGTTTGAAACACAAAATTTATAAATTATAATATAATAAAAAACTCTAAATAAGTTAAAGTATATATGTATATGTATATATATATATATATATATATATATATATATATATATATATATATATAATATATATATACATAAAAAGTACAGTAAAACTGCAGGAAAGGGCACTGGGGGGGCAATGTAATGTGAATTTATTTTATTTTGAATGGTATCAGTGTATTTGGTGTATTTTACATTTGAATTTGCCGCCGGTTTCACCCCCCTGCGAAAGTCACGTCGCAGGAGACGGAAGCCAGGGCACGGAGAGGATCAGGAGGAAGATCCGCCGCCGCATACCGCTCGCATACATCGCTGGATCCCGGTGACAAGGTAAGTAACCTCTTTTACAGGATCCAGCGATGCTTCTGGCGGTACCCCGAGTGTGGCTCGGGGTTACCGCTTTTGGCTCTGAAATTTAACCCCGAGCCACACTCGGGAATACCGCTAAGAAGGTTAATCAAAGCATTTAGAAGAATAAACTATTTTTTATTTAGCCAGTTCTCTGTGCATACATGGCATGACAAAGACACTTATATCATTGCAACAGAATGCACATACCAAAGTCTGCTAGCTTCAACTCTCCTTTTTCATTGATTAATAAATTCTGTGGCTTGAGATCCCTGTGTAGGACTTTTCTGTGGTGGCAGTATGATAAGCCCCGAAGTAGCTGAAACATAAATATCTGTAAAGATAGAAAACGTTGTTACAGGTGATTCAAACATTCTTTATTTATACAAACCTCTACAGATTACAAAAAAGGCAAACTCTCATGAGAGTGAGGCCCCGTTCACACTGGGGCGATCCGACTTCCCCAGGCGACCTCACAGGTCGCGGCGCGCTGCTCGCACCGCGACCTCGGAGCGGCCGGCACGGACTTCATAACATTGAAGTCTATGCAGGTCGCTCTGGGTCGCCCCAAAGAAGGCTCCAGACCCTTTTTCTAAGTCGGAGCGACTTGTGTCGCTCCTAATAGAACGGGTCCATAGCTTCTGTCGCCTGACAGGTCGCCCCAGTGTGAATGGGGGCTGAGAGAGAGAGCTGTGCATGATGTCATTAGCCTAGAATAATTACCAGACAAGAAAGAGAAAGTGGGCTGCATTAAGGTATTTACTGGCCGAAAAAAAAAAATGTTTTACTATACAAAGTTAAAACAACAAGGGAAAAGGAGTTATTAGATGGAAAAATGACCGAAGATCTGCTTTAAGGTTTTGAGGCTGACATTTGGTAACTAGATCCTTCAGCTCCCTCCACATATTTTCTATGGGAATAAGGTCTGGAGACTGCCTAGTCCACTCCAGGACCTTAATGTGCTTCTTCTTGAGCCACTACTTTGTTGCCTTGGCCATGTGTTTTGGGTCATTGTTATGCTGGAATACCCATCCACGACCCATTTTCAATGCCCTGACTGAGAGAAGGAGGTTCTCACCCAAGGTTTGACGGTACATGGCCCCGCACATCGTCCCTTTTGATACAGTGAAGTTGTCCTGTCCCCTAGCAGAAAAACAACGCCAAAGCATAATGTTTCCACCTTCATGTTTAACAGTGGGAATGGTGTCTTTGGGTTCATAGGCAGCATTCCTCCTCCTCCAAGCACGGCAAGTTGAGTTGAAGCCAAAGAGCTTGATTTTGGTCTCATCTGACCACAAAACCTTTACTCAGTTCTCCTCTGAATCATTCAGATGTTCATTAGCAATCTTCAAAAGCGCCTGTACATGTGCTTACTTGAGCAGGGGTACCTTGTTGCCACTGCAGGATTTTAGTCCTTCATGGCGTAGTGTGTTTTCTTGGTGACTATGGTCCGAGCTGCCTTGAGATCATTGACAAGATACTCCTGTGTAGTTCTGCGCTGATTCCTCAGCGCTCTCATGATCATGGAAATTCCACAAGGTGAGATCTTGCATGGAGCCCCAGACCGAGGGAGATTGACAGTTATTTTGTGTTTCTTCCATTTGCGAATAATTGCACCAACTATTGTCACCTTCTTACCAAGCTGCTTGGCGATGGACTTGTAGCCCATTCTAGCCCATTCCAGCCTTATGTAGGTCTACAATCTTGTCCCCTGACATCCTTGGACAGCTCTTTGGTCTTGGTCATGGTGGATATATTGGAATCTGATTGATTGATTCTGTAGACAGGTGTCTTTCACACAGGTAACAAGCTGAGATTAGGAGCACTACCTTCAAGAAAGTGCTCCAATTCTCAGTTCATTACTACCTGTATAGAAGACACCTGGGAGCCAGAAATCTTGCTGAATATGGGATCAAATACTTTTTTCACTCATTAAAATTCAAATCAATTTTTAAACCTACCATTAAAATCATAGACTGATAATTTCTTTGTCAGTGGGCAAACGTACAAAATCAGCAGGGGATCAAATAACGGAATTTTTGTAAAATCTTACCTGTAAAATTCCTTTCTCTGAGTCCTCCGACAGTCGCCGCCTCTTCATATTCGTCACATATGGGGTATTAGACTTTGCTCCGAAGGAGTAGCTAGGCAACAGAATATGTTAACAATAAAGCTTTAACATATCCCACCCTCAAGGGGTGGTCCCCTCAGTCAATACCCTCCTACTTCCTGCAACCATATCTCAGTTTTAGTGGAATAGCAGTAGAGTATACATTCAAACCCCAAAAGAGGGGCGGGGGCGGCGACTGTCGGAGGACTCAGAGAAAGGAATTTTACAGGTAAGATTTTACAAAAATTCCGTTTTCTCTTACGTCCTCCGACAGTCGCCGCCTCTTCATATTCGTCACATATGGGGACGTCCCAAAGCAGTGCAAACATGAGGGGTGGGAAACGCATCCGCGCCGAAAGGCAACGCAGTCTCCACATCAAAGAAAGGAACCTTACCAAAGGAAGGAAACCAGCTGGGCAACAGCAAAAATAAGTGCTCAACAGGAGCAACAACCCAGGAAAAGACAAAAAACCAGGGGATACAAAACTTATCCCAACAGCCAGGAGTCCCCAACAAGGGACCCTAGGGAACAGCCGCACTAAGAACCTTGCGGCCAAAGGAAGCATCCGCCGATGCCTGAACATCTACTTTGTAGAATTTTGTGAAAGTGTGTACGGTCGACCAAGTCGCCGCCTTACACACCTGGGCTACAGAAGCCCCATGACGACAGGCCCAAGACGTACTCAGAGATCTAGTAGGGTGCGCCTTCACAGGCACAGGGGGAACCTTCCCCTGCAAGGCATAGGCCTGTTCAATGGTCTGCCTGATCCATTTGGCAATGGTAGAGGCGGAAGCCGCCATGCCCTTCCGAGGACCCTCTGGAAGAACAAACAAGGAGTCCGTCTTTCGAAAAGACTCAGTCGATGTAAGGTAAACCCTAATCGCCCGAACAACATCCAGAGAATGCAATCTCACCTCCTTTGGATGTTTAGGCTTCGTGCACAACGAAGGCAAAACAATATCCTCGTTAAGATGGAATTCCGAAACTCGTTTCGGCAGAAAAGAAGGATTAGGTCGCAAGACCACCTTATCTAAATGAACAACCAGGTACGGAGACTTGCAGGACAAAGCCGCCAGTTCCGACACTCTGCGAGCCGAAGTGATCGCCACCAAAAAGGCGACCTTTTTGGACAACATAGACAACGAGATCTCCTGATCTGTTCAAAAGGAGCACGTTGTAACACAGATAGGACTAGATTCAAGTCCCAAGGGGGCAAAGGATCCCTCCTAGGAGGAACCAGATGCCGCACACCCTGAATAAAAGTGCCAACCAAGGAGTTGGAAGCCACGGGACGTTGAAACAGAACGGCCAGCGCAGACACCTGACCCTTTATCGTAGCCAGCGCCAAACGCTGATCGACACCCGTCTGAAGGAAAGACAGCACACGGGAAACCGAGTACGTGCGGGGTGAAAACCCCCTGGACTCACACCAGGCAAAATAGGCCTTCCAAGTACGGTAATAAACCTTTCCCGAGGAAGACTTCCTCGCGTTGATCAAGGTATGAACAACCTCTGGAGAGAGACCCTTCTCCTTCAGGACCTCGGTCTCAACAGCCAGGCCGTCAAAGCCAGCGACTGTAAAGCAGGATGGTAAATCGGTCCTTGAGACAGTAGATCGTCCCGAAGAGGCAGACGCCAGGGGGCGTCGACCGCCAGATTCACGAGGTCTGCGTACCAGGACCGGCGAGGCCAGTCCGGTGCCACAAGAATCACCGTGCTGCGTTCCGAGTGTAACCTGCGAAGGAACCGGGACAGCAACTGAATCGGTGGAAACGCGTACATCAGCCTGTACTGATGCCACGGGGCCACTAACGCGTCCGACGCGTCTGCCCGAGGGTCGCGCGTCCTTGCCACGAACCTCTTCACCTTGTAGTTGAGGCGAGACGCGAACAGGTCCACATCTGGAAGACCCCACTTCGCGCACAACATCTGGAAGACAGCCGGATGGAGAGACCATTCCCCCTGATCCAGGGTCTGGCGACTCAGATAGTCCGCCTGCCAGTTCTCCACTCCCGGAATGTGAACCGCCGTTATCGCCGGGACATGAGTCTCGGCCCAAGACAGAATGTCGGCCACTTCTCGAGCCGCTCGGGCACTCCTGGTGCCCCCTTGGTGGTTGATGTAGGCCACCGCCGTGGCATTGTCCGTCTGCACCCGAACCGGGCAGCCCTGCAGCCGGTCCGTCCAGCGATGAAGACAGAGCCTTATCGCACGCAATTCCAGAATGTTGATCGGGAGGGAAGACTCCCCCTCCGACCAGGTCCCCTGGGCGGACAGAACGCCCAGAACACCACCCCAGCCCGACAGGCTGGCATCCGTGGTGATTATCGTCCACGAGATCGGACGAAACGACTTGCCCCCGGACACCAACGGGGACTGGAGCCACCACAGAAGGTTTTCCCTGGTGCGATGACTCAACGAGATCTGAAGATCCAGAGATTGAGGTCGCCCGTCCCACTTGGACAAGATCTCCGCCTGGAGACCCCGCGTGTGAAACTGCGCGAAAGGAATCGCCTCGAAAGCCGAGACCATCAATCCCAGACATCTCATACACGTCCGCAGAGACGAGTTCGGAACGGAACGTCCCTGAGGGACCTGACTTCCTCCTGAAGAGTCCTGAGTTTGTCTTCCGGCAGGAAGACCTTCGCCTGCACCGAGTCCAGTATCATTCCCAGATAGGGAAGACGAACCGACGGACTCAGTGTCGACTTTGGAACATTTATCGTCCAACCGAACTCCTGCAGAGTTTGCATCGTGACAGACAGGTCCTTCTCCAGACCCTGACTGGTCGCAGACCGAATCAGAATGTCGTCCAGATACCCCAGGACAGAAATGCCCTGGGCCCTCAATAATGCCAGAACCGGTGCAAGCACCTTGGTGAAGACCCGCGGAGCCGAGGCGAGCCCAAAGGGCAACGCCACGAACTGGTAGTGATCCTCCGCAATGGCAAATCGAAGGTATCTCTGATGACCCTCGAATATGGGGATGTGAAGATACGCATCCTTCAAATCGATGGAGGCCATGAATTCCCCCGGAACCAGGGCAGCCACCACCGAGCGCAGGGATTCCATGCGGAACTTGCGAACCCGCACAGAGCGGTTCAGAGCTTTCAAGTCCAGAATCGGACGAACCTTGCCCTCCTTTCTGGGCACGGTGAACAGATTGGAATAAAACCCCCGAAATCTGTCCCGATGAGGCACCGGAACCACCACTCCCTGAGCCCTCAGGTCCCGCACCGCCAGGTGCAGATCCCGCAGGCGCTCTGGAGACAGTTGTAGATTTGAGGGAAAAAATCTGCTCTCTGGCCGAGAGAGAAACTCGATCTTGTAACCAGATCGAACGATTTCCAGAACCCATCTGTCCCGCACACGGGCCAACCAGGGCTGAAGAAAACCGAGCAAGCGTCCCCCCACCCCAAAACTGGGTGAGGGCGCCCCTTCAGGCCGAACTGTTATGGGCCGCAGGTCCGGATTGGCCGGACTTCTGTTTCCCAGACCAGGGTTTCTTCTGAAAGCCCTGGCCTTTGAACGGTTTGCCCTTGTAGTGCGGCCGAAAGGCACGAAAGGACCCCTGAGGGGGCCGAAAATTCGCATGCTTCTTCCCAGAAGCCCCCTTAGCCTTGGGGAAATGGGGCAAGAGAGTGCTCTTACCCCCGGTGATCCCCTTAATCAACACATCCAGGGACTCCCCAAAAAGCGAGACCCATCATAAGGCAGATTGGCTAAGGTTTTACGTGAAGATTGGTCCACCGACCAACATTTCAACCAAACCAGGCGGCGAGACAACACCGCCACGCTGTGCACACGTGCAGCCAACGGAATCAGGTCCAGGTCCGCATCACACAGATACATGACACCCTGGTGGATCTGATCCACCATGTCCAGGGTCGCCGCCGAGGCCGAATCGGCCACTAGGACGCGCCTAAGCATCTGCGTCCAACTTGCGATCGCCTGGGCCGCCATGAGAGAAGCAAATAGAGCCTTAAGCATAGAACCCGTAACAGAATAAGTATGACGGGCAAGAGACTCCAGTCTCCTATCCGTGGCATCACGGAAAACAGGGGATCCCTCTGCAGGAATCGCAGTGGCTTTGTTCAAAACCGCAATTGCCTGATCCACTGGTGGAGGCACACACCACCGTTCATCAGTGGCAGGGGAGAAAGGATAACGCAGCTTGAATTTACTTGGTACCGCAAAAGGTTTGCGCAGATCGCGCCATTGATCCTTTACAGCGCGCTGAAAATCAGCATTGCAGGGAAAAACCTGCGGCGTCCTGCGTTTTCTCTGCGTCCCATAAGCCGCCAAGGCAGCGGGGGGACACACTTCGTCCTGCAAACGTAGCGTCTGCTTAATGGAAGCAATCAACTCATCCATGATTGCAAGCTCTTCAGGCGAGCCAGGGGGAGAATTATCAACCCCCTCAACCTCAGCCTCTACCTCAGACCCCACTAGATCAAGAGAGGAGCGGGACCCCGATAGGGGGGTCCCTGCCAGAACAGCCCCATCACCTTCACCCACAGAATCGGAGGACAGAGTAACTCTGGGCCGTTTAGTAGATTGAGCAGCCACCAGCATTTGCACCTGGGCAGCAAGGCCAGCCACAATAGTGGCTAAATCCCCCCCTGGGGGGGAAACAGCGGTCCCCTGGCTTTCCACCAATACTGTGGGAAACTTGCCCTCCTGAGAATCCATTGCCCCTGTACGCCAGACAACCAAGGGTTAACTGCCCCCTTTAAGCAAGCGCGGTAAGCGCAGCCCACCGCACACACTCAGGCACAATGAGACCCCCACAGGGAATATACAGACTGAATACAGGCAATGGACAACAGGAATAGAAGGATAAAACCTGAGGAGACCCCGCTGCTGCTGCTGCCTCGACCGGTGTTCCAGGAAAAAGGAAGTGATGCTGCCAGGGCGCTCTATGTAAGCCTATGGAGGCTACAAGAAAATGGCCGCCGTGCATGTAAACCATGCGGCTGGAGCGGGCGCCGGTAAAATGGCGTCGTTTGGCGCCGAAACCGCCGCTCCACAGTGCATAAAAACACACACAATTTCATCCCATTATATGGATACATGTTAGATCGCCGCAGCGATCGCTGTATATGCCCCAACATGCCATTAAAAACATGCCCCACAGCACACAGCTTCCCACACTGCCCAGCCTGACACACACAGTGTCATACAGCTCCCCCCCCCCCTTGCAGCCCACAGCATGCAGCCGAGAGATAGGGAGACAAGCAGTGTGATTTAAAGGCAGGTTACACAGTCCCAGACTGAGACCCCCCCCAGACAGACAGGTCCCCACATAGACACACTTACCTCATATGGCGTGGGGAACCCGCACAGGCGAACAAGCCGCTGCACATGAGGCAGGGAGAGTCGCAATTCAAGACGCACACAATGGCGGTTAAGAAACCGCACAGCGTCCGGTGAGGTAGCCACCTCACCAAACATCCCTGCACCGAACAGGGATGGGTCGTTCACCGTGCCAGGAGCGTTACCTGGCTGAACGCTCGATGGCAGACTGGGAAGCCACTGACCCACGACCTGCGATCAGGGGGATCAGCCCGAGACCCAGTCCGCATGATCCTCTTCGTCCGAAGAACTAACTAATGCTGACAAAAACAACAGCTAAGTAAAGGTAGAGAAAAAACTCAAATAAAATATTAAAAAGAAGAAAGAGTCTGGGACAAAAAGTCCCAGCACAGAGAGAGCCAGCCACTCCTGACAAGCTAGACATTAAAACTGAGATATGGTTGCAGGAAGTAGGAGGGTATTGACTGAGGGGACCACCCCTTGAGGGTGGGATATGTTAAAGCTTTATTGTTAACATATTCTGTTGCCTAGCTACTCCTTCGGAGCAAAGTCTAATACCCCATATGTGACGAATATGAAGAGGCGGCGACTGTCGGAGGACGTAAGAGAAACTTTTTTTCCCTCACCGTATATACAGGTGCTGTACAGTGTCTCAGAAAACAAATAGGAACAAAAAAAAAAAATAGCAAAACAAAAACCTAGCCATATCTCGGTACTAACTATACAAAATATACAGGTCCTAACTACCAGGCTGAGCAAGCCTACAGCTTTTCAGCTTCCACATACAGTTTACAGCTTGTAAGTTTTCACCAACCTCTTGCTCTCACAGACAGGAGTTGTTTGATTCCCAGGCCGAGAGCACTGGCTGTCTGTCCCAGGTGAGCCTAAATTGGCCTGGGGGAGAGGACCAAAACCCAAACTGGATTGTGGATCAGAGATCCCTAAATGTGTAAGAGAGGAGCCTGGGAGATGTATTAACCCTGAACAGGACTTTTCCCAGCTCTCTCTGGGATGCTCCCCTACAACACCTATTTATTTTTTATCAGAATAGGACACGTCTATTTATTAATTACAAAAACTTAATCGTTAGGGAATTCACATGGTTTTATTTTTGTGAAATTTAACCACACATAATGATTCTGGTTTGGTGTGGTACATACTGTCATTCCCATATAAATAAAATAGCAACTGTTTCCGACAAAAGATTTATGGAGTCTTTTTTCTGTTTAACTTGAGACCCAACATTAAAATTCAGTTCTGTCAGCTATCCAGGGTTAGGGTTAGAAATATATCCACTAAATTAAATTCTGCTACCCTAATTAAAATGTTTTTTAGTGGACGGCTGCAAATGTCATTAGAAGACAAGATTCAAGCTGTCATATTTTGGATATATTATGTTCTTATAGTACCCAACTCACTAGAAATGACAATTATGCTTGGAATTGTTGAAGAGAAAAATAAGAAAATAGACAACAATAAGGTAGATAGATACAGTCACAGAAATTATGAACATGACACTGCAAAGACTTAAAGTGAAACAAATCTGAAATCTTCTAAAACAAATATATGGGAGAAGGGACCATGTATGTTTCTTCTGATATAAAATTGTTCCCCCTGCCGGCTACAATTTCTTTAAATTATTTGTGCACTGACAGCAGCACATGCACAGCTCAGTGTACAATCATAGCATATTACAGACACCAGAAGTAAGTGCTGGGTGCTGGGATGAATGAATTATCAAGCATATATGTAGGAGTTACATCATCTTGGCGCAGACAATAAAAGCAGCTAAAACTCAAGGTGCTGGAGTTAGACAAAGAATAAATTAAATAGAAGTACTAGCAACAGAGTGACTTCACGCCTCACTCTTGCTGTGGGTTTATTGTTGTTGCTCTAGTAAAATGCCTTATTTTACTTGCATCTTCGTGTGGTCTGGTTTCCTGGCACCCTGACAATTACAAAGTAATAGTGTCGTAATGTGCAAATATATTGTACATACTTGCACCTAGCCGCTGCCAGAAGGGTGTAAGTCCACTTTAAGACACAAACAAAAGACATTCTGGAGCAACATTATCCAAGTGGAAACCAGGAGTTACCATCAACTCGAGGCAACATAATAATAAAAGAAACAACAAAACTTTTTTACGGTCTATGCCTCTTACCTTAACGTTGTGCATTGACATCAAGCTACCACAGTTATCCAGATATTGTTTAAGGTCACTATCCTGGAAAGAAGCATGAAAAAATATCAGGGAAGCAATTAGTCTTTTGCTAATGTAGTAGAGGATTTTACTTTAAATGCACCAAAATAAGATTTTTGACTTACCTGTAAAATCCCTTTCTTAGAGTACAGAACAGGACACAGGATCCCTAGTCAAAACCATATGTTATGTGCAGCTACATTTAGGTGACTGGACACTGATAAATCAGCTACAGGGACATCCCCTCTATAACCCCTCCCTCTGTTAGCTAGCCTCAGTTTTGCAGTAAGCGATAGGGAGATCATAAAAAATAGGGGGGAAGGACTTGTATTCTGTAAAAGCCTATAAAGAACTAATGGATCTGGCAGAGTGAGCCTTAACAAATAAAGGTGGAACCTCATCCTTTAGACCAGTGGTCTTCAAACTGCGGCCAGGGGGCCAGATGCGACCCATTGATTGCTGTGACCCGGCCCTTGGACACCTTTCCTCCCACTGATGCAAGACACTATTCTTCCCACTGACACCAACAGTTGGGCATAATTTCTGTTACTGACATTAACAATAGGGCACCAACAATGGTGTACTATACCTCCCCCTAATGCTAAAGATGCAGTGTTTACTCACACTCACTCCAGGACAATTTCTACTCCCAATGGCCACAGTCCTGCCCCCCTAAAGTCTGAAGGACAGTAAACTAGTCCTTTTTTTTTTTTTTGGAAAGTTTGGAGACCCCTGTCTTAGCCCATAGATTCATAGTTACATAGTTAATCTGCTTGAAAAAAAAAAAACAGTCCATCTAGTTCAACCAATAAAAGGGGAGCAAAACAATTACATTTCTATATACACAATCCTATACCCACAGTTGATCAAAAGAAAGGCAAAAAAAAACAAAAAAACAGCAATTTGCCAAATACCCACCCAAGTATATTCATGCAGCTCAAAAAGAGGATGGCCACAAACCATACACATGGGGTGGGTATTTGGCAATTGGTATCATATTTGCCCACTAGATGGCCTGTGATTATTAGAATCGGTCCTGGTTTATCTTATTTAGTAATAATATGTTTATGCAAAACAGGGCATAAGATAATACTTATTCCCATTAAATTATACCTACAGACCATTTTGGTTTGGACATGTGTGGCAATATTTCTAACAATCTCACTCGGATAGAGACTTGGCAGTTCTGATTGATATAATTGCCCCATCACTTAAATCGAGACTTGGCCATGTTTGGTTAGTAATAACCATGACAACCCTATTTATGCTTTGCAGGGTTTTTTCGCCTTCCTCTGGATCAACTGCAGGTATAGGATTGTGTATATGGGATTGTATGGTTGGGTTTTCAATATTGTTTTTTTTGTTGGTTGAACCAGATGGACTTGTGTCTTTTTTCAACCTAACTAACTATGTAACTATTTAAATCGAGGCTTGGCTGTCTGGATAGAAATGGCTGCCCCATAATTCAAATAGAGGCTTGGACATGTTTAGCTGCCTCGCAGCTCAAATCCAAGCTTAGTGATGCTCTTTAAATATAAATGGTGATGGCGCAGCATGGCGCCCATGCCCTGGACAATGTCACATTTGACTAAATGCCTAGGGCGGAACTATATGCTGACGTCACCGCATCTTCACAATTCCGGAAGTGCGGGTGTTTGGTTTACTGCTGGTGAGGAAATTACGGTTTAGCGCTATTCATCTCAATTGGATGTAAGTGTGATTTTAAAATTTTAATAAACGATAAAAAGGATTTTATGCTATTGGAGCATTTTGTTTTCTATGTTCCTATATACATTCTATTGGGAGGATGTTTGGCGGAGTACCATTATGAGATCATTGGTCCCCTGGAAGTGAGAGTTTGGAGCCATTTTCTGATAATATATAATTGGATATTTTTCCTGAGCCTTTATGACCTGTCTAGAGATAGAAGGTCATGTATTGGTTCATACAAGGAGCTTATTGTTTATTTGGTGACGGAATTACACTGGTTCAGCCTGCACTCAAGAGGAGAATCTCTTCTTTCACAAAGACTTTTTATTGATTTATAATCTTCTATTCTCCTATAGTTCGTTCTATTTATAGGTTAAACAGTTATAGAGCACTTATTGATTTTAGCGCAGCTTTGGATTTGATGAATTAAACCTCATTTGCTACATAGTTGCCACACGGAACCTTGGGGTACACCACTAACAACCCAAGACCATTCAAAGAATGAATCATTAACCACTACTCTCCGAATACAGCCCTTTAGCCAGTTTTCTTTTGATTTACAATCTGATTTTTTCAAGGTTTATAGACTTAAACTTACACATTGGCTGTGTGTGGAGAACGGTGTTGAGCGCTTTGCAAAATTCAAGTATTCTACGTCCACAGCCACTTCTTTGTCTAAGGCAGTCATGTCCAAAGTCCGATCCGCAGGCCAGTTGCGCCCCATCCTTTAGTTTTATACAGCCCCCTGAGACACAGCTGACTTTTGTCAATGCTTTTCTCTCTGAGACTCCTCACATCCCCGCCCCCCGATGCAGATGCGATGGCTCAGGGGCAGGGCCTCTGGCCTCCCTGGACAGCTCTGCTGCTCCCGAGTCCCGCTCCGCCTCCCGCTCGGCTCTATCTGCCCGGCGCTGCCTACGACTGCGCGGGAGTGTGGAATGCATTTGAAAATTGCATGCCTTCTCTCCTTCACCGCACACAGCCACCTGTAGGAGCCGACCGAGGATCTTGTGGAGCTGACCAAGGAGGTGTCACTTCTATAATCCTACTGCCTGTTTCTGTAAGTGTATTCATAAAGCACTGATGCTTATTATTTCCTATACAGTGGGTACGGAAAGTATTCAGACCCCCTTAAATTTTTCACTCTTTGTTATATTGCAGCCATTTGCTAAAATCATTTAGGTTCATTCTTCTTCCTCATGAATGTACACATAGCACCCCATACTGACAGAAAAACACAGAATTGTTGACATTGTTGCAGATTTATTAAAAAAGAAAAACTGAAATATCACATGGTCCTAAGTATTCAGACCCTTTGCTGTGACACTCAGGTGCTTTTCCATTTCTTCTGATCATCCTTGAGATGGTTCTACACCTTCATTTGAGTCCAGCTGTGTTTGATTATACTGATTGGACTTGATTAGGAAAGCCACACACCTGTCTATATAAGACCTTCCAGATCACAATGCATGTCAGAGCAAATGAGAATCATGAGGTCAAAGGAACTGCCTGAAGAGCTCAGAGACAGAATTGTGGCAAGGCACAGATCTGGCCAAGGTTACAAAAAGATTTCTGCTGCACTTAAGGTTCCTAAGACCACAGTGGCCTCCATAATCCTCAAATTGAAGACGTTTGGGACGACCAGAACCCTTCCTAGAGCTGGCCGTCCGGCCAAACTGAGCTATCGGGGGAGAAGAGCCTTGGTGAGAGAGGTAAAGAAGAACCCAAAGATCACTGTGGCTGAGCTCCAGAGATGCAGTCAGGAGATGGGAGAAAGTTGTAGAAAGTCAACCATCACTGCAGCCCTCCACCAGTCGGGGCTTTATGGCAGAGTGGCCCGACGGAAGCCTCTCCTCAGTGTAAGACACATGAAAGTCCGCATGGAGTTAGTTAAAAAACACCTGAAGGACTCCAAGATGGTGAGAAATAAGATTCTCTGGTCTGATGAGACCAAAATAGAACTTTTTGGCCTTAATTCTAAGCGGTATGTGTGGAGAAAACCAGGCACTGCTCATCACCTGTCCAATACAGTCCCAACAGTGAAGCATGGTGGTGGCAGCATCATGCTGTGGGGTTGTTTTTCAGCTGCAAGGACAGGACGACTGGTTGCAATCGAGGGAAAGATGAATGCGGCCAAGTACAGGGATATCCTGGACAAAAACCTTCTCCAGAGTGCTCTGGACCTCAGACTGGGCCGAAGGTTTACCTTCCAACAAGACAATGACCCTAAGCACACAGCTAAAATAACGAAGGAGTGGCTTCACAACAACTCCGTGACTGTTCTTGAATGGCCCAGCCAGAGCCCTGACTTAAACCCAATTAAACATCTCTGGAGAGACCTAAAAATGGCTGTCCACCAACGTTTACCATCCAACCTGACAGAACTGGAGAGGATCTGCAAGGAGGAATGCAGAGGATCCCCAAATCCAGGTGTGAAAGACTTGTTGCATCTTTCCCAAAAAGACTCCTGGCTGTATTAGATCAAAAGGGGGCTTCTACTAAATACTGAGCAAAGGGTCTGAATACTTAGGACCATGTGATATTTCAGTTTTTCTTTTTTAATAAATCTGCAACAATGTCAACAATTCTGTGTTTTTCTGTCAGTATGGGGTGCTTTGTGTACATTCATGAGGAAGAATGAACCTAAATGATTTTAGCAAATGGCTGCAATATAACAAAGAGTAAAAAATTTAAGGGGGTCTGAATACTTTCCGTACCCACTGTATATATATATATATATATATATATATATATATATATATATATATGTATATATATATATATATATTGTGACAGGAAGTCAGGTAAATCTGTGGGTGTTGTCACAGACGGGAGATACATTTATGCCTTGTTTAGACAATTCACCAATTACTATTAGGTGTCGGCTGTGAGAGGTAGCCAGAAAGGTTTAGGACGTTGAAAAAGCTTCAGCTATTCAGAATGAGGCAATTAAGGCCTCTATAAGTTATCCAGAAGATGACTACTGATTGCTGCATCCTGAGGCTTTATGCGTTAAGGAGAGCAGTGAGCTGAGAGACTTCTGAAGGTGAGGTTGTGTTGGACTTTTTCTGTGTGAAAAGAAAACAAATAGACTATTGGTTTTCTGCTGTATCACCAGCAGTGTCTGCCCAGCAGTAGGTTGGGACAGACACCATAGGTAGGTTCCTGCGTTGTTAAGGCAGAAGCCCCAAGTGGCCAGGGTTTATTTATATGTTTGTTTGATTTATGCTGTTTGGATGCTTGCACTTGTTTCCAGCAAATTGGAAGAATAAACCATAGATTGTTGTTTTCAACCACTCCTCGGCTGTCTCTCTGTGTAACGAACCCACCCAAGGGATCACCAACACCCGCTACCGAGCCAACCCCTTACAGTATATATATATGTATGTGTGTGTGTTTGTATGTGTATGTGTGTGTGTATGTATGTATGTGTGGGTGTGTGTGTGTGTGTATGTATGTTTGTGTGTGTGTGTATGTATGTATGTATGTATGTATGTATGTGTGAGTGAGTATGTATGTATGTATGTATGTGTGTGTGTGTGTGTGTGTGTGTGTATGTGTGTATGTATGTATGTATGTATATGTGTGTATGTATGTGTGTGTGTGTGTGTATGCATGTGTGTGTGTATGTATGTATGTGTGTGTATGTATGTATTGTACAGGACGCCAAGGTTGGGTCCTGGACAGTCGCTATATATCTCCTGTGTTTGGGTTGTGGTCTCTTTAAGGGAAGTTGGGAAATGTTCAGGGGGTCACCCAAGACGGGTGAGAAATTCCTGGAAATAGCTAAAATCAGGAGGACTGAATCGCAGTTCTCTCTGTGTTGAATAGATAGATATTTGGGACCCGGAATTTGGGGGGCTCTGTAGTGGTATTCGGGTGGGAAAGAGCCCCCACCCCTGACCATAAGGGATTCCAGCACACACAGGGTTAAGACCCATGAGAAGCAGTCCTTAAGAGACAGGAAGCAGCAATAGGTGAGTGTGGGGGAGGAGTAGTTTGGTGGTTGCACCTGTCTGAAGGAGCTGCAAGTTTGCTGGAAGCTGCTGAGAGGTCTATTAAGGACTGTTACAAACCTTGGGGTGAAGACCCTTTCACAAAACCGTATGTGCTTTTTTCCTTACTTTATTCCTTTGTGCTGAAGAAAAGCGGACTTTATTTTGTGTTTGATTTATGCACTGTTGGAAGCCTGTTCAAGTTTGCTGAAATAAAGCCTTTTTGTTTATGTTTTAAACGGTTGTGCACTCAATCCAGTGGAGCTAGAACCCCCAAACTTTACAACTGGTGTCTCGGATGCGGGCAGAGTGCATTTTGCAGCCGCAAAAGCCGTTTAAAACCAAAAACTGACATGTAAAGAGACAGTATGTCTTGGGTGAAAACAGCTCAGACACTGCAAACAGCAGGCATGGAGGAGGTTATTAAAGCACTGGTGCAAGCCACTGTGACCCAGCAGCAAGCCTCAGTAGAGGCAAACCGTCGCCATGAGGAAGCAATGGCTCAGCAGCAGCAAGCCCTGGCACAGGCTGTAAAGGCACAACAGGAAAGCACACGGTTGCTAGCTGCTCAGTTTACTGCCCAGCAGGAGTCCACTCAAGCACAGGTGGCTGCCTTGCAGGAGGCAGTACAGCGTTTGGCTCAGGGACGAGAGCAAGCAGTCATTGCCGATGGCAACCCAGTATCTGTGAGAGCCAGCCATTACTTGCAAAAACTGACCCCCAGTGATGATGTGGAGGCTTTTCTCACAACTTTTGAGAGGATAGCGGAGAGAGAGGGGTGGCCCCGTGACCAATGGGCTGGCATTATCTCCCCTTTCCTTACTGGTGACCCGCAAAAAGCCTACTTTGACCTTCCAACTGAGCACATCAGCGACTATGAGCGTCTGAAGGCAGAGATCTTGGCCCGCCTGGGGGTGACCACAGCTGTCCGGGCTCAGAGGGTGCACCGCTGGAGGTACAAACCTAATCGGCCACCCAGGTCCCAGATGCACGAACTGGTACAGCTGGTGAAAAAATGGCTGCAACCAGAGAAGCTGACAGGCCCGCAAATGGTGGAACGGGTAGTGATGGACTGGTACCTGCGGTCCCTACCAGATGACCTACAGCGCTGGGTAAGCCATGGCGACCCTGCAACCGCTGACCAGCTGGTAGAGTTGGTCGAAAGATACACTGTGGTGGAAGACCTGCTCGGGCCTGCCAAGCATCGGGAACCCTCACATAGGGCAGGCCAGCCACAGCACCTAGGAGAGAAGCTCCGCCAGACGTTGTCACCCACAAACCGGTATCTTCTTCAGCAGAACCACGGAGGTTGGTTCCTGTCCCAAGGATGGGAGACATACAGTGCTGGCGATGTCGGTCCTGGGGGCATACCCGGGCACAATGCCCACTTCAGGAGGAGCCTATGGAGTGCGGGACTGTTCGGAGAAGCTCTTTTTATGTGCAAAGAGCATGTGCCACCCATCTTGATATAGCGGCCGGACAGTTTGAATGTGAACTATGGGTGAACCACCTTCCTGCCAAGGCTCTGCTGGACTCTGGTAGCATGGTAACGCTGGTACATACCAGGGTGATCGGAAGACTCGGCCCAGTAAGTAAGACTCTACGGGTAGTATGTATCCATGGGGACACCAGAGAGTACCCCCTGGTGCCAGTGACTGTTGCCTATGGTGGTACCTCCGTGACACAAGAAGTCGGGGTGGTAAGAAATTTGATACATGATGTCATAGTGGGGCGGGACTGCCCACTGTTTTTTGAACTATGGAACCAGGTACAGTGTGAACAGCCTGGACAACCAAGGGGACTGGGGACCCTCGGCCTCGAAGGAACAGAGTCTGAGGGGTCCGGGCCTGAAATCCCCACGACACAACCCCCTGATGGGGAGGTACCTGTCACTAACAATGACATTGCAGAAAATGTTAAAGTGGACGATATTGTTTCTGTTTCAGGTCGCAAGACCGAGCTGACCTCTGAGGGGGGGGAAGTCTCCCCGTTACAGGTTATGCTGGGAGAGGATGATGAGGAACTCTCCCCATCACAGTCCCAGGTTGAGGAGAGTGAAGGGGAAACCTCCTCAAGGCCAGTGCATCCAGACCTGGACGTATCCAGGGGTGCGTTTGGCACCGCTCAATTGCAGGATCTTACCTTGGTCAATGCTAGAGAGCAGGTTTCTGTTATTGATGGGATCCCACAAATACCAGGTGCAGACCAGAGGTTTCCTCATTTTGCATTGAAAGATAACTTGGTTTATCGAGTGGCTGAAAGCCGAGGGGAAACTGTCGAGCAGTTGCTGGTTCCCCAGCCTTATAGGCGGATGCTTCTTGATCTAGCCCACAATGATGTACTGGGAGGACACCTGGGGGCAGAAAAAACAGAGGCCAGGGTAACTGACCGGTTTTACTGGCCAGGGGTAAAGGCCGAGGTTAAAAGGTATTGTGCGTCCTGTCCGACTTGCCAGTTAACTGCCCCGGTGTCCCATTACAGAAACCCCCTGGTACCCCTGCCAATTATCGAGGTACCATTTGAACGAATTGCAATGGATCTCGTAGGACCCCTGGTGAAGTCAGCAAGGGGGTACCAATATATACTAGTCATCCTAGACTATGCCACTAGATATCCAGAAGCAGTCCCTTTAAGGAAAACTTCCTCTAAGGCCATTGCCAGGGAACTATTTCAAATGTTTTCCCGAACGGGGTTCCCCAAAGAAATATTGACGGACCAGGGCACCCCTTTTATGTCCAAAGTGATGGCGGACTTGTGCAAACTGTTCCAGATTAAGCAGTTGCGGACGTCCGTCTATCACCCGCAGACTGATGGCCTAGTCGAGAGGTTCAATAAAACTTTAAAATGCATGTTAAAAAGAGTGGTCCAGAAAGATGGGAAGGATTGGGATATGTTACTCCCTGCCCTGTTGTTTGCCATCCGGGAGGTTCCACAAGCATCAACAGGTTTCTCACCGTTTGAGTTTGTGTATGGGCGAAGGCCCCGGGGTTGCTAGATCTAGTAAAGGAGACATGGGAAAGTGAGTCTTCCCCACACAAAACTGTGGTAGAGCATATCTTCCAAATGCGAGAGAGAGTGGCTAAGGTAATGCCGTTGGTGAGGGAGCATCTGCAGAAGGCTCAAGATGCCCAAAGAAGGGTGTACAACCGGTCGGCTAAAATCAGACAATTTTAAATAGGAGACCGGGTGGCCGTCCTAATACCAACGGTGGAGAGCAAGTTCTTGGCCAAGTGGCAAGGTCCGTTTGAGATAGTGGAAAAAATGGGGGAAGTGAACTACAAGGTACACCAGCCTGGGAGAAGAAAGCCATACCAGATCTACCACATAAATTTGTTGAAACCCTGGAGAGACAGAGAACAGGTGTCTGCAGTGATAGGTGTCCAGTCAGGGGACCCTGCAGGGATTGACCTGGTGCAGGTTGCTGCTACCCTGTCTAGGCCCCAAACCCAACAGGCAAAATAATTTCTGCAAAGAAATAGGGACATGTTTTCAGGGTTACCTGGTCTCACCAATGTCATCGAGCATGACATTGTAACCGAGCCCAATGAAAAAATCCGGTTAAAGCCGTATCGTATCCCAGAAGCTCATAGGGTGGCAGTGTCTGAGGAGGTAAAAAGAATGCTTGAGCTTGATGTCATTGAAGAGTCGCAGAGCGAGTGGTCGAGTCCAATTGTGTTGGTGCCTAAACCCAACGGCACTCTTCGCTTCTGCAATGACTTCAGAAAGCTTAATGAAATCTCCAAGTTCGATGCATATCCTATGCCCCGGATAGACGAGTTAATTGAGAGGTTGGGTCCAGCCAGGTATATCACCACGCTTGACCTCACAAAAGGGTACTGGCAGATTCCCCTAACCAAGGAGGCCAGGGAGAAAACAGCCTTCTCCACCCCGGAAGGCCACTTCCAGTACAAAAGGATGCCATTTGGTCTGCACCCCGCCCCTGCCACATTCCAACGGGCCATGGATAAAACTTTACGTCCACATCAAAGATATGCTTCCGTCTACCTGGATGACATAGTCGTCTTCAGCACTGATTGGGAGTCCCATCTTCCCCGGGTTCAGGCAGTCGTAGACTCCTTGAGAAGAGCAGGGTTCACCATCAATCCAGAGAAATGTGCAATTGGGATGGAGGAAGCCAAGTACCTAGGGTACATTGTGGGTAGAGGGCTGGTTAAACCCCAAATGAATAAGGTAGAAGCCATACAGGGCTGGCCCCGTCCCCTAACCAAAAAGCAGGTCAGAGCATTTTTGGGCATAGTTGGCTACTACCGGAGGTTTGTCCCCAACTTTGCCACCATTGCTGCACCATTGACTGACTTGACCAAAGGTAGAAAGTCAGTGATGATAAAGTGGAGCGCGAATGCCGAAGAAGCTTTTCAGAAGCTTAAGGCGGCATTATGCCAACATCTGGTGCTCGTAGCTCCCGATTTCTCCAAGGATTTTGTAGTGCAGACAGATGCTTCAAGTGAAGGATTAGGAGCGGTCCTCTCTCAAGTGGTCAATGGGGAAGAACACCCCATGGTTTTTCTGAGTAGGAAGCTAACGACAGCAGAGAGAAACTACGCTGTGGTGGAGCGGGAGTGTCTTGCCATCAAGTGGACTTTGGACTCCCTACGGTATTTTCTCCTAGGTAGGAGGTTTCGCCTGGTGTCAGACCATGCCCCATTGACCTGGATGAGACAGAACAAGTACACCAATGCCAGGGTGACAAGGTGGTTCCTTTCTCTCCAGGAGTTTAATTTTGTGGTAGAACACAGACCCGGGAGACAGCATCAGAATGCCGATGCCCTCTCCTGAGTCCACTGTATGCTGTCGAGTGGTGCCTCCAACACCTCCGCGTTGAGGCAGAGGGGGGGGGGGATATGTAAAGGACGCCAAGGTTGGGTCCTGGACAGTCGCTATATATCTCCTGTGTTTGGGTTGTTGACTCTTTAAGGGAAGTTGGGAAATGTTCAGGGGGTCACCCAAGACGGGTGAGAAATTCCTGGAAATAGCTAAAATCAGGAGGACTGAATCGCAGTTCTCTCTGTGTTGAATAGAGAGATATTTGGGACCCGGAATTTGGGGGGCTCTGTAGTGATATTCGGGTGGGAAAGAGCCCCCACCCCTGACCATAAGGGATTCCAGCACACACAGGGTTAAGACCCATGAGAAGCAGTCCTTAAGAGACAGGAAGCAGCAATAGGTGAGTGTGGGGGAGGAGTAGTTTGGTTGCACCTGTCTGAAGGAGCTGCAAGTTTGCTGGAAGCTGCTGAGAGGTCTATTAAGGACTGTTACAAACCTTGGGGTGAAGACCCATCCAAAAAAATGTATGTGCTTTTTTCCTTACTTTATTCCTTTGTGCTGAAGAAAAGCGGACTTTATTTTGTGTTTGATTTATGCACTGCTGGAAGCCTGTTCAAGTTTGCTGAAATAAAGCCTTTTTGTTTATGTTTTAAACGGTTGTGCACTCAATCCGGTGGAGCTAGAACCCCCAAACTTTACAGTATGTATGTATGTGTGTATGCATGTATGTGTGTGTGTGTATGTGTGTTTGTCTGTATGTGTGTGTGTGTGTGTGTGTGTGTGTGTTTGTATGTATGTGTGTATGTATGTATGTGTCATGTGTGTGTGTATGCATGTGTGTGTGTGTGTGTGTGTGTGTATATATGTATGTGTCATATGTGTGTGTGTGTGTGTGTGTGTATGTATGTATGTATGTATGTATGTATGTATGTGTATGTGCATGTACACTTCATCAAATCTGGCCCTCTTTGAAAAAAGTTTGGGCCCCACTGGTCTAAGGTGTTACTTACCTCATCATAAAAAGAAATCATCTTTGTCTGAAAACGTCTGTCTTTCATGAATACAGTCAGGTCCATAAATATTGAGACCTTGACACAATTCTAATCTTTTTTGGGTCTATACACCACCACAATGGATTTGAAATGAAACAATTAAGATGTGCTTTAACTGCAGACTTCCAGCTTTAATTTGAGGGTATTTACATCCAAATCAAGTGAACGGTGTAGGAATTACAACAGTTTGTATATGTGCCTCCCACTTTTTAAGGGACCAAAAGTAATGGGACAATTGGCTGCTCAGCTGTTCCATGGCCATGTGTGTGTTATTCCCTCATTATCCCATTTATAAGAAGCAGATAAAAGGTCCAGAGTTAATTTCAAGTGTGCTATTTGAATTTGGAATCTGTTGCTGTCAACTCAATATGAGATCCAAAGAGCTGTCACTATCAGTGAAGCAAGCCATCATTAGGCTGAGAAAACAAACCAAACCCATCAGAGAGATAGCAAAAACATTAGGTGTGGCCAAATCAACTGTTTGGAACATCCTTAAATAGAAAGAACGCATCGGTGAGCTCAGCAACAGCAAGAGACCCGAAAGACCACGGAAAACAACTGTGGTGGATGACCAAATAATTATTTCCCTGGTGAAGAAAACACCCTTCACAACAGTTGGCTAGATTGAGAACACTCTCCAGGAGGTAGGTGCATGTGTGTTAAAGTTAACAATCAAGAGAAAACTTCACCAGCGTGAATACAGAGGGTTCACCACAAGATGTAAACCATTGGTGAGCCTCAAAAACAGGAAGGCCAGATTAGAGTTTGCCAAACAACATCCTTAAAAAGCCTTCACAGTTCTGGAACAACATCCTATGTACAGATGAGACCAGGATCATCTTGTACCAGAGTGATGGGAAGAGAAGACTATGGAGAAGGAAAGGAACTGCTCATAATCCAAAGCATACCACCTCACCATGGTGGTGGTAGTGTCATGGCGTGGGCATGTATGGCTGCCAATGGAACTGGTTCTCTTGTATTTATTAAAGATGTGACTGCTGACAAAAGCAGCAGGATGAATTCTGAAGCGTTTCGGGCAATATTATCTGCTCAAATTTAGCCAAATGCTTCAGAACTCATTGGACGGCGCTTCACAGTGCAGATGGTCAATGACCTGAAGCATACTGCGAAAGCAACAAAAGAGTTTTTTAAGGGAAAGAAGTGGAATGTTATGCAATGGCCAAGTCAATCATCTGACCCGAATCTGATTGAGCATGCAATTCACTTGCTGAAGACAAAACTGAAGGGAAAATTCCCCAAGAACAAGCAGGAACTGAAGACAGTTGCAGTAGAGGCCTGGCAGAGCATCACCAGCGATGAAACCCAGAGTTTGGTGATGTCTATGCATTCCAGACTTCAGGCTGTAATTGACTGCAAAGGATTTGCAGCCAATTATTAAAAAGTGAAAGTTTGATTTATGAATGTTACTCTGTCCCATTACTTTTGGTCCCTTAAAAGTTGGGAGGCACATATAAAAACTGTTCACCTGATTTGGATGTACATACCCTCAAATTGAAGCTGAAAGTCTGCAGTTAAAGCACATATTATTTGTTTCATTTCAAATCCATTGTGGTGGTGTATAGAGCCAAAAAGATTAGAATTGTGTCGATGTCCCAATATTTATGGACCTGACTGTACATGCTGTCTGTTGCTTAAAATATTGTTTTCCAGCAAGAACTGTTCTATGTGGTCTTTTATTAAACTCTGCAGTATCTTCCCAACTAAAGAAGTTAAACTAACAGGCTAGACTTTAACTCTTTTTTTACATATAGCCACCACATTGGTCTTACACCAATCTAGTGGTACTATCCAAGTCAATAAAGTCCTTAAAAATGAGAAACAATGATTTTGAAATTACAGAGCTCAATACTCAATCCGTGGGTGTATGCTATCTAGTCCAGGTGCTTTATTCACCTTTTTGCTGTCTAAAAATGTCTGGACCATTTTACTTTTGAGCCATTGTGAATCATTTGGGGCTGTGTTAATACCATCCCCATTATGGCCATGAACTCCCCCATGCTCTTTTGTATACACAGAGCTGAAGAAGGTTTTTAATAAATTTGTCTTCTCTTTGTCCGAAGTCTCTCATTCTAGATTATTTTGTAAAGAGCCTACATGCTCAGACCTGACCTTTTTACTAATAACATATTTGAATTTTTGGGGGTTTGTCCTACTGTCTTTTGCAATCTGTCATTCGTTTGATTTTTTGCGTTCTTGATTTTCTTTCTACATATTCTGGTATACTCTTTGTAACATTTATTTGATGATAATGTTCCCCCATTTTAATATTCTTTAACCACCTCCCACCCGGCCACTGTACATATACGGCCGGGGTGGGAGTCTCGTCCTTCTGATCGGACGTTACCGAACGTGCTGCAGAAGGAGCGAGATTGCGCCGCCGCAGTCACACGCAGCGGCGCAATCTCAATGTGCCTGTGTCCCTCAGACACATAGCAACACGTTTTGGCAGGAGGGCCCTGTGATTGTCCCTCCTGATCACACGATGGCTGTGTCCAATCACAGCCGTCATGTAATGTAAATACAGCCGTTGTAACGGCTTTGATCTCTTCTTCTCCTCACACAGATCCTGTCAGTGAGGAGAAGAAGAGATGATCTGTGCTGCAGCCAGGGGATAAGTGAGTTTGAAGCATTTTTTTTGCTAATTACTCACTGATCACAAGGGGGGGATCTGTGCTGGTAATCAGAACATTGATTACCAGTGCAGACCCTGGGGGGGGGGGTGCCACACTAGAGCCACCAGGGATGCCCACCCATGACCACCAGGGATGACCACCATGGCCACCAGGGATGGTAATCAGGGCTCAGAGTGCCTGCCAGTGGTGCCCTCCCTATCAGTGCTGCCCGCCATTGCCATCTATCAGTGTTGCCCCCCAGTGCCCATTATTGCCATCTATCAGTGCCGCCCACCAGTGTCCATTATTGCCCACCAGTGCTGCCTATCAGTGCCTATCAGTGCTGTGTTTACACACAGCGGGCGGATCTCCAGACTCGATCCCCGACGATCGGGTAAGAGCAGCGGCGATCGCCGCTGCTCCTCCCCTGGCCCGACTCCCGCTGTGAATGAAAACAGCGGGAGCGAGCCTCCGGCGGCGCGCAAGCGCCGCCCAGAAGGGGGAGTGTCTGACGACGTAGTACTACGTCGTCAGACGATAACGAGCCACTCTGCCGCAGTAATATTACTGTGAGCAGTCGTAAAGTGGTTAAAAGCGCTTTTCCTATTATTTATAGCTATTTTTTAACTTTGGTCGTGAGCCACAGTGGTTTTATTTTTAGCCCTCTAAACATATTGCCCATGGGACTATATTTTGCAGTGCGTTTAACATACAATCTTTTAGAAGAATTCCCATTTCTGTTTTGTGTTCATTGATGCCAATATTCCCTCCCAGTCTAATATTAGGAGAGCAGCCCTCATCTTTGAAAAATGTGCTCTCTTAAAGCTAAGTGTTTTTATCCTTCCAGTAAGTTTGTAGTTTACAGCTAACATTAAATAAAATCATGTTATGGTCACTGCTACCCAGAAGTTTATTTATATGAACATTAGTAATAAGCTCTGCATGGTTTGAGATGACCAGGTCCAGCAGAGCATCATCCCTAGTCAGGGCCTCTATGAACTAGACCATAAAATTGTCTTGTAATAGGTTTATAAACTCTCATATGACTTGTCTAATCCACCTAGCAATGGTAGAGTGAGAGGGCAGGGGGTCCCCTGCAAAAACTCTCAAGAAAGACAAATAAGAAATTGATTGCCTTTAGGAAGCTCTAGCCAAGGGTAGACCCACACAGCATGTACTACTTTAAGACACTGGAGAGGAATTTCCTTAGGATATTTCAGAGAAGGACATGGGGAATGAAGGTGAGAGTAATACCTACCTTGTGAGTGAGATCAGATAAGGTAATATCCCTAACAGGTTCAAAGGGTGGCCTCTTAAGCGTCAAGATAACACACTGAGATCCCACTGTATCAATATAAGGGGAGCAATATGCATGACACGCTGAACAAAGGATTAAAGAGGAACTCAAGGCAAAAATTGGATTTTGGACTTACCGTAAAATCCATTTCTATTTTGTTAATTGACGGACACAGCTTCTCCATTACTCTGAACCATTGGGTTATATTGTCCCCTACAGGAGCAGAAAAAAAGGCTTGGCTACGCCTATGGGCAGTCCTAGATAGTATACCCCCCCTCTCTGCCATATGCCTTTAGTTTTGCAACAAGCAGTGTCAGAAGAAGTATTACAACTCCATAGAGGGGAGGGTGCTGTGTCCGTTAATGAACTCAGAGAAATGGATTTTATGGTAAGTCAAAAATCCCATTTTCTCTTTCGTTCATTGATGGACACAGCTTCTACATTATTCTGAACTATTGGGATGTCCCCAAGCAGTACCAAACATGAGGGGTGGGACAACAAAAATCCCACGGCTAAATAAAATAGCCAATTAGGTAAAACAGTAGCTCAACAAAAAAACAACTAGAGTCCAACCTGAACAATACATCCCCTAAGAGGGACCAGACCCTCTAAACAGCAGCCTGCAAAACTTTGCAGCCAAAGGAAGCATCCGCAGATGCCAACACATCCACTTTGTAGAATTTATAGAAAGTGTGCAGGGACGACCAAGTGGCCACCTTGCAAACCTATGCCACTAACGCCTGACAACAGAAGGCCCAAGAAGCACTAAGAGCCCAAGTAGAGTGCGCCAGTACAGGGAAAGGAGGAACCTGACCCTTGAAAGAATAGGCCTGAGTCACCGTCTGTCTGATCCATCTGGAAATGGTCACAGAGGAAACAGGGAGTCTGACCTCTGAAAAGAGTCAGTGGCCGTCAAATACACCTGAATTGCCCGAACCACATCCAAGGCATGCAAAGCAAATTCCTTGCTTTGGCCTGGGGCACAGGGAAGGCAACACAATGTCTTAATTCAAATGGAAATCAGACACTATCTTAGGAAGGAATGACGAACATGGGCAAAGAACCACCTTATCTTTGTGGACCACCAAGTAGGGGGTATGACAAGATAATGCCACCAGCTCTGACATTCTGCGAGCAGAGGTAATAGCCCCCAAAAAGGCCACCTTCTGGGACAGCGTAAGCAGGGGAATCTCGCAAATATTCTCAAAGGGAGGCTTCTGGAGAACTGAAAGCACCAAGTTCAGATCCCACAGCGGTAAGGAGACCGCACCGTTGGAGTCAGATGTCGAACTCTTTGAACAAAGGTATGCACCAGAGAGTGTGTGGCCAGGGGTCACTGAAAGAAGACTGCCAAGATTGACGCGCTTAATGGTACTCAAGGCCAATTTCTGCTCGATACCCCGTTAAAGGAAGGCCAAAATCCGAGCCACCAAAAAAAAAAAAAAATTTGTGTGAACACCAATCGACTCACACCACGAAATGTACGCTTTCCACCTATGATAGTAGATCGTCTTAGAGGTAGATTTCCGGAATCACTAATTTCGGAATCACTAATCCAAGCAAACCTCTATCCTTCAGCACCTGGCTTTCAACAGCCAGGCCGTCAAAGCCAGCGACTGTAAAGCAGGACGGAAGATTGGCCCTTGGGGCAGCAAATCCTCCCCGAGAAGCAGTCTCCAAGGGACATCGACGACAAGCCGAACCAGGTTCGCATACTAAGACCGGCAAGGCCAGTCCGGGACCACTAGAATGACCGGAGTTTCTTCTGCCCTAATCCTAAAGCCGCAAGAGAAGCTTGAGAGAAGGGAAGGCATAGGTCAGACTATACTGGCCCCACGGGGCCACCAGAGCATCTGTGGCATCCGCCAGAGGTTCCCATGACCTTGCCACAAATCTTGCTACCTTTCTGTTGAGCTGGGACGCCAACAGATCCACCTCAGGGGTGCCCCACCGGAGACATATCTGATGAAACACGTCCAGATGAAGGGACCGTTCCCTTTGGTCGAACTCCTGCTGACTGAGATAGTCCGCCTGACAGTTTTCCACCCCTGGAATGTGTACGGTAGAGAGGTCCGGAACAAAGCGTTCTGCCCCCTGGAGAATGCCGGCTACTTCCAGGGCTGCCAACACATACTTTGTTCCACCCTGGTGATTGACATAAGCCACCACCATAGCACTGTGAATCAAACCAAGGAATGAGAGGCAAGCAGTCTCTAAAAAATAGAAACAGGGCAGGAATATTCAGTTCAGTTGCCAGGCTGGATTGTGGTTGGGTAAGCTTGCAGCTGAGAAGTTCATTGGACATTGGACAATTGAATTGCTTACAGTTCCCAGAAATTGATGGGAAGATGAGCATCGCTACACTAAACAGATAATTGAATTGCTTACATTGCTTATACCTGCCGATCCTTCTGCAGAGACACAGAAAGGCGGTCTGCCTTTGTAAACAAGGCAGATCGCTGTTCTGAAAGGAGGGAAGGCAGGGATTCTGTGTCTTAGCAAAGCAGGGAAAGCATTAGTGAAAAGTGAAAGCACTTGTGCAAGCACTTCCCACACTGAAGTAAAACACAAGCTAGGTACACAGTTAACCACTTAAACGTCCTTGATGTTAACCCCTTTCCAGCCAGTGTCATTAGTACAGTGACAGTGCATATTTTTTAGCAATTATCACTGTATTAGTGACTTTTGCGGAAACCAATCAATATACGCTTACTGGGATTTTTTTTTACCAAAAATATGTAGCAGAATACATATTGTCCTAAATTTATGAAGAAATTAGAATTTTTTTTTATTGGATATGTTTTATAGCAGAAAGTAAAAAATATTGTTTTTTTTTCCTTCAAAATTGACGGTCTTTTATTGCTCATAACGCAAAAAATAAAAATGCAGAGGTGATCAAATACCAACAAAAGAAAGCTACTGTATATTTGTGGAGAAAAAAGGACATACATTTATTTGGGTGCAGCGTCGCACAGCTGCACATTTGCCAGTAAAAGTAGCGTAGTGCTATTTTGCAAAAAATGGCCTGGTCATGGAGGGCAGTAAATCTTTGTAAACTGAAGTGGTTAAAGTGAAAGTAAAGCTGGAGATCAGCTTTAAATTGCTTTTGTGGTGGTACTTGGTCCCTGTGTGGATTAGTAAATATGTTCCAATGTATTTGCTCTCCTCTTTTAGGGTCTGTGGGGAGGAAACTCATCTTCTTATATGGTGGACCTACCTCCTGGTGCACAATTTTTGGACTGAAGTGTACAGGATCCTGATAGACCTCTTTTCCCCGAGCCACTGTAGCGCTCCGGAAACAGAAATGCTTTTTAGTTTCATAATCAGCAATTTAAACTTCTTATGCAGGTTACCACAGCTGCTAAGCAGATGCTGGCAAAGGCTTAGAAAATGCCTAGTCTTTTTTACTGAAACTACAAACAGGGTTATGCAGGCCATAATTCATGGAGTCACCTTATAAGATAGGGTGTCTGCATACACTAAATGATGACATCCTTGGGGGACCCACTTCCTCCCTACTGGTTTAGTTGAATCTTTGCTTAAGCCCTGACCTATATGCTTGCCTATCCATGACTGCTCAGTATCTCTTTTACATTTAGAAGAAAGCCCTAGGGACTCCTCCCTTCTCCGCACTCTCTCCTTTCTTACCCTTCCTTACTTCTACATATGTTCAGTTTTTGTAAGGGTACCTAACAGTGTTTCTGAGTACTTTTGCATTTATCATTTTATATGTGATTTTTTTTGTAGACAACATAGCAATAAGATTAATGCTGTATTGCTGAATGCTATGTTCTTTGCTTTGCAGTAAATAAAAACTTTTGAACAAAAAAAGAAGCACAGCTTGTTTTCATAGCAAAGGGATTTTCAACTTTGCAAGATAATTTTTCCTTAGCTCAAAGGATGAGGTGAAGCTTTAATCATTCAATCATTTGTAAGGAAAAAAAAAGTTATTTTTATTAATTTCTTGCAAGCAAGTGGGTATTCTTTGCAAAGTGGGTATTTACCAGAATGTGTTAGATAGTGATAGATGTAGACATATGGGGCATAAAACTAGTTTGGTCCTTATGAACAATAAACAACATTGCTTTTTCTAAGCAGGTAGCCAAGAGCTTTTCACTCACACCCAGTTTAAACTACTATTACTACAATATTTCATGATGGTTTGCACCATAGAGTTCTTCACTATATTGCATTGATTTAATCCTTGTTATATACAGTGGGTTTGGGAGAAGACCTTATGGCATACTAGACTCTCTTTGCACAGAATGTGGATTCCATAGAAAGGAGAAACGTGTACATTAAGAACATCTTTGAACTAGATAACTCAGTCACAGTCAATCAAGTTGCACAATTAGCCTTTGTGTATATGGTGTTTCATATGGAGAATAACTAGTCCCCTATTTTGTAATTAACTGTGGATATTTGCAGAGATGTATAGTAACTAAGTAGAACTACTTTACTACTGTACTTAAGTACCGAAAGGCGTTATCTGTACTTTCCTAGAGTAGAATTTTTTTCTCCTACTTCCACTTTCACTTCACTACATTTTTTCAATGATTTCAATACTTCTACTCTAGTATTTTTTTTTTGTGCTGCATAGTTACTAGTTACAATTATAAAAATTACCACTGCCGGAACAGTAGATGGCAGGTTTCAAAACATGTGTATTATCAGCGCATATAAAAATAAATGCTACTGTATGTATAAATAAAAGCTGCATTTGAAATAATAAAAAACAATATGATGTTCAAACTTTTGACTTCTTTCTTTAATAATTACATAACATGGTACTTGCATTTTTACTTTCAGTACATGAGTAGCAATTTTTTTTTCAAAACTACTGGTACTTTTACTTTCAGTACTTGAGTAGCAAAATTAAAAAAAAAAACTACTTGCAATACTTAAGTACAAAAAATGTTGAATACTTTAGTACTTCTACTCAAGTCACTTTTTGATAGAGCACTTCCACTACTACTCAAGTCACTTTTTGATCGAGCACTTGTACTTTTACTCAAGTATGGGTTTTGAGTACTTTATACAACTCTGGATATTTGAATTATAAGGGGCAACATCCAATGCATACAGTTTTTAGGTCCTATGTAGGCATTATGGATCTGGCCATTTTCTTTACAAGGTGACAATTATTAAGAGAATTTATTTTGCCAATCTGTGTGCTATATTAGACATAAAAAAGGAGACTTTCCAACTTTGCTCAGATGTAATATAGGTCACACCTGTTTTAGCCGTTACTAAGCGATTTGTTTCAGACTGAACAAAACACATAAGCTGGGATCATTTAATTCACATTTTTGCTTCCCCTTTATTTTTTTCCTGTAAACATGCTACAACGGGTGGCTTTGATTTCTAATATGTAGCAAAAACAGAAAGAGGAAGTAGTCAAAAAGGCTCAAGAAAGATATCAATAACAATTTTGTCAAACTGAGAAGTTAATTAGTCAGTATACTGCGAGACACGCAGGCTACATTCGAGAAGGTTTGGAATCTGCGCCTTCGCTACCTACAAGCTAAATCTGAATAGGTGCTGGCCAGTGGTGGGGGGGCAGGGCTCTTGCCGGACTTCTTCTTTCTTACCCTTATTGTTTTACTTTATCCCTTTTCCTCTTCGATTCTTTTCTTAAGCTGTATGCTGCTCTGGTTGCCTACCTGCCATACACCTACACAGCCTGGTTTATGATTGGGAGCCTTCTGGCAGAAAAAACGCAAAACTGTCATAAACTTACCTAACTCTGTACAAAAAACGGTCTATGTGAGCTTTTTTTTTCCTGCCAAGGGAACTGCCATTTATTTAAGCTCAGTGTGCATGAAGCCTTACAGTATTAACTAAAGTAAACAATGTACTATAACTTCCAACACAATGAAGATCTGGATCAATTGGTTGTACAATACAATCCAGGCCCAGATCCAGCCAGAGGTAAGTTATGATGGTGGATAGGTTTAAGCAGAAAATTCTTATTGGAAATAACATTAAGGCAATAACTGATGTCTCTCTGATAAAGGTTATAATTGCTTAACACAATACCCCATATGCATCTTGTTTTTAACCATATGTTAGGTATTTTAAACTTACCAGGTATTCAAAGACTAAAGTTAAAGAATAATTTGTGTGGATGATGTCATGAAGTGTTACAATGTTAGCATGCTTCAGATTCTTCAAAAGGGACACTGGGAAAGAGAAAATGCATAGAATCAAACAAGTTTTCACATGTAAGTAATATTAATTACAGTAATTCAAGATGTTACCGTACAGAATTTAAAATGATTGAATGGGTTCTTAACTGATAACTGATCAGAAAGTGGGATAGACTGGTTACTTACTAGGATGTGTACGTATTTTTATGAGAAAAATGGACAGGTTGTATACCTACCTGCCCTTAAACAAGACGTCAGAGTGCCAAGACTCACAAAGATGGTTTCTTGATGGTAGTTAGGGGTTTTGACACCAAAGCAACACATTATATGCAATTCAGGCTGCCTAGCAGTTAGCAAAATCTATGTGACTGTTTTTTATGTGTATTTGCAATCCCTATAACTGCAATCCTAAGCAGGAAACTACAATTAAAGGTTAGACAGATAGAAATCAAAATGATACATATTTTCTCTACTAACATTTGCACAATTAGGAATTAGTAAGGGGTAGGAGTTTAATTCCAGAGGAAAGTTGCATAATTAAAATAAATCAGATTCATTTCACCTGTTTACCCTTACCTCAATGTTCCACAGAAATGCTAAGGCTCCATGCACATTAGCATTTCTCATAAGCTCAAAAAAAAGCTAGAAAAATACGCTTGATGAAAAATGCTGAAAATAGTATTTTTGTGCCAGCTTACAGGACCTTTTTTTTTTTTTTTTTTTTTTTTTTTTTTTTAGCTTTTAGAAGCATTTGTCACTCACAGCATTTTAAACTTTACTTCTGCTGTATAGCAAAGTATGGAGCTACTCACAGGGAAATTTAGAATATCAAATTCTAAAAAAGTGCTAAGACTACTGCTGGAAAACCAAAAATGTCTCATTAGTCATAAATGATTCTTGAAATAACAGGCATCAGTTTTGATTATTGAGTCACCTATGGCCACTCCAAGCCAGCAAGATCTGCCTGGAACTATTCATCTCTCTTTTGCATAATAAAAGAATGATGACCACATATGACATCCATTGTGAAAAAAAATGATGCTTAAACACAGTATCACTCTACACCTAAAGGCATGCTGTTGCTAGTAAAAAATGATTTCTTATGACGATCTATGGCCACTTTTAGTTGTGTTAGATTGTGTGTCCCCCTGATAGGCGTTGGGTTTCTTGTCAACCCCCCCTGCAAGTCACTGTAGTGATGTAGATGTAGGGGCTGGCAGAAGGGAACCACAGCCCCTTGTGGGGAGCACACTATCTGACACAACTGAAAAAATTGGATAGCACTAGTGCACACTGGAGTAGTGCACACCGGTCTACAAGAAAGTGAAGAATTCATTTTCTGCGTGCTGGACAGGAAAGTATACAATCTATTACTTTACAGCAGGGGTGGGGAACCTTTTTTCTGCCAAGGGCCATTTGGATTTTTGTAACATCATTCGGGGGCCGTACAAAATGTATGCATAAATGTAATAGGCATTGCTTTGCGGCAAAAAACGCTGTAAAAAAATTGCGTGACTTTGAGGTCACAAAAGTGTGAAAGGGGCCTTCAGTAATCAAGGTATAGTGTGCCCCCTTTCAATGCAGACTGACCACAGCGTGCCCCCTTTCAATGCACAGTGACCACAGCGTGCCCCCCTTTCAATGTGGAGTGACCACAGCGTGCCCCCTTTCAATGCAGACTGACCACAGCGTGCCCCCCTTTCAATGCGGAGTGACCACAGCGTGCCCCCTTTCAATGCGGAGTGACCACAGCGTGCCCCCTTTCAATGTGGAGTGACCACAGCGTGCCCCCTTTCAATGCGGAGTGACCACAGCGTGCCCCCCTTTCAATGCAGAGTGACCACAGCGTGCCCCCTTTCAATGCAGAGTGACCACAGCGTGCCCCCTTTCAATGCAGAGTGACCACAGCGTGCCCCCTTTCAATGCGGAGTGACCACAGCGTGCCCCCTTTCAATGCGGAGTGCCCCCTTTCAATGCGGAGTGCCCCCTTTCAATGCGGAGTGCCCAGAGCGTGCCCCCTTTCAATGCGGAGTGCCCAGAGCGTGCCCCTTTTCAATGCGGAGTGCCCACAGCATGCCCCTTTTCAATGCGGAGTGCCCACAGCATGCCCCTTTTTAATGCGGAGTGCCCACAGCGTGCCCCTTTTCAATGCGGAGTGCCCACAGCGTGCTCCCTTTCAATGCGGAGTGCCCACAGCGTGCCCCCTTTCAATGCGGAGTGCCCAGAGCGTGCCCCCTTTCAATGCGGAGTGCCCAGAGCGTGCCCCCTTTCAATGCAGAGTGCCCAGAGCGTGCCCCTTTTCAATGCGGAGTGCCCACAGCGTGCCCCTTTTCAATGCGCAGTGCCCACAGCGTGCCCCTTTTCAATGCGGAGTGCCCACAGCGTGCCCCTTTTCAATGCGGAGTGCCCACAGCGTGCCCCCTTTCAATGCGGAGTGCCCACAGCATGCCCCCTTTCAATGCGGAGTGCCCAGAGCGTGCCCCCTTTCAATGCGGAGTGCCAAGAGCGTGCCCCTTTTCAATGCGGAGTGCCCACAGCGTGCCCCTTTTCAATGCGGAGTGCCCACAGCGTGCCCCTTTTCAATGCGGAGTGCCCACAGCGTGCCCCTTTTCAATGCGGAGTGCCCACAGCGTGCCCCCTTTCAATGCGGAGTGCCCACAGCGTGCCCCCTTTCAATGCGGAGTGCCCAGAGCGTGCCCCCTTTCAATGCGGAGTGCCCAGAGCGTGCCCCCTTTCAATGCGGAGTGCCCAGAGCGTGCCCCTTTTCAATGCGGAGTGCCCAGAGCGTGCCCCTTTTCAATGCGGAGTGGCCACAGCGTGCCCCTTTTCAATGCGGAGTGCCCACAGCATGCCCCCTTTCAATGCGGAGTGCCCACAGCATGCCCCCTTTCAATGCGGAGTGCTCAGAGCGTGCCCCCTTTCAATGCGGAGTGCCCAGAGCGTGCCCCTTTTCAATGCGGAGTGCCCAGAGCGTGCCCCTTTTCAATGCGGGGTGCCCAGAGCATGCCCCTTTTCAATGTGGAGTGGCCACAGCGTGCCCCTTTTCAATGCGGAGTGCCCACAGCGTGCCCCCTTTCAATGCGGAGTGCCCACAGCATGCCCCCTTTCAATGCGGAGTGCCCAGAGCGTGCCCCCTTTCAATGCGGAGTGCCCAGAGCGTGCCCCTTTTCAATGCGGAGTGCCCAGAGCGTGCCCCTTTTCAATGCGGAGTGCCCAGAGCGTGCCCCTTTTCAATGCGGAGTGGCCACATCGTTCCCCTTTTCAATGCGGAGTGCCCACAGCGTGCCCCATTTCAATGCGGAGGGATTGACCACAATGCAGAGTGAACAGCGTGCCAAGCCCCAGTGCACTTAATTTACCTGTTGTAGCGGCGGGCGGCTTCCTCTCTTCGAGACCTCCCGCGTCCCGCCTCCCGCCTCCTCCTTGGTCAATGACATTGGCCGAGGAGGAGGCGGATCCGTGAGACAGTAGCGAATTTTCATTCGCTATTGTCACACAAATGGGCGGGCTCGAGGCGCACTGCTCTTCCCCCTCGGGTCCACCCTTCTCGGAGACTCACAGTGTCAGAACGGAGCCATCGGCTCCTTCTGACACAGCGGCACGGGGGGGCGGATCGCAACGATTGTGCGGGCCGGCCAGAAGGGTCGTGCGGGCCGCATGCGGCCTGTGGGCCGGAGGTTCCCCACCCCTGCTTTACAGGGAACAGCTGGGGAATTTTTTCTTTCATAGAGTCAATTTAAATCTCAAATCTTAAACTCTAGCTAAAACCTTTTTTTAGGGGGGGAAATACAGAACCTGTGTCAACGTAATCCCTTTCTTCACTTTCTTTTTTAGAAGTGTTCTCCTTACTTCAAAAGTGCAGTCAGAACATTGAGGAAAATTCTCACCAATTCCTGGCTACTGGAAATTAAGTCACAGGAGAGACCCAACTGGATGCAGACACCAATAAAGACTTACTTGCATAATGCGTCCCCATTAAGCACATTTCCCCTTACTTCTGGTTCACCAGTGTCAGATAGAACAGGAAATAAGGGGAAATCTACTCAATGGGGACACATACAGTATTTATATGTGGCAAACAAATCTTCTGAACTGGACATAACCCACATTTAAAAGTTGGGTTTTCCGACTCTTTTCAAAAGTAAAAAAAAAATAATAATTTGCAGTTTAATTTTCTCATAGTATGGCACTGTCCTCTTTCACAGAAGTATTTTTAAAGAATCTCCCTTCACTTGTCCACACCTTATGCCCCATTTACACTACGCATAGCGGGAACAAGTGATATAATAAGTGATAAGATTCCGCGTGTCATGCAGAGGGCAGACCATTCACAGAAAAGCCCCTGTGACACCCCTTATCAGGTAGATCAGGGGATAGAGAGGCAGAATCCAAGGAGCATGCTGCTACAGCCTGTCTTCACCATGTGGCATACCCCCTAAGGCGTCTTCAGGGACAGAGAGCATTGCGACCCAGGACCTGTATAGCAATCTGCGGCTGACTCAATGCATTGCACCATAAGTAACTAGGTAAGTGCCTTACACAGTGTCAAAAAGGTATATAAAAGGCTGGCCCTACTTCTTCTCAGCTGGATCAGGGTACAACTTCCTGGGCAATACAGAGGTTCAGCTGATCCAGAAAGTGTAAAGAAGACATCAGTTTTCTAATAACAGTAACAAAAAACTGAGGAGGGGTTATATTAGACCATCCTTACAGCTTTGTTTTGCTTGTTCAGTCTCCTGAGGGCAGCAACTTAACTCAATGTACCTAAATAGTGATAGTGTGTTGTGCAATGTACGATTAAGAAAATATTAGTAAATATGTGCAGGAGTGTCCTCATTCCAAGCCGATCCATGAAGACACCCAGGAGAAGATGCCGGCGTCGGGAAAAAACAAGGACCGTTGAAGTAAATAGGAGTAGAACTTAAGGCACCATATTAATAAAACACGAGTAAAAGCCCAAAAACATGTTAATTGTTCAGGCAAAAGCTTTTACTTGTAGTGTCAATTAAAATTTTCTGTGACAACAATTTACCGGTTTCCTCTCTCATACCTTCTCTGATAGCTGTGCATGGTGCTCCTTCCTCGTGCTCTAGTCTGATCTCTTTAAGAGCCACCAAGTTCTCTGTCAGCTTGCTGCGTCCCTTAAACACAGTGGCATATGTACCCTGCAAAACAGTTTACAGACAGATTTTAGGACAGGGGACCACACATGTCATCACTGAGTATGACCACATAACTCTACTGTAGAAATAATTCACCACAACATTTATATAAATATTTAGGGGTCCACCACAGCTTTCCAAAAATAAAAACAAATCATCTAGCCCATTTATAAAGCACAGCTGTGTGCTTTACAAATGTGCTTTACACTTCATTTGCTCCGGGGCTCTGAAGCAAGCACAGTCCTATTCATTTTAATGAATGGTAAAGGAAAAAAGCTGAAAGGAAGAAACCTGTCTTGACCTTGTTCTCCTCCTACACCGTGTTATACAGACGACCAGCCGTAGGACAAAAAAAACATTACATTCTGCATGTTATGAATTAAATGTAAAATGCAGGAGAAATGTGGAATAATCACTATAATGTTCAGCAGAGAGTGGATATACTACTGTACATTATTCACTTTTTGTATTGAATAGGAGGTTTTGTTCTGGTATGCCATTTGCTTTTTTTCTTTTAGAGGTATGTTTAGTGCCGGTTCACACTAGTGCGGCTGCGGCGATCGCATGTAATGTCGGAGCGCATTGCTACTTCATTACATGTGATCGGCTGTGCGGTGCGAGTTTAGCCATACACTTTGTATGGCTAAATTCGCACCGCACCCGCAGCAAAGACGCACAGGACCCTTTTTTACAGCCGCATCAGGATCGGATCGCACAGTGGTTCACACTTGTGCGATCCCATCCTGTGCGAACTGTAAGATCGCACTGCGATATGCGATCAAACTGGGGGTGTCGTTAAGATTACATTGACACCCCCAGCGTATCGCATATGGCAGTGTGAACTGCCAGGGGTGCGTTTGCGATGCGGGAACAGGCTGCGAATTCGCAGCCTTCCCGCATCGCATAAGTGTGAACCGGGGCTTATTGAGAATTTTCCAACTGTTATACAGAAAGTACAAGAAACAATAAACAGATTACAAACAGAACCAAACTATGCCTCCTGTGTCTAAATAAGATATACAGTGCCTTGAAAAAGTATTTATACCCCTTGATATTTTCCACTTTTTTCCATGTTACAACCAAAAACGTAAATGTATTTTACAGGGATTTTATGTGATAGATCAACACAAAGTGGCACATAATTGTGAAGTGGAAGGAAAATGATAAATGGTTTTTAAAATTGTTTACAAATAAATATCTGAAAAGTGTGGGGTGCATTCGTATTCACCCCCCTTTACGCTGATACCCCTAACTAAAATCTAGTGGAATCAATTGCCTTCAGAAGTCACCTAATTAGTAAATCAAGTCTACCTGTGTGTAATTTAATCTCACTATAAATACAGCTGTTCTGTGAAGCCCTCAGAGGTTGGTTAGAGAACCTTAGTGAACAAACAGCATCATGAAGGCCAAGAAACACCACACAGGTCAGGGATAAAGTTGTGGAGAAGTTTGAAGCAGGGTTAGGTTATAAAAAAAAATATCCCAAGCTTTAAACATCTCGCAAAGCACTGTTCATTCCATCATTTGAAAATGGAAAGAGTATGCCACAACTGCAAACCTACCAAGACTTAGCCGTCCAACTAAACTGGAAGTGACGCCTCGTGTTTCCGGTCAATTGGACGCATCGCGTTTCGAATACAGCATACGGAAGGACGGCTTTTCACATACAGCTTTTTTCATTGCTTTATTGTAAGTGCATTTACTTTCTTTAACCACTTGCTGACTGCTCACATTGAGCGTACTGCGGCAAAGTGGTTAGTTATCGTCCAGCAACGTAGGTCTACATCGCTGGACTCCTCCCCTTGTGGGCGGCGCGCGCGCCGCCGCCGAAGGCTCGCTCCTGCTGTATTCAGTCACAGCGGGAGTCGAGCCAGGGGAGGAGAGGTGGTGATCACCGCCGCTCTTCCCCGATTGTCGGGGATCGAGTGAGGAGATCTGCCCGCTTGTGTAAACAAAGCGGGCGGATCTCCTAAGTGACATGCAGGGACAGATTACAGGATTCAGCATAGCTGAACCTGCGATCTGTGCCTGTGTCACACAGTCCCCTCCCCCCACACATGTCAGTAAGCACCAGGCATACATTAACCCCTTGATCACCATTAAAAGTTAACCCTTTCCCTGCCAGTGTCATTTTAACAGTAACAGTGCATATTTATAGCACTGATTACTGTAGTAATGTCACTGGTACCCCCAAAAGTGTCAAAAATGTCAGTCAAGGGTCTGATCTGTCCGCCGCAATGTCGCAGTCCCGCAAAAAAATCACATATCACCGCCAGTTCGCCACCATTACTAGTTAAAAAAAAAACAATAAAAATAACATAAATTTCCCGTAGTTAGTAGCTGCGATAACTTTTGCGCAAACCAATCAAAATAAGCTTATTGCGATTTTTTTTTACTAAAAATATGTAGCAGAAAACAAATTGGCCTAAAATGTTAAAAAAATTTGATTTTTACAGTTTTTTGGGGGGGAATTTCATATAAAAAATGTGAAAAATATTGTTATTTTTTCAAAATTGTCGCTTTTTTTTGTTTATAGCGCAAAAAGTAAAAATCGCACAGGTGATCAAATACCACCAAAAGAAAGCTCTATTTGTGGGGAAAAAAATGACATAATTTGGGTACAGCATTGCACGTGCAATTGTCCGTTAATGTAACGCAGTGCCGAATCGCAAAATATGGCCTGGTCAGGAATGGGGTAAAATCTTCCAGTCTTAAAGCGGTTAAAAATACGCTCATTGAGAATTTTTTTGTCAAAGACATGTAGCTAAATACATTTTGGCCTAAATATATGACAAAAATTGAATATATTGGATATTTTTTAACTGTCAAAGTAGAAAAATATTGCTATTTTTTCAAAATTGTCGCTTTTTTTCATTAATATCGCAAAAAATGAATCAAATACCACCAAAAGAAAGCTCTATTTGTGGGGAAAAAAGGACGTAAATTTAGTTTGGGTACGGCGTTGCATGACCGCGCAATTGTCAGTTAAAGTCACACAGTGCCAAATCGCAAAAGGTGGCCTGGACGTAAAGCAGGAAAATCCTCCGGTCCTAAAGTGGTTAATACATTTGTAATAAACTGAGTTACACTATGAGATGCCTCTTTTTATCCATATACCCTGTGATGGGAGCCCCCCAGTGACCTGACATACTGAGGTGGAGAAAAAGATATACCATTTTCCAGTTACCTGTTGGTGTCTGTGACCCCTGTAGGGGTTTAATCCTCTGGTAAGGGCGGACCTGAGAGGGGGGAGCACGAGTGGATTCACCTATGTATTTCACCACCAGAGACTGCTATTGCACTTTTTTGCACTTATCACTTTATTATCCTACAAGGACTCGTGAATTTTTTGGATTATGATACTTATGTGATAATTTGTGTATTGCATTTTTTTGCATTATTTTTTGCATGATTCATATGACATAGTGTGATGGAGCTTGTTATATTTGATTGCCTTTGGGGGGAGGAGCCTCTATGGAGAGAGTGGGGATGCTGGGCGCCAACCCTCTATGCAGAGACGGAGCTCCACGTCCTAGCCGTCTAGCCGCCTAGCCCCGTCCTGCGGCTTCCTACATCCTGTGGCTGCTAGTGTTTGCCTGCCTTGCTGGTATACCTAGTTTATCGCCACTTCTAGCCAGACCACGGGCAGGCACGGACGGCAGCTTCCACTTGACATCCAAAGTCCCTCAGCCTCAGACTCTCGGACACCCCAGATATTGGCAGTGGGGACCGTCGGACCGGCGGGGAATGCTGCGGATCACAAGGTCTGTGCGGCAAAGTGCCCCTGTATGCGCGTAGGCAACTGGTCTCCCTAACTGCTGCCTGCTGTCTGTTGCTTTCAGGCCACGTTCGGCTATTAGTGCCGGGAGCCAACAGTGAGGATGTCTGGTGCACAATGAGGAGGGAATTTAGGATCCCCCTCCAACTCCTAAAAGTGAAGGTATTAAATTGTTATACATTGCTACTTTGTCTGGCAACTCTACTTGATACAAGCGATGAGTTGGTAGCCATTTTTCCTCCCTATGACTGACATCAAATGATTCAGCAAATACAGTCCTGGACACTTTTAGATCTTCTAACTCCATGATTTCTCCTTGATCTTCCTAGGTCTTTGCAGAGTGGTGAGATTTTTTTTCCCTTTCCTTTTTTATATATACTACATTTGCTGCTTTTTTTTGGTTTCCTTTTTTTTTTTTGTCAAAATCACCTCTCTATATCTCAATTATGTGATACAACTGACTACTCTTGATGAACTTGTGAGTCTTTGGATGTCTTCGATGACCTTTGATGACTTTTACACTAGATCAGACACTTAAACCCCCCCCTCCCCATGTCTATATACCTGCGCCTGCATGGCTTTTGAGATCCACTGAAATAGCGGAACAGTGTAAAAGTGTAAAAAAATTCCAAACAGCTAAGCATCTGGACCCCCTTTGAAAAAGGAAAGACTAAGACAAAGCGGATAGGTAGAAAAGTTGATAAGTGGACGAATAGCATTTTATAAGTAATAAGTAACCATGAGGGGTAGGCCAGAAAAAGGTAGTGTGAAAAAACACCAAAAGTAAGTGCCAGCCCTAACACAATTAAAACATTTTTAGTACAAGAGGTCAGTTTGGAAAAATTACTGTCTGAGAAACTGCAGGGGGCTCACTCAAAACAGACAGTAGCAAGAAGGGACTTAAACAGAACCTCTATAGGCCTGACCCCTGGGGAACAAATTCTATCAGAACAGGCCTTGGAAGTAGATGCCGGATTAGACCAAAATGTAGGAATCATATCAAGTGACCAACTACTTACAAAGTGGAAAAATTGTTACCATGCTCAAGACACTGGAAATGTCCTTAAAACTGATTTAACAGCTATCAGTAAAGATCTAGCCCACTTACTATATTGTGTAGAAGATCTGGAAAAGAATCAAGAAGGTTACACAAGGACAATAAATGTTCTAAAAGAAGAGGTGAAGGAAATAAAAATGGGATATAGGGACCTCGCCTATCAGATAGAGGATCAGGAGAACAGGAGCAGGAGGAAAAAAATCTGAGAATACGTAGTCTCCTGGAACAGCCTGGTGAAGATCTACTTGACAAGATGAGAAAAATCTTCAAACCGTTACTGGATAGAGGAGAAACGGATAAGGCCATATTCAAGAGAGTACACCGAATTAAGAAACATCTCAGTAGAAACCCCAAGATATATTATTATAAGGTTCCAAAGATATGCATATAAGGCTCAGATCTGGACAAGCTTGAAAAAGAAATCACCTATCAGTTATGAAAGTGCGAACATACAGTTCTTTACAGACCTGTCACAAGCCACATTAAGAAGAAGAAGGATACTGAAACCACTTGTGAAATCTTTGCAAAAACAGAAAATTCAATATAACTGGGGTTTTCCAGCCTGCTTGATAGGAAAAAGAGATGGCTGAACAGTAAGATTAAGATTTCCAGAAGAAACTCAAGACTTTTGTAAAAAATTTGATATCACCATCCCAAAAATACCAGGCTGGTTTAAAGAACATGAAGCAGGAGGAGACAATAAGTAAAGAAAAGTGGCGCTTAGTTTCAAAAAAGAAGAACTGATTTAAACCCGCCTATTGAATAAATGGGAGTGGGGTATTGGGGAGGGGGTGCTGTGGAGCTAGGAGAGGATGGGATGGGACCGGACAGGGATGTGGCTGCCCAGATGAGCTCTGAGTCCTTTTCACCTAATAAGGAGGGAGGGATCCTTCCACGAGTGGGTTAGTTGAGCATCACCCTAAGGAAAAGTAGAGAGGATAGGGTCGAGCTTCCTCATCTCTTACTACAAGATCATTAGTTGATCAGGAAACATCAGGATGGAAAAAAGGGGGGGGGGGGGAATAGAGGGCTGAATACATCAACCAAAAGACATAGGTTACTGGAAGAGCTTAGACATAACTCTATTAAGATTGCCTTTTTACAGAAGACTTTTATCGCGAAAGATACAAATGTGAAGATATACTCAAAACATTTTCCGATTTGGTACTATGGCAATTCACCCATTAAAAGAGCAAAGGGAGTAGCTATAGGATTTGCAAAATATCTAAGGTTTTCCCTGGAAGAAAGATTGGTCGACCCAGAAAGATATCTTTCTGAAGGGACAACTACAGGGGTTGGATTGTACACTGGCAAATATAAACTGCCCAAACAAAAACCCAAAAGGTTATCTAAAGAAAGTAATAGATAATCTATTTTTTTTTAAAGGGCAATTTACTCCTGGCATGCGATTTTAATTTTTGTATGGATCCATCTATGGATTGTATGTTGGGTGCACAAGTGAAAGAAGGATGCCAGATTGGGAAAGTAAGAAACAAGCTGTATCAATGTCAACTGGTAGACGCTTGGAGAATTCAACATCCAGGAGAGAGAGATTATTCATTCTATTCCCCAGTGCACTCTACATACTCAAGATTGGACTATATAATGATAGATTATAGGTTGTTAGAGGCAGTAGTTAGTACATCAATAGGGACAATGACCATCTCTGACCATGCCCCAATAGTAATGGAAATAAAACTCCCAGGGTCCCATAATAAAGTAAACTCATGGAGACTGAATGGAGACCTATTGCATGATGAGGAAGTGGGAAAGAGTCGAGGAAGAACTTGACCAGTATTTCCTGGTAAATAAAACCTCCGACGTCTCATTGGCCACAATTTGGTAAGCTCATAAAACATATATAAGAGGAATATTTATTTCAGCAGGCTCCAGGAAAAAGAGAGAAAGAACCGCAAATACAAATAGATTAATATTAGAAGTATATGAGTTAGAACAGAAACACAAAGTGAGTTTAGAACAATAGAAAACCCCTGAGGAGTGGGACTTTAAACGGCAAGAACCAGGACTTGAGTATGAAAATAAATAAATTTTTTTTATTACAAATATTACAAAAAATAGATTGACAAAGACAAAAATAACATGTATCATAAAAACATGGTCATAACTACGTCTTGGAACCGAGAGAGTCTGAGATGTCTGGACCGGACTAGACGTGTTTCGGTCAAATTGCCTTTCTCGATAGTCCAGGAAACACCAGAGCTCAGACAGATATGCAGAAACTCTGTAGACTCCAGGACGGAGGACCAAGTGAATGGATCTTAACGGGTTAGGAAAAAACCTTCAGGTATCCTTGACCACAAGTAATATATGCCAAATTGACTGGGTCTATACATGGACCTGAGATGATGTATATGTACGGGCTTCAAAAGGGAAGTTAAATGGTTATAAACCAGATTCAAGTATAAATAAGTAGTAACTTCACAGGTGACAGTGAAAAAGCTCCCCGATCAGAAATTCCCACGAGGATCTCCAAAACGGTTGAACGGAGTGCACCGCCATTATCCAAACCGAACAGGGCTGAAAAGGGACCAAGTGCTGGATACGCCCAGCACTATACATATTTGGAGATATCCCCACTCTATTCCAACTCTACAGACGACCTGTGTTTTTGACCCCGTTTTGGAGATCCTCGTGGGAATTTCTGATCGGGGAGCTTTTTCACTGTCACCTGTGAAGTTACTACTTATTTATACTTGAATCTGGTTTATAACCATTTAACTTCCCTTTTGAAGCCCGTACATATACATCATCTCAGGTCCATGTGTAGACCCAGCCAATTTGGCATATATTACTTGTGGTCAAGGATACCTGAAGGTTTTTTCCTAACCCGTTAAGATCCATTCACTTGGTCCTCCGTCCTGGAGTCTACAGAGTTTCTGCATATCTGTCTGAGCTCTGGTGTTTCCTGGACTATCGAGAAAGGCAATTTGACCGAAACGCGTCTAGTCCGGTCCAGACATCTCAGACTCTCTCGGTTCCAAGACGTAGTTATAACCATGTTTTTATGATACATGTTATTTTTGTCTTTGTCAATCTATTTTTTGTAATATTTGTAATAAAAAAAAATTATTTATTTTCATACTCAAGTCCTGGTTCTTGCCGTTTAAAGTCCCACTCCTCAGGGGTTTTCTATTGTTCAATATTCATTAGGGATGCTGGCAAGACTCCAGGTTAAAACACAGACTCCGAATTAATCTTTTCCAAAGTGAGTTTAGAGGTTGAAATACAAAAACCTTTGGTGTTAAAAAGAGATGAATTAAAAAATCTACTTGAAGAAGAAACAAGACAATGTTTTAATAAGGTGGCCAAGGAGAGATATAAGTGGGGAAATAAACTGGGACAATATCTGTCTGGACTATTAAAGAGTAAAAAATCAAATAATTATATAGAAAAAATAATAAATAGTAAAGGAGTAATGGTGTTATCAACTACAGACCTAGCGAGTGCATTACAAAACTACTATAACAACCTTTATACCGTTCATCAAAAAGATGTACCAGAGGCGGAACACTATAGAAAACAACAAATTGTGGAATATATTCAAGATTCAAAGCTCCCTAAAATAGATACAGGGAAATTATTAGCCCTAGAGGCACCAATTTCTCAGGAGGAAGTAAGAGAGGCTTTAAAAAATACTCCAACTGGAAAAAGCCTTGGCCCAGACGGATATACAACCAGTTACTATAAGAGATTCAAGGAAATACTGGTCCCAAAAGTCTGTTCATATATGAATGAGATAGCATATAGGGGGAAATGATAACTGAATTACTGCAGGCACATATACCAGTAATTCCCTATGTTCTAGTTATAGGCCAATAGCACTGTTGACTACAGACATAAAATTATACGCAAAGATCTTGGCGACCCGATTAAAGGATCTAATGCCGGAATGGATCTATGCAGATCAGACAGGATTCATCCCGGGAAGAGAGGGTAAAGACAATGGGATCAGTACACAACTGTTGTTGCATAGGCCCAAAAGCTGGGAAGTCCCGGCCCTCCTGTTGTCAATTGATGCTGAAAATGCATTTGACAGGGTGGATTGGGAGTTCAGGGCTGAAACAATTAAGAATTTGGGCGTTGGACCTAGGATGAACCGCTGGATAGGAGCTCTATATAGAAACCCTTCTGCTCTGGTAAAAGTAAATGGCAGTCTGTCAGATAGGTTTGAGATGAGTAATGGGATGAGACAGGTTTGCCCTATCTCGCCCCTGTTGTTCGTCTTGTCATTGGAGCCTTTGTTGGCGTTTATCAGAGAAAACATAGATATAAAAGGGAAGAAGAGTGGGCAGGACGAACAAATAATTGCAACATGTGCAGATGATATCTTGTTCTACATAAGTAACCCTAGAATAAGTCTTCCAAATGTCATCAAAGAACTGAAGAGATTTGGAGAACTGTCAAACTTCAAAATCACCCAGTCACCCAGGACAGATGTCTTGGGGAGGCGGCAGCGAGAGCCTTGTTTCAGGCACGTAGACTTTAGTTAGTAAACTGGACTGCATCTGAACCTTCCACGCATGAGATGTGGCTTGAACAGTTGAGTAATACATTGCGCATTGAAAAACTTATATATCAACATAGGGGCTCCCCTTACAAATTTGAGGTGTGGGGTAGATGGTTGGCTACTCCGGGCCTAGCCCCTGCGGACTTGGTACTGGATAGATTGCTGCGCCAATAATGGCATTCATTATGTTACCTGGGAGGAACTGCAGAGGCGATAGGAGCTATATGTTTGTGAATTGGTATAAAGGAATGTATGCATCTGTTATGAATGTATTGTTGTTGGCATCTAAATAAAATTGTTCTTGATTAAAAAAAAAAACTTCAAAATAAATCCAATAAAATCAGAAATTTTAAATTTTGGACAAAATAAGAAAGAAGAACAGGCACTTCAGAAGGAATTTCCATTGACTTGGGCAAAAACAAAATTAAAATATCTAGGGATAAATATAACACCATTACCGGAAGGTCTTTATTTAGTTAATTATTTACCCCTGTTAGAGGAGATAAACCAAAACAATAGGAATATATCAACTCGCCCAATCTCTTGGTTGGGTAAAATAAATATGTTCAAAATCTTGCCTAAAATAATATATAGATTCCAAATGCTACCCATTGCAATCCCATCGGCATATTTTAAAACAATAAAAACAATATTATTAAAGTACATATGGCAAGGCAATAAACCTAGGGTGCAGTATGCGGCTCTTAGCAGAGACAAGTTGTCAGGGGAACTAGGGACACCTGATATTAAAAGATATTACATAGCAGCAGTGCTATCACGAATGACAGATTGGATGAAAAAAAAATCTGACAAAAGTTGTGTTAAATTGGAAATCACGATAAGTCAAACACAAATAGATAGGAACATTTGGATTCCACCAAACTATAGAGTAATACAGGCGGACATACACAAAATAATGAGAGTTGTATACAAAACATGGGATGTGCTTTATAAGTAGGCCAGATGTGAATACTTCGTTATTACCATTAGTGGGACAAATTTTTTTTACCTGGATACGGGAAACAGTTTGGGGGTGGGTTAGGAGATTTACGATTAAGAGACATAATACACAAAGGGAAGATTAGGCCACTTCATGAACTCAACACTATGTGAAAGTTGACATAAAAAAGTGGAATTGCAGTTGTGCTCATAAGTTTACATATCCTGGCAGAATTTATGATTTCTTGGCCATTTTTCAGAGAATATGAATGATAACATAAAAAAACTTTTCTTTCACTCATGGTTAGTGTTTGGCTGAAGCCATTTATTATCAATCAACTGTGTTTACTCTTTTTAAATCATAATGACAACAGAAACGACCCAAATGACCCTGATCAAAAGTTTACATACCCTGGTGATTGTGGCCTGATAACATGCACACAAGTTGACACAAAGGGGTTTAAATGGCTATTAAAGGTATCCATCCTCACCTGTGATCTGTTTTCTTGTAATTAGTGTGTGTGTCTAAAAGGTCAATGAGTTTCAGGAATCCTGACAGACCCTTACATCTTTCATCCAGTGCTGCACTGACGTTTTTGGAGTCATGGGGAAAGCAAAAGAATTGTCAAAGGATCTGTGGAAAAAGGTAGTTGAACTGTATAAAACAGGAAAGGAATATAAAAATATATCCAAGAAATTGAGAATGCCAATCAGCAGTGTTCAAACTAATCAAGAAGTGGAAAATGAGGGGTTCTGTTAAAACCAAAACATGGTCAGGTAAGCCAACTAAAATTTCAGCCACAACTGCCAGGGAAATTGTTCGGGATGCAAGAAAAACCCACAAATAACTTCAGGTGAAATACAGGACTCTCTGAAAACATGTGCTGTGGCTGATTCAAGATGCACAATAAGGGGGCACTTGAAGAAAAATGGGGTGCATGGTCGAGTCACCAGAAGAAAGCCATTAGTATGCAAATGCCACAAAGTATCCCGCTTACAATACGCCAAACAGCACAGAGACATGCCTTAAACCTTCTGGCAAAAGTAATTTGGAGTGATGAGACCAAAATTTAGCTTTTTGGCCACAACCATAAACGCTACATTTGGAGAGGAGTCAACAAGGCCTATGATGAAAGGTACAACGTTCCTACTGTGAAACACGGAGGTGGATCGCTGATGTTTTGGGGATGTGTGAGCTACGAAGGCAGAGGAAATTTGGTCAGAATTGATGGCAAGATGAATGCAGTATGTTATCAAAAAATACTGGAGGAAAATTTGCATTTATCAGCCCGGAAGCTGCACATGGGACATATTTGGACATTCCAACATGACAATGATCCTAAACACAAGGCCAAGTCGACCTGTCACTGGCTACAGTAGAATAAAGTGAAGGTTCTGGAGTGGCCATCTCAGTTTCCTGACAAAATCATTGAGCCACTCTGGGGAGATCTCAAATGTGCAGTTCATGCAAGACAGTCCAATAATTTACAGGAAATGGAGGCTTTTTGCCAGAAAGAATGGGCAGCTTTACCATCTGAGAAGATAAAGAGCCTCATCCACAAATACCACAAAAGACTTCAAGCTGTCATTGATGTTAAAGAAGGGCAATACACGGTATTCAAAAATGGGGTATGTAAACTTTTGATCAGGGTCATTTGGGTAGTTTCTGTTGCCATTATGATTTAAAAAGAGTAAACACTTGATTGGTAATAAATGGCTTCAGCCAAACACTAACAATGAGTGAAAAAAAAGTTTTTGTGTTATCATTCATATTCTCTAAAAAATAGCAAAGAAATCATAAATTCTGCCAGGGTATGTAAACGTATGAGCACAACTGTATATGCAACTAAAACACTTGCCTAAACCCATCAGATCGGAAAAAGAGTTGAACCTTATGGAAAACCTCTGTAACCCGTTAACAAAGGTAAGACATGGTTTGTTTCAGATCTATAAGATGTTAACTGATCAGGTGGGAATGAGGAGGGTCACTTTTATAGAAAAATGGGAAAGAGAAATTGGAATTAGTATAGAAGATCATGAGGAGGAAACTGTGCTGAGAACTGCCTGCTGCACCGCTAGAGACATGAATACCATTGAGATTAACTATAAGTGCCTCTCAAGATGGTATATTACACAGATCAAAGCACGCCGATGTCAACAAGAAAAATCAAATATGTGCTAGAGGGAATGTCAGGCAGAAGGTTCAATGATCCATATATGGTGGGAATATCCCAAGATCTGTGAGTATTGGTTAAAGATACAACAAGTTATTAACCTAATCATGGGTTAGTATATCTTGAACGATCCTTGGATACGTATTTTTCATAAAACAAATAGACCTCTAAAGCATTATAGAAACTCAATAGCTCCAAACTTGCTTAATGCTGCGAAGGGGACAATCCCAAAAAAATGGTTGGAAATAGAAGCCCCTACTGTTAGAGAATGGTGTGGAAGGGTTTAATATATATATATATATATATATATATATATATACACATATATATATATATATATATATATATATATACACTGTATATCAGAGCTCAAAATTTAGGCCTGAGCTACTAGCCAGGCCTTAAGGGTTACTCGCCACCAGTTGCCCCACCCAACTCCTACCATGCCCCGCCCCTAATTCCGCCCCTAAACACGCCCTCATAAATTATCTCATAAAATTACACTGTTAAATGTTTTTGTATTAATGCAGAAGTTACAAAAATAAATATTAATAACAACGTTTTCAGTGCCCATCAGTGCAGCCTAATCAGTGCCCATCAAGGGTCTGGAACCCCCAAATCACCCTCCTAGTACCCCCCCCCCCAAATTTCACCTCCTAGAACAAATCCTACCCGTCAAATCCTCCCCCCATCAAAATTTTCCCCCTAGCACAAAAACCCCCATTATTCCTACTGGCACAACCCCCCCCCCAAATACCCCTTTTTAACAGCCCCAAGACTTCCTGTTCTGGCACAAATCCATCCCCCCACCCCATTCCAATAATCTCTATAAGGACGATCCCCAAATCCCCACTCCTGGCACAAATCCTCACCCCCCCAGCACAAATCACTCCTCCTAGTACCCTCCCCCCCCAATTCCCCTGCTAGAAGAAACTTATATTGTCACCTCTCAAATTCCCCATCCCAGTACAACCCCCCTCGCCCCCTCCATATCGATCCCACTTAGAAGTAATCATCTTCTCCCCACCCCTCCTAGTACAAATACTTTTTGGGGGATTGTCCCTGGGGGGGGGGTTGGAATAAGAGAATTTGTAGCATGAGGGGTGGGGAGAAGATGATTACTTCTAGGTGGGATCAATATGGGAGGGGGGTTGTGCTAAGAGGGGGGGGACTGTGCTGAGATTGGGGGGGTTGTGCTAGGAGGGGGGATTGTGCTGAGATGGGGGGTTGTGCTAGGAGGGGGGGGATTGTGCTGAGATGGGGGGGTTGTGCTAGGAGGGGGGGACTGTGCTGAGATAAGGGGGGTTTTGCTAGGAGGGGGGATTGTGCTGAGATGGGGGGGTTGTGCTAGGAGGGGGGATTGTGCTGAGATGGGGGGGTTGTGCTAGGAGGGGGGGATTGTGCTGAGATGGGGGGTTGTGCTAGGAGGGGGGGATTGTGCTGAGATGGGGGGGTTGTGCTAGGAGGGGGGATTGTGCTGAGATGGGGGGGTTGTGCTAGGAGGGGGGGGTTGTGCTAGGAGGGAGGGGGGATTGTGCTGAGATGGGAATTTGGGAGGTGACAGGATAAGATTTGTACCCCAGTGTAGTTCTCCCTTTCCTCCAGCATGCAGACCTCAGATACAGCGCGGCACATCGCTCTGTGATCCTCCTCTTCATATGTCAGAGCGGAGGAGGAGCCTAAGAGAAGCCTATTCCTAAAGCTTTGCACGGACAGCTGGCGGGAGAGATGCGGCTGCAGAAGGGGAAGAAGATTGCGGCTCAGGAATGACACTGGATGTCAGATCGGGACTATACAGAGTTTGTTACCCGCCCCCTTTCCACATTGCTTGCTTTGACTCGGAGGACAGGGGATAACAAACTCTGTATAGTCCGGATCTGACATCCAATGTCATTCCTGAGCCGCAATCTTCTTCCCCTTCTGCAGCCGCATCTCTCCCGCCAGCTGTCCGTGCAAAGCTTTAGAAATTAATTGTCTTCTCCTCCGCTCCACCTCCACTCTGACTCTTTAGGGGAGCAGAAGTCCCGATCTGATGTCTGCTATACTCACAGGAGTGTGAAGCCCGGCAAGAAGACAGAGAGAGCACATCCCGCTCTCTCGTGTCACTAGTCACAGAAACACTCCTGGCAGCGCCCCCTCCACCTCCCATGACACAGACGCCCAGGGCAGCCATCCATCCATCCCTTGTACCGGCTCTGGGTGAGATGATCAGCTTGACCCCCTCCATCAGTACTGCTGGCCGGATAATGTCGGAGCGGCGGATCATCGCGCTCAGCTTTAATTGTAATTGCCGGGCGCTCGCCGACATACACAGTCCCGTCTCCTAGCCCGGCTTCTTTGATAGACGTCACACGTCCTGGTTGGCCAGGTGTTCTGTCTATCAAAGAAGCCGGGCTAGGAGACGGAACTGTGTATGTCGGCGAGCGCCCGGCAATTACAATTAAAGCTGTTACAGCGGGATGATCCGCCGCTGACATTATCCAATCCTTCGGCCGTCTTCCCTCTCCTCTCTTCCCCTGACAGTAGCTCGCCCTACATAATTTTCCACTCGCAAATGCGAGTAGGCGAGTGGAAAATTTGAGGGCTGCTGTATATAATATGGAGTATATGTGCAGTAGAGATGAAGAACGAGTTTACAGCTTTTCGAAAAAGTGGAGAAAGTGGTTGGACTAAAGAGTATATACGAATATGGGAAAGGCAGAGAAACTAGCATGATCAGGATGTGTTAGAGGTACGCTGAAAAGATGGATAGGACCAAAATGGTGGAACAGGGTAAATCTAAGGGGATAGGAGGGGATAGGGAGAGGGGTTAGGAGTGGGAGAAAAAAAGACTGTGTAATTTGTATAATTGAAGGATCTTCGTTTCTTTTTGAAGGTTTGTAGAAAAAAAACAAAATATTTGATCACCTTTTGGATTATTTATGTAATATCACTAATGTTTTTTGTATGAATTATTTCAAGGAGATAGCACCTTTATTATTTTATTGACATTTTAATTTTATTTATTCACTATATATTTTTATGAGGATCACACAGGCAGTGCCACCTATACCTCTTTCCTATATTTTATTCAATTGCATATCCCACGTGTTGGGATACTTGAGGCAGGTTACAGCCTTGTTGCACACATCCTAGGTTGGAACTAATTATTTTATTTTATTTTAGTAAAAAATAAAGAGATTATAGTAACATCCAGGATCCAAAGATGCCGGGGTACTGGGGGGGGTAGATACCCATTTATCCTATATAGAAACTCATTTAAACACATAAAAGATACTGAGAGACATAGCAAGAGCTATGGAAAACACAAAAATATTTCATTTTTAATGATTTATACAGTAAAATAACATTACAAAAAAACCCGCAATATACCGGGACCGCAAAAACTGAACCGCGATGGAGCGGGGGTTTACTGTATAGTCTTCTTAGCAAAAAAATACAGTAAACGTAATAGACATTTAACATATGCAGGAAAAGTAAGTTCACTAAAGATACCTAGTAAAAAAACTTTTAGAGTGCAAAATATTAGGTAAACCCAGTAGATAAAAATGAGTCAACTTCTGACCAAAATGTATGAACTATAGAGCAGGACCAAAAACAATGTATTCAATCAGCAGAATCTCCACAGCCTCAAACATTCAGATGTGGGGCGTAAGCTCATAATACACATCCAATAAGGGGTAAGGTGGCTATGGTGAAAAATCTTGTTTTGTTTAATTTTATCTCTGGAGGATATTACTGAACTCTTGTGTGTATGTATGAATTCAGTCAGTCCTCATGAGTAAGAAATAATATTCAACGCAGTTGTGCAGCAACAAACCTAGGATTAGAATCCGTCATTAGGGTAGAGTAATATTCTGAGATTTATTTAGTGGTGTCTGACCTTAGTATTTTCTCCAATGGGGCCATAGATAATGGGGGCAAATGCAAGCCAAATTGTGCTCCAAGAGTATGACGGAGTGGACAATAAAAAAAAAAAAAAAAAGGAGGAAGGAACGTTAAATTAGTCTTTGAACTGGGCAAAGTACTTAAAACCCCTCTGCTACTAAACTGACCAGATCAATATCCCAGGAGTTTTAATGACTTGATGCTCTACTATGTAAAAAAGGGCTCCTTTCATTTTTTTAAACAGTGTATATAGTTTTTTTTTGCTCTGTTAGGGCAGCCTTGCAATCCTGAATAGCTGACATAATTTGAGTAAAGGCCCGTACACACGTACCGATCGTCGGCATACAAACGTCGGCGGACGAAAGATCTGCCGATTGTACGCGTGTTAGTATGGTGCCTCCGACAGATGTCTGCGCACAATCCGCGGACAAAAGTCTTTCGTGCAAACATGAAAATTTTTGTCTGCGGACACCAGAACGGACGATTGTTCGCCTGTCAGTACAGAATTCGGCCGACAGACCGCAGATTTGCAAGACTGGGCATGCTCAGAAAATTAAAAACACAGGGAAAGTTAACCATTACATGACATCACTTCTGCAGTCAGCTGAAGTCTGCAGACAAAATTCTTGTGCTGTCCTTGTGCTGTCTTTGCACTTTTCAACAGACACCGACATCCCGGGGAGAAAAGAGGAACATTTGTATGCCGACGATCGGTACGTGTGTACGGGGCTTAAGAGTGGGTTTAGATAGAAGTGAGTCAGGCTCACCCGTGACTTCAGTTGGCTACAGAGCCTTTCTGGGAGCCTGTGACCTCAAGATTTAAGGGTTGAGGAAGATGAGAGAAGTCGTCCTGCGTGCCCTGCTAAGGGAGTGAGTAAATGGCCACGGGAGGAAGGCCACCGGCACCATCTTGCCTGAAGTACTTGTCCAGCTTTTTGGTCGCTGAAGGAGCTTTGTTCTGACCTATTTTTACCATTGTTGTAGCGTAGGAGATACACGCAACCCCGGAGGAATCTATCGGTGCCAAAAGGGATCAGATTGGTGCAAAATGTCAGAGAAGGCTCAGAGCTCCCGCATCAGTGAACTGTTCAGTCTGCCATCAAGCCACGCCCCCCAAGGCGATGGATGCCATTTGCTCTTTATAAAGCATTTGGATCCCATTTGTGCAATATTTTATTGAAATATAGAACATTTTAAAGTGCCTTACATGAACTTTGTGAACAAAGATGCACAGTTAGTACAGAACTATGACAATGGAAATATATTGTTACCTATAATATAGCCACTCCCATTTTAGTTTAGTATATTTTTTTCTGTTCTGCAGATGTATGCCTTTTTGTTCCTTCTTCCAGAAGTTACACATTTTGGTCATCATTTTTTTAATATACCAGCTAGCTGTTATGTTATAAATAGTGGAAGGTGGATGGCATACTTGCTCCGAAAAGTGATGTCCAAGAAAATGGCATACACATTCCAGTATGACTCTGCTTTATAAATAGGACCCAATATGATTACATCCAAATATAAAAGTAACCTAACATCTACCCCAAATCACAAGCTTGAGTTTAACGCCCAAATCTATCCCATAACATAAGGCTATCCACTAAACCTGGGGTGTCTAGACAATGCCTGTATCCTACTTGTATTTTATTTTATATTGTATTTTATTTGTATTTGCAAATGTATGCAGACTAAACCCCTGTTGTTAAAGAATACTATTAGACAGGTCAATTTGGTTGGTCGCATGGTGGTCGGTAGGTTGAGCTTTGAAATTTCTTTGGTTTTATTTGAAATACGTTGCCCTTCCAGTGCTACTTGCTGCAAAGGCCAGTTATAGGTGAGGGCAGTGGCTAATTGTTTTTTTTGTTTTTTGTTTTCTAACCCAAAAAGCTATTTTATTCACTGATTGGCAAAAAGTATTTAATCGCACGGAAATCTACATATTTAAATTGCTTAATGTGGAACTTCATGCAGATATATAAAAACACTGATCACTGAACGTATGTATTTGTAAATAAAATTAATAAAAATGAATACATATTTAAGTGCAAATGAGCTTAGACTGACAGCCAGCACTTGGGGCCAGCCTAGTATGCTTTAATACATATGCGCTTATAATAAACATTCTGACAAAAAGAAACAGCAGAATAATTAGTGGAGTATGCACTAGTCCGTTTATTAGGTTTGGTCGAGTCACAGTTTGGAGGTGGCCATGCTGTATTGCTTAAATGAAGCAGGTCGACGACCTGGCTGTGCAACTGACAGGGTTGTATAAATCTCATGAAAATTAAGAAAACATATTTTGTAAGGTAAAAAAATGCTATATATGATTTTAAACTGTGTATTTAGAGACTGTAATGTTGTTCGGAATTCCCTACTGCTTCTTATATTTGGTTTAATATTTAAAGCCAGGAAATACAATCAATGTCATTTGCATTATACCAATGCTTAGAAATGCTTGTGGAATTTTTACCAACACAGTTAAAGTGGTTGAGAACCCTTACATATACCCAGTGAGGTGACTGGCCTCAGGTGACACACAGAGATGAAACACATCCTCCTACGCAAGTTGTACCTGTTTATATGCAGTCTTCTCTGCTCTGCATCGGCTAAGTCCAGATATTCTAAAGCGTGCCCAAGCTTTAAAAAAAAAGGGGGCGGAGAGCTAAAAGTTAATCTCTGCAGAGCTCAGTGAAGGGAACTCTGAGAGCTGATTGGAGGGAAGGAACACATCCCCCTTCACACAGCACACATGAACAGACATGAGGCTGTCAATCACAGACTGTGTACTAGAGGTCCCTTCCCTGTCACCTTTTTTCTCTTGCTGTCAGGAAAATGTGTTGGAAGTGATTCATGATGATAGCAGAGGAACAAAGCAACAGACATAAATAACACTTAGTGCTCTTAATTGAGACAAGTACACACTATAAAGGGATATGCTTTGTTCATATTTCATGGCTAAGGTTTACAACCATCTTAAAAAATGTAATCCCACTCTTAATTACGGAGATCAAACTAGCTTTAAGCCGGATTGGGTTACTTGTTATAATAAATATATATTATATTAAAATCTTCAAAATCAGACTCCAAGCCTTGAAACTTGTAGGGCTTTTCATTCTGTGTTGTGTATTTATCTGTTACATTAAGACATAACAAATGAATAAAAAATGATATTGAAAGAGTTTCTTTTTCCCCAACCAAAAGCCCATATTAGACCTAATTGCTGTGGTTCTGAAGCCTTTTTATGGAATAAGCATTAACCAATGTTTAAGAACACTGCATCTAATTGCTTGAACAGGCCACACATGAATCAAAGTTTGGCTGGCCAGGAGGGACTGGACGAATTTCAATCCATGTATTGAGAAAGTGGTTGTACTGATATTCATCTACCAATCTACTTCTGTACAACCAGGCTGTCAGATAAATGGTGCTCAATCAGTACTGATCAGTGTTATTCTGACAGTGGGGAAACTACTCCTCTTCTCGGGGTGCCACCACAGGAAGCCACTTCCTATGGTGGCACACCTGCAAGCTCGATCCCGAGCTGCACTACCTGCATCCACAGACATAGACACAGTGTCTCGGCCCCGACCTGTCACAGAATTTGACTGACAATAGCATTGCCAATCGCTCCCGCTGCCTTAGCAAAACCTGTGAGAGCAGAGAGAGAAGACAGAAGACAGAGCCGCTGCAAACTGACTCAGCACTAAATCAAGTGAGGATTTAGGTAAGTATAAGTAGGGGGTAACGGTTTGTGATACTGATACTTAAACATTTTTTAACCTAACTGCAGGGAAAACATTAGGGAAAAAATGTTTAGGCTTTACTACCACTTTAAATTTCAATAATTTTTATTGATTTTTAGATTTACTACCACTTTAGTTAAATGTAAAAGAGCCTGCGCTTAGGAAATACCAATAAAAAAAATGAGCTGCTGCTGAAAAAAAGGAAAACCTTTTACTGTACATAAGCTAAAATGGGTAAATATCAGCGCTGCTCAATACATCTATAAAGTGTGCTAGTGCTAATTATATATGTACAACTGTCATTAAATAAATTAATATCCTCCCATATACGATATATTAAAAAGTGCTCAGTGAAAAAACCATCTCATAAGTATATGTGTATATAAATCCAAATAAATATACCAAATTCATATAAATTGTAAAGTGCTACATATACATAAGTATAATTAAAACAAATAATAAAGTGTCCAGTGCTCAGTGACAATGTTTAAATAAATCTCCTCTTCATACAAAAAAGTGTTCAGTGCTTGTCTGCTGTCTTATGCCAAAACTTGATCAAAGTGCACAGTGCTCAGATGTCCGGGTGCTCCCCTCTCAGTCCCCTACTCACCGGGCTGTAAGAGGAATTGAGCCTTATAAGTATAAACCAATGATCAAGATCCCAGGACCGCACCAAATTATCAGCACCTCAGATGTGTATCTCCTTATGTACAGCTTGCAGCAATCTCTGATATCATCCAGGATTATAGGTCCACCAAACACATTAAATGGCGAGAGACCTTATCATGCAGTATTACTAATTTTATTTAAACATATTCAAAATTGCACTTACGGCAAGTAACATCATAATATGCGGTATCGGCTCCTAATACGGGGACGCCACTCTTTCCTTTGCGTTCCACCCGCTCGGACCGGAAGTGACGTAGTGCGTGAGAGTAACGAGTTGACGCGTTTCGCTCTGCCAATCAGAGCCTTACAATGTTATCAAAATGCCCTACCTATTCTGCGCATGCGCAGTATGACTTGTGACGAGGCTACAGCTGATTCATGATGAAGCCACAGCTGATCCGCAACCGGAAATGACGGAGGTATGGAATTCTGATAGGGTATGGTATTCTGACAGAACACCGGGACTTCAACCAGCCGGTGGCACGGGAGACCCGGGCAAAGCAGCAGAAGATAACAGCCAAGCAGCTGCAGGTACGACCACTTCTTCAAGCTGATGTACAGGTACATCCGTTTGCAGAAAGTGGTTAAACTAACAGGTCTATAGTTACTTGGTAAAGACTTTGATCCCTTTTTAAATATAGGCACCACATTGGCCTTACATCAATCCAGTGGTACCAGGCCAGTCATTAAACAGTCTCTAAAAATTAGAAACACTGGCTTTGAAATAACAGAGATCAACTCTCAGGGAATATGTGGGTATAAGCCATCTAGTCCAGGTGCATTTATGCAACTTTATTTTGTCTAAATGTTTTTGAACCATACTAATTTAAACCATTGTGGTTCTTTTAGGGCTATTTCAATACTCTCCCCATTATGGACTTCAGCGCTCCCATTTCCCTTTGTATACAAAGAGCTGAAGAAGGTATTTAATACATTTGCCTCTTTTCGCCTAGTCACTAACTCTAAATGATCTTGATCTTCATGCTCAGACCTGACCTTTCTATTTTTTATTTTCGTTATTACAGGTACTTATTTAGCACACAGTTTTGTTATTTTTCCACTCAACTAGATGCCACCATTCGCACAAACGAGGTGGATACACTGGGCCATTGTATTCTGAAAGCTGCATCAAAGCGTCCAACACACCCGAGACTTCTGGCATTGGTGAACAAACAGTTGCATCAATTGTTGGCTTTAGCATTTGTGTTTTGCATATTTTCTTTGTAGTACAAATAGTATCATAATAGCCAATGGTCATTTGTAACATGGGAGTCTCCTTACCAGCTATCATAGCCCTCCCCCTTCTACTATTCATTATTGTCTATTGTATTTGGCAACATCAGCATGCATCAATTGACAATAACTCAGCCTTGTTTTTTCATTATAGGCCAACATGCGCAAAAAAAATATTTTTTAAACAACAGTTTATTCTTTTTCCCTATTCTGTATTTTTTAATACTGTAATCTACAGATGCTGTTGTATTAGACAATTACAGTATTAAACATATAGCACTACAAATGCCATAGCAGCCTGAAGGTGTTTATCTGTAGGCTGAAAACTTATTTTATTTCCTGTGAAACCTCCAACCTGCATGTGATCACTTTGAAGGGTATTTATAAAGCAGTAAATGTAATACTCACTATTTATCAATACTCCTCTATGTTTTAACAAACATAGTGATCACAGTATTGGTAACCAATTTGATCAACTCCAAATTGTCAATGGGGGTCTGAGGTTTAATAAAAGCTAAGATTAAGAGCCACTAGCCATGCAAAGAGATGATGGCTCTCAAAGCAGGGACAATAAAATAGGTATCCAGGACATTGTGCTGCAGATCAGATATTTATATACAAAGTGCAGGCAGTAGGAAGTTAAAAACTACTTTGCAGGTGAAAATATTATTTTCTCCAGATATAAGGGAAATTTGTTTGTCCCACTTAATGTTGTATTACTAATCAGATACAAACTTCCAGGTAGGATTGAGTCTGATTGGTGGCTATCAGAAAATTCTTAATATGGTTAGTTTAATGTACCAGGCTATCCGTGTGTCAGAAATTGTAAATAGGTAACTAAAAGTGGTTCCTGGATTACCAAACTTTCAACACAAAGAGATGGCTGGAAACACTACACCTCCAGTATCTCACAAAAGTGAGTACACCCCCTCACAAGTTTGTAAATATTTTATTATATCTTTTCATGTGACAACACTGAAGAAATTACACTTTGCTACAATGTAAAGTAGTGAGTGTACAGCTTGTATAACAGTGTAAATTTGCTGTCCCCTCAAAATAACTCAACACACAGCCATTAATGTCTAAACCGCTGGCAACAAAAGTTAATACACCCCTAAGGGACAATGTCCAAATTGGGCCCAAAGTGTTAAAATTTTGTGCAGCTACCATTATTTTCCAGCACTGCCTTAACCCTCTTGAGCATGGAGATCACCAGAGCTTCACAGGTTGCCACTGGAGTCCTCTTCCACTCCTCCATGATGACATCACGGAGCTGGTGGATGTTAGAGACCTTGTGCTCCTCTACCTTCCATTTTAGGATGTCCCACAAATGCTTAATAGGGTTTAGGTCTGGAGACATGCTTGGCCAGTCCATCACCTTTACCTTCAGCTTCTTTAGCAAGGCAGTGGTCGTCTTGGAGGTGTGTTTGGTGTCGTTATCATGTTGGAATACTGCCCTGCAGGCCAGTCTCCGAAGCAAGGGGATCATGCTCTGCTTTAGTATGTCACAGTACATGTTGGAAATCATGGTTCCCTCCATGAATTTTAGCTCCCCAGTGCCAGCAGCACTCATGCAGCACCAGACTATGACACTCCCACCACCATGCTTGACTGTAGGCAAGACACACTTGTCTTTGTACTCCTCACTTGGTTGCCGCACACATGCTTAAAGCGGATTTCCGGCCTCACAATCCACTTTGGGCCATCCGCTTGCTCAGTGTCACCTAAAAAAGAAATGGATAGTCACGATTTTTTTTTCCAATTACTTACCTTGATATTGAAGAAAATATACTTACCTTTTTTCAACTTCCTCCTTCTGCCTTCACTTACTGCTTGCATTGATTCCTGGGAGCTGAACGTCATCACTCCCAGGAATCAATGCGCCTGCACCGGCCCCGCTCGTCAGTTCTGGGGCAGGCGTGTCATCCCCTGCTAGAAGCTGTGCAGGGATGACGCGCCTGCCCCGGAAGTGACTAGCGGGGCCGGTGCAGGGCATTGTGGGACTGAAGAGGACACGGAAGAGGATGCCGAAGAGGATGCACTGGCTTCAGCTGCCCACACCTGAGATGGCAGCGCTGGACAAGACATTTTCAAGGTAAGTATTTCTTCTAAAAAGGTAAATGCAACCTGGGACAGTTCAGAGGCTATCCATTATGAAATGTACTAGCCCTGTCCCGGGGGTATTTTTATTGAAAAATAGTTTCCGAGGCCGGAACTCCGCTTTTACCTCCCTGGCGGTATGATTCTTTCGGATTTTAGGTGCTGAAAGCGGTACCATTATTTTGCTTGCAATTCTTGAGAATGAGCAGCCCAAACCAACTATTTACATATGATTTCTTTTTACCGTGTGTTCTTCTTTATAACATCCCGAGTATGATAAAGTTTGAAACACAAAATCCTAAATTATAATATAATAAATAACTATAAAATAATAATATAATAATAACACTTTTTTTTTTCCAAAAAATAACACTTTTTATTCAATAAATTATAGTAAATCATGTAATCAAAAACACTGACATTTTTTTTTTTTGTCAAACAAGGATGCAATATATTTTTTTTTCCCAAAAAGGATGCAATATTACTTGTCATACTGCTTAAATAAACATCCCGGGTGTGGAAAATTTTGAAACAGGGTACAGCGCAAAGTCCAACATCACAGTCTGGACAGTAGTACCGCGTTTCCTTTCTTATTTTCCGCCCGGTGTCGTCGTGCTTGGAACAGCACACCACACACATTCTTGTGGGTGCAGTCTTCTTCTCCGTCGGCGGAATGTGGTCCATAAAATGACGACCGGTCAGTCGTTCGGGGTTCACAACACCAGCAGCACAGCGTCCGGATCGACTTACTGTTGGTGTCTGGTGCCTGAGAAAGTCCGCATGGATCACAGGCCTGTCACTTTTCTTTTTTAGGAGAATGAAGGCATTCCACAAACACTGCTCCAGGAGGTGTCTGAATATTTTTTTATAATATTTTTTCTGCTATTTCCGTATTGCTGGATAGAAAGTCATGGCCTGGTCAGCTCTGTCCACACCTCCCATGGTGTTTTGTTATAATCCAGGACCAGTTGCGGTTTCAGAACATCTTTTCCCCCTTTTGTATGTACCATGACAGTGGCGGTGTTATGGATGGTACTCATGAGGCAGACATCTTTTTTGTCACGCCATCTAAGTGCCAACATTTTTCCTTTCTGCCAGGCAACTAACTCTCCGGGCTTGAGTTTTTTGTTGGCAAACCTGGGGGGCATGTCACGCCGGTTTGCTCTGACGACCCCATACGCATCTGTCTTATGCTGTAGGAGGAACTCAAATAGTTCTGGGGACGTATAAAAATTGTCTGTGGTGACACAGTACCTCTGATCCAGCAGAGGCTCAATCAGCGTCAGAACAGAAGCAGTTGCCATCCCATAGCTGCTGAACCTTTGGTTGAACTTGGTTCCTCTCCCGGTGTATAAAAGAGCATAAAAGATTTGATTCCAAAGCGTGCTCGCTTGGACGCAATATATTGGATCCAGCTAAGTCTCCCTTTATATGCCATAAGACTTTCGTCTATGCAAATGTCTCTTTCTGGGACATAGGACTACTGGAAATTTTTCAAAATTAATTGGTAAATGTCCCAGATCTTTTTCAGCTTCGGAGCCGGATGAGAAGTCTCATCAAAATCCTCATTATTGGCAAAGTGCAAATACCTCATAATAAGGGAGAATTTGTACTCCAACATAACGGTGCTAAAAAAAGGAGTGGCCAATAATTTGTTTGTGGTCCAATACCACTTCTGCAGGGATTTCCCCACCACTCCCTGCAGAATAATTAGGCCCAGGAATTTCCAGATATCCGCACTGGTAACGGGTTCCCACATCCTGCTCCTTGAAAACCGCCGATGTGCTGCGGCTTGTTGTTCCTGGTACCGATTGGTCTCCACAACAATTTTTTCGATAACCTCATCAGTCAAAAAAAGTTGCAGATACGCCAAGGGGTTATCCTCCTCAACATCGACTTTAAGACCAGGTGCTCCGGTAAACGGGAACCTTGGGGGGGCTACGTGCTCTGTACCGCAGTCGATCACGCACCAAGTACGCACATCGCTCGGCACAGTCACAGCATCATCACTGAACTCACTTTCAGCGTCGGATGACGAGCTTCCCCATGAATCACTGTCACTCCACTCTGCATGCGATTCAGGATTGCTGTCGCTCTCGCCCAGCAGGTCATACACCGCTTTTGATGTTGCGGCACGCTTGTTTGAGGCCATGGTCGCTCTGCAATGATCCAGATACAGTGTATAGGAATAATGCAGGAAGTGCAATGGAGAAAGCACTGGGGGGCAATCAAAGGTCAATTTATTTTATTTAGGGAATGTAATCCAATAGGATTACAGTGTATCAGTGTGTTTATGTGTTATACTTTTTGAATTTGCCGCCGGTTCCACCCCCCGGCGGACGTCACGAAGACGGAAGCCGGGGCTGACAGACGATCGGGAGGAAGATCCGCCGCCGCATACCGCCCGCATACATCGCTGGATCCCAGAGAAAAGGTAAGTAAAACCTCCACCAGGATCCAGCGATCTTCCTAGCGCTACCCCGAGTGTGGCTCGGGGTTACCGATTTTGGCTCTAAAATCTAACCCCGAATCACGCTCGGGAATACCGCTAGGAAGGTTAACACCATCTGAACCAAATAAGTTTATCTTTGCCTCATCACACCACAGGACATGGTTCCAGTAATCCATGTCCTTAGTCTGCTTGTCTTCAGCAAACTGTTTGCGGGCTTTCTTGTGCACCATCTTTAGAAGAGGATTCCTTCTGGGACGACAGCCATGCAGACCAATTTGATGCAGTGTACGGCATATGGTCTGAGCGCTGACAGGCTGACCCCCCCCCCCCCCCCACCCCTTCAACCTGTGTGTGCTTCTTTATCCTTACTGCTTGCTTATTAAACAAACTGGATTTTTTACATCAGCCTAGTTCTCTCTTAATCAGTGTACTATAATTTCCTGTTGCATATTCAAAACAGGAAGTGAAAAAAAAATCTTCCCGCTGGGGCATAGGCAAAAACAATAAATAAATAAATAATAATAACCTGATGAGGAATTTTACCCTTCTCTACTATTGTTTTGTGTATACTTATTAATATCAAACCACAGTACCAATTACATTTAGTAAAAAAAAATAATAAGGGCTGTTCAGGGAAAGAATCATAAAATGAAAGAGACAGTCAAATGTTAGTCCAATAGATTCTGTCTTACCTCTCCCAGTTTGTCCAGCTTCACATATGTCTCAAGTTTTCCAAATCCAATATCTGACTGCAATAAAAGGGTACATTAGTAATTATTAAAAATATTTCAAGATAGAGGTTGTAGAAGTACATAAATATTACTTTATATTATCTCCTTGTAAACCCAGAACTGGGTGTAGAAAAGGGAGGAACAATAATGCTAGGCAAATGGACTCAAATTAGTAATTTTCTTGTTCTATTTCATGCAAGGAATGTTCAAAACAAAGGAAGGCAAGAGATGGGAAGATAATCAGAATGATATTACTGACCATATCTGCCCATCCTGGAGCTAGTCAAACAGACACAGAGAGCTGCTGCAATTTTCACTAGTGCAAAGTGGCACACACGGTCCCTTAACCATTTCTCAGTTGTTTTGTGTCTAATACAAGGCTATGCCTCTTTATATATAGGTAGAAACTGTACTGACTGCCGTTCCTGTACAACAGTTTCATTAGATGTAAACAATTCTAAAATATATCTAAACCAAAAACCAAAAATGTAATCTATTGTAGCTTACAATTTCTTATATTAGGCGCCTGAATTAGTTTTTTTTTCCCAGGCATTTTCTTTTTTTTATTTTCACTTGGTAATCCCATAAATAACAAACTTTATGAGGAGTTCCAGCCTGGGGAAACAATACATTTAAAGTCAGCAGCTACAAATACTGGACACTTACCTGTCCAGGGAACCCGCAATGTCGGCACCCAAGTCGATCCGTCCATTGGCTCCAGGTGCAGGTGTCGGAATCTCCACTAAGGGAAACAGGAAGTGAAGCCTTTTGGCGTCACAGCCTGTTTCCTACTGCGCATGCGCGAGTCGTGCTGTGCTTTCTGAATGGTCCCGCTGTCTTCTGGGACTTGGGTGTCTCCCAGAACGCAGTGGGGGGAAAGGAGGAGGGGCCGGAAATGCTTCGTAGATCGCCGCACAATTCCAGTGATGTTACCTGGAAGTGGGAGCGAGTACCTGGTTTTGATAGGTATCCGCTCCCCTCCCCCTCCCGAAAGGTGCCAAATGTGGCAGCGGAGGGGGTGGGGGTGGAAGCAAGCAAGTAGAGCTTCCCCTTTTGTATGGAGCTCTGCTTTAATCCCCATACACACTATCAGGATATCGTACACAAAATACCACTTTTGACATGATCCTACGATTGTTAGTACACAGGTTTCGTCCGAAAATTTCCAAAGGGACAAGCACAATACCAGAACGTACAATTTTAGTTTAAATCAGTACAGTTTTTAGTTTTTGTACAAAAATACAATACAAATACATTACATCACTTACGAATTTTTAATCTGTCATATAAGAATTTTCGTACTTTAATAACCTATTTGTTTTCGATATGGAGACTAGCATGCAACAAAAAAAAAAAAACGAACGATCATTCGTCTGATAATCTCATCATGTGCACTAGGCTTTTCTCTACTGAATCTTTGAAGAAAGCAATGGTTCACTCAGGTTTGACTTCAAACATGTCCACCTTAGTTCATGCGGGGTGATGGGATTAGCATTTCAAACAAGAAAAATAAGAGAAAAATAAAATTGTTTTATGCTTCTAGGTCAGCTCATAGGAAATGACAGGGACGTTGCATTTCAGGCAAAATTAACAGGTATTTTCCATAATTTATGAAAATGTTAAGCAGGAAAAAAACTAATTCAACCACCATAACTAAGGACTAGTGAATTGCAATAAACTACATTTTTTGGGTTTATTTATCTTTTTAATGCCATTTTAATGCCGAACTTTATACTACTTGTATTTTGCCTTCCCTGGTCCCTCATTTAACCATCAATAAAATGTGAATGCCTTTTTTTAAATGCATACCTTCTTTTAGTGCCACTGTCTACCTGTGCTTCAGCATGTAATACATTTAGATCATGGCTGGAGGGAAGAGCTGTCAGAATGCTATTCACAGATTCTGAAATGATCACAGTGTTATCCCTCAGTACTCCTCTCAAGCGTCCTCAGCCCTAGGGTTGCCATCTCATCCCTTTAAACCCGAATACATATTATTTACACAGGTTCTGTGGCTGATGAAGGTGGTAAAAAAACTCAGTGCCTTATCTGCATTAAATTAGTCTCAGAACCTGTCTAATTACATACTTGCCAACTGTCCCATTTTTGCAGGGACAGTCTCAGCAAATAGGAGCCTGTCTCAGGTAATTTACATTGTCCCGGCAAGTGCCCGTCAGTCCGGCTGCCCATAAATGCCCCGTTACGGGCAGCCGATGCACGTAATAAAAATGGTGGCGGGCTGACATTGTAACTGCGCATGCCCCAACCCGACGCCTGCCGTGCTCAGGAAAGCTCGTACAAGCTCGGCTGGGCGGGAGCATGTGCAGTTACGTAATGGGGCCACCTGGCACCATTAAAACCTAATTATACCAGATAGTATAATTAGGTTTTATTGTACTTATTTACACCTTGCACTTTATTTGTATTTACATATTAAATTTTTTGTATGGTCACACCTGAGCACATTTAACATTTTAGAATTGCAAGGAATTGTGAGGAGAATTTTAAACTTCAGGCAGAAGTAAGTATCTGGTGAGTATCCTTGCGACTGGTGAGTATCCTTGCGACTGGTGAGTATCCCTGCGACTGGTGAGTATCCCTGCGACTGGTGAGTATCTTTGCGACTGGTGAGTATATTTGCGACTGGTGAGTATCCTTGCGACTGGTGAGTATCTTTGCGACTGGTGAGTATCTTGCGACTGGTGGGTATCTTTGCCACTGGTGAGTATCCTGCGACTGGTGAGTATCCTGCGACTGGTGGGTATCTTTGCGACTGGTGAGTATCTTGCGACTGGTGAGTATCTTGGCGACTGGTGAGTATCTTGGCGACTGGTGAGTATCCTTGCGACTGGTGAGTATCCTTGCGACTAGTGAGTATCTTGGCGACTGGTGAGTATCTTGACGACTGGTGAGTATCCTTGCGACTGGTGAGTATCCTTGCGACTGGTGAGTATCCTGCGACTGGTGGGTATCTTTGCGACTGGTGGGTATCTTTGCGACTGGTGAGTATCTTTGCGACTGGTGAGTATCCTTGCGACTGGTGAGTATCTTGCGACTGGTGGGTATCCTTGCGACTGGTGGGTATCCTTGCGACTGGTGAGTATCCTTGCGACTGGTGAGTATCCTTGCGACTGGTGAGTATCTTTGCGTCTGTTGGTTCTTTGCGACTGGTGAGTATCCTTGCGACTGGTGAGTATCGTTGCGTCTGTTGGATCTTTGCGACTGGTGAGTATCTTAGCGACTGGTGAGGACCCCAGGTTTAGTACCAGGGGAGACAGAGGTAGTGTAGGTAAGGAAGAGCAGGTCGTTAATATTATCCCCATAGAGTAGAGGGTAATAATGTCCAACAGGATTGCGGATGCTACTCAGTGCACTTCTTGCTGCATGTATGCGTTCCTTGATGAACCAATCGAGGGCGAATACTGCTGTGCAAGATGTGAGCGACTTGTTGCTCTGGTAGACCAGATCCTGGACCTACAGAACACAGTGGCAACACTGCGTGGCATCAACAACCTGGAAAGGAGCTTGGACATTGCCTATCAGGAGCTGGTAGGGGCCAGCATAGAGGAGGGAGGAACAGAGGAGACGCAAGCAGCAGAGGTACGCAGCTGGGTGACTGTTAGGAAGGGTAGAGGGAGGAGTGCCAGGGAGGCCAATCCTGAGTTGGTACACCCTAACAAATTTGCCGAGTTGCAGGTTGAGGGGGATATCAACTCAGGGGTGGCAGAGCTGGAGAACACGCCCTCCCCCAGCTGCCAGGGGGGGGTCGGCTCCAGGAAGAAGGGGGGCCGTAACTCAGGAAAGGTTAGAAAGGTTGTGGTATTTGGGGACTCAATTATCAAGAGGACAGAGAGGGCAATCTGTAAAAAAGATCTCGTGAACCGAACAGTTTGTTGTTTACCGGGCGCCCGAGTTCGGCACATCGCAGATCTGGCAGACAGATTGATGGGGGGGGCTGGGGATGATCCAGCGGTCATGGTGCATGTGGGCACTAATGACAAAGTTAAAGGTAGGTGGAGGATCCTTAAGAACGATTTCAGGGACTTAGGTAATAGATTGAGGAAAAGGACCTCCAAGGTGGTTTTCTCTGAAATACTGCCTGTACCTCGAGCCACACAGGAGAGGCAGAAGGAGATTAGGGAACTTAACAAGTGGCTAAGGAATTGGTGTAGGAAGGAGGGGTTTGGGTTCCTGGAGAACTGGGCTGACTTCTCAGTCGGCTACCGGCTCTTTAGTAAGGATGGGCTGCACCTTAATGGGGACGGTACAGCTCTTTTGGGGAGAAAGATGGCCACCAAGTTGGAGGAGCTTTTAAACTAGGAGACGGGGGGGAGGGCTCAGAAGTAGAGTCAGTCAGGAGGGAGCAGAGGACTGAAGGCAGCTGTAGGGTCAGCAGCGACAGTAGGTCCACAATGTCAATTGGCAGGTCTGTGAGGGAAAATCTCAGACCAAACAGGAATAAACATAACCGCCAATTGCGCTTAACTTCCGTAAAACTAAGAGGGGTATATGCTAATGCCAGGAGCCTAGCTAATAAAATGGATGAGTTGGAAATATTGGTACATGAGGAGGACATAGACCTTGTGGGAATAACAGAGACTTGGTTCGACCCCTCACATGACTGGCTGGCCAATATCCAAGGGTATTCGGTGTACCGGAAGGACAGGGTAGGAAAAAGAGGGGGAGGGGTATGTCTCTATGTCAAGAACAATATAAAGGTGATAGAAAGGAGTGACATTACGGATGGGATGAGCATGGATTTAGAATCTGTGTGGGTTGAACTCCATAGGGAAGGAGAAAAGGGGAAAGTAATTGTGGGGGTTTGCTATAGGCCACCTAACCAAGGGGAGGAGGTAGAGCTGGAATTCTTAGCACTAATGAGTAAAGTGGCAAAATTGGGATCAGTCGTCATATTGGGGGACTTCAATTATCCCGACATTGACTGGGACGAGGGGACTGCACACTCACAGAAGGCCCACCTACACAGGTTGAACTGGATGGACTATTGTCTTTATTCAACCTCACCTACTATGTAACTATGTAACTATGTAAGTAGTGCGGCTGAATGGGAGAATTATTCCAACTCTGCTACTTTGGCCTCAAGTTTAAAATTCCCTTTTTAATTTTCTGTAATTCTCTCTTTATTGAGTAGGCCCTATAATCTGATAAGTAGGCGGGATTAATTAGGCGGAGTGGGCAGAGCTTCAGGGAAGTGTGTGTGGTAAGTAATTGATAGCTGTGCTGCAAAGTCTCCCTGGAACTTTTTTTCATATGTTGGCAACTATATAATTAACCACTTAAGCCCCGGAAGATTTTACCCCCATTCCGACCAGGGGGTATTTTGCGATTCGGCACTGCGTGAATTTAACGCACAATTGCGCGGTCGTGCGACGCTGTACCTAAACGAATTTGACGTCCTTTTTTTCCCACAAACAGAGCTTTCTTTTGGTGGTATTTGATCACCTGTGCGATTTTTTGATCACGCGCTATAAACAAAAAAAGAGCGTCAATTTTGCAAAAATAGCAATATTTTTCACATTTTTTTATATGAAATTCCCCCAAAAAAAAATGTAAAAATCAAAATTTTTAAAAATTTTCGGCCAATTTGTTTTATGCTACCTATGTTTGGTAAAAAAAATCGCAAAAAGCGTATTTTGATTGGTTTGCGCAAAAGTTATCGCGTTTACTAACAAAGGGAAAGATTTTTGTCATTTTTGTTGTTTTTTTTTTTAACGCGTAATGGCGGCGATCTGCGATTTTTTTTGCGGTACTGCGACATTGCGGCGGATAGATCGGACCCTTGACTGACATTTTTGACACTTTTGGGGTTACCAGTGACATTTCTACAGTAATCAGTGCTATACATATGCACTGTTACTGTAAAAATACACTGGTAGTGAAGGGGTTAACTTTATTTGGAAGGGAGGGGCTGTGTGTGTCCCTAGGGGCGTGGTTTCTACTGTGATTGGCTGTGGCTCTAGCTGTAAGGACACTGATCAACGGATCTACATACCAGATCCGTTTTATCAGTGTCTTTGCAGCGAGGAGAATGACAGGCAGTTTGTTTACACAAGCTGCCTGACATTCTCCTTCTCCCCCGCCGATCGCCGAGTGACCGGCGGACATCGGGTCCGCTGGTCACACGCGCGGGGGGGTCCGTGACCACGCGGGAGCGGGAGCGCGCCCCCCGGGGCGCGCGCTCGCTCCCTAGACCCTCACAAGCAAGCAACGTAGCCCTACGTTAGTTTGCCTGTGAGGGGCTGACCGCCGACGTAGATAGTCGTGCGGCGGTCGGCAAGTGGTTAATGTGTTTGGGTTTAAAGGGATGAGGTGGAAACCCTACTCAGCCCTGATATAAGCAATGTGTTCAAAGGGAGCTATGCAATATCAAAATTCCTTGATAGGCAGATGTCAGTCTGGATGAATGGGTGTTTTTAGACTGGATGAATTTGCATACTGACTGCCGTAATTAATGACTACATGTGATACTGGCCCACCATGATTTACTTACTGCAACCACCAATGTCCTCTATGCCCTAAAAGGTGTGTGCAAATTTTCACACAGCCTCATTCAGACAGGTGCTGGCACCCTTACTGTGTGCAGGAGGCATTTGTTTTGGCATCTGCATCCACACTGAGCTGCATGCAGCAGCCTACAGCTGTGAATACAAATATTGTGCTTTTGGGGCCATGCAGCCGGTCCTGCATAGATGTCGTCAAATTTTAACAAGCGGCTCTTTGTGTAGTAGCTGCATCTCTTCCACTTCCATAGGCTACCTGAACACAACTGAGGCTGGTGCGTTTCTCTTTACTAGTTCAGCTGAAATTCAGGGCTGAATTTTTCCCTGAATTCGCACCTGAACTGGACACAAAAACGCACAGGACCCTTTTCAAAACAGCACCGCGGCCACCCCCGACATGTGCGAGCCGGCTCAATTGAAAGCAGGTCACAATCACATGTTATGCGAATTGGATGTGGGTAAAAACGCACCCAATTCGCATATATGTGAATCTAGTCTAAAGCTGATTTGAAATTCCCACTAGTGTATAGAATCAGCAAATCCAGGTGTAAACTTACTAACCAAAGAAGCTCTTCTTGATATCCTTGTTAAAGGTTTTGGATCATCTTCTGTATTATTCATCTGCAGTTTTGCAAGAACTTCTGGAGGTAAACGAATGTCCATGGGTAAAGACAGCTTTTTACTGACATCCTGGACAAAAAAGAAACATAAGATATATTACTTCCTCACACACTCTCCATAATAAATGAAAGAAAAATAGAAAGAGATGAAACGTAATTAAATCACTCTAAACCAATGTTTGATATGGTATAAGCAACTACCATTTTCTCTTTGCCAAAGCAATGAGTACAATTCTATGCAGCATGCGAGCAAACAGTAATACAAAATAAATGACCATTTTCTGGAAATAGAACCCAGGGCTGGTAGTTTTCAAGACAGGACAAGAAAAACATTAAGGGTTGCTTCACTAAAAGTAAAGAGACTGTTTGCTTTTCAAGAGAAGATGCAGTTTGCAAGGGAATTATCCCTAGAGCATAGCAAATGTGCTAAAGTGTCATTTAACAAAGAATACCCAATCACATGCAAGGAAGAAAAAAACAGCATTTAGAAAAAAAATCAGCATTTTTCCTTGCACATGAATAAATGATGAGCTTCACCTCTCATTAGGCGCTGAGGATGATTCCCTTGCAAAATACAACTTCCCTTTGTACAACATTCTATTTGCCTCTAGTAAATTAATCCACATGTTCCCTCCATATGCTGTGAGCTGTAATCTTAACCTAAAACTTAGACTTAAGGCCCGTACACACGTACCGATCGTCGGCATACAAACGTCGGTGGACGAAGGATCTGCCGATTGTACGCGTGTTAGTATGGTGCCTCCGACAGATGTCTGCGCACAATCCGCGGACAAAAGTCTTTCGTGCAAACATGAAAATATTTGTATGCCGACACCAGAACGGACGATTGTTCGCCTGTCAGTACACAATTCGGCCGACAGACCGCAGATTTGCAAGACTGGGCATGCTCAGAAAATAGAAAACACAGGGAAAGTTAACCATTACATGACATCACTTCTGCAGTCGGCGGACAAAATTCTTGTGCTGTCCTTGTGCTGTCTTTGCACTTTTCAGCAGACACCGACATCCCGGGGAGAAAAGAGGAACATTTGTAAGCCGACCATCGGTACGTGTGTACGGGGCTTTACTCTACAACCTCAAGTGTGTGTAATTTGAAAAAATAACCTTCTGTTTCAGAGTAAGGTTGAATAAAGACACCAGTCCATCTAGTTCAACCTGCGTGGGTGTGAATGTGTGTTTATGTTTATGTCTCTACCACTTCCCAAATCCCTGTATATTGTGTTCAATAAGATAACCATCTAAACCTTTTTTAAAATTAGTGACACTTCCTGCTAAAAATACAGAGTGAGTGGAAGGGAATTCCATATCCTTACTGCTCTAACAGTAAAGAACCCTCTATGCAGTTTAAGGTTAAACTGCTTCTCGTCATACTTCCCTGAGTGGCTATATGTCTTCTTGAGTAACCTGAGACAATTAGGATATTTGTATATCGCAATCACATCCCTTCTCAAGCGTTTCTTCTTCAGGAAGAATAAGGTCACTCAGTCCCCTTATTAGCTTTGTTGCCCTTCTCTGGACTATCTCTAGTTCCAGTACATCCTTTAAGAGGACTGGTGACTAGTGTTGAGCGAACACGGACTGTATTATTCGTGTTCGTACCGAATAATTGGATTTTTTTTACCCGAACACGGACACGGACACTTTACTGTATGTTCGGGTAAAAATCCGTGTTCGGTCGTTTTATTTCCGGGTTTTGCATGCTTTGGCGCTCTTTTCATGGCGGGCTTTCAACAGCCAATCAACAATCGTTTAACTGGTGTGCCTTAAGCCATCCCAGCCATGCCTGCAAATGTCTTAGTAGCTGTGATTGGCCGTCTGAAGCATGTGACCAAGTCTTTATAAGTTCGAGGCAGCCGCCGCAGCAGCGTCATTCTGCTGCTTAGCTAAGGGACAGAGCACACATCAATGTGCTGGCTGCTGATTAGGGAAAGATAGGCAGGAAAAAACCATTTGTGTCCGGATAGAATTGAGGGACAGGTCGGAGTGTTTAGGCAGGGCGAGTTGTAGGCATTTTAGGGATAGAGTCTGCTGAATTATAGGGTCAGTGTCTTCTACAAACTACAATCGATATTGCTGTGTGGGGGGTGGGGTGAATCTGCACTCAATCCTGATCTACGATCTCTTCTCAATCCTGTTAGGGACAGAGTCTGCTGAATTTTAGGGAAACTGTGTTCTACAAACTACAATCGATATTGCTGTGTGGTGTGGGATTGGAGATAGGCAGGTGTCAGTGATCCACATCCATTTTTCTGTGTGTGAGCTGCAGTGAACACAATCTTTTTGGGCTGCAGTGAACACAATCTTTTTGGGCTGCAGTGAACACAATCTTTTTGGGCTGCAGTGAACACAATCTTTTTGGGCTGCAGTGAACACAATCTTTTTGGGGTGCAGTGAACAAAATCTTTTTGGGGTGCAGTGAACACAATCCTTTTTGGTGTGCAGTGAACACAATCTTTGTGGGGTGCAGTGAACAAAATCCTTTGTGGGGTGCAGTGAACACAATCTTTTTGGGGTGCAGTGAACAAAATCCTTTTTGGGGTGCAGTGAACAACATCCTTTTTGGGGTGCAGTGAACACAATCTTTTTGGGGTGCAGTGAACAAAATCCTTTGTGGGGTGCAGTGAACACAATCTTTTTGGGGTGCAGTGAACACAATCTTTTTGGGGTGGAGTGAACAACATCCTTTTTGGGGTGCAGTGAACAAAATCCTTTTTGGGGTGCAGTGAACAAAATCATTTTTGGGGTGCAGTGAACACAATCTTTTTGGGGTGCAGTGAACACAATCTTTGTGGGGTGCAGTGAACACAATCTTTTTGGGGTGGAGTGAACAACATCCTTTTTGGGGTGCAGTGAACAACATCCTTTTTGGGGTGCAGTGAACACAATCTTTTTGGGGTGCAGTGAACACAATCTTTGTGGGGTACAGTGAACAGAATCTTTGTGGGGTGCAGTGAACACAATCTTTGGGGGGTACAGTGAACACAATCTTTTTGGGGTGCAGTGAACACAATCTTTGTGGGGTGCAGTGAACACAATCTTTTTGGGGTGGAGTGAACAAAATCATTTTTGGGGTGCAGTGAACAACATCCTTTTTGGGGTGCAGTGATCAAAATCCTTTTTGGGGTGCAGTGAACACAATCTTTTTGGGGTGCAGTGAACAAAATCCTTTGTGGGGTGCAGTGAACAGAATCTTTGTGGGGTGCAGTGAACACAATCTTTGGGGGGGTACAGTGAACACAATCTTTTTGGGGTGCAGTGAACACAATCTTTGTGGGGTACAGTGAACAGAATCTTTGTGGGGTGCAGTGAACACAATCTTTGGGGGGTACAGTGAACACAATCTTTTTGGGGTGCAGTGAACACAATCTTTGGGGGGTACAGTGAACACAATCTTTTTGGGGTGCAGTGAACACAATCTTTGTGGGGTGCAGTGAACACAATCTTTGGGGGGGTACAGTGAACACAATCTTTTTGGGGTGCAGTGAACAACATCCTTTTAGGGTGCAGTGAACACAATCTTTGTGGGGTGCAGTGAACAACATCCTTTTAGGGTGCAGTGAACACAATCTTTGTGGGGTACAGTGAACAGAATCTTTGTGGGGTGCAGTGAACACAATCTTTGGGGGGTACAGTGAACACAAACTTTGTGAGGTGCAGTGAACACAATCTTTGTGGGGTGCAGTGAACACAATCATTGTGGGGTGCAGTGAACTCAATCTTTGTGGGGTACAGTGAACACAATCTCATACTTCTGAAGATTTGAGGGTGCTGCCTGTTCCATACTCCCCCTACTCCTCATCTAGCCTTTTAGGGGTACAAACAATAGTAATTGGGGCCTAGTGTGGTTGTGTACGTGTGATATACATACACTTTTTTTGGATCATATTTTCTATTCCGCTATTTAATCAAAAACCTTTGGGGATCAGTTAAATTGGGGGATAGTCTGTGTTGGTACGTGTGAGAGATATCCACCTTTCCAAGTTGTTGGGGTTCATCTCATACTTCTGAAGGTTTGAGGGTGCTGCCTGTTCCATACTCCCCCTACTCCTAGCCTTTTAGGGGTACAAACAATAGTAATTGGGGCCTAGTGTGGTTGTGTACGTGTGATATACATACACTTTTTTTGGATCATATTTTCTATTCCGCTATTTAATCAAAAACCTTTGGGGATCAGTTAAATTGGGGGATAGTCTGTGTTGGTACGTGTGAGAGAGATCCACCTTTCCAAGTTGTTGGGGTTCATCTCATACTTCTGAAGGTTTGAGGGTGCTGCCTGTTCCATACTCCCCCTACTCCTCATCTAGCCTTTTAGGGGTACAAACAATAGTAATTGGGGCCTAGTGTGGTTGTGTACGTGTGATATACATACACTTTTTTTGGATCATATTTTCTATTCCGCTATTTAATCAAAAACCTTTGGGGATCAGTTAAATTGGGGGATAGTCTGTGTTGGTACGTGTGAGAGAGATCCACCTTTCCAAGTTTTTGGGGTTCATCTCATACTTCTGAAGATTTGAGGGTGCTGCCTGTTCCATACCCCCCCTACTCCTCATCTAGCCTTTTAGGGGTACAAACAATAGTAATTGGGGCCTAGTGTGGTTGTGTACGTGTGATATACATACACTTTTTTTGGATCATATTTTCTATTCCGCTATTTAATCAAAAACCTTTGGGGATCAGTTAAATTGGGGGATAGTCTGTGTTGGTACGTGTGAGAGAGATCCACCTTTCCAAGTTGTTGGGGTTCATCTCATACTTCTGAAGGTTTGAGGGTGCTGCCTGTTCCATACCCCCCCTACTCCTCATCTAGCCTTTTAGGGGTACAAACAATAGTAATTGGGGCCTAGTGTGGTTGTGTACGTGTGATATACATACACTTTTTTTGGATCATATTTTCTATTCCGCTATTTAATCAAAAACCTTTGGGGATCAGTTAAATTGGGGGATAGTCTGTGTTGGTACGTGTGAGAGAGATCCACCTTTCCAAGTTGTTGGGGTTCATCTCATACTTCTGAAGGTTTGAGGGTGCTGCCTGTTCCATACTCCCCCTACTCCTCATCTAGCCTTTTAGGGGTACAAACAATAGTAATTGGGGCCCAGTGTGGTTGTGTACGTGTGATATACATACACTTTTTTTGGATCATATTTTCTATTCCGCTATTTAATCAAAAACCTTTGGGGATCAGTTAAATTGGGGGATAGTCTGTGTTGGTACGTGTGAGAGAGATCCACCTTTCCAAGTTGTTGGGGTTCATCTCATACTTCTGAAGGTTTGAGGGTGCTGCCTGTTCCATACTCCCCCTACTCCTCATCTAGCCTTTTAGGGGTACAAACAATAGTAATTGGGGCCCAGTGTGGTTGTGTACGTGTGATATACATACACTTTTTTTGGATCATATTTTCTATTCCGCTATTTAATCAAAAACCTTTGGGGATCAGTTAAATTGGGGGATAGTCTGTGTTGGTACGTGTGAGAGAGATCCACCTTTCCAAGTTGTTGGGGTTCATCTCATACTTCTGAAGGTTTGAGGGTGCTGCCTGTTCCATACTCCCCCTACTCCTCATCTAGCCTTTTAGGGGTACAAACAATAGTAATTGGGGCCCAGTGTGGTTGTGTACGTGTGATATACATACACTTTTTTTGGATCATATTTTCTATTCCGCTATTTAATTTAACTGGGCCTCCATGCGAGACCTGTGTGCCTTGTTGCGCTGTTTTGAGTACTCCACCAACATGGCCAGTGGCAATGACGCCATTCTCAGCTTAACTATCCCACTTCTATGCCTCCTTGAAAAAACAATTCGGGCGATGATGGAAGAGGATGTGGCACAGGATGAGGAGGAGGAGGAGGATGAAGAGGTAACATTTCCAAGGCTTTCAGGGCAGTCATTCGCAAGGGGCTCCGAGGGTGGGTTCCTGCACACGCAAACGCCAGGGACGCAATTGTCCAGCAGGGGCACAGTTCTGGAGGATGAGGAGGATGAGGAGGAGGAGGAGCTGGAGGAGGAGATGGAACCATGTTCACAGCAGGGTGGCACCCAGGCCAGCTCATGGCCATCACTGGTGCGTGGCTGGGGGGATACAGAGGACACGGACGATACACCTCCCACAGAGGACAGCCTTTCGTCGCCTCTGGGCAGCCTGGCACACATGAGCGATTACATGCTGCAGTGTCTCCACAACGACCGCCGAGTTGCCCACATTCTAACTTGTGCTGATTACTGGGTGGCCACGCTGCTGGATCCCCGTTACAAGGACAACGTACCGTCCTTAATTCACTCACTGGAGCGCGATCGCAAGATGCGCGAGTACAAGCGCACGCTGGTAGACGCCATGCTGCTGGCATTCCCATCTGACAGCGGGGCCACAGTGGAAGCACAAGGCAGAGGAGGAGGAGGAGGAGGTCGCCAACGCAACCAGGGCACCGCCAGCACCTCAGAAGGCAGGGTTAGCATGGCCGAAATGTGGAAAAGCTTTGTCAGCACGCCACAACAAACAGCAGCACCAGCAGCTCAGATGGAACGTCTTAGCAGGAGGCAGCATTTTACCAACATGGTGGAGCAGTATGTGTGCACACGCCTACATGTAGTGAATGACGGGTCTGCCCCCTTCAACTTCTGGGTCTCCAAATTGGGCACATGGCCTGAGCTTGCCCTTTACGCCTTGGAGGTGCTGGCGTGCCCTGCAGCCAGTGTATTATCTGAACGGGTATTTAGCACGGCTGGGGGCGTTATAACAGACAAGCGCAGCCGCCTGTCCAGAGACAATGTGGACAAGCTCACGTTCATTAAAATGAACCAGGCATGGATCCCACGGGACTTTTCCGTACCTTATGCAGAATAGCAATGGATACCGACCTTACCCACCCATTGTTCCATTTTTGCTCTTTCTCACTCTTTTGGGGTGTACCCTCATTTAAAATTTTTGAAAAGAAGCAGTGTTGGCTACCTCGTCCTCCTCCTCAGGGCCAGATTAATGTAGGGGCTATTGGAGCTGCAGCTCCAGGCCCCTACCTTTTATATAGGCCCCGGGTTGGCCATATTCACTGTTACCGCTCTTCTGTCACTTGTAAACACAGAAGTCTGGCTTCTATGCTCGCTTCCCCAGGCAGCACCCTCAGAACCTCCCCACACAGCGTGAAGGCCGGACAAGGAGGGACAGTTGGCGATGCATGGATGTGTTTATGGGCTTCAGAGACAGCATCCCATGTTGAATTAGGCATGCATGGCTGCACCCTTCCTCCTCTGGGTGCATGGCAAGGCACGGCCCTTAAGGCCCTTCAAAATCCTCAGCACCAAGCCCATGATGCTGTTAATCCGGCCCTGGTCCTCCTCCACCGCCGCTTCCACCTACACCGCCCATAGGTGTGCGCAGCCTATTGCATTAAGGTGTGCACCCCAAAGTTGAAATACACATGCATGTGTTTGCCAGCAGGGAGAGTAATGTATCGGGGCCATGTACCTGTAGGCAAGGAGAAATAGAGCAGAGCAGGTCCCAGGGAGATCTTTCCCATCTCCTCACTGGCAATGCTATGTGCCCTAGGTGATTAGGGTGTGCCCAGGCACACCCAGCACACCCTGTGCGCACGCCTATGTCACCGCCACATCCACCACCACCTCAACCTCCCTCCTACTCCATATGGGCCTCGTCCTTCAGAGATGAAGAAGAACATTGTTTTATTTTTCTGTTTTTTTTTGTTGTTTTAAGTTATTTCCCTATCCACATTTGTTTGCAGAGCACTTGCCATGCTCTTAATTACGTTTTGCTGCCATTTGCAGCACTCTAGCCCTTTCCTTTGGTGTTTTAGAGCCATTTTAGTGCCTTAAAGTTCGGGTCCCCATTGACTTCAATGGGGTTCGGTGTCCGGGAAAAGTTCGGTAAAAGTCCGGGACACGGACCCGGACTTTTTTTTAAAGTTCGGCCGAACCCGTCGAACACGGACATCTAGGTGTCCGCTCAACCCTACTGGTGACCAGAAATGAACTGCATACTCAAGATGCGGCCAAAACAGAGTTTTGTAAAGTGGCAGAAGCATAGTTTCATCTTCTGAGCAAATACCCTTACCCTTGCTTACTGCAGCTTGATAGGTAAATGTAGTTCTTTGTGGTTCGTCTGTAATCATTGGAGCAGATTTTTTATTCTTTGATTCTTTGGGCTGTTCTGGATCTCACAGGCCACAGGTTTTATTGCTCCTCTCTGCCTTATAGAGGCTTTAAGAACATAGGAGACTGGAAGAGTCAAATGGGCAGCTTGAATATTTATTGTTCTACAGCCAATCTCTGGAGAGGTGTACCGAGTAGGTGGCTGGAGTCTAGAGTAGCCAGATTCTTGTCCTGCTGGAGATGTTCCCATTCTCAGGAGCTATTGCCCCTTTGGGACAGCTTACTAGAGTTGCTGCAGTTCATCAAGGTCCCAGCCGTGGCAGATCTGGGGGGTTAGGGGGACTATCCCTAATCAACTTTTGAACTAACTAAGCAGTTTCATTTAAGGACTTAAGGGTCTGGAGAGCTGAAAGGTGTTTAGCTGCCCAATGGCATTGTGAGTATTAACCTCCTTCTCACTGAGGAATGCCTGGTGGAAGCTGTGAACTAAGCAGTTGTCCTGGGACATAGGTATGTCTGTAATAAACAAGGGGAAGTTCAGCTGTCCAGGAGAGACATTCTGAGTATAGACCTAAACTCAAGATCCAAATGACTCTGTGCCATTTTGAAGGATAAGTGCCAACAGTAGCTGTTTCTGAGACAGCTCTTGCAGTGTCTCAGTTCTGGCCATTCCTATTAACCCTTGGCAGAAATATTGTTCAGAGAAGCCTAGCCTAGTCAAGTGTCCCCCCCCCCCCCGATACTATTCAGTGTGCCTTGAGTATCCCATACCACTCTTACCCCTTTCCCATCCCAAGTTTTACAAGCAATAAATCATAAAGAGACAACCCCTAGACTGCTTATTAAAGCCAGAAGTGAATGGACTGTTGCTTGGGTGATTGGTGGCCTCTGCACTGTTTGGGGAAGGGCTAGTTATAGTTATTACTAGCGATTCCTACGTGAGCTGTGCTACAAATTAGAGTTATTTTTTTCAATTTTTTCACTCTGTTGGTGGTAACACTGGACAACTAATTTTTTTCAAAAGTTTTGCTTACTGAAAAACTTTTGGTGATTATGATAGAACCCTTTAAACTGAATACACATACCTATAATTTCTGAATGAAGGTATCACATAGGAATCTTGTGAAATATAAACATAACTCTTTATGTCTATAAAGCTTCTTTTTTTGCACACTGTTTTTACTACAGTGGTGATCGAAAGTTTGGGCACCCCAGGTAAAAATTTGTATTAATGTGCATAAAGAAGCCAAGGAAAGATGGAAAAATCTCCAAATTACAGATTAGACATTCTTTAATATGTCAACAAAAGTTAGATTTTATTTCCATCATTTACACTTTCAAAATAACAGAAAACAAAAAAATGGCATCTGCAAAAGTTTGGGCACCCTGCAGGGTTAATATCTTGTACTGCCCCCTTTGGCAAGTATCACAGCTTGTAAACGCTTTTTGTAGCCAGCCAAGAGTCTTTCAATTCTTGTTTGAGGTATCTTTGCCCATTCTTCCTTACAAAAGTCTTCCAGTTCTTTGAGATTTCTGGGCTGTCTTTCACACACTGCTCTTTTAAGGTATATCTGTCGGGATTATTTGGGGTGATTAATATAATAATAAAAAAAAACATGGATTTAAAAAGCCATGTATATTTCATCTTATGCATATAAGATTCTGAATGGTGCAGCGTCCATCTTGTTTTAAGGTGAAATAAAGTTCATATATGCTCTGTTGTAAAATTTCTCTTACAATAGGGTCTTATACTTTCAGCAGATGTCTCTGTTTTCTTTTGGGCATAAATAAGTGGAAAACTGACGTTCTTTTAGATAAGACTCAGTCAGCCTGACGCTATGTTAAGGGGTGATATCTCCTTAATTGTCTGTATTCTAAAGATGAACAATAGGTGCATTTAAACTATAAGTTTTAAAAGATACATCATTATGTGTGTGAAGATATTAGCCATAATTATGTCATTATATTATGTAAGGCATATACATATATATTTAGGAATGTTATATCCCATTTTGGGTTTATATTCTTACAGTAGTAATCTTACTTAGACTTAAGACTAGAGTGAATACTAATTACTTCATTTTAAGGCATGTGGTAGGAGTGTTTATATTGCTTTGGACTAGTTTAAGTGTTCAAAGGTATCATAAATACCAGTCCTAGACTAAATGTCTGACAGCCTATGGCATGGTCAAATAATTAATGGACTTTCACTAGCCAACAGGTCAAAGATCATCAGATAAGAATAGTGGTAATTATTGTTACATACAAAATCGAATGAACAGTACGATACTGCCCTCTATAGACGAAATACCAAATGCAGTTTTGAGATAATTCAGATATTTCCCATATAGAAATATTATATTGTATTAAAAATATAATTATTGAAATGGCATTACTTGCCAAGGTGAATGATGGAGATACAGATGGACATTTATGTATGTACTGGGAGTATGGACAAAGTTTTATGTTGTGTTATATGATTAATCTTAAATATAGAGGACTCATCCTTTAATTTTATTATCATACATTGGGTTAATTATCAAAAGAGGCGTGTCTCTGACCTCACCAGTTAAGGTATAGAATATCCCAACCAATGGAAATAATGTTTCATCCCTCTGGGTTTAACTTATGGTAATTTTTATAGCCCTTTGTTCATATCATATAAAAGAACAACCCAGATATGAGAGAGGACACACACACCACTACTGACAACACACTTACACTTACATCACACACACACTACTACATCCATCTATAGACTCATCCAGACATACTCCATCTTGCTCCATCATTCATCTGAAACTTGGAGGGAAGCCACCATCTTAAGAAAGGCATCCATCTTAGGACTCTGGTAACGACCATTTGAAGCTAGCCGCCATCTTAAGTGTGGTAAATATGCCATGCTATGTTATTTGATTTTATTCAATATTGTTTATTTCCTTCCTTATATGTTAATATTGCATATTTAAGGGTAATAGGATTACAATCCCAGCCGTATAAACCATAGTAGATTTTTCTCTAAATAGCTGATTTTTGTTTTTATACATTTTTATTAATATCAGATTTAGCGCATTATTGCAAATTTAGTCTTCCGTTTTGCATGGCTTATTCTCGCTCCATCTGCAGTGGAATGACTTTCGGCTATGTGATCCGCAGACAATTGTGGTCTGTTTATATAGAACACATATGGTTTATGCTATACCTAGAGAAATGGTAATCTTGCTTTCGTTTTGCTTTCACTTTGTTTCAGTTTCACTTTCATTATTGAGCTAAACATCACATTGCATTGATTGTTTGAAGTTAGTATTTTTTCTGTAGAGTTATCTTTTTGTGTCATTTCTTGTTTGATCATATATTGTGAATACATGTCTGGTGAATAAATATTTTTATATATTCCATAATGTAGACTGTACTCACTAAGATTGGTATATGCTTTTAAAAAGAAATTAATCAATTAAAAAGAATTCACTACATATTGATTTGTGGAAATAAGCGGAGACTCTCCTACCGCACAGATCTTTGCTTATTAACCATAAATAGACACTGTTATGTTCAGAGCAGTATAAATATTCTGACATAATGAAGTACGACCGCGAGATATTATTATTAAATATTCTTACATATCCATAGATTTTTAATTATGTTGAGGTCAGAAGATTGTGAAAGCCATGGCAAAACCTTCAGTTTACGCCTCTTAATCCCCCGTAGATTTCGAGGTGTGTTTAGGATCATTATCCATTTGTAGAAGCCATCCTCTCTTTAACTTCAGCTTTTTCACAGATGGCATCAAGTTACCATCCAAAATGTGATGAAATTTTATTGAATCCATTTTTCCTTCTACTCGTTAGATTTTCCCTGTGCCACTGGCTGCAATACAACCCCAAAGCATGATTGATCCACCCCCATGCTTAACAATTGGACAGAGGTTCTCTTCATTAAATTCTGTGCCCCTTCTTCTCCAAATGTACCTTGCTCATTCCGGTCAAAAAGTTCAATTTTAACCTCATCGGTCCACAGAACTTGTTTCCAAAATGCATCAGGCTTGTCTATATGTTCATTTGCAAAGTTCAAACGCTGATTTTTGTGGTGAGGACGTAGAAGAGGTTTTATTCTGATGACTCTTCCATGAAGACCATATTTGTACAAGTATCTCTTTATAGTGGAATAGTGTACCACAACTCGTCTTCCAGATCTTGCTCTAACTTCCACTGTTCCTGATGACTGCCATTTCTTAATTACATTCCGAACAGAGGATATTGGCATCTGAAAACGCTTTGCTATCTTCTTATAGCCTTCTCCAGCTTTGTGAGCGTCAACTATTTTCAGTTTCAGTTTTCTAGACAACTGCTTAGAAGATCCCATGGTGCTGATTGTTGGGGCAAGGTCAGATCAGTCTGGGCATTTAAAACCTTTGAGATTGACATCACCTGGTCTTCCCAGATGATGATTGAGCACAATCCATGACACTGGCAGGTCTCAGCCTTGCAAAGGGGGCAGTGCATGCTATAAATTCTGCAGGGTGCCCAAACTTTTGCAGATACCATTTTTTTGTTTTCTGTAATTTTGAAAGTGTCAATGATGGAAATAAAATCTACCTTTTGTTGACATATTATAAGAATGTCTAATCTGTAATTTGATGCCTTTTGGAGATTTTTACATCTTTCCTTAGCTTCTTTATGCACATTAATACAAATTTTTACCTGGGGTGCCCAAACTTTCGATTACCACTGTACAATATGTTTTAACAGGGCTGTTTTGCTGCTGATTTTTGTTACCCTGATACCGTTTTTCTATTGTCGCAATATCCTGATGATATCTTCCATCATGTTCACCTGTGACTGTACCTAGATTTTTGGCAAAGAAGTCCAAGTGTAAATGCAGAAAATTAATCTTTAGTGACATGTTGCATTTCATGGCCTTGTATGCTGTAAGTTTTTTCAACCAGCTAAATGTAGTTAGATGCTCTGTAATTGCCAAGAAAATTTTCAAATACACCCTTGAATGATTTCCAAGTGATTTTCTCTGACCATTTGTCATTGATGATGTGTCTGATCTGTGGCACCAACAGATATGACTTCCATAATCTTGGCATCAGTTATTTTTGGAAACATCTGTCAAAAAAAAAATGAATACCTTCACCTTTCTTGTTCATTTCTTTCACAACCTTTTTTTATCAGTCCAGGTTTTAGGTTAAGTGGAGGAAAAAAATATATTTGTTGGTTCAAAGAGTGTTAAATGTCAATTGTTTCTGTTTTGGAACCAGATTCTTTTGGAGTGCCCATTTTACATATACTGTTTTATTTACCCAACATGTTGAAACAGTATAAACATGCTTTTTGGCTTACTAGCTTGAGCCTGTACTGGGGAATTTATGTATTGTACTGGGGATTGCTCATCTGATACCAGTCTTAAAGTATATGAAGCATCAAAATTAGCCAGGTGCTTCACAGCTTCTTGAAAATATAAAATACTCTTTCAACAGAAAAATTCTAGACATTTTTAATCAATATTCACTTACAAGTCTGGCTCGTACATATGGAGGCAACCTGCAAGCACAATATTAAAGGGGTTGTAAAGTCAGAAGGTTTTTTTTTATCTTAATGCAGGGCTTGCCATTGAAATTGAAATATTCTGTATTGTGTAACATAAGTCAGAAATATTAAATCATTTTTGTAAATACTACAATCTTTGATCCAGAGGCCATGTGTGAATAAATCACTTTGAATGCATGATTGATCTGCAAGCTCCTTTGCCCACATAGGGGGTTGGAGGTGAGGCTCCTCTCAGCAGGTAGCACAGAAGTTACTGTATCCTGTACCAGGATAGAGCCAGACACCTGGCACCAACAATTTGGGGGCTGAGGTCTTGGCCAAATCCAAATTACCATATAATAACCCTATGCTTAGTAAAGTGTCAGACATTTTCTGAGTTTACCCCAGTGATGCACACAGAGGAACTCATGGCTGCAGGTTCCAGTAGAACAAGAATGGAAGGTGCATATAACTGAAACTGATAATTCTGTATGGACTGTGTGCTACTTTCTGGACACTGGGACTGCTGTAACTTGTAGTTCCGTCCCTGCTGCTTTCCAGGCACTGAAACTCCACTTTTTACCCACTTTGAAGACCCTTTTCTGCAGGAGGCACTTGCTGCCAGAACCTGTGGGGGCCCAGGACTGGTGTGTGTCCGGAGTCCTCCATGGTTTGCCATTTCTGTCCTCTCTGCTATGTGCTCAGAGTTCTCCAAGGATTGTCCTCTCTCTGCTGTGTGCCCAAAGGTCTCCATGGATTTCCTTGCCTGAAACCCCCAACACCAAGACCACAACACCCACTACTCAGGACAGTCAGGCTTCCGCAGCACGAGTCTCTGAACCCTTCAGCCCCTTATCTCTTCTTGCTGTGCCATATTGTTACCCTGTGGACTATTTTCCTTTGTTGTGCCATATTTCCACTCCATGGACTGTTAGCCCTCGATTTGCCATTCTATTGCCCTGAGGATCATCTCCCCTTGCTGTGCTATATTGCTGCTCTAAGGATCATTTCCCCTTGCTGTGCCATATAGCTAGCTACCTGTGGACTGTTTATCTGCACTGTGCCATATTGCTACCATATTAATTGTTTACCCATGCTGCGAGCCATTGCTACTCAGTGAACTGTTTATCCATGCTGTAACTCATTGCTACTCTGTGAACTATTTATCAGTGCTGCACCATATTGCTACCCTGTGGACTGTCTGTGTGTCCTATTGCCGCCCTCTCCTGTATACCCAAGTTCCCCAATAAATGCCAACACATCAAGTTCTGTGTGAATTTGCCTCCGTGTGCTCTCACTCTCTGCGCTCCTAGTTATCACATATTGCTTGAGGTATATATGACTATTTATCGTTTAAGCAACCCTAAAGCAGCTAAGACACAAATTTTTTGAAATACAACGAAGAAGTGCTCAAAAGACATAGCTGTGCTCCTAAACGACTATGACATAAAACTAAATCTCTACAAGTCTTCACCCCATATAAATTTTCCCTCTTAAAATGTTGCCAAATAGATGTAATGTTCTGGTACCTTTGGGTACCCTAATTACTCTTTCATAAGTGTATGCGCCCCACCATTCTCTTTTGGTAAGGTGCGCATACACCTTTAAGACTGATGCTGTCATCACTGAGCGCCGGACTGGATGGCTATTTAGATCGCCGGCTCTCACTCACATGTGTTCGTTCAAACTGCTTTGTGCCTTGATGCTAACCTGTCTTGAAGCTCTCATGCTTGCAAGCATACCTCGCTGTCGGAACCACGCTGCGCTGATCCCTGTATCCCGCTACCGGATCATCCGCTCTTGCCGAACCTCTCCTCTGCTACATTGCTATTAGTGATAAGTACCCCACAGGGGAAACCTCTATAACCTTTATACTAAAGCTTACACTATCTAGCTCTGCATACTAAGGACTATTACTACATCTGCATTTTCTAAGATTGCTAGCTCTTGAGCCTACTACCACCTGTTCTTGCACTGGGTTGATCTCTCTTGTATGTCCACCTGCTACTCTGTCATCTGCTACCATACATGATTGCTAAACCTATCTGCATCCCATCTGCTACTATCTTACTTTCAAGAACATTTCCTTTCAAGTGTCTGTCATCTACCATCTCTACCCAACCTGTCTCTTCAGCCTATCATCACTGTGTTACTATATACATAAGTCACTCTAGGAAACATCTTATTGAGTGTGTGTATTTACTTGCTGAATTGAGATCATCCACACATGATGAGTCATTGAGAGTTGGGATTGGTGTCTCAGCGTTTCTCTACATGACTACTGAAGTGGAATATTTCTGCAGCTGAAAATCCACATCATACGTAAAATGCAGGAGCGTTACAGATTGAACGAACCACAAATGGATTCAGCAGAATTAACCACTCAGATGACACAATTAAAACAGCAAGTAACTGCGTTAATACACGCACTTGCTGAATTAAAAGAAGACAATCAGGCTCTGTCACAGCAGGTAATTAGACTGACACAACTTACCACTGCTCAGTCCCCTGAACCCAAAATAAATCCTCCTTTGGTATTTACAGGCGATCGCAAAAGATTTCGCGAATTTAAAAACGCATGTGAGTTACTTTTCTTGCTAAAACCCCGTACCTACCTTACTGATCACATTAAGGTTTGTACTATTATTTCTTACCTAACAGGCGATCCTCGGGCCTGGGCAGACTCTCTTTTTGAGAAAAACGACCAGCTTCTCAACTCCTATGCCTTGTTCCTAGCAGAACTCACTAGCCTATATGATGATCCCAATAGGCAGAGTACTGCCGATTTTCAATTAAGATCCTTGAAACAAGGTAGGAGACCTGTAGAAGACTTTGTCGCAGAATTCAAGAGATGGACCCTTGATTCAGAATGGAATGATGCATCTCTGAAAACCCAATTTAGGCTTGGCCTATCAGAGGCCGTTAAAGACGAGCTCGCCCGAGCGGATCTGCCAAAAACCCTGGATGCATTGATACAACTCAGTATCACCATAGATAGAAGACTACGAGAAAGGCTGAGAAAATGGGAATGCCATTATCCAGTTCTTCTCGGATTTCGGCCGTTGACCCCGTTCCTATGGAGGTAGGAACCATACGCCCACCTCTATCAACTATGGAAAGAGCCAAAAGACGATCTGGTAATCTTTGCTTGTACTGTGCATCCCCGGATCACAAGATAAACGTCTGTCCCCTAGTCTACAAAAAGAAGGGTGAGTGTTCACATGTCCTCCTAGGGGGATTGACAACTTCAATCACTAACCCTTACCTTTCTGTTTGCTTAACATTACAGTGGGACCAGAACAGGATTACTACTAAGGCCATGATTGACACAGGATCTTGTGGAAATTATATTGACATACGTTTTGCTGCTTTAAATAAAGTTCCTATTATTTCTAAACTTAAACCTGTCTCAGTAAGTCTTATTAACGGTGTTCCTTTATCCTCTGGTCTGATCACTGATCAGACACAGGCACTCCTAGTCACTACTAACGGGTCTCATATGGAGACCACTACCTTCGATCTAATACCTTCACCCCACTTTCCCATTGTGTTGGGACTTCCCTGGTTGCACACACATCAACCAACCATAGATTGGAAGGAACGGACCCTGGCCTTCCTCTCTTGCTATTGCGAGGGTACGTGTAACCTCCCGTCTTTCGGGAAGATCCTGTCTGTGGTGACAGATGAGATTGCACCACTATGTTATCAGGATCTCTCTGAGGTTTTTCTTGAGAAAAATGCTCAAGCACTACATCCCCATCGAGACTATGATTGTAGCATTGATCTACTCCCAAATAGCAAATTGCCGTTCGGTCATGTTTATCCTCTTTCACAGGATGAACTTTCCCATCTCAAAGACTATTTGGATGAGAATTTGAAGAAAGGTTTTATTAGACCTTCCACTTCTTCCACAGCAGCAGGACTCTTTTTTGTCCGCAATAAGGACTCAAGTCTCAGGCCTATCATCGACTATAGGCAATTGAATGCTATTACAATAAAAGATTGCTATCCTCTACCGCTTATCCCTGAGCTCATTGAGCAGGTGCGTGGAGCTACCTATTTTTCAAAATTGGATCTGAAAGGAGCATACAATCTCATTCGAATCTGTGCTGGACACGAGTGGAAGACTGCATTCAGAACCAGATACGGATTGTTCGAATATCTTGTAATGCCATTCGGGCTATGCAACGCCCCCTGCAGTTTTTTAACGATTTATAAACAATATTTTCAGAGACTTACTAGATGTCTGTGTTGTGGTATATCTGGACGATATACTTATATATTCACGATCCCTGTCTGAACACATAAGACATGTAAGACTAGTATTATCGAGATTGCTTGCACACAACCTTTATGTGAAACTGAAAAAATGCTTGTTTCATAAAGAAGAGGTACTGTTTCTAGGCTACATCATATCCAAAACAGGAATCGAGATGGACATGAGTAAGATATCCTGCATTCAGGATTGGCCTACACCAACCACACGCAAGGCGCTACAGCGATTCCTTGGATTTTCGAATTTCTACAGGAAGTTCATCAGAAACTTCTCTGCCATTGTGAGACCCCTCACACAGCTCACTAGCATTAAAAAACCATTCAAATGGTCAGATGAAGCAAATAAAGCTTTTCACCTGTTAAAGACAAGGTTTACTTCTGCTCCCATATTACGCCATCCAGACCCATCCCTCCAATACATTCTGGAAGTAGATGCGTCAAACATGGCAGTAGGAGCAATACTCTCCCAATGACCAACTCACACTTCACCACTTCATCCAGTCGCCTTTTTTTCTAAATCCCTAAGCAGTCCAGAGATAAATTACCCCGTGGGTGAAAAGGAACTGCTTGCTATAAAATTGGCTCTGGAGAATTGGCGACATCTACTCTAAGGCACCCAATTACCAATACTTATATACACGGACCATAAAAATCTCCAATATCTTCAGACTAACAAAACTCTCTCTCACCGACAGGTACGATGGTCACTATTCTTTCTAAGGTTTAACTTCCTAGTGACCTACACACCTGCAGATAAGAACAAAAAGGCGGATGCACTATCACGACTAACTGAAGAAAACTACTTCGAAATCCCTTCCGTTCCTATAATACCTCACAAACGCATTATTGGAGTTGTCCGTTCCTTGAAGGAAGAGGTTTTGCATGGTATAAGTTTGGATTCACCCCCACCACAACTAAATACTGATGCAGAAGGCTTCCTCTACTACAACGACAAACTTTACATACCACCTACCATACGCACCAAGATCTTGGAATTATCGCATGATGTGCCTATGGCAGGACATATGGGTATGACAAAGACTCTTAATCTGATTACCAGGCAATTCTGGTGGCCTGACATGAAAACATCTATACAAAAATTCGTCTCTTCATGCAATGTCTGTGCCAGGTCCAAAATTGACACTACGAGACCATCCGGTCTACTATGCAGTCTACCAATACCCCAAACTCCATGGGAAGTTGTGTCCTTGGACTTTATAGTGGAATTGCCTCCTTCCAAAGGATTTAATACCATCTTAGTGTCAGTGGACCATCTGACAAAAATGGCACATTTCATTGCTATTCGCAGACTACCTTCGTCCAAACAAACGGCAGAACTCCTGATGAAACATGTCTTTAAGTTACATGGTATCCCAAAAACTCTTCTGTCTGACCGTGGATCACAATTTATTTCCAAGTTCTGGCAAGAACTATGTCACATACTACGGATCGAGCGGAAGCTCACTTCTCCTTACCATCCGCAGACCAACAGACAGACTGAAAGAGTCAACCAATGCATCGAGCAATATTTACGTTGTTACACTTCTTACCAACAGGATGATTGGGTGGATCTTCTCCCTCTGGCAGAGTTTGCCTACAACAACGCAACCCACAGTACGACCAAGCAGAGTCCGTTCTACTTGAACTATGGGTTTCATCCATCTATTCTTCCACCCCGCATCCTTCCTTCAAATAACCCAGTAGCCTCAGACTATCTTACCCAAATAAAGGACTCTCTGGGTTTGCTTAATACTACTATTGCACACGCTCATAGTCAACAAAAGAAGTACTATGATCTTCGCAGAAGACCTTCTCCTCAGTACGCTATCGGTGACCTCGTTTGGCTCTCAACAAAAAATTTAAGACTGAAAATCCCTAGCAAAAAGCTTGGACCTCTGTTCTTGGGACCTTTCCCAATCAAGAAACTTATTGGAAAAGCTGCAGTACAGCTTACATTGCCAATAGACCTCAAAATACATCCCATTTTCCATGTGTCACTACTGAAGCCCCATGTTCCTGACCAAGGAATAAGGCCTACTATCCCACCTCCTCCTCCTGTACAAGTTGAAGGTGGAGAAGAATATGAGATAAAAGAGATTCTGGATTCTCGTATCCACAGAGGAAGACTTCAGTACTTGGTTCGATGGAAGAACTATGGGCCCCAAGACGACACCTGGCTAAACACCTCTGACATACATGCCTCTAGATTAATCCGCAATTTTCATGCGAAGTACCCAGACAAACCAGCTCCAGAGGCCTTCAGGAGCCGGCCTTAAGGGGGGGGGGTACTGTAATGTTCTGGTACCTTTGGGTACCCTAATTACTCTTTCATAAGTGTATGCGCCCCACCATTCTCTTTTGGTAAGGTGCGCATACACCTTTAAGACTGATGCTGTCATCACTGAGCGCCGGACTGGATGGCTATTTAGATCGCCGGCTCTCACTCACATGTGTTCGTTCAAACTGCTTTGTGCCTTGATGCTAACCTGTCTTGAAGCTCTCATGCTTGCAAGCATACCTCGCTGTCGGAACCACGCTGCGCTGATCCCTGTATCCCGCTACCGGATCATCCGCTCTTGCCGAACCTCTCCTCTGCTACATTGCTATTAGTGATAAGTACCCCACAGGGGAAACCTCTATAACCTTTATACTAAAGCTTACATTATCTAGCTCTGCATACTAAGGACTATTACTACATCTGCATTATCTAAGATTGCTAGCTCTTGAGCCTACTACCACCTGTTCTTGCACTGGGTTGATCTCTCTTGTATGTCCACCTGCTACTCTGTCATCTGCTACCATACATGATTGCTAAACCTATCTGCATCCCATCTGCTACTATCTTACTTTCAAGAACATTTCCTTTCAAGTGTCTGTCATCTACCATCTCTACCCAACCTGTCTCTTCAGCCTATCATCACTGTGTTACTATATACATAAGTCACTCTAGGAAACATCTTATTGAGTGTGTGTATTTACTTGCTGAATTGAGATCATCCACACATGATGAGTCATTGAGAGTTGGGATTGGTGTCTCAGCGTTTCTCTACATGACTACTGAAGTGGAATATTTCTGCAGCTGAAAATCCACATCATACGTAAAACGCAGGAGCGTTACAATAGACCTCCTTCATCACTCTTAACTGCCTTTTCTATCTTTACTGTTCTACTTTGTCCCCCACTGCCTTTACCTACTAACAAATTCTCTTCCTAGGAGATTGCCAATTATTCCAAAACAAATGCAATTAGTGATGAGATCTCCACTGCCTTGAAATCTCTCCTACCTAACATACCATGTCTACTAACCAATTTAATACTTTCCTCGTCTGACCCTGTTACCACAGAGGAGGTTGCTAAACTTCTTTTTTATGCCCACCTAACCACTTACCCTTGGACCCCGTTCCCTCACAGCTACCCCAGTCACCATCTTGTTTGATTCTATGCTTTTCAACTCACATCTTCAATCTCTCCCTATCCACTGGCATCATTCTCTTACTCTAAAACATGCACTAGTCACCACCATACTTAAAAGCCCTTGCCAGATCCCACCAGTGTGAACAATTTAAGACCCATCTCCTTTCTCCCATTTACTTCCAAATTAGTAGAGTGTCTATTTTACGAATGTCAGAAATATCAGCTCCAACAACCATCTCAAACCTCTTTAATTCTTGCATCCACCCGCAATAATACCCAGCAACTGTGTTCATTGCTAAAACCAATGGCCACTACACCACACTGCTACATTTGACCACCTGCTCACCCTACAAAAACTCCACTCGCTTGGCCCCTGAAACTCTGCTTTTGGCCGATATTCCTCGTACCTATCTCAACACACCTTTAATGTCACCTATAACTCTATCTTCTGCTCTCCTCTTCCTCTCTCTGTAGGGTTCCTCCTAAGCTCTGTTTTTGTCTCTGTTCTTTACCCCTTTCATTTTTATATCTACACCTCCTCCCTGGGTAGCAGATAACCCCCCACATTCCAATAACATCTCTATGCTAACAACACCCAAATCTTTCTCACCAATCAGCTCATCCCTTCAATTTCTTCACACATCACTACTTCCACTGGACATATTAGCATTCTTAAACTCTATCTTTTCAAAACTGAGCTCATAATATTTCTTCCCATTCTGTTTCCTATCCTTCCACTTTTAACCCTTTTGCCGTCAGGTCCATTTTTGCGTTTTCTTTTGCACACATTGTGAAAATCACTTTAGGCCTTAAAATTTGTTAAAACCTCTGAAACATATTTTCTGAAAACAGATATTCTTTAGAATAAAATGGTTCCCTTCTGAGTACTTTACACATAGAAAAGTAAAAAACCTGCTGACCTTCTAGTGGAATTGAAACTTCACATACACTCACCAGCCACTTTATTAGGTACACCTGTTCAATTGCTTGGTAACACAAACTGCTAATCAGCCAATCACATGGCAGCAACTGAATGCATTTAGGCATCTAGACATGGTGAAGATATTTTGCTGAAGTTTAAACCGAGCATCACAATGGGAAAGAAAGGGGATTTAAGTGACTGTGAACGTGGCATGGTTGTTGGTGCCAGACGAGCTTTTCTGAGTATTTCGAAAACTGCAGATCTACTGGAATTTTCACGCACAGCCATCTCTAGGTTTTACTGGGAATGGTCCAAAGAGAAAATATCCAGTAAGTGGCAATTGTGTGGATGAAGATACCTTATTGATGTCAGAGGAGAAAGGGCAGACGGGTTCGAGATGATAGAAACAACATAAAAACATGGATCCATCCTGCCTTGTATCAATGGTTCAGACTGATGGGTTTGGTGTAATCGTGTGGATGATATTTTCTTGGCACACATTGGGCCCCTTAGTACCAAGTGAGCATAATTTAAACACCATGGCCTACCTGAGTATTGTTGCTGACCATGTCCATGTCACAGAGCTCAAATCATCTCAAACTAGTTTCTTGAACATGACAATGAGTTCACTGTTCTCCATTGGCGTCTACAGTAACCAGATCTCAATCCAATAGAGCACATTTGGGATGTGGTGGAACGTGAGATCCGCATCATGGATGCGCAGCTGACAGATCTGCAGCAACTGCATGATGCTATCATGTCAATATGGACCAAAATCTCTGAGGAAAAAAAGAAGAGAAAAGTACTCCTCAAAGGGTCAATTATGGACACTAAATATTGGAAAAAACACTTTATTCAAATTTATGAAAAAATCCATGAACTCCCAAGACAAACATAATCTCAAGTAAAAAACATTGATGGTTAAAAACAAATTCACGAAGTTGCTGCAATAACCGAACACATCATTAAGCTTGTGAAGAGATTCAGATGTGGGTAAATAGAGACCCAGTGATACAGAGAACACAGTCACTAATTGAGCACAAAAGTTATTAGGCAGAACAGGATCCAGTATAGGGGAACACAGTTCAGATAAACTGTAAGGAGGGATGTCAAAAAACAAAAACCAAAGAACGTAGAGAACGAAAGAGGGGGGGGGGCATACCAAGAAAAGGGGGAGGTGGGGGGGGCCTATTTAATAAGATATGCTGAGAGGCAGGCATGATTTAGGGAAGTTCAACAGAATCTTCTGTATAGCCTCATGTTCAATTGCCTTATGTAGTTTCAATCACGCTGGGTTGTATTGCAATCTTCCACCTCACTGGACTGTTACCACTGGGCTTCAAGTCTGTACACATCCGGCCATCTATAGGGAGCCATCCCTCCTTAAAGTTTATCTGAACTGTGTTCCCCTATACTGGATTGTTCCCTGAATCCCTATGGATCCTGTTCTGCCTAATAATTGAGCTTTTTTGCATTATACTACTTACTAGGGACTGTGTTCTATGTATCACTGGGTCTCTATTTACCCACATCTGAATTTCTTCACAAGCTTAATGATGTGTTCGGTTATTGCAACAACTTAGTGAATTTGTTTTTAGGCTCCAGACTCCAAGGCAGGAAGGCCAACAGGACCCTCCAACAGGTAAACAATAAGTAAAGTAACAGTACTCCGGTCCGTGGGGACCCCGACCCAGTACACAAGCTCCCAGGAGCAGGGTCCACAGTCACCAGAGCAGCAGTCAGTGTCCCCGGGAAAACCCCCAAATCCTCACCCCCACCCTCACCCAGGAAAACAGGTCCCAGCAGCAACAGGGAGAAAGCAAACTGTCCGCAGCTGAAAAAACATAAAAGAAAAAAAAGGGGGGGGGGAAGTGGGGGAAGGGACACGAGCAAACAAGCAGGGGAACCAAAGTTCTGCGGTATGGACAGATCCTTGAAGCTCCAAAACAGAACATAGAAAAAATCACGTATCCCATCAGATCTCCAGGATAAAAACACTAAGGGGGAGTAGGGGGTCACCACCCCACAAAATGGCAGGGCTGAGAGCACAAACCCCAGGCTCAATCCGCACCATCATTCGGCGGTGGCTGACGTGGGCGAAGGAGGTGCTCGTTGTGGTCAATCCAGGACGAAGCTTCGGACGGATCCCCAAAGAAGTGGTGTTGACCTCCAGCAATGATACGAAGCTTCGCCGGGTACAGCATAGCATATGAAGCCTGTAGTTTCTGCAGCCATTGCTTGACATTGAAGAATTTCGCCCTGCTTCTCTGCACCTCAGCAGAAAAGTCCGGATAAAACGAGACACACACCCCGTTGTATTGAACATCTTGCCGTTCCCGTGCCAGCCTCAGGATGGTCTCCTTATCTCGGTAATTAAGCAGGCGGGCTAGCATGGTTCTCGGCGGGCGTCCCGGTTGCAGAGGTCGGGGGGGGGAACCCTGTGGGCTCGCTCCACAGCATACAGAGAGGAAAAGGCGTCCCCGCCAAAAGTGTCCTTCAGCCATGATTCCACAAATTCCGTGGGGTCCCTGCCTTCCACCTTCTCAGGGAGGCCAACAATTCTCACATTGTTCCGCCGGGGACGGTTTTCCACATCCTCAGCCCCCTGCTCCAAGGCCCTGGCTAGACCCGCAGTATGTCTGGACTCCCTGGTCAGGGGGGGAAGCTGATCTTCCTTGTCGCTGACTCGCCCCTCTACTGCAGTGGTGCGCTTCCATCCTCACATCGCTGAACATCCTCACTCCCATCCCCCTCCTCCATGCCCTCTGGGAACTCAGCAACACAGGCCTCATCCCCAGGCTCAGTTCCTCTCGGGATGACCGGCCCAGGGTCACCAGAGCTGGCACCAGCGCTCGAGTCCTTCCCCTTCTCCACAGAGCCATGGGATTTTTGAGCATAAAAGCGCATGTCGCGCTGTGGCTCCTTCGGCGGGTGCTTCGGGGGTTTAGAGGACTTACTTGAGGAGGCAGACTTCTCCGAGCTCTTGGAAGGACGCTGCGGGAGGCCGGGTGCGGCGCCATCTTGGTTCCCGGCATCTTGGTGTCCCCACGGGTCTTGCAGCGGAGCATCACCCGGACACGAGGAGAAGAGAGTCCCGGCGTGTGCCCTAAGGTGCGGGGATGCGGCGGTGACCCGGTAAGCTACGGTGGAGACCGGGGAAAGGATCGTAGGTACGGATATCAGCGGGAGCTCGGTGAGATGCGTCCTCTCACATGCCGCTCCAGGCCACGACCCTCCCATGAATTTGTTTTTAACCATCAATGTTTTTTACTTTAGATTATTTTTGTCTTGGGAGTTCATGGATTTTTTCATAAATTTGAATAAAGTGTTTTTTCCAATATTTCGTGTCCATAGTTGACCCTTTGAGGAGTACTTTTCTCTTCTTTTGTTTGTTGATACAATTATTTAAGTCAACGGACCCATAAGCCCCCACTGGGGCAGTTAGTGGTATAGAGAGCGGAGCAAGTGGTGTATACCTTTTCCCCGCTCCAATTTAACCTTTGTATGGGCCACTTATGAGAGACCATCCTTCTGTGTGTTTTTTTCCAAAATCTCTGAGGAATGTTTCCAATACCTTGTTGAACCTGTGCCACAAAGAATTGAGGCAGTTGTGAATGCAAAAGGGGGTCCAACTCGGTACTAGCAAGGTGTACTTAATAAAGGTGCTGGTGAGTGTATGTACTTGTACATTATGTTTTGCAAAAATGTTTGACACACACATAACTAATGTCGAAGTTAAAGTTTACAGGCTTAAAAGATTTAAAGATGGTACTCAAAGAGTAATGATTCATGATTCATACTCTGAATGGTCTAATGGTTATTAGTTGTGTACCCCAAGGTACAGTTTTGGGACCCTTACTCTTTAACATATTTATAAATGATAAAGAGTTTGGGATTAAAAGTACCTTTTCAGTTGTTGCAGATGACACCAAGCTAGTTAGTGTTAGTTAGTGATGTCTCCAACCTACAAGCAGGCCCTAATGCACTGCTTATTTGGGCAACTGTGTAAAATGAGGTTTGATATTGATAAATTTAAAGTTATGCACATGAGGGCTAAAAATATGCATACACCATACATTCTAGGAGAATAGCTGGGGGAAGAGAGAAGTATGGGAATACAAAAAAGAAATATACTCACCTAGATGGCTGCAGCATCGGTTCCAGCTGCAGCTATCCCCCCTCACCTCTAAGACTAAGAACTGAGTAATCAAACACCGCTGATCACTCAGGTTTCAATTCTCAGCCTGCAGATAACGTGCCTGTCAGTCACCGGCTCTCTGCCACGCCCCTCCAGTGCTCACTAGAGTGCTGGGCTGTGGAGAGCTTGGAAGCGTCTGGCTCAGCCTCTCAGCAGTTTGCTAACATGTATAAGTAATAAAAAAACTGGAGGCATTCCTAAATGCACAAAATGTTCCAATATGTACAGGTTAACTCAAGGTAATAAGACCAGAGCCGATGAGAGAAAATTAACCTATTCTTTTTGCTGCAGTGTTAATTTAGTCGACTAAAATATTTTTGCCATTTTAGTCAAAAGACTATGACTAATACTAAATCGAAATTTGCTGCCAAAATTACCACTGCTTTGCAGATGGTTGCTGTGTAAGAAAGGTATAAGTTACAGTATATAAGCCCAGTGGAATGAAGCATTCATATCCTGATTTATCTGCCAAAAGTTCTCCTACTTCTCCTGGACATAGAGGCTAGAAAATGAACCTATTCTCTTTGCTGCAGTGTTAATTTAGTCGACTAAAATATTTTTGTCGACTAAATCACCACTGTTTTACTCGATTAAAATACGGCTAAAACAAAAACAATTCAGATTACTAAAATACGACTAAAACTAAAATGGCATTTTAGTCATAAGACTAAAATACGACTAAAACTAAAATTACATTTTACCACCAAAACTAAATCGAAAATTGACATCAAAATTAACACTACTCTGCTGGCCATTTCTAAATCGGCAACACAATTCCATCCAGAGCCTGTAATAGCACATGAAAGTTTAAACATGTATGGCACTACCGCATAAGTAAGGGCCATCTACTAAGCTGCTGAAAGAGAAAAAAATTTAAAAAAAAACGTTTTTTCTTATATTTTTTCCTAATAATTAATGTTGGTAATATATTCAGGTAATATGTGCAATTACATTACAGCCAATAGAGTTAACAGTTTTTTGGGTTTTTGTATTTTAAAGTTACACTTCTGTTTGTCAAAAAGCTAAATTTTTGCTTGTTTGTGAAACTTGGTTTTATTTATAAAGACGTTATATATCACAATGGCTAGATCTGTGTCTGTAGTGCATGTTTAAAACTTAATACCATAAATAATAACCTATTATTAGATTTTTACACAAGGAGTTTTTAATTAGTTTGGAAATTATAGAGAATAGTTTAAATAATGCATTACAATTTACCTAAACCCATTCGATTTGCAGTTGACTAAAATGTATGAGATTTTAGTCTACTAAAATGTACTGGAGATTTTAGTAGACTAAAATATGACTAAAACTAAAATAATTCAGATGACTAAAAAACGACTAAAACTAAAACAGCATTTTAGTCAATAGACTTAAATTGGACTAAAACGAAAATGGCATTTTAGTCAAAAGACTATGTCTAATAATAAATTGAAATTTGCTGCCAAAATTACCACTGCTTTACAGATGGTTGCTGTGTAAGATAGGTGTAAGTTACAGTATAAAAGCCCAGTGGAATAAAGCATTCATATCCAGATTTATCGGCCAAAAATTCTCCTACTTCTCTTGGACATATAGGCTAGACTATAAATGAAGGCTTAGCCCGAAACGTGTCAGCATTTTGGATTTTATAACTGTTATGATGCTTAAATAAAAGTTTTTCAATGAAAAAGTTGTTGAGTTGCCGGCTTGTACTTTTTATGGATCCACATAAAGGTTCACAACATTTTTCAATGTGCTTTGATGCATCTTTTGCACATGCGTTGACATATTTTTTGGGCGTTTTTAATGTTGGCCAATAAAAAAAATATTTTGGCTTGTTACTAGGAGCTGAAAACACATGAAAATAAATGCAAAACACATATATTTGTTTTTAAATATCACATTTGACTTTTATGAGCCCATAAATGCAATAAACAGACAAAATTAGCAGACCAGAGCTATCTAAAAGAACAAATTGCAGCACAGCGCACAGATGTTAACAGGTTCTATCTTTAACATTGCCTTTGATAACATGCAATTCAGTCCAGTCACAATGTGTGAACAGAGCCTTAATGGTAGCACTAAACTGCATATTTACCTCCATGGAGAGACGACGATGGGTGGTATTCCTATAATCCAGTGCTGTGGGCGATAAACCTTCTACATCTGATGGAGTTAGTGCTGCACTTCCAGGACTCAAGTGAGCCATCTGCAGATTGGAGTGACCTAGTCCGTCTGAGACACAAAAGAAAATAGATAAAGCAAAACATATTTTTTCCAGTTTATGCAAAAAGTCATTATTGTAAATCTGCCAGTTTGGAAAATGTACCAACTGTCAAAATCCCCTAAGTGGAAGCACAAATATCCTTGTTTAATCTAAGCTCATTTTCTGTTAGATCCTCTGGATACTGGACATATGCTAGATCCTCAGCTTAACTTTTGTCCTCAATTTTGCCCAACAGTAGATGTCCTTACATTGGACTGTTGTGGCATGGCTTAGTGCCAGATGGTTAATAAAGGTGCTTGCAGTCACCAATCATACAGTTGTACAAAGATATAATATAACATATTGATATAATATTAAAAGTAAAAAAAAATATGGATGCGTATGCAAATATAATTGTTTTGATTGCTGATGGAAAGAAAAACTAAGGAAATATGACACAATGTAAAAACGATTTTTGGTAACTTGACACAGGTTGCTAAATACAACAGTGAAATCACAAGGGAAAGAGCTATAGTTTACTAAAAAGTTAGCTAGAGAGAGAAATACTGTGGGTTCCTTATTGCAAAATACCATCTGGATTTGGATTTATTCATAAAACAGAGAGAAGGATATCGTTTTTTCTATGGTAACAAGGTGCCTGGTAGTTCTCAAAGTATTGGTGTTCCCAAAACCCTTAGGGCTTATGTACACTACAGCTTCTAAACTTGAGTTTAGAAGCTTTTGGCGTTTGCTTCTTAAGTCCAAAATTCTACTTCATAAAAGCCTATGGGGTTTATTTAAATTTAAATTAGTCACAATTCTGCAGAAAAACCCATCAGCTTCCAGGTTTATTTGCTAAAGCTTAATAAAAGAAGCTGAGGTTAGAAGCAGATTGGTTTCTCTGCAGATTTGCGACAGATTTTTCCCTCTCTAGATTTAGTAAATATACCGAAGCGCTTAATTTATAAAATAAGGTCTGCAGGTATCGACAGCAGGGTTTGCTCTTGGATACGGAATTGGCTAAAAGGCCGTGTCCAAAGGGTAGTAATAAACAGCGCATACTCAGACTGGTCTGAGGTAGTAAGCGGGGTGCCCCAGGGCTCAGTCCTGGGACCAACCTTGTTCAATTTATTCATAAACAGCATTGAGGAAGGGATCAGTAGTTCGTTATCAGTTTTTGCAGAAGACACAAAATTGGCCAGGGCAATAACTGCACAGCATGAAGCAGATATCCTACAGAATGACCTGGACAAAATTACGGAGTGGGCAACGACATGGCAAATGAGGTTTAATGTGGAGAAGTGTAAGGTTTTGCACTTGGGGACCAAAAACATAAAAACACAATACACGTTAGGAGGGGAACCCTTGGGGGAATCAAAAATGGAGAAAGATCTGGGAGTCTTAGTTGATGATAGATTAGGCAACAGCATGCAATGCCAAGCGGCAGCTTCCAAAGCCAACAGAATATTAGCATGCATAAAGAAAGGGATGTATTCCAGAGATAAGACTATAATCCTTCCACTTTATAAAACTCTGGTCCGACCGCATCTGGAGTATTCTGTCCAGTTCTGGTCGCCAGTCCTCAGGAGGGATGTGTTGGAGCTGGAGAAAGTCCAGAGAAGGGCAACTAAACTGATTAGGGGGTTGGAGGACCTTACCTATGAAGAGCGGCTGCAATCGCTCGATTTATTTTCCCTGGAGAAAAGACGTCTGAGAGGGGACATGATAGCAATTTATAAATATCTTAATGGGGATCTCAGCTTAGAAGAAAAGCTGTTCATTCGAAGGAATTGCATGAGGACTCGAGGACATACAATGCGATTAGAGGAGAAGCGTTTTAACCTCAGGCAACGTGGGGGGTTCTTTACTGTTAGGGCTACAAGATTGTGGAATTGTCTACCACAAGAGGTGGTTTCTGCGGGTAGTATGGTGACTTTCAAAAGACTCTTAGACTTACATCTCAAGGATCAGGAGATTGAGGGCTATGTTAGATGATTACAGTCACACACACCTACACAGGTTGAACTGGATGGACTATTGTCTTTATTCAACCTCACCTACTATGTAACTATGTAACCCCAATGTGTCCATGCACACACAGGCTTTTACAAGAGTTTAGAAGCTGATGCGGTTTAATGGAGGCTCAACCTCCCTCTCCTGAACGCAAAAGAATCGTGTTCAGGATAGAAACGTTTTGACCCCTGGCCGCAAAACTGCTGCACGATTTTATCACATTTTGCAGTTTCCTGCGGCCAGCATTCAACCTAGTCTATGTGTACATGAGCTCTTAGCCTACCTCTTGCATCTAACCCTAGGCAGCACTCCAAAATGCAAAAATCTCCCCACAGCTCCTCTATCTAGACAAAGGCGAACTCTCAGCTATAAGCATCATATACATTTCATTAGAATATGGAGGAAATCCAGGCTAAAGGTACAGCAATTAACAAATATCATTACACATGGATAGACCAGGAAAAACCTTCAGCTGGCATGTGGACACTCAGGATTAGGCAGAGCTGTACATGCACAATTTGGTTCTCTAGATAACCCAATTCAGGTACCCCCCCCCCCCTGAAGAAATTATTGAGGTGATCAGACCCCACTAAACTTATATCTGCCTACTATTCTACCCTCATGACTGTATCTAATCCCAGATTTTAAAAGGCCCAAGAGAAATGGACGTCCCTAGATATACCCCTTAGAGAAGCAGACTGAACCAAGTTTAGTGATACTTATAAAACCTCTGTTATTTCATCCAAAGACCGTATTATTCAACTTAAGATTTTCCACCAGTCCCACCTTACACCTGCCAGACTAAATAAGATGGGCTTATCTCCCACAGCTGAATGCTTCAGAGGATGTGGCCAGGTTGCTAACTTTATGCACTGTTTTTGGACTTGCCCCATGGTTCACGACTTCTGGGTGGACATAAACTCTTTTATCTCCTCCACTCTGGGTCTGACTAAGGAAGTGAATCCCAAGAACTGCCTTTTGGGTATCCTTGGTGATCTGCCAATTCCCTCTTATGCCAAGAGATGGTTTGCATCCCATAATTCTATGCGAAAAAGTCCCTTTTACTGTCCTGGAATGGCACCTACATGGTCTCAGTGGCTGAAATTGGTTAATGATTCCCTCCCCTTGTATAGACTCACCTTTGAACTCTGAAAAAGAGTCAAACATTAATAAAATTTGGGGCTAGTCCTTGACACGGACTCCTTTGCCTATAAATTGAGTTCTGACTGCCTGTGTTATGTGTTGTTGTCTGTTATTTACCACTCTCTGGTAGTTATTTTATAAGGATACTAAAACACTTGTGCAACTGTAAATTCTTTCTAACTGATAACTGCTCATGAGAGACATGTGAGATAGTTGAATGAAGATTGTTCATGATTTGGACCAAGCAATGTGTTGCAGTTGTTGTTCTGTTGTTTTGTGTGTCTTTAAAACTCAATAAACATATATTTTAAAAAAAAAAAAGCTCCACTCTGTGTATCCACATACACAGAGAGCATGGCTCAGCCACACCCATGCTCCCTCCTCACTGGCTGTGATAGACAGCAGCAGGAGACAATTGTCTGAGCCAATGATCAGAGAGAGAGCCTCTGCTCTGGTGCAAGCTGGATCGAGACTGGGCTCAGGTAACTATTTGGAGGGAGCTGCATGCATAGGGTTTTTTACTTGCAAGAGAATACATTAAAGGTAAAAAAAAAATAAAAAAAAAAAAAAACCTTCTGTCTTTAGAACCACCTTAAGAATACGTACTTGGAATAGATTTTTTCTTTTTCTTTTTCTTTTTAAACCAGATTTCAGTGTCACTTTATTATCACTATAAAAAATAAGACTTGTTTATAAAAACTAGAATTAAACTTGAAGAGCCAATCAGAGAGCACCAAAACAGCACAATATAATTTGTCCAAGGGCTAATTTTGGAACCAAAAACAAAAAAGCCTAGCATTCATTCCTTCTTGAAAGGATCACGGAGAATGACATTCTTCATAATAGCAAAACATGGCAGGAAAAATGTTTGTCTAATGCCAGTGCTCACAAAATAGGAAAAGCACTACCCTGTTTACTAGGAACTACAATCTCTCTCAACAGTAGGATATGAGAATATCACTAGATGTAAAAAAATGGGTAGCACAGCTCTATTTTTAGCAGTACCTCTACAGAATGTCTGGATTGCTATAGAGAAATGAAGGAGGTTACATCAGCTATGCAGCCTGTGGTGCTTTAGAAGTGATGCTGAGGCAATGTCATTCTCTCTTCTCACACATTAGAAAAATGCTTTGTCTGTAAAATATCATAAATTATTGCAACAAATACAGAGCAGTCGCTGCATACATCTAGAGGGTTGTTGAACTTGGGTGTCCTCCAAGAGCCAATGGCAAACACCTAGCTGGAAAACATGTTTAAATGCATTCAGCCATTCTGTGTTTGGTAAAACTGTCTTTAAAGAATGATAGCTATAAAACCGAAAATTAAACAGCACTAGGTGGTATTACCTCAAGTGAAAAAGAAGAAAAGAAAATAAAGATAATGGTGTGCGCATTCTAGTGAATCCCTGATATAAAAGGTTAGGCTTTTTGGGATCCTTTATCCTGTACTGCTTGCAGATAATGAGCATCTTTGAAAGAACTGCTGGATTTAGGCACCCCCGTGTGTTTGATGCTCCCTTGCTCTTATTATCCCTGTGCCCACACACTCCGTTCTGTCCCCTGCAAATTCCCTTTCTAATTAAGGATCTGTCTATGTGGCTTCTCTCTCCGGTACATGGTGAAAATCAATTTATCATGCACGGCACTGTGAGCTTCTGCAACTGTGACCTCTACATCCTATTTGATGAAAGACTGAGGGACAGGATGAAAACTTCTGTAGGTGGAAGCAACAGAATCAAGCCCTGAACTGTAAAGTCTAGCAGATCAGTAAAGTGATGGAATGTGGGCCGAGAGCCTTTTTAATATAATTTAGATATACGCATGAAAGAAATCACTGTACACAATCTAATCGTAGTGTGTTAATGGTTTTTGAAACCCCCTTTTGTAGAAATAGTTTATAATTACACATGTACAGAAAAGTTGATCCTCTTAGCTCACAGATAAGGTCTGCCAACGCCAATGTAACAAAAGACTCTGCAATCCTGAATGATGTCAATAACTCACAATGCAATAAGTAGCCAAAGACTATGCCATTTTTGCCTAGACTGTAAGTGACATGATGGAGCTTTGAGCAGAAGAAGAGGCTTACTCAAATATATAATATTATTTAGTGATGTTGATATACAGTATGTCTGGGCAGTGATGTACCTGAGGAAGAGAAAGGTGCCTGCACCACCATTTGGGGTGTGCTGCAGCAACATCGCAAAAGTTGGTGTGGACTTCAGTAGGGTGCTGGCACTGAAATAACCCAAAAGAGAGAGGTGATGTCTCCCTAACATTAGAGGTATAGTCCCAGCCCAAAATGATGGGAAAGCAGCAGCAGCAGCACAGAATTATGTGATCAGATAAGTAAATTAAAAAACATCAATACTGGGGGTTTTAATTACTACCCGCAATTTACCACAAATAAAAGTTGGGGATTTACACTGACACTGGCCAGCAATAAAAAGGGGGCTTTCATTTTACTGCCAGTGACCAAACAGTGAAGGTTTTTTTTTTTTTTATCCCACTGACACCAATGCTGGAGGTTACTATTACTGACGATGGGGCTTATTTTACACCCACTTTCTTTTCTGTGTAAAAATCAGGGCCTTATTTTGTAAAATGCAGCAAAGGGGAAATGTGCTGCACTAAATCATGAAAGGAAATGTTCACACCCCATTTTTCTTCTAAAATCATTCAATGCATCCCTTCTAATTACAACCCTAATTTCAAAAAAGTTGAAGCGCTGTGTAAAATCTACATAAAAACAAAATGCAATGAATTGCGAATCTTATAAACCCATAATTAATTCACAATAGACAATAGAAAACACATAAAATGTTTGAAATTGATAGCAGCAACACAAAAAGGTTTGGACAGGGCCAAGTTTACTACGGTGTAGCATCCCCTCTTCTTTTAACAACACTATGTAAACGTCTGGGATCTGAGGTGCCGAGTTGCTGGAGTTTTGGGAGAGGAATGTTGTCCCATTCTTGCCTGATATAGGGTTCTAACTGCTCAACAGTCCTGGCTCTTCTTTCTCGTATTTTTTATTTCAAGATACACCAAATATTTCAATTTGTTGAAAGGTCTGGACTGCAGGCAGGACAGTTAAGCACCCCGGACTCTTCTGCTACGAAGCCATGCTGTTGTCAAAGATGCAGTATGTGGTTTAGCATTGTCCTGTTGATATATGCAAGGCCTTCCCTGAAAAAGATGTCTGTATGGCAGTATATGTTGCTCTTAAACCTGGCTATATCTTTTAGCATTAATAGTACCTTTCCAGATGTGCAAGCCGGCCATTCTGACACTGAACACAATGTCCTCATTTAAGTGGAAACTGGAAACCACCTTCGGAAGGAAGGACGGATCCAGGAGGAAGCACCACTTTTCCCTGTGAACCACCAGATAGGGAGAACGACAGGACAGGACAGTTCCGACACCCTGCACGCAGAAGTAATAGCCACCAAGAAGGTCACCTTCTGGGATAGGGTAAGCAGGGGAATCTCCCAAATATTTTCAAAGGGAGGCTTCTGGAGAACCAACAGCACCAAATTAAAGTCCCAAGGTAGCAACGAAGGTCGCACCGGCGATGCCAAGTGTCGCACCCCCTGGATAAAGTTGTGCACCAGGAAATGGGTGGCTAGTGGCCTCTGGAAGAAAATTGCCAAGGCCGAGACCTGACCCTTGATAGTACTCAAGGCCAGCCCCATCCGGTGGGACTAGGTCGCGGCTGACCTAGAGGGGAGCTGGGGTCTGTGCGCGCTCGCTGGCCGGCTGTGGTGACCACTGGATCTATATATCCAGCCCGTCACCCAGATCTGGCTTAGTTGCTTGTAGATCTCACAGGAAAAAATCCGGTGACTAAAAACTATTTAAAAAAAAGTATCCAGAAAAAAAAACTCTTGCCAGGACCAGAGATCCCAGCAAAGAAACTAGGTCCTACCTCCTGACTAGGCAGATTAAAACTGACATCCTATATCAGGGAGAGAAAGTATACCACCTGGGACTACCCATTGGTATAGCCAAAACTTTTTTTCTGCCTAGTGTCCTACTCCTGTAGGGGGCAGTATAACACTACTGTTATGAAAAACAGAGACTTGCTCCTGACAGGTCATTGTGCCAAGCACAATTGGTTGCCTAAAGTGGTTATATTTCTGACTTCTTATCCATGTTTTTCTTTCATTTGTCCTATTTGGTGCATGTGATTTTTTTTCTGTTTTTTTCTGCCATGCTTCCTAGGGTGTACAGCAGGAACCCACTCCAGTAGAGTTAAATTACATGCAACCATGTTATATATAAAGCTTCTAGTATGATCTTTATTGGTCTTAAAATTATACACATTCTTTGTTGGGGAGGTTCTTTTCTACTGTTGTTATCTTCATCTTATTATTTTTATCCATGTTCCGTGGTTAATTGGAACCGGGAGCCATTTATGTGCCTTTCATGACACACACCCCCGGCCCCTCAGTGCCTTTGCATGCACTGTTTGCTATCTCACTAGTTTTGTGAACTATAAGGTTTATATACTGACGAATTTCAGTGTTAATATGCCACTTAGTGGCTCATTGTACTTCAGGTACTGGTGGCCTCTCACTCCCCAAGGCTTACATATTATTTTATCTAGCCAGGGGAGTATGGGACACCACCCACCTACTAAACATTTCCTCATTCTTCTATCTATTCTATCTCTATTCTTTTTTCCTTCTCTTCTCCCACTTGGGCTTCTTCCTCAGAACTCCCTCCAGATCCAATGCCACATTTTTCCTAGGAACTTTTTTTGTGGTATGCTCACTACCCAAATTTACCACGATAATGGCTATACATAATCATGTTACTTTTTCCTCCTATAATTGCGGAGGCCTCAATACACCCAAGAAGCTGAGCCAGGTATTATACAATTTCTATAAAGCGTGTACTAAAATGTTATTCCTGCAAGAAACGCACTTCTGTTCTGGTAACATCCCTGCCATTCGCAATCGTTACTACCATACCTGGTATCATAGTACTAACCCACAGGCCAAATCAAAGGGGGTCTCAATAGCTTTTCATAAGTCCTTCGATCCAGAGGTTTTAGAATGTCTTATTGATCCCTCTGGTCATTTTGTATTTCTCAAATTAAAATACCAATCTATCTATCTTTACAGTGGGGAACATCTACAGACCCAATCAAGAACAGGGTCGTTTCCTGCCCACTCCACATTGCAACAGCTCAAATCACTTTTACACAATGCCCAACTAGTAGACATCTGGCGTATACAACATCCCTCGGAGAGGAACCACAGTTATTATTCAACCGCCCATAACTCCTACAGTCGCACTGACTATTTTTTTGTGTCCCAGTCCCTATTGGATGTTCCCATACACACGTCTATAAGCAACCTTCTCTGGTTGGACCATGCACCTATACATCTCGAACCAGATCATCTACCTAAATCACGTAGATTCTCCCTGTGTAGCGAACATCAAGCTTGCGTTCCGGAACTTTGTCCTGGATCATGGGACTGATGATACTATCCCATTGATACAGTGGGAGGCCTTGAAATGTGTTCTGCGTGGTATTTTCCTCTGACTAAAGAGGACCCGTGCTTAAACAACTGCTTTCTACTATTGCAGCTTTGGAGAATACACATAAACCGAATTTGAACCCCACTGTCTATGTGGACCTCTCAAATGCCCGTCGCAAATTACTCCAACTGCTCGATTTCCACTCCCCTATTGCACGCGATAAGGCCTGCAACTACCATTACTCACTTGCTAATAAATGCGGCCAACATCTGGCCAGGGTTCTTCCACGCTGCCCTATACAACTAGTTCATAACTCTGCTAAACAGAAGGTATATACTACTCAAGGTATTTCAGCTGCCTTTAGACAATATTATTCCCGACTGTACGTTTTACCACCCTGCACAGAACAGTGAACATCTAAATTCTCATCCTCCAAAATGACGTCCTACATTCTAGAAACTTCACTACCCACTGTTGATCCTCAAGCATCAATAGAATTGGATAAACCTTTGTTGGAGTTTTTGGGTGCCATAAAGAGCCTCAAACGGGGCAAATATCCCAGTCCAGATGGGTTTTCGCAAACATTTTGTAGACTCTTTGCCCCACTGCTCTCCCCTTTACTGAGTAAAACCTTTAATACCATTGATGACTCCCACGTACCCTCCAAAGAAATGCTATCCGCCAATATCTCTATCTTCCCCAAACCAGGTAAAGACCCTTCTCAATGCAGTAGCTATAGGCCAATATCCCTCTTTAAAGAGGAAGTAAACCCTCCTCTGACACTTTTCCCTATAGGTAAGCCTATGATAAGGCTTACCTATAGGTACTGTAAATATCTCCTAAACATGCACCGTTTAGGAGATATTTACCTTAAATGCAGCCAGTGACGTCACTCGTGCCGTTACTTCAGAGACCCATGCCGTGACCATCGGCTCCCAGCGCGCGTGCACGGGAGTGACGTCACCGCGCCCCCGGCCAATCAGATGGCCGGATCCCGCGATCCTGGAAGACGGGCGACTGGACATGTCGCCCGTCATAGAGGTAAGCGGATGGCACGGCGGGGGCTCGATCTAAGGTAAGTATTTCATAATGAGCTAGTATGCGATGCATACTAGCTCATTATGTGTTTCTCTTACAGGTTGCAAAAAGAAGAGAATTTTTTTTCTTCAGGTTTACAACCTCTTTAACTTGGACATAAAACTTTTTGCAAAATTTTTAACCACTTGTCTGTCCCCTCTCCTGCCATCGTTGATCCAAAACGACCAAGCGGGCTTTGTCCCTGGGCGGGAGGCCAGGGACAATACCACCAAACTATACATTTAACCACTTACCGCAAAGTGACGTAGGGGTACGTCGGCAGACTTTGCAGTGATATACCGGAGTGATGCCTCTAGCTAGAGGCATCACCCCAGTACCGTTGTTTAGAGCTGGTGGTCAGCTTTCCGGCGGTAACGACCGATGCGGCTCGGGAGCTGCTCGGTCGTTGCCCTGACCTCGGCTTACCCATTACCATTCCGTGTGTCCTGAGTGGCTGCTTCCCCTCTCTCCCTAAGGAGCGTGACCCGGGGGACCCCAGGGGCTGCGACCTGGGCCCAGCTGCAGCCAAGTCCATCCTCACCACTAGAGGCTCTGGTGAACACCTGCTGGGTCTTAGACTCCGTGCCCTGGGGAATCTTGGGCTCACGTTCTGGTCCATCTGCAGCAGTCAGCTATCGGGTTCACTACCTTGCGCTGCACCCCTGCCTCCAACAGGGTGCAGTTGTCACCTGGCCACAGGTGACCTGACAGTTGTGCAATAAAAAAATTAGCCTAGGGGTAATATTTTTGATCATGCTATTTTCATTTGTTTTATAAATTAAATATTCTATTAAATCAAAAATCAAAAGCAAAGTCCGATTTTGATTGAATATGGAACTAACAATGGTGGATGGAAATTACTTTGGTCACTTTCCAATTATTTCAGATAAAACTGTGGGTTCTTTTTCTTTATTTGATGAATGGTACTAATAAATTTGGTCACATTTATATGTCATAGCTAGTCCACTTCCTTTATTAATTTTTATACAATGCCTTTACAATGATTCCCCCCTACCAGATTATCTGTATTACTTTACAGTTTCATTGCACGTATAGCAAGATGAAACATACAGAAGTATAATTTTAAGTGTAATTGTAAAATGGGTAATATAATTGCCATAATTTAAAGCTGTTATAACTATGTAATGTAATAATGGCATAACAATTTTAGGATTTACATGATTGATGTAGAAAAAAATTAGACAATGTAATTTCTTGAAAAGTACAGTAGGATTCAATGGCTTCTATATATTTCGCAGAACCCAGCTAAAAAATGAGCTAGATCTGCATGTCCGTATAAAATATTATAGCAGTGTAGTGAAAGTGGTAGTGAAGACATGATAGACTAAGGGGGCTTGAGGCTAGGTGGGGATGGAATGGCTTCAGGGAAAGCAAGGTACAAGAAAGAAGGGAGTAATAGCATTAGAAGAAGCTAAATGTTTTTTACATTAATGCATTCCTTACATTAAGGTAAAAAATGTTTAGGTGTCAGCATTCCCCCATCGCCTCCCCCCCCCCCATTTACTTACCTGAGCTCTCATTCGATCCAGCGCCATGCACGTCTGCAGCTCTTCTCTCCCCTCACTTTCGGGTCTTACTGGCTTTGCAGGAGCACCGGCAGCCTTCGGCTACCAGTGCTGTCAATCAAAGCCAGTGATGAGGGAGCGGGGGGGCCGAGCCAAGTCCCACTGTCTGTGTTAATAGACGCAGCAGCAGTGCTCGGGTACAAGCACGCACAAGTGCCCCCATGGAAAGCAGATTCCCATGGGGGCACTGAACAGAGGAGAGGGGCTAGGAGCGCCGGTGGGGGACCCGAAAAGAGCAGATAAGGGGTTCTTCACTGTAAGAGCGGTAAGGATGTGGAATTCTCTTCCACAAGCAGTCGTATCAGCAGGGAGCATTGATAGTTTCAAAAAACTATTAGATGGACACCTTAAAGACCACAACATACAGAGGTATACAATGTACGGTTAAAAGCGGACACACACACACATCATAGGTTGAACTGGATGGACTGATGTCTTCTTTCAACCTCACTAACTATGTAACTATGTAATAAGTATAGACATGTTTGTTTTTTTTGTTTTTTATTTATTTACCTTTACAATCACTTTAATTGCAGGAAAGCAGAAAGAGGAGAAAATGTTGTCTGTAGGGTCATGTATTGCCTTGTTCTGTTGTGAATTTACTGTATATGATTTCAGTAAAACCACTTATGATGACAGACTTCTTTAGAAGACACGCATATTTCACGATGCGAGCTGACCACTGTGACATGCTAGGAAAGTCCTGCCTGTGCCAAGGAGCTGGAACACCTGAAATGTCCTGGCAGTATTAACCAGGATACTTATAAAAGAGTTCATATACATCCAGTGGCGGCCGGTGTACAGAGGGTGCGGGGGCGCCGCCCCCCCCATCCATGCGTCCGGCCTCCTAATCTGCATGCAGGGGCGCCGGACGCATGGAGTTCAATGGGATTTTTTTTTTTTTTCATCACCTGATTAGAGCCAGAGGCTCTAATAGGGCGATGCAAAGGGTGGACCCGGGGCGCAGAGCAGTGCGTCCTGAGCCCACCCATTGTGAAAATTCGCTATTGTCACACCAATCCTCCTCCTGGCCAATCAGGAAGCACGTCCGATATGCGCTTCCTGATTGGCCGCAAGGCAAACCCCTTGCCATTGGCCGAGGTCACTACATTGTGGGCACGCACGCTGATCTCTGCATTGGGGGCATGGGGGCATGTACTCTGCATTGGGGGCATGTATGCTGGTCACTGCATTGGGGGCACTCACGCTGATCTCTGCATTGGGGGCATGCACGCTGATCTCTGCATTGGGAGCATGTATGCTGGTCACTACATTGGGGGCACGCACGCTGATCTCTGCATTGGGGGCATGTATGCTGGTCACTACATTGGGGGCATATATGCTGGTCACTGCATTGGGGGCATGTATGTTGGTCACTGCATTGGGGGCATGTACACTGGTCACTGCATTGGGGGCATGTACACTGGTCACTGCATTGGGGGCATGTACTCTGCATTGGGGGCATGTATGCTGGTCACTGCATTGGGGGCACTCACGCTGATCTCTGCATTGGGGGCATGCACGCTGATCTCTGCATTGGGAGATGTATGCTGGTCACTACATTGGGGGCACGCACGCTGATCTCTGCATTGGAGTCATGTATGATGGTCACTACATTGGGGGCATGTATGCTGGTCACTGCATTGGGGGCATGTATGCTGGTCACTGCATTGGGGGCATGTACACTGGTCACTGCATTGGGGGCATGTATGCTGGTCACTGCATTGGGGGCATGTATGCTGGTCACTGCATTGGGGGCATGTACGCTGGTCACTGCATTGAGGTCATGTACGCTGGTCACTGCATTGGGGGCATGTATGCTGGTCACTGCATTGGGGGCATGTACGCTGATCTCTGCATTGGGGGAATGGTATGCTGGTCACTGCATTGAAGGGGGCATGTATGCTGGTCTCTGCATTGGGGCATGTACGCTGATCTCTGCATTGAAGGGGGCATGTACACTGGTCACTGCAATGAAAGGGGGCACGCTGGTCACTGTGGATTGAAAGGGGGCACGCTGGTCACTGTGCATTGAAAGGGGGCACGCTGGTCACTGTGCATTGAAAGGGGGCACGCTGGTCTCTCTGCATTGAAAGGGGGCACGCTGGTCTCTCTGCATTGAAAGAGGGCACACTATACCTTAATTACTGAAGGCCCCTTTCACACTTTTGCAACCTCAAAGTCATGCAATTTTTTACAGCGTTTTTTGCCGCAATAAAATGCCTATTAATTTTTCTATTTGCGCCCCCCCCCCCCCCAAAAAAAATTTGAGCACCAGACGCCACTGTATACATCTTTCTTAGTAGTGTGTTGTGCTGAAATAAAATTAAGGTAGGGTCGTTTGGGGTGATAGTTTTCACATTATCTCAAATTCTGAGACTTTGGAGCCTGCCCAAAAAACAGAGGACTGTATCCTCGCCTGGGGACTTTGTACCACCTAGTTATAACCTTAATGCTTGTTTCCTGGATAATGGTATTAATGAATGATTTATGTGTAAAATATAATGTCTACTCTTCCTGCTCTGGTGTAAAGGCTATCTGTAGTTCCTGTTCCCACTACTACTGTATAAGAATGGAAAAAGTTCCATTCCATCCCTACCAACTAGCATTGTGGATAATATAGTAAGGGTATTGCCTAATCTGTCCCTGGTCTCTACACAGTAGTTCAAAAGGCATCATCAAAGAGCGTGAATAGCAATCTGGGGATGGAAGAATGTAGGAAAAGGTGAAGTTGGAGTGTCCTCCATAATCCTTGCACAGGGTATAGATGACCTAAGTGCATCTCAGTCAAAGTAGACAATGCTGTTGTAGCATTTTGATAAAGTCCAGAGGCCGCAACGCATCAGGGAGGCAGGACTAGTGAAATGACCACACTCGAGGAGACAGGACAGTGGCTCTGCAGCAATGCATGTAATTATAAGGTGTCATTTTTATTCAACATGATCTAATAAAAAGGTTTACACTGAGATCTTTTTTATCTTTATCTTTTTTTTTTTTTTTTTTTTATCTTTTTTTATTTTTTGAGATCTTAGGAGCTTACCTGAGGATTTCTGGCATCATTGTTTATGAAAAGAACTACTGGAGCCAGCTGGAAAGAGGGCTGAGACCCCGCAGGGGTCTTATAAAGTTGAGCTAATACTGACCTACTAACAGTAAGGGATAGAGGACAGAGACTCCCCAGTGTCCTCAGTGCAACCTTAGCTGCACTCAACAGTGAATGAATGGGAAGTGCTCTGTGCTGAACTGCTTCCTGTCCATTCACAAACTGAAGCATAGTAAACACATATTTACAGGCCCCTTCTCCCCCTCTCCCTCCTTAAACTTTGAGAGAAGAGGGAAAAGCTGGAAGTGCTGCCGGGGGGTAGGGGGGAACAGGGGAGCACACAGGGGACCAGGCAAAAAAAGAAACAGGCTGTATTTTCCACCTTGCAGCAGCAGAACACCTGTGGAAGGAAGAGAAGCGGGCATTAGTAAATACAGCCATCAGTACAACTAAATTGTGCCCCCACTGCCTCTCCTCTCCAGGTTTCATGGTCGGCAACCAAGGGACGCGATCTGCCCATCACCTATCCACGATCGACAATTTGCTGACCCTAAGTCTAGATGCACAAGAGCATATGTAGACCACAATCTGCAGTTTGTGAGACAGATGCCTTACAGGGTGCTTTTTAAATATTACATGCCAAAGCCAGTGTCATCTACAGCAGTGAAAAGAAGACTAACACTAAAATGTGGTGCTGGAAAACTGTGTTCAGTGCATGTTTTCCACACTGCATTCAAAGTGCACTCCGCTTGCGATCTGCACCGGTGTCAGTAAAATGTTAACGGCATATCAAATGCTGGTCGAAAATGCAGTGTGTTTGCCTGCACTGAATTTCATGGTGCACAAGTGTCATGTAATGTGGTTGCAGTGCGGTTGCAGTGCATTTCCAAAAGTATTGCATGCACTACATTTGGTGCAGTGCGATTTCAGCCCATTCAAAATGAATGTGTTGAAATTGCACTGCACATAACTGCATGTGAATCGCCTAGGAATGAGCACCACATTTATATGCGATTCCTACTGTGAACCTGCCTTCAAGGATGCAGAGTTTTAAAGAAAAGCTGAAACCACCAAACGAAAAAAAATAATAAAATGAACAAGAGAACATAGATATTGGATGATTGGAAAAGTGAATTAAGAATGGCCAAGTCAGCTTTACTGCATCTTCAGGGATAAATGTCCTAGAAACCAAGCACACATTTAGGATAACCTACAGAAGTGACAGATTGAAATATCCCTTGAAAATCTTCACAAACTAATGGCTAGAAGGCCAACAATCTGCAAACATGTCATTGCTGCAAAATGTATGATTATTTAATGGATGTATAGTTTGATGAATAGAACAATGTCATGAATGGCAGAGGTAAGGGAAGAGATAAGAAAGAAAGATGGCACTAGGCCCCTAGAAGCAAGCTTTGGCTAATGCATTTTTTTTGTATGGTGGTGTTAAATCCTGATTACCAATGATTTGAACCTAACATTGACAAATAATAACATGAACAATAGTAATATGAAATAAAATAAATGTTTACACATTATCTGGGCAATTCCACACTTTCATCTATATCTATAACTATATGTTATGGGACCCAATAGAAATACTATTAAGGAACCTGCCTCTCTAATCTCCATCTCAAAAGCCATATTGCTAATAATTCAGAATATAGATTCAGAATTTTTGAAGGTTCCCAAATTACATATAAATTCAGATCAAGTCTTATTGCCAAATGTTATTCCTACCTATATAAATCACTGTGTACAGTAACTAGAGAAATGCTGGACACCCCATGCTTTTGGGCTCCACAGCAGTTGCATGGTCTGTGGCTAAAGTTATGACCTTGCTTTGAATGCTTATATATATTGGTAATTTGTGGCTTAAAAAACAAAAGACTTAACTGGTAAGTAACTTAATCATAATTACGTATACAATTGCAGGGGTAAGCCAATAAGCCATATTTATTACATTTCTACTTAGTAATAAGTACCATCTATGAAAGGATGATTTAGTATTTAGATGAATAAACTTTGAAATTTACACGAGACATCAGAGTTCTAAAAAACAAATCAAAAATCCTTTGCTTTAATTGCTAGGTACATTATTTCAAAAAATGCTAAAAATGTAATAGCAAGTAATAATAAGCTGCATCGACAAACAGAAATGGTGGTCGCAAGTTGAATCTCACCAATAGGGTTAAACGGATACATAGTAGATAGTTACATGACAAAAAAGTACATCCTCCAAAATGACTACAGAATGGGATCCTGTATCAATGGTAAGTTACTAGTTTCACAGATTTGGAAGTGGGAACGCTGATTTGACTGGGACTGTGATGTGAAGGTGGGGCTGTGATGTGAAGGGGATCTGTAATGTAAAGCGGGGGTCCGAAATGTGTATGGGTGACTGATGTGAAGTGGTGGCTTTGATGTGAACGAGGGACTGAGGTCACTGATATAAACCGGAAACTGTAATTTGAGGTGGAGACGGTGATGTGAAGGGGGTCAGTTATGAAGAGGGGACTGTGATGCAAAGTTTGGGGGGGGGGGGATTGTGTGAAGGATCTGAGACCTAGTACAAACATGTGATTTGGAACCCTACAGGAAGAAAACTTGGCCAATACCCTTGGGGTAGAGGATTTGTCAGGGTTTTACTGCTAACTAAAATTTGTTTTTTACATCCTACCCCACTCATACCACAAACAGATGCAGAGTGAACCTCCATGAAAATAATACAAGTTAAAAAGGAAAATTGGTCATTTTGAGCTGTTTACTAAACCCACTAATTTGGTAAAATATACCAATTTTATTGAAATATTCTTAAACTTGTATACATCAGCTGTCATCAAACGGCAGCCTGCGGTCCAAACACGGACCATAAGGCAGCCAGTGTAAAGTGCCACTTCCACTGCTCAGTTGTCATTGGTTGCTGGGACTCCCTTCTGGGCAAGGTAAGGCGTGACTTCACATGCACGCCTGTTATCTCGCAGCTCACGGTTCTCACTTCTTGCTGGCCGTGAAGTATGGAGTGAGGTCATATGCATGCCCTGCCCCCTTTAGCAAGACTCCCAGCACAGCTCCCACCCCCTGCAGCATGGTACCTCTGCCGGCTCCTGCTCTCTGCCTGCCCTCAAGGTATGTGGGGTGTGATATTTACAGGGGAACGCTGATATGCACACTTTTTCTTAAAGAGGTTGTAAACCCATTTAAAAAACAAACAAACAAACAAACCTGTAAGACAAAGGCATGAGCTAGTATGTGTCGCATATTAGTTCATTACAGTAAATACTTGATAAATCAAATACTTACCTTAAAACGAAGCCCCAGCAGCGGCGCTCACACACCGCTGACACGGCCGACATCTTCCCCGGTGTTTCTTCCGCGTTCGTGGGCTCCGGCGTTGTGATTGGCCAAACCCACAATGACATCACTCCCGCGCATGCGCGCAGGAGCCGCCGTTCACGGCACAGGGCTCTGAAGGGAACGGCACGGGCGGTCGTTCCTTCAGAGCATATGTGCCAGTGATGTCACTGGCTGCATGCAATGTAAATTTCTCCTAAACAGTGCACGTTTAGGAGATCTTTACAATACCTATAGGTCAGCCTTATCATAGGCTGACCTACAGGTACAAGTTACAGAGGGAGCTTTACTTCCTCTTTAAGGGGCACGCTGATGGGCACATTTTATTTTAAGGGACACTCTGATGGACACAACAAAATGTGCCCATCAGAGTGCCCCTTAACATAAAATGTGCCTATTAGCATGCCCCTTAACATAAAATATGCCCATCAGCGTGCCCCTTAACATAAAATAAGAGGCATGCTGATGGGCACAGTTTATGTTAAGGTTCACTCTGATGGGCATATTTATGTTAAGGAGCACGCTGATGGGTACATTTTATTTTAAGGGGCATGCCGATGGGCACATTTTGTTGCGATGCATACTAGCTCATTATGTGTTTGTCTTTCAGGTGTTTTTAAAAAAAAAAAAAAAAATTCGGAGGTTTACAACCTCTTTAAGAGGCATGCAGATGGGCATATTTTATGTTAAGGGAGCATGCTGATGGGCACATATGTTAAGGGGACACACTAATGGGCACATATGTTAAAGGGGCACACTGATGGGCATGTATTTTAAGGGGGCACTCTGATGGGGACTCCTAATGTAAGGTGGCACTGTGATGGGGACACCTGATGTAAAGGAGCACTCTAATGGACACACCTGATGTGATGGGGACACAGGATGTAAGGGGGGCACACTGACTGGAATACCTGATGTAAGCTGGCACTGTGATAGGGACACCTAATGTAAAGGAAAACTCTGATGGGCACACCTAATGTAAAGGAGCACTCTGATGGGCACACCTGATGTGATGGGGACACCTGATGTAAAGGGGAATTCTGATGACGACACCTTATGTAAGGTGGCACTCTGATTGGAATAAATGATGTAAGAGGGCACACCAGATGGAAGGGGGTACACTACTGGGTACATTAACATTTACTGAGTATTACCAGAGTGTGTGGAAGAAACCGTAAAAAAAGCACCAGAGAGCATGGCTTGTGCCAAAAAAAGGAAAGTAGACGCGTACAATCTTTCATGGCACAGAGTTGAAATTCAGGCCTCGGCTGGAAGAAATTTTTAGTGACTGGACCTCCTTATATTTTATTTAAATACCCCTGGTATACATAATACTTATATGATTGTACTTACAATTTCAGTTGCAACTCAGATCCGGTTTGAAACCTCTTATAATAATTAAAAGCTTCAAATGTATGTTCAGAGTTGTATCATAAGTGTATCTCCACCAACGCTTTTATTGTCCAATCCCAAAATGTTTTATTTTATTTTGTTCATAAACATCTCCAGGCTATTATTCATAATAAAAAAAAAAATCTCAAAGTTCTTCTCTGAGAACATGTGTGACATAAATGATAGTATCACATCCACATATTTATTCAAAAATGACAATAATCCATATAGTAAATTTTATATGAAATTCACATTTTCACAAAGCAATAAGGACTGATGGTTTTGATCAGGCATGAACTATTTCAGCTATTTCAAATCAGGCCCATCACTATTTCAACCTGCCAAAATGAGGCAAAATATACAGTAAATGGCTAAGGCCAGGTTCACACTGGAGCGCTGCGGTGTATGTAGCCGTGCATTTTGGACATTTGCCCCCCATTTTTAGCTGCAGCCCCATAGAAATCTATTAGGTTGCACGTTTTTGCTGCGTTTTTTGAAAGAACATCAAAGATGCAAAATGCAGGACTTTTGGTGCACTTCCAGAAAATGCGCGACCTAATACTATCTCTGGGACAGCAGCTAAAAATGTGGGTAAAACAAATGAGAACTGCACAAACACTTACACTGAAGCCACCAGTGTTGACCCAGTCTTAGGTTCACTATGATCATTTTTGCCTAATACATACTTAGGGATGTTTTTATAAAAAAAATTGCATAGCTGTTCATCCATTGAAATTGCATGTACATTTGTCCTATGCAAATGGGGCAAAACTGAATGTTCTCAGGCTATATTCTTTGCAGATCCAATCTGCAAATTGGAAAAATACAACATTAGAACCTGTAGTTACATAGTTTATGAGGTTGAAAATAAGACACAGGTCCATACTGCTCAACTTACGTGTGTGAAGGAGGGGGGGGCTGTAATGTGAAAGGGAGCTGTAAGGTGTATGGGGAATCTAAAACAGCAGTATTTAAGTACGTTTTTTACTGTTATTATGCATACTTATTTCCTATGATACTCCGCGCCACCCAGTGGCCACAAAAACGAGATACAGGAAATATAACTTTAAAACATTTAATTTTGCCCCAAGTCCACTGAACAAATGTACTTGCAGTTTGAATGAACAAACAGCTATTCAAATTTTTATTAAAAATTCTAACTTTTATATGGCTGTTGAAAAAAAGACATCCTTCTCCCAAGTCTCAGGTAATGTGTCATAACTGTGCCAAAACTTGAACACAGTCATTCACCAGTTTACCGCCCATCACAGAGGGAAGTGGTTAAAATAGTCCACTAGGACAAAATTCTTTCTACAAATGGTCAAAGATTGCTTATGGATTTCTTCACAATCGCAGATAGAAAGCAGATTAACAATGTTCCGAATAAATAAATGCATACAATAAAGGATAAAGATAGTATTGCAATCCATGTCTCTAGATATAATACATAAAATAGCTAGCAGCGTGGCAAAGAGAGTTCAATATCAACCCCTTTATATTGCATGGTAAAAAAAAAAATAATTGTAATAATTTGATTAGTTAAATCAAACCATTTGATGTGGATATGAGAAAAGACATATCAATGTAGGCTAATTAATCCAGAGAATTTGAATAAAGGACAAAAAACATCCTGGGAAGTGAAAACAAGATTTATTATCTATAAATATATATCTGGACACACGTATGTCAAAGCAGGATATCTCTGCGCTTGCTGGAGGAGTCAGCTGGTTAACTGCTAAAAACAAACAAACTGCTGCTACTTAACCAAATATCGTATAACTTGGAAAAACATGAATGAAGAATAATAGTAGCGCAAAAAGTCACTTATGATGTAACTCACAAATTGCATAAAATACAACCATAAAATAAGGGGTGTTTTAAAACACTTCAATATAGGATAAAAAGTCCTTTAAAGTCCATAGACCGTCCAGGATAGAGTGATGTTGTTAATGGATCACCTTTTTCAACCACCACCAAGTGTCACACAGTAGAAGTGGCAACTCACCAGATATAGTGGCTCAGGTGTTCTCACACAAGAGCACAAAAAGCAGGAATCAAAGGTATTAATGATGGGTGTCAGAAACAGCCTTGATCAATCCTTGCTGTATACACTAGATCCGATATCCCTTCCACAAACTCCACTCAGTATAATGGCCACATGCAAGGTAAAATGACTGGCTCTCACACTCTCGTGCAGTTTTCCAATAGCAGTACCCCTGCTCTTTTCACTGGTCCCCAGACCATGAACTCCTCGAAGCTAACTGCTTCACTGTGGCCTTGGTCCTCAGGCCGTCTCCTATCTCATGCACGCGCAAACACACATGTGCTCCGGCTGCCACCTGCAGCCACTGACTCCCGGAGAGTATCAGAGTCCTCCTGACTCCCCACGAACAGACCTCCTGTCTGCTGGCTGAAACAGTCTCCAACTGGGAGCCTAGTGGAAGGGATATCGGATCTAGTGTATACAGCAAGGATTGATCAAGGCTGTTTCTGACACCCATCATTAATACCTTTGATTCCTGCTTTTTGTGCTCTTGTGTGAGAACACCTGAGCCACTATATCTGGTGAGTTGCCACTTCTACTGTGTGACACTTGGTGGTGGTTGAAAAAGGTGATCCATTAACAACATCACTCTATCCTGGACGGTCTATGGACTTTAAAGGACTTTTTATCCTATATTGAAGTGTTTTAAAACACCCCTTATTTTATGGTTGTATTTTATGCAATTTGTGAGTTACATCATAAGTGACTTTTTGCGCTACTATTATTCTTCATTCAAGATTTATTATCTGTCGTTCTTAAGCACTGCACCATAACGGTATATGTGACTCTAAAGAAGCCATTATGGCACAAGCATATATTAAAATTGTGATAATTATTGAAATGATTGGTGGTGGATTTTTTTCATCCATCTAGTTGTCTCTGGAAAGCTGGTTGTGAGTGGTTAAATAGACAAATATTTATACAGGTTTGCAGGAAGGGACATGAAAGCACAGTCAAGTGTAAAAGAGATAACAGACATTGATTACAATTGCTGCTTTATACTCCAATGTATGCATCACATTGTGTATTATAGTAATCGGTGGAAAAATATGTGGATTTAATACAATCAATTATAAACTTTCTTGGGAAAGAAAACTGTATTTTTATATAAAAACTTGATTTTAGTTAAAGATAGGATGGAGCTGGTTATAAACATAAAAATATATTTGGGTTGTACAACAAAAATGTTGGGGGACACACATACCACTCTGAATACTTATTTGAACCTTTAAATATTTTAAAATCGGATCTGAGCAGTATTGTAAGTTATATATACATTAGTGGGTTACTCAACAACCCAAAAATACGTTTCCACTCCTGTCTGTTTCTATTGAGGACATTAACCCCGGTTTGTCTTGGGAGAAAGTTGTCACTGGAACAAGAAGAGAGGGGAAATCCATAAATTTACACTTGTTGCAAAAAACAGGAGGTAAAGGGCAAACTTTTAACCACTTGCCGACTGCCGCACGACTATTTACGTCGGCAGTCAGCCCCTCACAGGCAGAGTAACGTAGGGCTACGTCGCTAACCTGTGAGGGTTTTGGGAGCAAACGCGCGCCACCGGGGGCGCGCTTCCGCGCGGTCACGGACCCCCCCGCGCGTGTGCCCGACGGACCCGATGTCCGCCGGCCACTCACGATCATCCGTGACAGCGGGAGAAAGGCAGGCGGCTAGTGTAAACAAAGCCGCCTGTCAGTTCTCCCTGTGTAAGAATGATGATCAAACGGTTCTACTATGTAGGACTGTTGATCATTGTTCTTACACATCAAGCCACAGCCAATCACAGTTAGAAGCATGCCCCTAGGACACACTTAACCCCTCCCTCTCCAATACAGTTAACTCCTTCACTGCCAGTGTCATTTTTACAGTAACAGTGCATATATATAGCACTGATTACTGTAGTAATGTCACTGGTAACCCCAAAAGTGTAAAAAATGTCAGTCAAGGGTCCGATCTGTCCGCCCCAATGTCGCAGTCCCGCAAAAAAAATCGCAGATCGCCGCCATTACGCGCTAAAAAAAAAACAACAAAAATGACAAAAATCTTTCCCTTTGTTAGTAAACGCAATAACTTTTGCGCAAACCAATCGAAATACGCTTTTTGCGATTTTTTTACCAAACATATGGTAAAAAAAAATTTGGCCTAAAATATTAAAAAATTTTGATTTTTACATTTTTTTTGGGGAATTTCATATAAAAAAATGTGAAAAATATTGTTATTTTTGCAAAATTGACGCTCTTTTTTTGTTTATAGCGCATGATCAAAAAATCGTACAGGTAATCAAATACCACTAAAAGAAAGCTCTGTTTGTGGGAAAAAAAGGACGTCAAATTCGTTTAGGTACAGCGTCGCACGACCGCGCAATTCTCCGTTAAATTCACACAGTGCCGAATCGCAAAATAGGCCCTGGTCAGGAAGGGGCTGAAATCTTCCGGGGCTTAAGTGGCTAAAGGGAATATATGTTCCAATGACAGCTTTCAAACAGAAATAAGATGTTTTGATGAGCGATATCAGCAAAAGCAATATGATTGCATCTAGTTTTAAATTTGTATTAAAGTATACGTAAACCCCAAATCTATTTTAGTATGTTTGACATCATGCCAACGTCATTCACAAGTTTATTAAATTAATTTGTTTTTTAATCTGTTGCAAAATCTTTTACCACAATATCCTGCCATTAACAGAACTTCCTGTTGCATTATGACAACACTAAGCTACTGTCTCACAATTAGCAGCCGTCTGAGCTCTTTCAGTTGGATATTGGGCTGTCTATAAAATATAGACCTAATAGCTCAATGGTCAACTGAAGGAGAGCACATGGCTGCTCGGGGAGTGGGAGCACTGCTGATTAGAGCAGTGTGCATGGGTCCGATTTGGGATTGACTGAGAAACAGGACGCTGCTTGTGTGATATGACTTAAATGGTTGTTGGTTGATTTTTATTATTCATCCAGTTTGTTTTGGGAAAGCTGGTTGAAAGTCATTAAATTGCCACATATTTAGGCAGATGTGTGGGTGTAAAAGCATAGTCAAAAGAGATAAATGAAACTGTTTGAATAGCAGTCATCCTTACATCTCTGTTCATAGGCAGTGATCGCTAGTTGAGCAATAGGGTATGAGATTGTGGTTAGGGGAAAATGATGACCTGAAGATATTGCAGTGTTTCAGTAGTTGGCAGTTTATTTTCATCTTGGAGGTTTTCAAATGTTTTGAAACCATTGGGGTAACTAGGTTGCCCAACGTTTTAAAAGCTCAGGGTTAGTAAATCCAGAAGGACATAAAAGATTTTAAGGAATTAATGAAATAGGAAATGTGGCAAAAGTAATCCACATAAATATTTGACTCCATCTCAGACTTTTGGGGAGTATATAATGATTGGACCAGTTAACTGGGTTCTGCTTTTGGAAGTTTCCAGGAGACTGGATATAGCCAGGGGATTGCAGTCAGCTGGCTTCTAATCCTACCCACAAAGGGACTAGACTAGTAATGTCATATTTGTTAATTGGATGAGTTATGATGCCTGGTAATAAGAAACTGTTATAATGTAAAGACAATACTTTTTTTTTTTTTTACTTTGAACAGAATAGGGAATTGGATTTTCTGTCAAATTTTGGCTTTAGTCTTTGTCCCGGCTGGGGAGTATCACGCTCATATTTGACCAGTTACCAAGGTAGAAAATAAGGGGAAATCCAAAATTTTAGAGTTGTCACCAGAGCAAATAGGAAGGGTAAATTAACAAAGAGTGACAAAGGTTTTAGTGATATTTGTGAAAGATACCTCTCTTTTTTCTAGATTTCCTCTCCTCCCCTGTTGCCTCTTAAGCAAAGGAAGTGAAAAGGAATATCTGCAGCAGTGCATAAACAACAAAGAATAACCTAACAGACGTTTTAACCATTTTCCACTATACCACCCCCCCCCCCCCACCCAAAAAAAAAAAAAAGGTTTTCCCCATACAAATGCTTCAATATGTTAGGAATACCATTCTAATGATAATTGTAAAATGTAAAAAAAAAAAAAAAAAACTCAGCTATACTGGACAAGATAGGGGCTGCACTTGAGATCCTCCTTTACAGAGGACTTCTTTGACATAATCAAAACAGTAGAAGATTTGCATTGGAAAGAGGACATTTTGTTTTGTACCATTGACATGGGATCCTTAGTGGTTAGTCTGCGAAATAAAAGTAGAAAGCTGAATTGAATAAATTGGAGGGGGGTCTTCCCTCCAGTATCTAGCTATGAGCACAGACAAGCAGCAGCAGAAAAAGCCAAAAAATGGTTTTATGACTTTGCCCAAATTGATTCACAAGATGGCAGCCAGAGCCCTCCTCACACCAGAATGGGCACACACACTGCCTCAGATGCTGCTCAGTCTGTAAGGGTGACAGAAATACCCCAGAAGCATATCCTAGAAAACGTAAACTCACAAGTCCTGCCAGCAATTGCAGGATGTAATACATCTGTGACTGGGAAAATAGAAGATGTTAACATTGATACAGGCCTCATCTATCATGAACAAAAAGGTGGAGGGTGACAGAGACAAAAAATAGACATACCTCCCTGGAAGATTGTCAGCAAATAAGAAGAAACAAGTTAATATTTGGTGCTAAAGAGTTGATGATCTTCAATACTGTCTGCAGAATATTATCTGTATTATTGGACAGAGAAAAACAAAGGGACAAAATTTGAAAACCTTTGTTAAAAAAAGGTTGCAAAATCCATTTCCTGATTCTCACATCTGTATGGCATTTGCTGTTAAAGGGGCACTAAGAGCACCAGCTTAACCCCCTTGCCCAGGCGTTTCACCACAGCCACTTCTAGCTAGAATACTCAAAGATAAAGGCCATAAACTGATTTTACGAAAGGCCAGACAGAAAAACACTATAGCCTATGAGAAACAAAGAGCCACATTTATTAAAACTAAATGCAAATTATGTGAAAAAAATTTCATTTATTCCATGACCTGTGTGATTGATGATTGGAAACTACATTTGGTTATTTCTCCTGAATATGTTATGGACAGGCTTTTCACTAAACAAATCTTATTGGAGACCTCCTTGCTTGTCTGCCAGCTACATTTTCCACTTTCACCTGGTGAGCAGAACTTTGTTTCCCCAGTACTACAAGTGATCCCTTGTTGGAGAAACACTGCTATTGATCCAAGTTCCTACTTTCCTGTTCTTTCAAAACTTCTTATGAACAATGAATACTAAATGTCCTCTTCTGGTATTGCTTATATTTTTAGTACAGATTTTGGACAGTTTGCCATCCATAACCACTTTACCACCGGAGGATTTTGCTGTCTTACGTCCAGGCCACTTTTTGCGATTCGGCACTGTGCGACTTTAACTGACAATTGCGCGAATATGCAACACCGTACCCAAATTAAATTTACATCCTTTTTTTACACACAAACAGAGCTTTCTTTTGGTGGTATTTGATCACCTGTGCGATTTTTACTTTTTGCGCTATAAACAAAAAAAAAGTAAAAATTTTGAAAAATAACAATATTTTTCAAATTTTTTTATATGAAATTCCCCCCCCCCCCCCCCAAAAAATGTAAAAATCGAAATTTTTTATCATTTTAGGCCAATTTGTTTTCTGCTACATATTTTTGGTAAAAAAAAAATCGCAATAAGCGTATTTTGATTGGTTTGCGCAAAGGTTATTGCGTTTACTAACTAAGGGAAAGATTTCTGTCATTTTTGGTGTTTTTTTTTTAACGAGCAATGGCGGCGATCTGCGATTTTTTTTTGCGGGACTGCAACATTGCGGTGGACAGATCGGACCCTTGACTGATATTTTTGACACTTTTGGGGGTACCAGTGACATTACTGCAGTAATCAGTGCTATACATATGCACCGTTACTGTAAAAATGACACTGGCAGGGAAGGGGTTAATTTTTATTGGTGATCAAGGGGTTAATGTATGCCTGATGCTTACTAACGTGTGTGGGGGGAGGTGACTGAGTGACACAGGGACAGATCACAGGTTCAGCTATGCTGAACCCTGCAATCTGGCCCTGTCTGTCACTTAGGAGATCCACCCGCTTTGTTTACACAAGCGGGCGGATCTCCACACTTAATTCCCCGATGATCGGGGAAGAGCGGCGGTGATCACCGCTGCTCCTCCCCTGGCCCGACTCCCGCTGTGACTGAATACAGCGGGAGCGAGTCTCCGGCGGCGCGCGCGCGCCGCCCACAAAGGGAGGAGTCCAGCGACGTAGGTCTACGTGGCTGGACGATAACTAACCACTTTGCCGCAGTACAGTCAACGTGACTGGTCGGCAAGTGGTTAAAAGCGGAACTATACTGCATCTGAGCACCAGAACCAAAAAGGCAGTTTAATTCATTTTTAATATTTAAAGCAAATTCACCCATCCATCCATGTCTCCATGCTTTATTTTGCTGAGAAATAACTTTGATAAACACCCCTAAGCGTTTTGGGCCATAGGGGCAGATGTAGCATTTACTTCCTGGAACCAATCTGCACTTTGTTCAGGCATGCAGGCAGGTAGGTGTGCTTAGCTGAGAAAACCCCCCTCCTGAAGACTCCTGAGTTGTTTGACATAATTTGCCTTGGCCTGGAAACCAGAAAGTAACAGAAGAAATGGTAAAAAAAAAAAAAAGTTTAAAAAAGTAAATATGATACACTTTCCTATTTACTAATGTTAGCAGCATAAGGCTACATTCACACCTGAGCGTAGCATTTTCGCGCGTTTTTTACCGCGATTTTACCGCGATTTTTACCGCGATTTTGCCGCGATTTTTACCGCGATTTACAGGCGTTTTTTGTGCAGGCGTTTTTTGATTGAATAGATACCAATGGAAAACGCCTGTAATCTGCCCAAAAAGAAGCTCATGTACTTTTTTGAGCGTTGGGCGTTTTGTAAACAGCGTCAAAACGCTCAGATGTGAACAGGGGCCATTGAATTGAATAGGATTTGTCTTGTTGGGCGTTTTGAGAGCTGATCCTAGAGCAGAAAAACTCCCCAAAAACGCCTAGATGTGAACGGAGCCTTAGGATTAAAAATTGTCAATGTTGATTTGGAGTGAAATGCCACTATAATATGACCGCCACTAGATGGCGATATTATACATTACATTATTTACAAAAGGTCTATATTAATGTATTTGTGAACCCTACCCCTTGCAACATAACCCATTCATTTAAAAAAAAAACTAATTTAACAAAACATGTGTGTGTGTGTGTGTGTGTGTGTACAGTACTGAGCAAAAGTTTTAGGTAGGTGTAAAAAAATGTTGTAAAGTAAGAATGCTTTCGAAATATACTGCATGTCTTAATTGTTTTTTTCTTATCAATTTGCAAAATGCAGAAGAAAAATCTAAATCAAATCAATATTTGGTGTGACTACCCTTTGTCTTCAATACAGCATCTATTCTTACACTTGCACAAACTCAGGGATTTTGTAGAAAAATTGAATAAGAAAACTGTGTAATGCATGGCCAGCTTAATCAGAAACAGCTTTGTAGGAGACTTAAAACAGGGCGAATAACAGTCAAACTCTCTCTCAGGCAAAGATTTCAAAGCAGAACTACAAAAACAAGGAGACAGGAAGGCGCAAGCACCTATTGCAAAAACACATAGACTCTTAACCACCTAGGCGGTAATCCCGAGCGTGACTCGGGGTTGATTTTTCATATCAGGAGCAGTAACCCCGAGTCACGCTCGGGGTAGAGTTGCAGAGTGCCAGCGGAGCCCCCCTTGGCTCCCAGAGGCATTTCACTTACCTTGTCCCGGCGATCCAGCGATGTCCTTCGCTCCGATCGCCGGGTGACCGGCGTCTGACTTCCTGGTTCCGTTCCCTGCGAGCAGAGGCGGCGCACAGGAGCGGGACTGGGCGGGAAATTTGAAAGTGAAACAAAATAAAAGAGGTGATACACTGTAATCTGAGAGGATTACACTGTATCACCACAGATAATCACACATCTGACAGTACAGTGCCCCTTCTTACAGTAAACTTGTGATTTGTGCCCAAAAAAAAAAATATATTATGGCATCAAAAAAGCGCCAGTCTAAAGCGCTTTTGGACCAGCTGAGTGACAGCGGCAGCGACAGCGACCCGGAGGTGCTCGCCAAAGTGAGCAATAGCGAGTCATGCGGTGATTTGTCGTCCGACACTGACACTGACACGGATCTGGCAAGTGACAACGGCGATGACCCTGACCTGAGCGATGTGCGCACTTGATGCGCTATTGATTGCGATGCGGACCAGGTAGCGCCCCTAAGATTCCCCTTCACCGGATCACCTGGGATGAAGGTAGATGTCGAGCGTGACAATCCTCTGGCCTACCTGCAATTATTCCTCACTGAGGAGGTAATGGAAAAAATTGTCATGGAGACGAATCGCTACCAACAGCAGCAATCCGCTACGCTGCATGCCAGGCTTTCCCGAAGCAGAAGGTGGGAACCGGTAACGAAAGAGGACATGTGGCTGTTTATGGGACTCCTCTTTCTTCAGGGGTTGGTGGAGAAACCGTTCCAAAAATGGTACTGGACCACCAACAGGTTACTGGCCACTCCGTTCTTTGGCACCATGATGTCTGAGTATCGCTTCTCCCTGATTATGAAGTATTTCCACTTCACGAACAATGAGGAATTTGATGAGGCCACGCATCCTGCGCCCAAACTGAAAAAGATCTGGGAGGTATGGCAACTTATTGTGGGCAATTTCCAGCGGACCTACATGCCAGAAAGGGACGTCAGCGTGGATGAGAGTTTGATGGCCTACAAGGGTTGCCTAAGTTGGATTCAGTACATCGCATCAAAAAGAGCGCGGTTTGGCATCAAATCATATATGCTCTGCGAGTCATCCACGGGGTACATATGGAATTCCGTAATTTACACCGGCAAAGGCACTAAATTCAACCCCAGGTACAGCGGCTATGGGATGGCCCCATCATCCGTCCTGACACTTCTGGAGCCATTGCTGAACCAGGGATATTGTTTGACTACGGACAACTTCTATACCTCCCCGGAACTATATGATGTTTTGCTACAAAATAGAACCGACGCATATGGTACCGTTCGGCCTAACCGTCGAGACATGCCATCTTTTTTTGCCAAAAAAAAACTAAAAACCGGAGAAATGGTTGCCTGGCAGAAGGGAAAGGTGATGGCAATGAGATGGAGAGACAAGAAGGATGTGTGTCTTATGAGCACTGTTCACACTACCTCCACTGCCACGGTCCATACAAAACGTGGGACAGATGTGCTGAAACCACAGGTCGTAATTGACTATAACAAAACAATGGGAGGTGTGGACAGAGCCAATCAGGCCATGACCTTCTATCCCGCTGTACGAAAACAGCAAAAAAAATACTATAAAAAAATATTTAGACATCTTATGGAACAATGTCTATGGAACGCTTACATCCTGCACAAAGCCAACAGTGACAACCCTCTTGCTCATTCCGAGTTTGTCTGGAAGGTGGCTGAGCAGATTTTTGCAAAGTACCAGACACCATCAGGAGTTGAAAATAGACCTGCACGTCGCGCTATTGACGTGGTCAACCCAGAGCGTCTGACCGGCCGTCACTTTGCAGACTATATTCCGCCAACTGCAAAAAAGGCAGCACCAACCAGGATGTGTGTTGTTTGCTGCTCGAAACGCGATAGAAATGGAAAGAAAGTCCGAAAGGAAACCAGGTTCCATTGTCCTGACTGTGACGTTGGACTTTGTGTAGTTCCTTGTTTCAAGATTTATCACACGCAGCATTTGTATTGAATTTTCTTTCTTTGACAAATTTCCTTATTTACTGCATTATTGAATAAAATTACATTATTTATGAGATTATAATTCATGATTTTGTGTTTCAAAATTTATCACATCTGGGATGTCTACTAGAGTCTTGTTTTGCTCAGGTTTAAGTCAGTAATTACTAAGAATTGTAGGCCTATAATACATAACACCAAATTTCCATGAAAATAATTATACCGCTTTTGGTATGAACTTCCAGACATAATCATACCGCCAGGGAGGTTAAGAGTTCAGCTCTGAGGAAGGGCGTGCGCCCCCAAAACTCGTCAGCTTGACTATACAGCGGGATACAATTGGAGCATACATATCTCACACTATATGGCATCTTAGGGTCTATGTGTTTTTACCAGTTGCCCTTTTGTAAGTATCCAATTTTTATCCTTTTTATTTGTTCAAATAAATTTTGTCTCCTTGTTTTTGTAGTTCCGCTTTGGATTCCCCTATCTATTGAAGGCTGCATCCGCTTAGCATTTGAAATTGTTGCACAGTTCTTTTCAACAGTGGAGGACCTCTAAGCACTGGAAGTGATCGTTTTGTATTGCTACGATTTCAAAGCAGACTGGGGTTTTAAGATGTGCTGTTTAAGCTCTTTTGAAGAAGCACAAAGAAATGGGCAATGCTGAGGACTGTAGATGCAGTGGTTGGCCAATGAAACGTAATGCAGATGATAGACGCATCGTACTTATTTCTCTTCGACATCGGAAAATGTTCAGCAATGCAGCACAGAACTGATGAAAACCAGTGGGTCCCAGGTACACCCATCTACTGACCAGGGAAATCTGGCCAGAAGTGGTCTTCCTGGAAGAACTGCAGCCAATCCATTCCTCCGATGTGGAAACAAGGCTAAGCTGCTCAACTATGAACGAAAACATAGGGACTGGGGTGCAGAAAAATAGCAGCAGATGCTCTGGACTGATGAGTCAAAATGTGAAATATTTGGCAGTAGCAGTAGGCAGTTTGTTCATCAAAGGGCTGGAGAGTGGTACAATAATGTGTGTTAGCAGGCAACAGCAAAGCATGGTGGAGCTTCCTTGCAAGTTTGGGGCTGAATTTCTGCAAATGGAGTTAGAGATTTGGTCAGGATCAATGGAATCTTCAATGCCGAGAAATATGAGCAGATACTCATCCTTAATGCCATAGGCATGTGATTGGCCCCAGATATATTCTGCAGCAGGAAAACGACCCCAAACATACAGCCAATGTCATTAAGAACTATCTTCCATGTAAAAAAGAACAAGAGTCCTGCAGGTGATGGTTTTGCCCCCACAGAGCCCTGATCTCAACATCGAGTCTGTCTGGGATTATATGAAGAGACAAAAAAGATTTGAGGCAGTCTACATCCACAGAAGATCTGTGGTTACTCTTCAAGATGTTTGGAACAATCTACCTGCTGTGTGCAAGTGTACCTGGAAGAATTGATGCTGTTGTGAAGGCAAAGGGTGGTCACGCCAAATATTGATTTGATTTGGATTTCTCTTATGTTCATTTACTTTCCATCTTGTCAACTGATACAAAATAAACTATTAACACTTCTATTCCTGAAAGCATTCTTAATATACAGTACATCTTTACACCTGCCTAACACGTTTGCACATTATAAATACCTTTTTTTTTTTTTTTTAAAGTGGTATAGCTACTCCCATAATATCCCGGGATATCCAGGGATACTTCCTTAGTGGGTCATAAATCTGTTCAATGGGAATGCATCAAAACCCCCTACATCCAGCCTTCCATTTGGCAGAGCTTTAATGCTAAAGTGGAAATCCACCCCCTATGGCTCGATCCAAAAGAGTCTAATGACCGAACCCCAGATAATCTACCATTGTTCTTAGAAGCCCATAAAAACTCTACTACGAATGCTTCCCTTTGGGGCACACTGAAGGTTTTCTTTAGGGAGTGCTTAAATCCAATATTTACTTAATTAACAAATCCTTCCACCAGGCCTATGAGGAACTAGGTGAGGCCTATGATGTTGCTGAAACTCTTTTGATAGCAACCCCCCCAGAATTGGGCTTCGGAGAATATGTGAGGACTACATATGATCAGGGTACATGAGTGGAAACTGATCTTTGTAAACAGAAGTATTTTAAGTGTGTCAACCACTGTAGCAAATTATTAACTATATTTCTAAGCATCTTTAAAATTTTTAGTACAGAGGGTTCAATGCTTACTCTTTCTGAAGGAATATTAAAGTGGTTATAAACCTAAGATATGAAATATAAACAAAGCATATCCCTCTAAAGTGTGTACATGTCTCACTTAGGAGCACTAAGTGTAATTCCGTTCTGCTGCTTCATTCCTCTGCTATCAGCATAAGTTACTTCTGACAAGTTTTCCTGACACCAATAGAAAAAAGGTGATTGGGGTGGGATCTCTAGCTGATTGACAGCCTCAGCTACGTTTCTGCATGCTGTGCGAAGGAGGGTGTCTAGAGATGTGAAATTTCCTGTCATTTTAAAGCCAAAAAAAAAAAAAAATTCTGGGGAACAAAAATTGCAATTTTTGGGAAAAATTTAAGAAAAAAAATTTAGTGTGGAGTAGTTACCGTTCGAAAGTAATTTTGTTACACTGGGAATATGAAATGCAGTGTATATAAAAGTATTATTCTTGAAATAAAAGTACAGCTTATGCAGTAAATAAACTAAACTTGGTTTTTAAAGTTTTATTTTTTATTACAAATGGAATAACAAGGACTGTATTGTGTATTTTTAGGAGGCAGTGGTTTGCAACACTACCTTACTTGAAGGTGCTGCTGGTGAAGAAACACTTTGTGATGATCCAGAAGCAGCAGAAAGAGTGTTTTAGGAATGAGAACTCTGGAGGGAAAGCTACTTACACTTTCATTATGGTTATTACCATTTCATTCCAAAAAGTATTTTTAAATGTCTTTAGGACACTTCTGGCATGCTAAGATGGGTCGTGTCATCCTTGTAACATTTGAAAAAGAATATTTCTTCTCACAATATTTGCAAATAGCAGCTTTGCTTTCAGCAGAAATAGTGCAGTGGAAAGGCTTCCAAACTCTAGATATTGGTCTCAGCATTTTACTGAGAGTAGGAAAAGAAAAAACAATTCACTGACCAGACTATAGATAAACACTATGATGTGATGGTGGAGAACATTAACCACTTCAGCTCCGGAAGGTTTTACCCACTTCCTGACAGGTCCATTTTCTGCGATACGGCACTGCGTTGCTTTAACTGACAATTGCACGGTCATGCGATGCTGTACCCAAATACCACTGATGTCTTTTTTCCCCACAAATAGAGTTTCCTTTTGGTGGCATTTGATCACCTGTTTTTTTTTTTCTGCGCTATAAACAAAAAAAGTGCTTTCTAACTGTGGGGGGAGTGGATGCACTGGGGGAAGAGAGAGATCTGTGTTTTAGTTTAGCTCACACACAAGATCTCTCTTTTACTCACCGACAGAACAGCGGTCTAGCTTGTTTACATAAGCAGACCGCCATTCTGTCATTCTTGTCATACATAAGCAGACCGGTCATTCAATCAAGTCATGCGCTCTGACGGCACGCGCTCGCATGCGCCCCCTACATCACCTGCACAAGTTCACGTACATGCAGCCGGGCCACCCTGCGCAGTATATATGCGGTGGGCGGTCCCGAACTGGTTAATATAAATCATTTAAAGGTTATAAAGATAGACTAATCTGTCAGACAAATTTACCCTCCCACCTGTCAATTAATGCCTGAGAGGACAGAAACTATCATATATTGTATTCCAACAATCAACCAACTATAGAAGGTACAAGATGGAACCCACAAGTCATCAGCAGAGAACTTGCAATCATTTAAGACTCTGCATAAAGTCTCAGAAATCTTTCATTAAGATTTTTTGTTATATAGTTTTAATTCCATGTGATAGATATATTTTTTATCATTGAAAAAGATGAGATTTCACATTTTTTTCAATTTCTCCAGAACCCCCCCCCCCCCCAAAAAAAAAACGGCTTAGGAAAAGAAATGGGAAAAAACATATTTTTCCCCCAATTTTTGAGGATTTTTTTCCAGGCCTTCCCATCTCTAGGTGTGTCCCTTCCTTTAAATCAGCTCTCAGAGCTCTCCTCACTGGGCTCTGCAGTGTGCAATATCAGCTCTCCGCCCCTGTCTTTTCTGACAGCTCAGATAAGCTTTAAAAATTCTGGACTTTGGACGCCTGTAGAGAGGAGAAGACTGCAGATAAACAGGTTCAATTTATGTAGGAGGATTTATGTAATCTCTGTATCAGAGGCTAGTCACTTCGCTGTGTGTATTTAACGGTTTACAACTACTTTAAATAGTTTCTGTAACTGCTATAGGGCAAATGTATGCGCACTAAAACCCAAGATAGCATTCAATATTACTTAAAAGCACAATTGCAGATGGTTCAGATGTTGGAAAAATAAATCACAGAATATGGGATTAAACAGACATTCTCAGATCTTGTCTTAACCTTCGTAGCGGTATTCCCGAGTGTGGCTCTGGGTTAAATTTCAGTGCCAAAAGCGGTAATCCCGAGCCACACTCGGGGTACCGCTAGGAAGATCGCTGGATCCTGGTAGAGGGGTTACTTACCTTGTCACCGGGATCCAGCGATGTGTCCCGGCGGTGTCTGGCGGCGGATCTTCCTCCCGAACCTCCCCGTGCCCTGGCTTCCGTCTCCTGCGACGTGACGTACGCAGGGGGGTGGAACCGGTGGCAAATTAAAATGTAAGACACACCAAACACACTGATACAGTACAAAATAAAATAAATTCACATTAGTTTGCCCCCCCCCCAGTGCCCTTTACTGCAGTTTTACTGTACTTTTTATGTATATATATATATATATGTGTGTGTGTGTGTGTGTGTGTGTGTATATATATATATATATATATATATATATATATATACAGACATATATATATATATATATATATATATATATATATACACGTATCTATCTATCTATCTATCTATCTATCTATCTATCTATCTATCTATCTATCTATATATATATAGTATATATATATATATATATATATATATATATATACATACATACTTTAACATATTTATAGTTTTTTATTATATTGTAATTTATGATTTTGTGTTTTAGACTTTATCATACCCGAGATGTTTCAAAGAAGAACGCACAGTAAAAAAAAATCATATGTAAATAATTGGTTTGGGCTGCTCGTTCTTAAGAATTACATGCAAAATAATGGTACTGCTTTCAGCACCTAAAATCTGAAAGAATCATACCGCCAGGGAGGTTAAAACAGGTTTCTGGAGAAGCTTTTATGCAATACTAATAAATATTACTGAAGCAACTACTGTACTTCGGTTAAAACCTGATAGGTACCCTGTATAATGCACCTCCTATAGACCCATTTCTATGTTGACTTACTTACAAAATAAAAAAAAAAAAGACTATTAGACTGAGCACTGTCAAACTGTGTACTACTCACAATGATCAAACAGGTTTTATATCAGAGAAGTCATCTGCAATTAAAGTGTTACGAAACCCACTACAGTAAAGTTTGTATATGCAGTAAAGCATGCTTGTTATAGTCAGTGTGGAACCTAAGGGGTTAATCCTCTGCATTGTGTAAAATAGCTGTTTGATCCTGTGTGCACAGAACCTCATCTTCTTCCACTGACTCCAGAACATGTCTGGATAAGAGCCTTTGGAGTCAAGCTGCACATGCTCAGTTTGGTGTGTGTTGCTAGAGAGTTTTCCTTTTTTTTTTGCTTGGGAGGGTGCATGTAATCAGCACAGGGCCAATCAGCACTGTCCAGACAGAGGCTCAGGGGTCCTGGATCCTGATAGGACAGCTCAGTGCTATATGAAAACTCCTTCTACAAGTTTTACTAGGAACTGATAGAAGTCACAAGACTGCTATATACTGCTGATGAGAAAAAGTATTTAGCAGTTTATATTTACTAAAATAGTTGCATTTCCATGTTCTGTGAACTGTGGGAGACCAGATATAGTGAATGTAAGGTCCTGGGTGTAGTAATACTTTAATATCTGACGAAACAAGCAGTGACCTAACTATGATGATACATTCTAGAGATTTCCCTTGGCATCTTTAGCAAATGGCCCTTTTGTACATGCATGTACACTTTGCCTACAGCCCAAAATTCTAAAAAAGGATTACCATCCTCGACGCTTTCCTAAAGTCTAATACAGGGCTCAAAATTTCAAGTCCTGAGCTACTTGCCAGGCCTTAAGGGTTACTCGCCACTACTTGCCCCACCTAACACCTACCCTGCCCCACCCCTAGATGCGCCCTCAAAAAAATATTTTATAAAATTACACTGTTAAATGTTTTTGCATGACTGTAGAAGTTGCACAAATAAATATTAATAACAGTGTGATTGTATGTGCATTTTACCTGGATTTTAGGTGCATTTCTATTGAATTCTATTACACAGTGCATTTTCTGAAGCCGCATCAAAGATGCAGCATGCAGGACTTTAAAGCGCTTTCATGAAAACGCACTTTGTAATAGAAATTCAATAGAAATACACCTAAAATCCAGGTAAAATGCACATACAATTACACTGGCCAGACCACAGTTCACCAGTTATTAGGGATAAGAGACTGAATAGGGGGGGGTCTGGGTTGTAATAATACATATTAATGAAGAGCAGAGTGAAGGGCTGTAGAGAAAGTGCTAAGGCTGTATTTTGGGACAGGACAGGGTCAGCTAAATGGCTGCTTGGAATGCTCAGAGCTGGGACAGAGGCTGCAGGACATACAGTACTGATTTATGGAGAGGACAGCTGAAAGATAGAAGTAGATGAAGGGCTAATGTGAACAGAGGAGTACAAGAATCGCTGCTGACTTACGATTGTGCAGGGAAGATAAAGACAAGTGCGAGCGAGGAGACGGACAAAGTGAAAGTAACCTGGCCGAGTAGAACAAACCAACAGGGGAGGGGAGCTTGGAAGGAGAGAAATGATTAATGGCTGCAGGAGAGATAAGTGGCTGGAACAGAGGAGTCCAGAAATCATGCATTGTGCTGCTGCAATAACAGGAGGGAGAATGACATTCACTCCTGTCAGGCAGGTGAAGACAGAAGCTCCCAGTGCGTCCCCCCCCTCATCACACATATGGACACTGCCCACCCCTGCACGTCCAGACAGTGTTCTGTCTCTTCCTCTCCTTGCTCGCATTCAATCATTTTTCACTCGCAAAATGCGAGCAGGCGAGTGAAAAATTTGAGGGCTGGTCTAATATACTGGTTAAATGCCTAAATTGCCCAACCTTTTGTTTTAAAAGGCGTACGAGGTAGGGCTGTCACCTCCTCTTTGCTACAGCAATAGAGACTTTTGCCATTATTGTTCACTGAAGAGAGCACTTTGTAGGCATGGGCAAAGAAGAAATAAGCCTACAGTATATGCCGATGATTTAATATATCTTCACAATACAGGCCTTTTATACCTTTGGCCATTTAAATGTCTAAAGAATTTTTAAAGAATGATTGGGCCTCTAAAGTGATATTAAAGCCAAGGTTTTTTTCTTAAAAAAAAAAAAAAAAAACAAACATGGTGGGCTTACCTGGCCCTCCACTGGTGCTCCTGATCCTTCCTTCCTACCGACTGCCCCCAAAGCAAGCCGCTTGCTGTGGGGGCACCTGAGCAGAGCCGCTGCTTTGCATGTCTATTCAGACAGGGAGCCGCAGCTCAGCACCACCCCCTTCCTCTTCTTATTGGCTCACTGCCTGCAGATGACAGCAGTGGGAGCCAACGGCTACATAGTTACATAGTTAGTGGCTCCCTCTGTTGTCTCAGCCAATGAGGATGGAGAGTCCCCAGAGAGTCGAGGCTGTCATGCAGATAGCTGGATTGCGATGGGGCTCAGGTGAGTATTAGAGGGGACTGCTGCATACAGAAGGTTTTTTTACCTTCATGCATAGAATGCACGAAGGTAAAAAACCTTGAGCCCTTGGAACCACTTTAACAATAACTGGCAAAAGTCTGTCTTTATGTCACTGGCATCTGAAGACATGTCCTATACATCACATCAGTCTCTTCTCACTATTGAGTCTTCCTTTTTATACCTGGGTATTGTAGTTACAAGGGACCTGTCCTACGCCATCTTAAATAACATTGGTCAACTAATTCAAACTATTGTGGGTAAACTGCAGGTATGGTCAAAGTTGCCCCTGTCTTTCACAGCCAAAATCAATTTAAATACAATTATGCTTTTGATCTCCCTTCTAGATTGTAAGCTGTAAGGAGCAGGGCCTTCTAATTCCTCCTGTATTGAATTGTATTGTAACAGGATTGTCTTCCCTCATATTGCAAAGCGCTGCGCAAACTGTTGGCGCTATATAAATCCTGTATAATAATAATAATAATTAAATGTATCTATGTATTTACACATGTGCTATTGAAAGTCTCTAAATTCTTCTTCCATGTACCTACCTCTCTATTCTCAACTTTTATATGGAGTACCCCTAGACCTTAACTGAAACTAGTGTGAGACTCGCATCAAGTGTAGAGCATTTAAAGGTCACCGGCCCGCCACTCGCTTTTTCTTTCTTTTAAGGGCTTTCCTCACGCATTTTTATTAAAGGAAAGTTCATTAAACAGAAAAATTACAGGGTTTCCCTCGCAGGGGTTTCAGCATTTCAGTCCTAAGCAAAATAAACGATCATTCAGCCCTCCTGGCTTGTACTTGCAGCGCTGCTGCTGTGGCCTCAAACTCCAGGCCTTTGTCTGTCTCCTACAGACTTAGCTTACCCAACAGGGTGCACACGGATATCAGCCTTGTGCCGCACCGACTCCCACGTGGAGCCCTTCTGACTCCTGGGCCAGACCTCCTGTCTGCAGGCGTGGAGCAATAAACCATGGTCAAGTCATTATTAGAAGCCCAGCACACACCTGACTAATTAGTTTGCTGGCTGTATTGCATAGCGGGGCCCAGGATTGGAGATTTCATCCCACCCGGATCACTTAGAAATCTCCAGGCTCCAGGTCCCAAACTGGACTTTATAAAATACAGAGGAAACTGAAAAGTCAGTTTCCTCTTCACGTCACAAGCTAACTGGAGCCCCTCAACCTGCCTGGTTGAGAATTCTGGGTCGCAAATTGCTTCCTGGACCCTGTCAGCACTCTGCCACACTAGCCACACTACAAATGTCTAAAGAAGAAGCCAATCTGGCCTTGCTGGATATATTTTTACATTACCTCGCAGGGGGGCTAAAACACCTGATCACATAGGTCCTTCCTGTAGTTCCCCATAGCGCAGAAGAACACTTTGCACATGTTCTTGAAACCAAACTGTTGTTGATATTTCTGAAACTGGCCACACTGGTGGTAAACTCCTCACTTTATTTCAGGACATTCCTTATAACCTATCCTATTTAGGGATAACTATATACTAGAACAGCTTAGCATGATTCCAGATACTGCATTAATGACATCCTAAGGTACTGTAACTCTTGTAGACATTTACCGGGAAGGAACAATGTACTCATTTGTGCAATTACAGGAGAGGCTAAATTTACACCAGTTTCTTCTACAGCTTTCTACAAATGTACCATGGCTTCAATTGATTAGATTTCTGATACCTGCCGGCGCTGTCTGTCAGCCCCGGGTACTATGGCCCATATCTGGGGCACATGCCCCTTAATCACACCCTATTGGGATAAAATTCTCCAACTGTAATACAATTTGTTAGGCGACTGAGTTTCTAACACTCCTACCATTACCCTGTTATGTATGCTACTGGGATTCTACAAGCAAAATAAGAGGGGCTTACTGCGCCACTTCTTCTGCACTGTATGGGACCATCATTATGACATCTCCATAAGATTCTGTGCTTGGTGGCCTGTACTGTTGCCTCCCAAGATATGCTGTGTGGACTCTTCATCTTGCCCTGTAGGGCACCGTATGTTTTCTTTTTTTTTTTTTTTTTTTCATGAGCCCAGAGGAATGGGATGATTTATGCTTCTCTTATAATATAGTCTCACCAAAGGTTAAGAATAGATTCATTCAATTACTCAATTCAATAGCATACCACACACATATCTGTCTCCTGTCTGTGGTTGTCAGATTATATCTGACTTCTGCCAACAAGTGTTTACTGTGCTGACCACCTTACCACAACTCCCTCTTCCCTGTACACCTTTTTGTTTATTTGATACTAGACTAAGGGTCCTTTCACACGGGTGATCCAATCAGATCCGCCTGTCAGTTTTTCAGGAGGACCTGATCGGATGCTCTGTGCATCCCTATGGGGCAGCGGATGTCAGAGGAGACATCTCCGCTGACACCCACTGCTATTTGCTTCCGATCCTGAGATCTGGACAGATGAAAACCCTATTTTTCATCCATCTGGAGGATCGGATCAGATAGGATCGGATGAGAACAGACAGGCGGTCTGTTCTCATCCGATCTCCCCATAGAGGAGAGCGGGGATCTGACAGCTCTGTCTCCGCACACAGAGTGGAGACGGAGCTGTCATCCACCTGCTCAGTGGGGATCGGCGGATCGATCGCCACGCTGTGTGAAAGGACCCTTAGTCTATTAGTACTATTTATGTACTTTTATACTTATGTACAACTGTTAAATAAAGTTACAAAAAATTGGAGCAGAAGGAGTCTACAGTATATAAATATTCAATGTTTCTTTTTGTAAAAAATGTTCTTGGTGTAATGAGGATTTTTATATGCAGGTGCTATATGTACTAAGTATTCAGTTAGTTTGCCAAGTTTTTTTGTAGGTTAGTTGGAAGAGGAATATTAGAAGGGCCTATTTAACCACTTTACCGCTAAGTACTTGAATAGTACTGCGGCAAAGTGTCTCGTTCCCGTCTGACGACGTAGACCTACGTCGCCAGACTCCTCCCCTGTAGGCGGCGCTCGCGCGCCGCCGGAGGCGCGCTCCCGCTGTTTTCATTCACAGCGGGAGTCGGGCCAGGGGAGGAGCAGCGGCGATCGCCGCTGCTCTGCCCCGATCGTTGGGGATCTAGTGTGGAGATCCGCCCGCCTGTGTAAACACAAGCGGGCGGATCTCCTCAGTGACAGGGAGTGACAGATCGGACTGTTCAGCATAGCTGGACATCCGATCTGTCCCTGTCTCACACAGTCACCTCCCCCCCCACACGTCAGTAAGCACCAGGCATACATTAACCCCTCCCTCTCCAATAAAATTAACCCCTTCCCTGCCAGTGTCATTTTTACAGTAACAGTGCATATATATAGCACTGATTACTGCAGTAATGTCACTGGTACCCCCAAAAGTGTCAAAAATGTCAGTCAAGGGTCCGATCTGTCCGCCGCAATGTCGCAGTCCCGCAAAAAAAATGGCAGATCCCCGCCATTACTCGTTAAAAAAAAAAAAATGACAGAAATCTTTCCCTTTGTTAGTAAACGCAATAACTTTTGCGCAAACCAATCAAAATACGCTTATTGTGATTTTTTTTACCAAACATAGGTAGCAGAAAACAAATTGGCCAAAAATGTAAAAAAAAATTGGTTTTTACATCTTTTTTGGGGGGAATTTCATATAAAAAAATGTTAAAAATATTGTTATTTTTTCAAAATAAACGCTCTTTTTTTGTTTATAGCGCAAAAAGTAAAAATCGCACAGGTGATCAAATACCACCAAAAGAAAGCTCTGTTTGTGGGAAAAAAAGGACGTCAATTTCGTTTGGGTACGGCGTCGCACGACCGCGCAATTGTCAGTTAAAGTCGCACAGCGCCGAATCGCAAAAAGTGGCCCAGACGTAAGACAGCAAAATGCTCTAGTGGTAAAGTGGTTAAAAGAGAATTTCCTCTTTTAGAAGAGAATCAAAGATTTCTTTTTTTTTTTTTTTTTTAAAGAAAGGAAACAATGTTTAGTGGAATTTATAGCATTAATGAGCGCTGTAATTTCAAAGCCTTTGTTTCTAATTTTTAGGGACTTATTAACCACCTTAGCGGTAATCCCGAGCGTGACTCGGGGTTGATTTTTCATATCAGGAGCGGTAACCCCGAGTCACGCTCGGGGTGGATTGCAGAGAGCTCAGCGGTGTTCCCTTACCTTATCCTGGCGATCCAGCGATGATCTCTCATTGCTGCGACCGCCAGCCGAGAGTCCCGCCGCTCCTCCGTCCTCCGTCGGTGTGATCACTTCCTAGTTCCGTTCCCTGCAGCAGCAATGCTGCATGGGAGCGGAACTAGGGAGGGAAATTAAAAAAAAAAAAAAACGTTGCACAAAACACAAAACACACTTTATATCATATATATATATATATATATATATATATATATATATATATATATATATATATATATATATATATATATATGCATATATATATATGCATATATATATATGCATATATATATATATGCACCGGTATATATATATATATATATATATATGCATATATATATATATATATATATATATATATATATATATATATATATATAATATGCACACACACACATATATATATATATATATATATATATATATAAAATTATATTATTGATTCAATTATAATTCATGCGTTATATATTATATATATATATGTGTGTGTATATATATATATATATATATATGTATATATATATATATATATATATACACACACACACACACACACATATATCTATATATAATATATAATGCATGAATTATAATCTAATCAATAATATAATTTTATTATATATATTAAATAATAAAATAATATTATTGATTCGATTATAATTCATGCATTTGTGTTTCAAATTTATCACATCTGGGATGTCTACTAGAGTCTTGTTTTGGTCAGGTTTAAGTCAGTAATTACTAAGAATTATAGGCCTATAATACATAACGCCAAATTTCCATGAAAAGAATTGTACCGCTTTTGGTATGTAATTCCAGACATAATCATACCGCCAGGGAGGTTAAGGACTGGAATAGTACCACTGGATTGGCGTAGGGCCAATGTGGTGCCTATATTTAAAAAGGGATCAAAGTCTTTGCCAAGTAACTATAGACCTGTTAGTTTAACTTCTATAATCGGGAAGATACTGGAGAGTTTAATAAAAGACCACATAGATGAGTTCTTGCTGGAAAAAAATATTTTAAGCAACAGACAGCATGAATTCATGAAAGACAGAAGTTATCAAACAAACCTGATTTCTTTTTATGAAGAGGTAAGTAAAACCTTGGACAGAGGGGTGGACAGAGGGATGGCTGTGGATGTAGTATACTTGGATTTTACAAAAGCGTTTGACACAGCCCCCCCACACACGGCTAATGTGTAAGGTAAAGTCTACTGGCTTGGAAAGATCGGTAATTGGATAGAAAATTGGCTAAAAGATAGATTTCAGAGAGTAGTGGTTAATGATTCTTACTCTGAAAGGTATAAGGTTATCAGTGGTGTACCCCAAGGTTCAGTGTTGGGACCCTTACTTTTTAATATCTTTATAAATGATATCGGGTCTGGGATTAAAAAGTACAATTTCAGTCTTTGCAGATGACACCAAGCTATGCAGTGGAATAACTTCCTTACAGGATGTCTCAAAGCTTACAAGCTGACCTCAATGCTCTGTTTCATTGGGCAACTATGTGGCAAATGAGGTTTAATGTTGATAAATGTAAAGTTATGCACTTTGGGGCTAAGAATATGCATGCATCATACATACTAGTTGGAGTAGAACTAGGGGAATCCATAGCGGAGAAGGATCTGGGTGTTCTGGTAGATCATAAGCTTAATAATAACATGCAATGCCAAGCTGCAGTTTTCAAAGCAAGCAAAGTCCTTTCTTGAGGCATGGACTCCAGAGAGAGTGATATTATTTTGCCCCTGTACAAATTATTAGTAAGACCTCATCTGGAATATGCAGTTCAGTTTTGGGCACCAGTTCTTCAAAAGGATATGGGGGAACTGGAGAAAGTGCAGAGAAGGACAACCAAACTGATAAGAGGCATGGAGGAGCTCAGCTATGAGAAAAGATTAGGGGAACTGAATTTATTCTCTCTTGAGAAGAGGAGATTAAGGGGGGATATGATCAACATGTATAAATCCATAAGGGGTCCATATAGTGAACTTGGTGTTGAGTTGTTCACTTTAAGGTCAACACAGAGGACAAGGGGGCACTCTTTACGTCTAGAGGAAAACAGATTTTGTCTCCAAATACGGAAAGGTTTCTTCACCGTAAGAGCTGTGAAAATGTGGAATAGACTCCCTCCAGATGTGGTTGACGCTAGCTCACCAGATTGCTTTAAAAAGGTCTCGATTCTTTCCTGGTTGTACTTAATATACAGTAAGTGGGTACTAAATTTTTTTTAGGTAAAGTTGATCCAGGGAATATCCGATTATCTCTCGGGGGATCAGGAAGGAATGTTTTTCCCCTGCTGTAGCAAATTGGATCATGCTTTGCTTGTTTTTTTCGCCTTCCTTTGGATCAACTGCAGGTATAGGATTGTGTATATGGGATTGAATGGTTGGGTTTTCAATACTGTTTTTTTTTTTTTTTTTTCTTTTTGTTGGTTGAACCAGATGGACTTGTGTCTTTTTTCAACCTGACTAACTATATATGTAACTATGTAATGACTATAATTTAATTTTTGAGGCCCAGTACAGTAAATAAAGAATGCACTTCCTTGATTTATATAAATCTGTAGAGGAAGGCAAACTAAAGCATTCTCTGCATTAGGGTAAAAAAACTTCTGGCCAACGGTCCCTCAGGTATGAGATATACATGCTTAAATTGGCTAGCTTAAATCAATTTAAGCATGCACATCTCATACCTGAGCGACTGCTACTACAGTGATCTGCCATTTCCTGTGCCAAGTAGTTTCCCAACTGACCACATGCCCTGCTGCCACTCACAGACACCTTGTATTTTTTCCAATGAATACAAAGCATTCAGCATTCTCCAATTAGATGAGATGGAGATTGTGATGTCACCATACCTCCTCTCCACCTTGTCCAATCAGAGAATGCCGTGTAAACCTCCTCTCCGCTTTGTCCAATCAGAGAACACCCAAGACAAAGGCAATACTTTTCTTTGCCTTGGGGACAGTGAACAGGTTGAAAAAGAACCTCTAAAACCTCTTCTACTGGAACCAGAGCAAAACATTCAGTAAATGGTGAGAGTACCAAGCAAATTTCCAACTGTTTGCTTCTTTGTTCACCTATACAATATCATACCAGAAATTCTGTACCCAGTGGCAGCTTTCTAGTGACAGTATCTAGTGACAGGCCAATGACCTGCTTTTACAATTTTGCTCCCTCATTGACCAAAACTCTGCAGCAGCAATGCCATAGGAGCAGGAGAGTTGTCTTTTTGATCCCATCGAAGGTAAGTTGCCACTGCTTTGGCCTGGCCCTAAGAAAATTTGTTAAAATAAAAAAATAAAAAAACACTACACAAAACTGTTCTATGTGCTGACAGGGGTACAATCTAGAGTGCTTAAAAGGGTTTATTTAAACAGTGGAGGGTATGAGAATGGGCCTAAATAAAATTTGGTTAGAAAGCTAGAAAGAATAGGATGTTTTTTTTTTTTTCTATTAATTGTTTTAATTGTCCTAAAGTGAGGAAATGCATACAAATAGGTGTCCATAACTTATTTTTAGTTGTACGTTTCACATTCCACACTATCCCAGCTCTGTACTTTGTGCTATATTTTTTACATTTTAATTTTTCCTGTTTTGTACATGGTACTGTACATTCTGTATTTCATGCTGCGTTTTACATTTTAAATTTTACACAATCCCATTCTATATGTTGTGCTTAGCATTTCCTAGTGTACACTATTGTACTTTATACCTGTTATATTCCATATCTTTTCACTCTGTACATTGTGCTGTAGATTCCACAGTAATTAAAGTAATCAGTACTTTCAGGTGGCTTTGGCATGTTTGCACATACAGTAGGTAAAACCCAGATATAGGTTGGAACCAGTGGCGGCCCACTAGGGCCGCCGGACTCATTGGTGACTATGGGGGGGTGGGGTTTTCAACCCGGCAGAGGCGCCGATTGGCTGCCTTCCAGGGGGTCACCAGGGCGCAGAGCACTGCGCTACAACACTCCCCCTTTTGTGATGTCCTGGATCATGATTGGTCCAGACTCCAGCCTGGACCAATCATGATTCAGGACATCCCTGCTGACCTCGTTGGGGGCGGTGCCGGTGCGTGCATCAGTCATTCACCGTCACCGCCCGGTCACCTTCCCGCCGCCGCAGAAGAGAAGAGGAGAGACCGAGAGGGAGAAGCCGCTCACCTTCCCGCCGCCGCAGAAGAGGACGGAGTATCGAGGAAGGGAGAAGCCGCCGACGGGAGCCGAGCCGCCGCCAGGTAAGTGCATTGGATCATTGAAGGGAGCACGCACGCTGGTCTCTGCATTCATTGGGGGCATGCTGTGGCGCTCTGCATTATAATTGGGGAAAATGCTGTGGCGCTCTGCATTATAATTGGGGACAATGCTGTGGCGCTCTGCATTGATGGGGGCATGCTGTGGCGCTCTACATTGCTTGGGGGCATGCTGTGGCGCTCTGCATTGATTGGGGGCATGCTGTGGCGCTCTGCATTGTTTGGGGACATGCTGTGGCGCTCTGCATTGATTGGGGGCATGCTGTGGCGCTCTGTATTGATTGGGGGCATGCTGTGGCACTCTGCATTGATTGGGGGCACGCTGGTCACTCGTTTTTCTGTTTGCGCCCCCTAAAAAATTTTAAGCAACAGCCGCCACTGGTTGGAACTTCTGTGAAAGGGCCATTTAGATGTGTTAGCACCCCAGGCTAAAAGATACTATTTTCCCCTGTGTTTAATGTAAGACATTGCTGCACCTGAGCATAGTCTTATAAGTGGAAAATGTCCATGTTAAAGGGAAACCTGTCCCCAGGCTCCCACTGCTGAACTTTTATTTGAAAGTGCCATTTCTGACCTTATTACTTTCTGAGTCACTGACCTGGAACACCGCCAATGAAGTTGAAATCCTAATTTGCATACTTTTTGGTCAGTAAACCAGATAGTGCTGAAGCTATTATTCTGCATGGCAGGCAACTGGCATGGCAGGCAACTGGCATTTTCAGAAACAGACGCAATGCAGCCTAAATATTGCTTTCAGTACATTCAGTACATGTGTCCATTCAATAGCATGTGTACAAAGTTTAGCATGACTGTTACTGATGCCTGCCTTGTCCACACTCTTATAGGTATAGATGAAGAGGGCCATTTGTATAGTCTGCAGACCAGCGTTGCTTTACTGCAGGCAAGGCTGTCTGACAGGTTAATTTGCCCACATCTGTCAAAAGACAACAGATATAGGACCGTAATACCTCATATAATAACAGATTATGTTTATTGCTAAGTGATAAAGAGGCAACAGATAAGAAATGCTTTACCAATTTATGGCACATTCTTTTTAAAGAGCACACTGCACAAATAGAATTGACATACATATCAGAGTACAACCTAGTCATATATCTGCTATGACCTAATCAGTCATCATCATGTAAATGTTCATCTGTAATATATGTACTCACGTTCATTATGCCTGCTGATAATTTGGTTGTACTGTTCTGTAAACTCTGCTAAAGACTCTTCAATAGTTTCAGTTCGAGGAACAGAGAGTGAAAATCGCCGTTTGAAGTTCTTCACCTTGTTCATGGTGACAGAGGAAACCTACCATACAAGTGCAGGAGAGAAAAAGAGTGTAAGAGAGACCAAAGAAAAGGAAAAAGGAATGGATACAGTATGTGAAACTGATTAATAAGAAGGCATGGGCAAAAGACAAAAAAAAAAAAAACCTAAAAAAAAAAAAAAGTACATCCCATACGAAAGGAGCACAAGGGATAATTCTGAAAATCACAAATGTTTAAAGGAATAATGGAGGAGGAGAGCTTTCGAAGAAGGAAAATGTTGCCATAAATAGAGACAGGTTGTATGTATAAAGTCAGATTACAAACAAATTTGCGCAGAGGGACAGGTGACAATGAATCAATACTTCAGAGAATGATATCTGCAAGGAGAAGACCAAAATACAGGCTGGCTAAGAAAGGAGCAGAGTGAGAGAATGTGGGTGGACTACATCTGCTGCATCTCTTATCACCATCTTATAGATGTGAAGAAAGTGCGAAGATTCTTTCTGTTAAACAGTGCTGTATACCTCTTCCCAATATCTTATCATCCCATACCTATTATTTTTAGCACGGTAGGTTTAAAAATACCATTCTCCAACATACAGAGCCATTGCAAGCGTTAATGTTCCCTTTGCCTTCCCTTTAAGGTGCAGCTACTTCTGCTTTTTTTAAATGCAATTTGTTCCCAGGGATATCTCGCCCAATCTGAGCAAACAAAACCCATCCTTCTGTTAAGATTGAAAACACTCATACGCTGCCCTTCCCTATAAATAGTGCATTACCAGCTTACATACAGTATACAGCCAGTCCCCAGGTTACAAACAAGATAAAGTCTATAGGTTTGTTCTTAAAGCAATTGTAAAGTCTCCCTTTTTTTTTTTCTATTAAAATAGCAAAACAAGTTATACTTACCTGCCGTGTGTAAAGGTTTTGCACAGGGTAGCCCAGATCCTCCTCCTCTCGGGTCCCTGGCTGGAGCTCCTTGCCCCTCCCTCCTGTTGAGTGCCCCCACAGCAAACAGCTTGCTATGGGGGGCAGCTGAGCTGAGCTGCAACTCCGTGTATCCATTCAGACATGCAGCTGCCGTTCTGCCCCGCCCCCTCTCCTCATTGGCTAAATTTGTTTGATTGACAGCGGGAGCCAATGGCCCCACTGCTGTGTCTCTGCCAATCAGGAGAGAAATTCCAAGACAGGTAAGGCATTCGTGGACATCACTGGATAGAGAGGGGGCTCACGTAAGTATTAGGGAGGCTGATGCACACAGAAGGTTTTTTAATCTTAATGCATAGAATGCATTATGATAAAATACCTTCTGACTTTATAACCCCCTTTAAGTTGAATTTGTATGTAAGGCGGAACTTGTAAATTTTTTAACTGTAGCTCCAGCCGAAAAAAGTATTTTTACGTTTTTTTTTTTTTGGATAGAATAGGGAAGGGTGAACACCTCTCTAACATTTGTTTTGCTGTCAATGTCCCTGTTCAAAAGATTTCAACTCACTTTCTGTCCCTATGACAATTACATTTTGAAAATTTTGGGTTGTTGTGAAAACAAGGATTGGTGATAAAGCTTCAGTGAAGATACCTTTTTTCCCATGATCACTCTTACAGGGGTGAATTTCCCTTCCTAGGGGGAGATTTCTTCTCACTTCCTGTTGTCTCCCTCCGTTTGTACGTCGGATGTTTGTAACCTGGCAATCACTTGTATGAACCTTTTCATTGCCAGGCCAACAAAGTTAATATTATGTACAAGGTAACTTGTATCCAGCATGATCACCCGTGATTAAATAGTGATTAGTGCAATCCAAACCTGTCTAACCATAATTTGTTTTGCATGTGATTTTAATAACAGGTATTCTTGTTATTAGAAACCATTTGAATAGAACCACAAGAACTGCCTAATGTGGAGAAGAGCAGAGCTTTCTGGATTACATTACTTCTCATTTTCTATTTACTTGGAAACTGTAAGGTCTATATTTAAACCTACATAAATAAATAACACGCAGAGGGAAATGATGTTATTCTAGGAACAGTGGCTTAAAATAAATTAAATACTGACAGTCTGAATATACTGTACCATCCCAATAGCATTAAAGAGGATGTTATCCCTTTGCATACATTGATTGACACCTGCTCTGCGTCGTTCCACACCTTACTAGCCCTGTGGAACACAAGGGGGGGGGGGGGTCACAGCCCCTGCAATATCTACAGTGGGTACGGAAAGTATTCAGACCCCCTTAAATTTTTCACTCTTTGTTATATTGCAGCCATTTGCTAAAATCATTTAAGTTCATTCTTCTTCCTCATGAATGTACACATAGCACCCCATACTGACAGAAAAACACAGAATTGTTGACATTGTTGCAGATTTATTAAAAAAGAAAAACTGAAATATCACATGGTCCTAAGTATTCAGACCCTTTGCTGTGACACTCATATATTTAACTCAGGTGCTTTCCATTTCTTCTGATCATCCTTGAGATGGTTCTACACCTTCATTTGAGTCCAGCTGTGTTTGATTACACTGATTGGACTTGATTAGGAAAGCCACACACCTGTCTATATAAGACCTTCCAGATCACAATGCATGTCAGAGCAAATGAGAATCATGAGGTCAAAGGAACTGCCTGAAGAGCTCAGAGACAGAATTGTGGCAAGGCACAGATCTGGCCAAGGTTACAAAAAGATTTCTGCTGCACTTAAGGTTCCTAAGAGCACAGTGGCCTCCATAATCCTTTAAATGGAAGACGTTTGGGACGACCAGAACCCTTCCTAGAGCTGGCCGTCCGGCCAAACTGAGCTATCGGGGGAGAAGAGCCTTGGTGAGAGAGGTAAAGAAGAACCCAAAGATCACTGTGGCTGAGCTCCAGAGATGCAGTCAGGAGATGGGAGAAAGTTGTAGAAAGTCAACCATCACTGCAGCCCTCCACCAGTCGGGGCTTTATGGCAGAGTGGCCCGACGGAAGCCTCTCCTCAGTGTAAGACACATGAAAGCCCGCATGGAGTTTGCTAAAAAACACCTGAAGGACTCCAAGATGGTGAGAAATAAGATTCTCTGGTCTGATGAGTCCAAAATAGAACTTTTTGGCCTTAATTCTAAGCGGTATGTGTGGAGAAAACCAGGCACTGCTCATCACCTGTCCAATACAGTCCCAACAGTGAAGCATGGTGATGGCAGCATCATGCTGTGGGGGTGTTTTTCAGCTGCAGGGACAGGACGACTGGTTGCAATCGAGGGAAAGATGAATGCGGCCAAGTACAGGGATATCCTGGACAAAAACCTTCTCCAGAGTGCTCTGGACCTCAGACTGGGCCGAAGGTTTACCTTCCAACAAGACTATGACCCTAAGCACACAGCTAAAATAACGAAGGAGTGGCTTCACAACAACTCCATTACTGTTCTTGAATGGCCCAGCCAGAGCCCTGACTTAAACCCAATTGAGCATCTCTGGAGAGACCTAAAAATGGCTGTCCACCAACGTTTACCATCCAACCTGACAGAACTGGAGAGGATCTGCAAGGAGGAATGGCAGAGGATCCCCAAATCCAGGTGTGAAAGACTTGTTGCATCTTTCCCAAAAAGACTCCTGGCTGTATTAGATCAAAAGGGGGCTTCTACTAAATACTGAGCAAAGGGTCTGAATACTTAGGACTATGTGATATTTCAGTTTTTCTTTTTTAATAAATCTGCAACAATGTCAACAATTCTGTGTTTTTCTGTCAGTATGGGGTGCTATGTGTACATTCATGAGGAAGAAGAATGAACTTAAATGATTTTAGCAAATGGCTGCAATATAACAAAGAGTGAAAAATTTAAGGGGGTCTGAATACTTTCCGTACCCACTGTATGTAAAGAAAGGAAAGACTGCTGACAGTGTCCACTGAGGTTCTTGTCTTTATTCTAAAAAAAAAAAAACAGCATGTAAACCTTTTCTACTTTGCACTAGCAATTTATAAGAGTATATAGGTGTATAGTAGATGTAACCCCTAACCAAATTACATTTAATTCACTAAAGGGCTGTGTATCAAATAACTATCATTTTTTGTTTAACCACTTTAAGACCGGAAGGATTTGCCCCCCTAATGACCAGGCCCTATTTTGCAATTCGGCACTGCGTTACTTTAACGGACAATTGCGCTGTCGTGCGACGCTGTACCTAAATAAAATTGATGTCTTTTTTTCCCACAAATAGAGCTTTCTTTTGGTGGTATTTGATTTTTATTTTTTGCGCTATAAACATAAAAAGAGCGACATTTTTGAAAAAAAAAAAAAAAAAAAAAACAATATTTTTCACATTCTGCTATATGACATTCTCAAAAAAAAAAAAAAAAATTAAAATCAAAATTTTTTAACATTTTAGGCCAATTTGTGTTCTGCTACATAATTATGTTTAAAAAAATCGCAATGAGCGTATTTTGATTGGTTTGCACAAAAGGTATTGCGTCTACTAACTATGGGAGACATTTATGTCAATGTCGGGACTGCGACATTGCGGCAGACAGATCGGACCCATAACTGACATTTTTGACACTTTTGGGGGTACCAGTGACATTACTACAGTAATCAGTGCTAAAAATATGCACTGTTACTGTAATAATGCCATTGGCAGGGAAAGGGTTAACCCTGTGGGTTATCAATGGGTTAAATGTGAGCCTAGGGGAGTGATTCTAACTGTGGGTATTTAGTAAAACACTTGTTTTTATAGTTTTTTTTTTTTTCTTTCTTTTTTTTAACAACTCAGTACTGTTGAACCCCACAGCCTATTGACAGCCACTTCATATCTACATGCATGCACTCCAAGGATGGCTGTATTGCATTTCTCAGGGCAGATTTCCTGATGGTGATAGCAGGACAATGCTTGGGTAATATGTGTGGTAACAGGCACCTGCAATGGCCATTGGAAATACATATGTCAGGGTTACAATGCAGAAGCCAAACTAGGAGAAGGGGACAAAGCGTTGTTCTTTTATAAAAGGAAGTGTCAGAATGAGGTCCTTCATGGCAGGAACGGCAGGTATTTTATAAATAGGAAACACATATGGTTACATAACTGGTAAGGGTTAATAAAGACACCGGTCTATCCAGTTAAATCTGTGTTGGTGTGTTTATGTCAATACCATTTTTCATATCACTGTATATTGCGTTTGCTTATGCCTCGTTTCCACTGAGTGGTACGGTACGGTTCGGTTCAGTACGGTACAGTTCGGAACGGTACACTTTGGGTTTCCACTGCCAATAGTACCCTTTCATGATAGGCGTGGTGTAGCAGGAAAGCTGTGATAGACGATTCTCTGTCAACCAATCAAAGTTCTGCAGAGTGTAGCTCCACCCTGCTGGTACGTGCTTGGTACCCCAACAAAAGGGTCCCAAAAAAAGTGGTACGGTTACATAGTTACATAGTTAGTGAGGCGGAAAAAAGACACAAGTCCATCCAGTTCAACCTATGATGTGTGTGTGTGTGTTTGCTTTTAACCGTACATTGTATACCCCTGTATGTTGTGGTCTTTAAGGTGTCCATCCAATAGTTTTTTGAAACTATCAATGCTCCCCGCTGATACGACTGCTTGCGGAAGAGAATTCCACATCCTTACCGCTCTTACAGTGAAGAACCCCTTACGCATTTTAAGGTTAAACCGCCTTTCCTCAAGTTTTAGTGAGTGGCCACGTGTCTTATTGTATCTCCTTTCTCTGAATAGTTTGTTCCTTATGCTAGGGTCGCCAGTACAGTATTTGTACATTGATATCATATCCCCCCTCAATCGTCTCTTCTCCAGAGAGAATAGGTTCAGTGCTTGTAGTCTTTCCTCATAGCTGATGTCCTCCATTCCCCTAATTATTTTTGTTGCCCTTCTCTGGACTTTCTCCAGTTCCAGCACATCCTTCTGAGGACCGGTGCCCAGAACTGGACAGCATACTCCAGATGTGGCCGGACCAGAGTCTTGTAGAGTGGAAGAATAATCTCTTTATTTCTGGAGTGAATCCCCTTTTTTATACAACTCAGTATTCTGTTGGCTTTGCTTGCAGCGGCTTGGCATTGCATGCCACTTCCAAGCCTGTTGTCTACCAGTACCCCCAGGTCCCTTTCCATCCTAGACTCACCCAGAGGTTCCCCCCCTAGTGAGTAGCTTGCTTTCTGGTTTCTGGCCCCCAAGTGCATTACTTTACATTTTTCTACATTAAATCTCATCTGCCGTGTAGTTGCCCACCCCGTTATTTTGTTCAGGTCTGCTTGCAAGATTTCCACATCCTGCATAGAAGATATTGGCATGCCTAATTTAGTATCATCTGCAAATACTGAGATTGTACTAGATATCCCCTCCTCTAGATCATTTATGAATAAATTAAACAGGATTGGTCCCAGGACAGAACCCTGGGGGACCCCACTTTCCACACCCGCCCAATCAGAGTACTCCCCATTAATCACCACCCTCTGGACTCTCCCCTGGAGCCAGTTCTCTATCCAGGTACTCACCTTATGGTCCATACCTACCTTCCTTAGTTTGTACAGTAAGCGTTTGTGGGGAACGGTGTCAAAGGCCTTTGCAAAGTCCAGATACACCACATCCACAGGCTTACCTTTATCTAAGTGGCAGCTCACTTCATCGTAGAAGGTTAATAGATTGGTTTGGCATGAACGATTTTTCATGAATCCATGCTGATTACTACTTATAATACCGTTTTCATTACTAAAGTCTTGTATGTGGTCCCTTATCATTCCCTCCAAAATTTTGCAGACTACTGATGTTAGGCTGACCGGCCTATAGTTACCCGGGATATATCTCGGCCCCTTTTTAAATATTGGTACCACGTTGGCTTTTTTCCAATCAGCTGGCACCATACCTGTCTGTAAACTATCCTTAAAGATCAAGAATAATGGTCTGGCAATCACCTGGCTGAGATCATTAAGAACCCTTGGGTGCAAGCCATCCGGTCCCGGGGATTTATTTATGTTAAGTTTCTCTAGTTTAGCTCTAAGTCTATCCTCTGTTAGCCATGGTTCGGTACGGTTCGGAATTAGGGTACCATTCACAATGGAAACGGCAAAAATAGCGTACCGTACCGAACCGAACCGTACCGCTCAGTGGAAACTAGCCATTAGATGCCCATCTAAGAGTTTTTTAAATTATCGACTCTCCCTGCTGACACAACGGAGAAGGGAGTTTCACATCCTTACTGCTCTAAAAGTAAATATCCCCTTCCGCAGTTTAAAGTTAAACAGTCTCTTGTCCAACTTCATTGAGTGGCCACATGTCCTTTTAAATCTCTCATATCATGTCTCCTCTTGAGCATTTTTTCTCCAGGGAGAATATGCTTAAAGTTTTTGCAAAGCTTTGTTTTTAATAAAAATAACAAACATGCTTATACTTCCCTGCTCTGTGCAATAGTTTTGCACAGAGCGGCCCAATCCTTTTTTTGTGGGACATCCACAGGAGCTCCAGGCCTCTACTCTTCAATGGAGGGCACCTATGCATGCTCGCTCCCAAGTCCTGCTGCTGCGTGCATTGCCACAGACAGTGGGACTCTGCCCCCCCCCCCCCCCGCTCACTTGTCACCAGATTTTATTGACAGCAGCGTGAGCAAATCACTCCTATTGCTATCAATCTGTCCAATGAGGAGAGAGACAGTGGTGGGAACTGCTGCACTCATGCACATCGCTGCATCGGAAGGGCTCAGGTAGGGTAAAAGGGGGGGGGGTCCAGGGGGCAGCTGCAACAGAGGTTTTTAACCTTAATGCTTTAAAGAGATTGTAAAGTCTCTTTTTATTCTATTAAAAAAACAAACATGTTATACTTACCTCCTCTGTGCAGTTGGTTTTGCACAGGACAGCCTGGATCCTCCCCTTCTCGGGTCCCTCATAGTCTCTCCTGGCCCCTGCCTCCTGTTGAGTGCCCCCACAGCAAGCAGCTTGCTATGGGGTCACCCCCTCTCTCTCTCCTGATTGGCTAACTGAATTTGATTGACAGCAGCGGGAGCCAATGGGGCCGCTGCTCTGTCCCAGTCAATCAGTAGAGAGAATCCCTCTAGTGAGGCACTTGTGAACATCGCTGGATAGAGACGGGCTCAGGTAAGTATTAGAGGGGCTGAGGGGAGCTGCTGCACACAAAAGGCTTTTTATCTAAATTCATAGAATGCATTAATATAAAAAAACCTTCTGACTTTACAACCACTTTATTGCTTGTATTTTTTCTTTGTAAGGGAGATACTCCAGTCCCCTTATCAGCTTTGTTTTCCTTCTCTGGACTCTCTCCAGTTCCAGCACATCCTTCTTGAGAACTGGTGACCAGAACTGGACAGCATGCTCGAGATGTAGCCGAACTAAAGTTTTTTTTTAAAGTGGTAGAATTTATAGTTTTATCTCTTGAGAAAATACCCTTTTTAAGTATGCTAATAGTCTGCTAGCTCTGCTTGCCGCAGCTTGGCATTGCTAGCTATTGCTGAGTCTGCTATCTACTAGGTCCCCCATATCTTTTTTCCATCCATCCATTTTTTCCCCCAAAGCTTCTCCCCCCTAGCGAGTAACTTGTATTGAATATTTTTAGCCCCCAAGTGCATTACTTTACCTATTTCAACAATAAACCTCATTTGCCTTGTAGTTGATTTGCAGTTCATTCCATTGAGGACTTCTTGTAACGTTTTTATATTGTGTTGCAAAATGATTGCCCTGCTTAGCTTTGCATCATCAGCAAACACTAAGGTTGAACCATTTATACCAACCTCTATAAAATTTATGACTTAACAGAATTGATCCCAGGACAGAGCCTCAGGGTACCATGCTTACAACTCCAGAACATTCTGAGTACACGCTATCTATCATCACCCTTTGAATGCACCGCGTAACCAGTTTTCTATCCAGATACATAAAATGTTTTCCATGCCAACAGACCTCAATTTGTATATTAGGTGTTTATGGTGAACTGTAATGAATGTTTTGGCAAAGATCAGATACTCCACATCCAAGGGGCCATTTTCTATTTAGATGATAGCTTACTTCCTCATAGTCTGTTAACAGACTGGTCTGGCAAGAAGAATCTTTCATAAATCTATGCTGATTACTACTAATGATACTGTTTTTATAAGCAAATTCTTGGATATAGTCTCTTGTTATTCCCTCCAATAGTTTACATAATATTAATGTTAGTATGACTGATCTGTAGTTTCCAGGTATATACTGTATCTTGGACCTTTTTTAATACTGATACCACACTGGCTTTTTGCCAATCAGCTGGCATCATAAGCTGTCCTTAAAAATTAGGATCAACAGTCTGAATATAACCTGGCTAAGTTCTTTGAGGACTTTTAGGTGTAAGCCATCTGATTCTGGTGATTTATTCATGTTACGTTTTTTTAAACACACATTTTCTAAACAAGTAATTTTTCTCCTTCATTGATGTGCGCTGATGAGGCTGCACTGATAGGCTGCACTGATGGGCACTGATAACAAAGCCCATCAGTGCAACCTATAAGTGCCTCATCAGCGCACAACAATGAAGGAGAACAAATTACCGGTTTGGAAGATTTTATAACAAACTATGAAAACTGTTGTATTTCATTACTGTTACAATGCGCTTTATTTGACAAGCCATTTTACTGTTGTTAATGTTTACTTAATTAACTTCAATAAAGCTCTTTATTGGAAAAAAAAAAAAAAGAAAACTGTTTTTTGTTTTTCAGAATTCTCCACCTTTTTTTGTTTGTTTAGCAAAAAAATAAAAAACCTAGTGGTGATAAAATACCACCAAAAGAAAGCTCTATTTATTAAAAAAAAAAGAGAAAAATGTCATATGGGTATAGTAAAACATGACCGCACAATTGTCATTCATATTGTGACAGAGCTGAAAGGTGAAAATCGGCCTGGGCAGGAAGGGGGTATATGTGCCCAGTAAGCAAGTGATTAAAATATTATTTTCTAGCAAAATCTCTTCTATGTGGTCTTTAATGAAACTCAATTATTTTCCTGACTATAGAAGTAAAACTAACCAATCTGTTTCACATGGTAAAGACATTGATAGCTTCTAGAATAAAACTATGGAAATTGCCATTATTGTTTTTCTTTTCATTATTTTTTTAAGGTCTGTAGCTGCCCTCCTTATCCCGACTTCAGTATCTGATAAGAGTTTTCAGACTTTGTTGGCTGAATGCTTCTTCCAAATACTAACAATTTACTAGGAAGTGATTCCATGATCAGGACAAAATTGCTCACTTTGGGTCCATGGAACTGGAAACCATAAACTTAGATTTTACCATCAGCAGAACTTGGTTTGAAAATAGATATTATGGCTTTCTGATTCATTCTAAATGATGCTTTATGATGGCTGTTAGGTCTGAATGGATAACTTTAGTTGGCCATGTGAATATAAACAACACTTTTTTTTTTTAAATGCAGAAGTTGCTTTAAATAGCAATTGCAACCATAAAATATGCTTTCACTACAATCTTTTCACATGGGTGCATTTGCATAGTACTTTGAGATATTTATATTTGCTGTCCACTTAACAGTTAGCAAAATGTTGGTATTTATCAGTACTGAGTTTGCAACTCCAGTCACCCTGTACAAAGAGAGAGGGCAGCAGTGAAGGTCTTTATACCAATTGCTATAGGAGTAGTGGGACTACCACCAACCAGCAGGAGAGGTACACAGGCACTCACCCTGGCAGATAATGCGGGCTTACCTAAGATTCGGAGTCTAAGTACTAACCAGTGTTCACCAGAGCTGATGGTGGAGATGGATTTTGCTGCCTGTTAGCACCAGGTCGCGGTCCTCGGGATTGCCCCACCAGGAGGTGAGCAAGCCTGTGTCCAGAAGCGGATAAGCCGGTAAGGATCAAACAGAAGCGTAGTCAGTAAAATAAGTCAAAATGTCATTACAGAGTAGTTGCATCTTGAGATCAGGCAGAAGTGTAGTCCAAGCAGGGCAGCAGGGAAGATGAGCATGAGATACTTGCTAAAGAGAACATAACAATTCGACAAACAGGAAGTGCAGAGACATGGCCTAAATCAGAAAGTTCAGGAGAGGAGCAAAGAGTCCTAGGCTCAGCAGAAGTCAAGGAACAAGGTGGGGTTGTCAAATGGATCAGACAGGACAATGTCCTGCATCACAGGCAGCCCAGCGAGAAGAATAAGTGCCAGACACAGCAGAGGTCCCAGGTCCAAGTCCCGACAGTACTCCCACCCTCCTGGGACATCCCCTGGATATCTTAGGGCCAGGTTTGTGTGGAAACCTTTGGTGGAATTCTCTTGGTAATCTAGGGGCATGAATGTTCTCCTCGGGTTCCCAAGAATTTTCTTCCAGCCCATATCTTTCCCATTGAACCAGATATTGTAATTTGTTCCTAAAGATCCTGGAATCAAGATTTTTCTCCACCACAAATTCTTCTTCACCCTTTACCTCAACAGGTGGAGGAGGTGGAAGAACTCTTCCCGAAAAAGGATTTTCATGAAACGGATTACGTAGTTATACTATATAGTTAGTCTGGTTGAAAAAAGACACAGGTCCATCGAGTTCAGTGATTTCAAACTTGATTTCATCATGGGCCACATCAGCATGGTGGTTGCCCTTAAAGGGCCTATTGTATCTGTCAGACTAGATGTCCAGAGCACCCCACTCTCCCTTAAATCAGATGTCAAGGGCCCCCCTTACCATCAGAAGTCAAGAGTCTCCCACTCTTCCTTACATCACAGTACACCCCCCTTACCATGTGCTGCTGCTGGGAAGAAGCTGGGGGTAGAGCTAAAAGTGCAGGGTCTGGAGGAGAGGCTGGAGTCTGCTGAATGGTGAGACCAGGGAGGAGTCAGGGAGAGGGTGCTGTGGTTGCACAGAGGCCCAAGATCTGTAGGAGGAGTTCTGTCCTCCTCTCTGCTGCCCACTGCTGAGACAAGGGGACATGGAGATAAGGGGGGTGCTGCAGCTACAGGAGAGATGTGGGGGCCACATGAAATGACCATGAGGCGTGGCTGTGGTCAGGAAGGTACTATGTTCCACGTTTGGTGGCAATGCCCCAAGGTGAGACACTTTTGGATTAGAGTGTATAATTTCATATACACCCTTATGCAAGTTAACCTGACCAAGTCCCCACAGCAGGCCTTACTGGGCCGGAAGGTGGATACGGCCACGAGGGCAAAGAGACGGCTCATAACCTTTATCTTTACAGCAGCAAAAATTACGATTGCAAGGTCTTGGAGGTCTCCTGTCCTGCCATTCGAGCAACTTAGGCACAAATTATCCTGGATTATGGTGAACGAACGAATGTCGGCTTTATAAGATGACAAATGCACAAGTTTCATAAAGTATGGGACCATGGCTCAGCTATCTTACTGGTAGCGCTTGAGGGGTCCTGGTGTGTCTGGGGACGGGGGGGGGGGGGGGTTGCGGGGTTGGGTCCACTTCTTCTTTCTCTTACTCCTACTTCTTTCCTCCTCTATTATTTCTCTTTCCTTCTCTCTCTTTTACTTGCCTTCTTGGTGAGTGTCTTCGTAAGATACTCCTAATGGTCACAATTGTGGCACGGGACTTTCTCAGAAGGCTGTACGGCTAATTGTCTGCAGCCGGCCTTAGCAATCGCAACAGGGCCACGTTCAGCCCCATCTCCTTTTTCTTTTCTTAGTTACTTATTGCATTTTACTCTCTGTCTTAATTTCAGTTTTCTACTGGCTGCTACCCTGGAGCAGGAAATTGTATGGAGGCCTTCGGTCATGAGCACTTTGTGATCTATCCTGTAATGGTGCTGGTGGCTGAGCCTGACGTGCAGAGGTAGCCTCGTGGGATCTGGTACAACAGGAACACGGACGGGTCACACTGGTGGTAGACACGGGCTAGTCTGAGGTGCGGAGTCTACGTGCCAGCTGGTTTTCACTAGAGCCCCTGGTGGTGGGGATAGACTGCGCTGCAAGCTAACACCAGGTCGCGGTCCCCAGGGTTGCCCCACCAGGAGGTGAACACGTCCAGAATCAGAAGCAGATAAGCCGACAAGGATAAGGCAGGAGAGTGGTCACAGGAACGAGCCAAGGTCAGGGCGGGCAGCAAGCAGACGAAGTAGTGGACAAGCCGGGAGGTCGATCAGGAAGTCAACAGGAAACAGCAGGTTCAGGATCAGGAAGTACAGGTAAAGCTGCAGACAAGACAGCAATGGCTCAGTGCTGCTGTGGTGTTTAAATAGGCCAGCCTTTTGCCAATTAGTGCAATTAGTCTGCACTAAGTTAACTCTTAACTGGCAGATTCATGACAGCACTTCAGTGTACACAGGGAGTGTTCCTAACATTGCCCCCCCCTTAAGGGCAACCTCCGGGTGCCCAATAGGTTTTTCTTTTGTGGGTGACTGCGAAAGAAAGCATAGATCAGTTCTTTAGCATGGATATTCCGTTCCGGTTCCCAGGAATTTTCTTCCAGACCGTAACCTTTCCACTTTATGAGAAACTGTAATTGACCTCTCCTCCTCCTGCAATCCAAAATAGCTTCCACCTCATATTCTTCCTCCCCATCGACAATCACAGGTTCGGGTGGTTCCGAGCTTCTGCCCGGGAAGGAGTTAGGGACTGTAGGTTTTAACAAGGAGACATGAAACACCGGATGAATTCTAAGAGAATCAGGTAAGTGTAATTCATATGAGACCTCGTTGAGTTTCCTCTTGACCGGGAAGGGTCCAATAAACTTGGGTGCCAATTTCTTTGAGGGACAGGCTAGGCGGAGGTTGCATGTAGATAGCCATACCTGGTCACCTGTTTGAAGGATTAGTTCCCCTCTCCTCTTCCTGTCAAAAATCTTTTTAGAGGCTGCTTGTGCCCTTATTATAGCATCCTGCAGCAGTTTACAATTGCGGTTGAAGAAGCTAATGATATCCTGTACTGCTGGAACTGTGGGTTCAGCGGGAACGTCCGGTAAGAAGGACGGATGGAAACCGTAGTTTGCGAAGAATGGAGCTTGCCCTGTAGCAGAATGTTTAGCATTGTTGTATGCAAACTCTGCCAATGGTAGTAGGGCCACCCAGTCATCCTGGACAAATGTGGTGAAACAACGGATATACTGTTCCAACGTCTGGTTTGTCCTTTCCGTTTGTCCATTAGTCTGAGGATGGTAGGCGGAAGACAAGGACAGCTCAATCTTCAACGCGTCGCACAAGGCTTTCCAGAAGCGGGAGGTAAACTGGACCCCTCTATCTGAAACAATATTTGCAGGAACCCCATGAAGCCTAACGATCTCTTTAATAAAAACTTCTGCAGTCTCCTTGGCCGTGGGCGTATTCCTGAGTGGCAAGAAATGGGCCATCTTAGATAGACGATCAACGACCACAAAAATGGCGGAACAGCCCTCTGAGGGGGGAAGCTCCACTATGAAGTCCATGGCGACCATCTTCCAAGGCCTGTCAGGGACTGGTAGTGGCCTGAGCAGGCCCCACGCCTTGTTTCTTACAGACTTGCTCCGGGTACAGACGGTACAAGACTTCACGTACTCCCTGCAACTCTGTTCCAGATCTGGCCACCAAAATGTTCGTTGTAATAGATCCAGGGTCTTAGGAGTACCAAAATGGCCCGCCAGAGGGTGGTCATGGCATAACCCTAAAACCGTCACTCGGACCTCTTCAGGGACAAAGATCTTGTCTTCAAGCCATAATAACCCATCTCTGGGTACCAGGGACACCTCAGGGAGACAGAGATTCTTTGCAGAAGCTTGCTTTATTTGGGCCATCAGGTTGGTCTGTAATAACAAAAAATTACCTGCGGACAGGATGGTGTCGGGTACTGGCACTTCCTTTGGATCATCAAACATGCGGGAGAGCGCATCTGGCTTGACATTTTTAGATCCCGGCCGGTAGGTAATATGGAAGGAAAATCTTGAGAAAAACAATGCCCAACGTGCCTGACGTGGCCTCAGCCGTTTAGCAGCTCTTAAATACTCAAGATTCTTGTGATCTGTGAAGATGAGGATAGGATGCGTTGCCCCTTCCAACAAGTACCTCCACTCCTCAAGGGCAACCTTAATGGCCAGAAGTTCTCGATCGCCAACGTCATAGTTCCTTTCTGCTGGGGAAAGTTTACGAGAGAAGAAGGCTATAGGATGTATGAGATCTTTAGTACCCTGCCTTTGCGAAATAACTGCCCCCACGGCCACTTCTGATGCATCTACTTCAAGAAGGTAAGGAAGGGCCGGATTCGGGTGACTCAGGATGGGAGCAGTTGTAAAGAGCCTTTTCAAGGTTAGAAAGGCAGTCTGGGCTTCAGGAGGGCAATTGAACCGGGTATTCTGCTTCGTGAGCTGTGTAATGGGGGAAATGATGTCAGAGAATCCTTTAATAAATCTCCTGTAAAAGTTGGCAAAACCTACGAAGCGCTGGACCCCCTTCTTGTCTGACGGGGGTGGCCAGTCCAAGATGGCTGAGACCTTTTGGGGATCCATCTTAATTCCTTCAGTGGAAATTATGAGACCTAGGAACTGAATACTCTGGCGTTCAAATTCGCACTTCTCCGGCTTGGCATATAATCCGTGTTGGCGGAGTCTGCCGAGGACATTTTTGACATGTCCCCGATGTTGATCCAGGGATGCAGAGAAAATCAAGATATCGTCCAGGTAGACAATAACAAAGATATCTAACCAGTCTCTGAAAATATCATTTACAAAATGTTGAAAGGTTGCTGGGGCGTTGCACAGGCCGAAGGGCATCACCAGATATTCAAAATGCCCAAACCTGGTGCGAAACGCTGTTTTCCACTCATCCCCCTCACAAATACGGACCAAATTATAGGCCCCACGTAAGTCTAACTTAGTGAAAATGGAGGCTGACCTCAGTCTTTGGAAAAGTTCTGGTACCAGGGGAAGAGGGTAACGGTTCTTGACCGTGATCTTATTTAGTTCCCGATAGTCCACACAGGGGCGGAGAGAGTGGTCCTTTTTTTCCACGAAGAAGATTCCTGCCCCTGCTGGGGATGTCGATGGACGAATGAACCCCTTCTTTAGATTTTCATCCACGTATTCTTTCAGAGCCTCCAATTCCCGTTCTGACAAAGGGAAGATACGACCGAATGGAATCCCAGCCCCAGGAAGTAACTCGATCGGGCAGTCGTATGTGCGATGAGGAGGAAGGGTCTCGGCCCCCCGTTTACTAAAAACGTCCAGGTAGCCATGATAAGGCTTAGGCACAGCAGTAAGCAGATCTGTGTCAGAGTCCAAACAGAGCAGGGTACTGGCAGGGCTGAGAGAGACCGGTAAACAGGAGTTTATGCAGTAATCAGACTGAAATTTGATCGTTCTTGTCATCCAATCGATTTGCGGGTTGTGGGCCTGCAGCCACGGCAATCCCAGGATAACCGGAAATAAAGGGGAAGCAATAGCATCCAGGCTGAGTAGCTCTTTGTGACCTGAAGAAGTGACCATAGGAAGTGGAGGGGTCTCCTGAGTCACAGGTCCAGACTTAATATGAGACCCATCTGCAAGAAAAATGGAAAGTCCTTGAGTCTTGGTTTGAAGAGGGATGTGTTGTTGGATGGCGAACGTGAGATCAATGAAACAGCTGCACGCTCCAGAATCAATAATTGCGGTGACTGGTATTGTACCTCCCGGGAGTTGAAACGAAACAGGGAGCGCTAAGTGAGTAGCACTGGCAGCGGATGCTGGATAACTTGAAGGAGAGATGGAGAGAAACTTACGTAACTTTGCTGGGCAAGAACGTACGTAATGGCCGGCTTCACCACAGTATAGGCAGAGGTTATTCTTTTGCCGGCGGTGTCGTTCTTCAGCGGTTAGGGTAGACCGCATAACGCCAACCTGCATGGGCTCTGGGGCATCTGGTGTGAAGTTAGCAGGAGCCAGGTTGGCCGGAATGGGCCTGGTGGAGGTGACATGAGCCGGAGTTGCGAACCGCGGCATCATCCAGAACGGGCGTGGGTGCTGGACAGACCTTTCCGCACGGCGCTCACGAAGCCGGCGATCTATCTGGATAGCCAATGAAATCAATGCCTCTAGGGAGTCTGGAATGCCAACTCGGGCTAGCTCGTCCTTCAGACCCTCAGATAGGCCTGAGCGGAACTGGTGACGTAGCGCTGCGTCGTTCCACTCGGTATCAGTACTCCACCGTCTAAAATCCGAGACGTACTCCTCTACTGCTCTGCGGCCTTGCTGGAGTGCATGAAGAGCAGCTTCTGCTGTGGAAGTGCGCTGTGGATCATCGTATAATTGAGCCATGGCACCAAAAAAGGAAGACAAGGAGTCTAGGTGTGGGCTGCACTCTTCAAGAAGTCGGTGTGCCCAGGACTGGGGTTCATCCAAGAGTAGGGAGATGACAAATCCAACCTTGGTGGCTTCCAAGGAGAAAGTCCGGGGCTGCAGTGAGAAATAAAGTTCGCATGCGTTACGGAACGCCCTAAATTTGTCCCGATCTCCTGAAAATCGCTCTGGTGTAGGAACCCTGGGTTCAGGTGGTAGCATCACCACTGTGGGTCCTGAGACCGAACCTGTTGGTGTCGTGGAAGTTGGGGGTACCAAAGAAACAGGAGGGATCCCCGGGTTAGTCACAGAGTGCATGCGTTCCTCCAAGTGCACATAGCTGTCCTGGAGCGACTTGACTGTTTGCGACAATGCTGCCAAGTGTTGGCAGATCTCGTCCAGAGGAGAGGCCCCTCTTGCAGGCTCCGACATGGCTGTCTTGTACTGTAATGGTGCTGGTGGCTGAGCCTGACGTGCAGAGGTAGCCTCGTGGGATCTGGTACAACAGGAACACAGACGGGTCACACTGGTGGTAGACACGGGCTAGTCTGAGGTGCGGAGTCTAAGTGCTAGCTGGTTTTCACTAGAGCCCCTGGTGGTGGGGATAGACTGCGCTGCAAGCTAACACCAGGTCGCGGTCCCCAGGGTTGCCCCACCAGGAGGTGAACACGTCCAGAATCAGAAGCAGATAAGCCGACAAGGATAAGGCAGGAGAGTGGTCACAGGAACGAGCCAAGGTCAGGGCGGGCAGCAAGCAGACGAAGTAGTGGACAAGCCGGGAGGTCGATCAGGAAGTCAACAGGAAACAGCAGGTTCAGGATCAGGAAGTACAGGTAAAGCTGCAGACAAGACAGCAATGGCTCAGTGCTGCTGTGGTGTTTAAATAGGCCAGCCTTTTGCCAATTAGTGCAATTAGTCTGCACTAAGTTAACTCTTAACTGGCAGATTCATGACAGCACTTCAGTGTACACAGGGAGTGTTCCTAACATATCCTATGATATGCTGTAAAGGTCTTTGGTGTATTTTTTTATTTTTTTTTTCATTTTATGCTATTATGGCAGACTTTTGGGATTGTTGTACCACTGTTTAATGTCTTTGCTACTTACTTTTGTACTCTGAAAATGTTTTCAATAAAAACCATTGAAAAGAAATGACCTTGAGGGCCGGATTTCGCCAACGGGCCTTTTGTTTGATACATGTGATCTAATTCAACCAATAAAAGAGGGGAAAAAAATAAAACAATCCCGTACCAAGAGTTTATCCAGAGGAATGCAAAACCCCCAGCAAAGCTTGATCAAACTTGCTCCAGCTGGAAAAAAATACTTCCTGATCCCCTGAGAGGCAATCAGATTCCCACGATCAACTTTACCTATAAATTTTGGAATCCAGTTATATTAAGTATATTTAGGAAATAATTCCTTTTTTAAAGCAATATACTGAGCTGACCAGAACCATCTCTTGAGGGAGTCTTTTTCACATCTCTTACTGTAAAGTAACATTTCTTTATCTGGAGATTACATTTCTTTTTTCTCTGGATGTAAAGAGTGCCCTTTGTCCTCTGTGATGAACTTAAAGTGAATACATCAACACCAAGTTCACTTTATAGACCAATTATGTATTCTACATGTTTAACATGTCCCCCCTTAATCTCCTCTTCTCAAAACAGAATACATTCTGCTAATCTTTCCTTAGAGCTGAGCTAATCCATGTCTATTATCAGTTTGGTTGCTCTCCTCTGCACTTTCTGCAGTTCCCCAATATCCTCTTTGCAAATTGGTGCCAAAAACTGAATTGCATATTCCAAATAAGGTCTTATTAGGGATCTTTAGAGGGGCAAAATGATCTCTCTCTCTCTCTCTGGAATCTATACCTCTCTTAATAAAAGAAAGGATTTTGCTTGCTTTGAAAACTGCAGCTTGGCGCTGCATGCTATTAGGCTTATGATCTACCAAAACACCCAGATCCTCCTCCACCATTGATTCCCCCAGTTGTACTATTAGATATCTAATATTTTAGTATCTTTAGGCATTTCCAAATGATTAGTATAGATAGCCAGACTGACTTAAAAACAAAGTGTGAATTTATTGTCACACAGTTCACAAAGTATAACAGTTTAGTTCATTGTAGGTAAAAATATAAGAAAAAAAATGTTGATGCTTGAATTCCTGGCTGTACAGGCATGTGTGTCCTTTCATGTCCTTCTACTCTAAGTAGCATGTTCAAGAAAGAAGCAAGAAATTATGCCTTTAGGTTTCTGACAGAAAGCACCTGTTTAAGGTTGTCAAAAAATATATGGACTGTCTTTGTGTTTGTATATGGATCTACTGGCTATATAGCTTACATGTAGAGGTCATAACTTAACAACGCTCAAAACCTTGCATGGCATACATCGTTTCTGCTAACTCCAGCTTTTTCTATACAAGAGGAGGTACTAAATTCATAAAGTCATATACAGACTTTGACAAGCCCATATGTAACACACTATTCTTGTTCTTGTAATGTGGCTAATGTCATGTAATGTCATATAACCAAAGATCTACTATACTGTATACCGTATATACTCGAGTATAAGCAGAGTTTTTCAGCATGTTTTTTCATGCTGAAAATATACCCCTCGGCTTATACTCGAGTCACTGGCTAGAGTCTTTTTAAAAATGGCGCCGCTCGGCGCCGACGTGTCACTGCGCATGTGCGGCATGCCCGGAAATAGCCGAACGTGTTTCCCGAGCATCGGCGGCGCATTTGCGGTAACGTATTCGCGGCGCCGGGTGGCGCGATTTTTAAATCGAAGACGGCGCCTCACCGACAGGTAAGTGAGACTCCTCGCAGCCCCTGCATTTCCTCATGCAGTGCTGCGGGTATGGTACAGGACATTCTCCTGTACCATGCCCGCAGCACTGTCTCTCCTGTGCCATGCCTGCACCTACTGTGCCATGCCTGTACCTACTGTGCCATGCCTATGCCTGTACAATCACCTGTGCCATCACCTGTACCATCACCTGTGCCATGCCTATACCATCACCTATGCCATGCCTGTACCATCACCTGTGCCATGCCTGTGCCATGCCTGTACCATCACCTGTGCCATGCCTGTGCCATGCCTATACCATCACCTATGCCATGCCTGTACCATCACCTGTGCCATGCCTGTACCATCACCTGTGCCATGCCTGGACCATCACCTGTGCCATGCCTGGACCATCCCCTGTGCCATGACTGTACCATCACCTTTGCCATGCCTATACCATCACCTGTGCCATGCCCATACCATGACCTGTGCAATGCCTGTACTATGACCTGCGCCATCTCCTGTACCATGCCCGCAGCCCCTGTTTTGTGTCTCGTGGTGGTCCAGTTGGGTCCAGTTGGGTCGAGTACCTGCTGCATTTCCCACCCTAGGCTTATACTCGAGTCAATAAGTTTTCCCACTTTTTTGTGGTAAAAGTAGGGGTCTCGGCTTATATTCGGGTCGGCTTATACTCGAGTATATACGGTAACACATATTACTATGTTATGCAATATTAAGTAAATACATAGAAATACTGTTAATTATGACTGAGACTACACTAATCCCAACTAATATTATTTAAACAAATATACTGTATGTATTTTATCTCGTATTACATAGATCCTGTTTATTCTTGACTTCCCATGACATTCTATACCAGATACCTTATATGTCATCCTCCAAATAGCTACATACACCAGAAATATTTTACATTTTACTGCCTCAGCAGAAGAACTTTATCACTAATCACCTGATCAAGGTCATTCACACATATAAATGTTTTGATTAATCATGAAACCACATATATTTTGCAAGCTTGCCATGAATATAATATAACTCCTATAAATATTTATAAATTTGGAAAAAACATACTCCCCCTAGTGTGTATGATGCATGCATATTCTTAGCCCCCAAGTGCATAACTTTACATTTATCAACATTATACCTCATCTGCCACATAGTTGTCCAATTAAACAGTGCATGGAGGTCAGATTGTAAATTGGAGACATTGTGTAAGGATGTTATTCTCTGCATAGCTTGGTGTCATTTGCAAAGACTGAAATGGTATATTTAATCCCAGACCCTATCTCATTTATAAATGTATTAAAAAGTAAGGGTCCCAGCACTGAACCCTGGGGTACACCCCTTATAACCTTAGACCATTCAGAATAAGAATCATAAATCGCTACTCTCTGAATTCTTTTAGCCAGTTTTCTATCCATTACAAACTGATTTTTCCAAGCCTGCAGAGACTTTACCTTACATATTAGCTGTGTGTGGGGGAACTGTGTTAAATGCTTTTGCAAAATCCAAGTATAGCATGACCACAGCCACTCCTCTGTCCAAGGTTTTACTTACCTCATAAAAAGAAATCAAATTTGTTTGACAACTTTGGTCTTTCATCAATTCATACTGTCTGTTGCTCAAAAATATTTGTTTCGCATTGCTCAAAAATATTTTATTTCGCAAGAACATATCTATGTGGTCTTTTAAACTCTCCAGTATCTTTACAACTGTAGAAGTTAAACTAATAGGTCTATTGTTCTTGGTAAAGACTTTGATCCCTTTTTAAATATAGCCACCCCATTGGCCTTATGCTAATCCAGTGGTACTAGTCCAGTCATGAAAGAGTCCCTAAAAATGAGAAACAATGGCTTTAAAAAGGACAGAGCTCAACTCTTTTAGGATCAGTGGATATATGCCATTTGGTGCAGGTGCTTTGTTCACCTTTATTCTGCCTTAATATTTCTAGACCATATCAATTTTGAGCCATTATGGATCATTTGGGTTTGTGTCCCTACTACAGATCTGCTCACGGATATAGAAATACGGGACAACTTAGGAAACGGTGACCATAGGTCAATTAGTTTCAGTATTAATTATAGTAATAGTAAACACAAGGGTAATATAAGGACACTGAATTTCAAAAGAGCCAATTTCTCAAAACTGCACTCTCTGCTAGAAAATATCAAATGGGATAGAACCCTTGGAACAAAGAACACGGAGGAAAAATGGGAGTGCTTCAAAAGCATACTTAACAAAGGGATTGACCAGTGTATTCCAAAGGGAAATAAATTTAAAAGAGCAAAACTAAACCCTGGGTGGCTAAACTCCAACATAAAAATGCATATTAATGCTAAAGGAAAGGCCTTCAAAAAATACAAGGCTGAGTGGTCATTGGCAGCATTCAAGCATTACAAAGAGTGTAATAAGAAATGTAAAGACGAAATCAGGGCGGCTAAAATAGAACACAAGAGACATATAGCGGAAGAGAGTATAAAGAACCCCAAGAAATTCTTTAAGTATATAAACACTAAGAAAGCAAGGCCAGAACACATTGGCCCCATAAAAGACGATAAGGGAGTTTTGGCCACAGAGGACAGGGAAAAGGCGGTAGTGTTAAATAATTTCTTCTCTTCAGTCTTCACAAAAGAATTAGGGGGCTACACTAACCCAGCTTGTAAGGCCAAACTAAACAACACACCTCAGAAAATACCGCCATGGCTAACAGAAGATAGACTTAGAACTAAACTAGAGAAACTTAACATAAATAAATCACCAGGACCGGATGGCTTGCACCCGAGGGTTCTTAAAGAGCTCAGCCAGGTGATTGCCAGAGACCATTATTCTTGATCTTTAAGGATAGTTTACAGACGGGTATGGTGCCAGCTGATTGAAAAAAAGCCAATGTGGTACCAATATTTAAAAAGGGGCCGAGATATATCCTGGGTAACTATAGGCCGGTCAGCCTAACATCAGTAGTCTGCAAGATTTTGGAGAGGATGTTAAGGGACCACATACAAGACTTTAGTAATGAAAATGGTATTATTAGTAGTAATCAGCATGGATTCATGAAAAATCGTTCTTGCCAAACCAATCTATTAACCTTCTATGATGAAGTGAGCTGCCACCAAGATAAAGGTAAGCCTGTGGATGTGGTGTACCTGGACTTCGCAAAGGCCTTTGACACCGTTCCCCACAAACGCTTACTGTACAAACTAAGGAAGGTAGGTATGGACCATAAGGTGAGTACCTGGATAGAGAACTGGCTCCAGGGGAGGTTGCAAAGGGTGGTGATTAATGGGGAGTACTCAGATTGGGCGGGTGTGGAAAGCGGGGTCCCCCAGGGTTCTGTCCTGGGGCCAATCCTGTTTAATTTATTCATAAATGATCTAGAGGAGGGGGATATCAAGTAAAATCTCAGTATTTGCGGATGATACTAAACTAAGCATGCCAATATCTTCTGGGCAGGATGTGGAAACCTTACAAGCGGACCTAAACAAAATAATGGGGTGGGCAACTACATGGCAGATGAGGTTTAATGTTGAAAAATGTAAAGTAATGCACCTGGGTGCCAGAAACCAGAAAGCAAGCTACTCACTAGGGGGGGAACCTCTGGGTGAGTCTAGGATGGAAAAGGACCTGGGGGTACTGGTAGACAACAGGCTTGGCAGTGGCATGCAATGCCAAGCCGCTGCAAGCAAAGCCAACAGAATACTGGGATGTATAAAAAAGGGGATTCACTCCAGAAATAAAGAGATTATTCTACCACTCTACAAGACTCTGGTCCGGCCACTAGCAACCCTAGCATATGGAAAAACCTATTCAGAGAAAGGAAGTACAATAAGACACGTGGCCACTCACTAAGACTAGAGGAAAGGCGGTTTAACCTTAAAATACGCAGGGGGTTCTTCACTGTAATAGCAGTAAGGATGTGGAATTCTCTTCCACAAGCAGTGGTATCAGCAGGGAGCATTGATGGTTTCAAAAAACTATTAGATGGGCACCTTAAAGACCACAACATACAGGGGTATACAATGTACGGTTAGCAGCAAACACACACACACATCATAGGTTGAACTTTTTTCAACCTCACTAACTATGTAACTATGTAACTATGTCAATACCACTCTTCCATGCTCCTTTGTATACAAAGAGCTGAAGAAAGTATTTTACATATTTGCTTTCTCTTTGTCCCCAGTCATCCACCCTAGAATATTATGTAAAGGGCCTACATGCTCAGATCTGACCTTTTTACTATAAATATATTGGAAGAATTTTTGGGGGTTTGTCCTACTATCTTTTGCAATCTGTCATTTGTTTTGAATTTTTGCAGCCTTGATTTCCTTTTTACAAATTCTGTTATAGTCTTTGTAACATTTAAACAATGATAGTGTACCTTCTATTTTATACTATTTTTAAAGCTTTTTTCTTTATTTTCTATAATTTATAGCTTTTTAACTTTGGCCATGAGCTACATTTTATATTATTTTTAGCCTTTAAGCTTATTGCTCATGGGAATATACTTTTTGATGTGCTCATGTCTTTTTAAACAATTATCATTTATGTGCTGAATTTGTTGATGCCAATATTCCCTTCCAGTTTAAGTCTTTAAGGGCAGCCCTTACCCTTGAAAATGTGCTCTCTTAAAGTTTAGTGTCTTTATATTTCCAGTATGAGCTTGTTGATTACAGTTTACATTAAATTAAATCATGTTATGTCACTGCTACCCAAATGTTCTTTTATATGAACATTAGTAATCAGCTCTGCGTGGATTGAGATTACCAGTTTGAATTTGAATAGTGTATGTAAAAAACAGGGTGAATCTTCATACTGTCAGGAAGTTTTAGGCCAAAGGTAACCAGGTTCATTTGAGCAGATACTGTATCTAGAAAGGTACCACAACTTTTGGCCCAACTTTGCAGATGGAACATGGATCTTTAAATTTTTTGATTGACAGCCAAACTTTGTCCCCCACATGAAAGGTAGGAAGTGATCTGCGATGTCTATCAGCAGCCTTCTCGTTACATTCCTGAGTCTCCCTCTAAGTGTCGATCAATTTCTCCTGAATTTCCTGCAATGTAGTTAATCTGTTAGTAACAGAAGGAATTGAGATAGGGAGATCAGGAATACAAACTGGATGATACCTGTTTAAGTAAAAATTACTTTGAGAAGAGGAGCCATGTTTTGAATTGTTATAAGCAAACTCTGTTGTAGAAAGATAATGCATCCAGTCATTCTGAAGAAAACTGACAAAACATTGAAGGTACTGCTCCAAGGTTTGATTGGTTCTCTAGGTCTGCCCACTAGACTGTGGATGAAAAGCTGAGGACAGGTTAACCGTTACACCTAAAGCTGAGCAAAAAAAAGCTTTTCTCAAAATTTTGATGTGAACTGTACTCTTCTGTCAAACATCACATCATCAGGAATTCAATGTAGTTTAAATATTTATTGAACCATTAACTCTGCAGTTTGATCAGCAGAAGGTACCCCCTTAACAGGTATAAAATGAGCCATCTTGGTGAGACGTTTGACGACGACCAAGATAGTGGTAATTTCTTTTGAGGGAGGTAAATCTACCACAAAGTCTAAAGAAATTGAAAACAAGAAGAGAGAAGACCGGGCGCCGATCTAAGTGTAGCAATAAAACATTTTATTAGCAATAGCAGGAGTACTACTCACAGGAGTACGTTAAAAACAGGCATCTCGATTGAGTGGTGGGTATGCAGAGTTCGTCCAGGGGGTCCTCCCAAGGTCCTGTTGGAGCTGGTGCTGCGGGGGATAAGCTGCGGTCTCCTGGTGCGGGACGCGCTGATCGCTCTGTGATGATCTGGCAGCGTGAGTCCGTAGGATTGAGGGCCGTGATGTCACTTCCTGGTCGACTCTGTGTGCTTGAACGGCGACGCGTTGCGGAGCATGCGCAACGCATCGCCGTTCAAGAATCTTCCAAGAAGATTCAGGTACACAGAGACAATGTGCATAAGTCCAAAAGCCGTTCTTGTACTCAAGGTTAATATTTATAGGAGGATGATTGAGAAGTGGGTCAATTTCATACCCCTCCCTGAGGAAACTCAAGAATATCTTGAAACTCGTGGCCCCTAGGAAGTTCTTTTAGAGCTGGATTGTACATTCAGAGTTGACTTCCTTGAGAGGTTTAGTCAACAGCCTCGATAAGGTATCGGCCTTACCACTCCTTGGCCCAGGTCGATACAAAATAATAAAATTAAACCTGGAAAAGAACACCGACCAACATGCTTGTCTAGAATACATCCTCTTGGCAGAACAAATTAATTCTAGATTTTTTTATGATCAGCGGGAACAGTTACTGGATGCTTAGCTGCTTCCAGCAGATGCTTCTGTTCGGGAAAGGCTTCCTTAATTGCCTGCAATAGCATCTTGCTCCTTTTCGTTGGGAAAAAATAGCTCCCATGGCAGAGTCTGAGGCATCCACTTCCACTATACAAGGAATTTCAAGATCAGGATGTATCAATATTGGCGCAGAAATGAAAAGAGTCTTTAGCCTAATATAAGCTGTCTGCTTCCTTTGTCAGCTGTGTAATTGGTGCTATCACCTTAGAGAAGTTTCTTATGAATTTTCTGTAGAAGTTGGCAAATCCATTTCCAGAGGCAGGCAAGTCCACCACTGCTTTGATCTTCACAGGATCTATGCTCACTCCTTTAGGAAAAATAATATATCCTAGGAAACTGCATCTGTGTTCGTTCAAACCAACAGTGGTGTAGTGGTTAGGACATTTGCCTAACAGCAAAAAAAGCGTCGCTGATTCAAATCCCAACCACGACCCTACCTGCCTGGAGTTTGCATGTTCTCCCTGTGCCTGTGTGGGTTTCCTCCAGGAACTCCAGTTTCTCCCCACACTCCAAAGACATGCTGGTAGGTTAATTGGTTCCTGTCTAAATTGGCCCTAGTATGTGTATGTATGAATGTGAGTTAGGGACCTTAGATTGTAAGCTCCTTGAGGGCAGGGACTGATGTGAAAGTACAAATATGTAAAGTGCTGCGTAAATTGATGGCGCTATATAAGTACCTGAAATAAATAAATAAGCTGATTCTTCCTTAACCCTTCAAAGACAGTGCAAACATGCTTGCGATGCTCCTCCAGGTTATTAGAAAAGATGAGAATATCATCCAGATAAGCAAGTCACAAACTGGTCCAATAGATATAAAAAGATGAAGATGAAGTTTTGGAAAGTTGCAGAAGCACTGCAAAGGCCAAAAGGCATTACCAAGGATTCAAACTGCCCATATCTGGTTCTAAAGGACGGTATTCCTTTTGTATCCTTGACGAATACGGACAAAGTTACATGCTAGAGCTGCACGATTAATCGTTAAAAAATCGCAATCTCAATTCACCCCCCTCACGATCTTAAAACGGCATTTCCTCGATTCATACACAACAGAGTTGTTCTCTACTCACTCACAGCTGTCAAAAAAAAGAGCCTCCAGCAAATGTATATCAACATTGTTAAGGCTGCTAGATAACTATAAACACAATGTTTTACAATGTATCATTTTCTTTTAGATCAAAGGAATGAACTTCCGTCTGTAAAGGAGGGCAGTTTAACCTCTTAAAGACTAAGCCTTTTTCTTACAAGTTAAAATCAGTATTTTTTTTTCTAGACAATTACTTAGAACCCCCCCCAAACATTATATATATATATATATATATATATATTTTTAGTACAGACCCTAGGGAATAAAATGACAATCATTGCGATTTTTTATGTCACAATGTATTTGCGCAGAAGTCTTTCAAACAGGAAAAAATACACTTTAAATATTTTTAAAAAAACTAAACAGTAAAGTTAGCCCAAATTTTTGTATAATGTAAAAGATGATGTTATGCCGAGAATCGTGACATTTATTCTAAGAAAAAAAAAAAATTGTGGTTCTCATTGTATCCGGAATCGTGCAGCTCTATTATATGCCCCCCGTAAGTCTAGTTTTGTAAAGACATTGGCAGAGCGGAGTCTTTTCAACATTTCATAGAGTAAGGGAAGCGGATAATGTTTTTTAATAGTGATTTTATTCAAGTCCCTGTAGTCAAGGCATGGACCCCCCCCCCCCCCCCGGCCCAGAGTCCAGCATAGCAGAGTAAGGTATTTCAATGCCCTCAGAGATTGGTGTAATAGGGATGACAAAATGAGATAGTACAGAAGTCACTTAATTTTGTTCAGGAACCAATGGGGAGAGTGGCTAATGGAGTTTTACAGAAACTCCATTTTTCATCTTACAGAAAATACTGCCCTATTGAACCATATTTACACTCTTAATGTACAGTGGCAAGAAAAAGTATGTGAATCCCTTGGAATTGACTGGTTTTCTGCAGTAATTTGCCATAAAATGTGATCTTATCCTCATCCAAGTCACAACAATAGACAAACACAATGGGATTAAGCCGAGAACACACAAAAAATTCAAATTTCTTGTGTCTTTATTGAACAAGCCCAGGTCAAACCTCCTTTGTCATCAATGACTTCAAGCAAGTCAGCATTCAGGAAGAAATGGCTGCACTCCAGGTGTGATCAAAATTCAGGTTTATTGGCTGAACATCCCAATGTGACAAATGTGGCAAGGTAGATGTATTTCACACACTAGTATGTGTGCTTAATTATTTGGTAATGATTAAGCACACATACTAGTGTGTGAAACGCGTCTACCTTGCCACATTTGTCACATTGGGATGTTCAGCCAATAAATCTGAATTTTGATGACACCAGGAGTGCAGCCATTTCTTCTATGATTAATTATCCATGGAGGCGAGCCGAGGCGTGCACCGGAGTGTCATCGGGCTTCTGGAACCACCTAGAGCAGTAAGTTCTCTTCTCTTTGGTATTCAGGAACAATTAGTGACCATTCCACTTTACAAAACTGCTTCAGCTCAGACACATTTGTAGGATGTCTGTGTGAACAGCTCTCTTGAGGTCATTCCATGGCATCTCTGTGAGGTTAAGGTCTGGGCTCTGACTGGGCCACTTCCAAAAGCACATTTTCTCCTTCCAAAGCCAGTCTGTGGTGGATTTATAAAAGAAGTGTGAAGATTGGTGGTGGCGCTACCTCTGAAATAAAAAATGCCCCTTGTGAAGTGTAAGGGGAAGTATACTGGTAAAAAATAACCCACAAATGGTGCAGTATCTAAAAATAATAATAAATAGAAATGGATAACTAAAAATAATAATGTGGTGGATTTACTTTGATGCTTATGGTAATTGTGCTGCTGCAGCTCCCAGCTTCTTCTTAGCTTTAGCTGGCAGACAGCCATCCTGACTATCCTATAGAATATTGTCTGGCATATATACACTATATTACCAACAGTATTGGGACGCTGGCCTTTACACACACATGAACTTTAATGGCATCCCAGTCTTAGTCCATAGGGTCCAATATTGAGTTGGCCCACTCTTTGCAGCTACAATAGCTTTAACTCTTCTGGGAATGCTGTCCACAATGTTTAGGAGTGTTTCTATGGGAATATTTGACCATTCTTCCAGAAGCGCATTTGTGAGGTCAGGCACTGATGTGGTGGAGAAGACCTGGCTCGCAGTATCTGCTCTAAGTCATCCCAAAGGTGTTCTATCAGGTTGAGGTCAGGACTCTGTGCAGGCCAGTCAAAATCCTCCACCCCAAACTCACTCATCCATGTCTTTATGGACCTTGCTTTGTGCATGGTCCAAAGCATTTCGTGGAAGGGGGATTATGGTGTGGGGTTGTTTTTCAGGGTTTGTGTTGGCCCCTTAGTACCAGTGAAGGGAACTCTTAAGGCATCAGCAAACCAAGACATTTTGGACAATTTCATGCTCCCAACTTTGTGGGAACAGTTTGGGGATGCTTCCTTCCTGCTCCAACACAACTGAGCACCAGTGAACAAAGCTAGGTCCATAAGGACATGGATGAGCGAGTTTTCGGGTGGAGGGACATGACTAGCCTGCACAGAGTCCTGACCTCAACCCGACAGAACACCTTTGGGATAAATTAGAGTGGAGACTGCGAGCCAGGCCTCCTCGTCCCACATTGGTGCCTGACCTCACAAATGCGCTTCTGGAAGAATGGTCAAAGATTCTCATAGACACTCCTAAACCTTGTGGACAGCCTTCCCAGAAGAGTAAAGCTGTTATAGCTGCAAAGGGTGGGCCAAGTCAATATTGAACCTTACGGACTAAGACTGAGGTGCCATTAGAGTTCATGTGCATGTAAAGGCAGGTGTCCCAAAACTTTTGACAATACAGTGTATGTTTGAAAATTGATCAATCCTAATGTACTGACTGCCAGTCCCATTTCTTAAGGCCCTATAATGCCAGGACTGTACAAATACCCACCAAATGACCCTTTTTTTGGAAAGTGGACAGTCCAATGTGTTTAGTAAGAGGCATGGTGAGCTTTTTTAAATTGTAATTTTTTTTTTGTTACAATTTTTTTGAAAAACTTTTTTTTACAATTTCTTTTTTTTTTCCTACATACGGTCACCAGTGCAGTGCAGTGTAATCATATGACTAGTGTAGCAGTGATCAAGGATATTGACTGATGACAATATTTGAATAAAATAAAAAAATGTAATAATTTTTTATTCAATTTTTTTTTTCTTAACATACTAACATACGTACTACTCTGTGGGGGTGATCAGGGATTATTTTTTACACTGTACTGCTTGTTACATTGATGATAATTGTAACAGCAACAGGGTGGATTTGATTTAAATCAAAGCGATTTAAATCACAATCATTAGTAAAAAGGCTTGATTTAACTTGATTTTAATCATAATTTTTAAAAAGCAACTGTCATCTCTGTCCCGCAGCGGCTCCTCCTTTGACCCGCTGTTGACTCACCAACAGTCCCATTCACTTTAATAGGACACCTGGTGATGCGGCAGTGATACAACAAGGTGAGGGATGTAGCAGCAGCAGGTGAGTGGATGCCCAATAACAGGTGCTGCCATGATGGATCTGAAATATCAGGTGCTCTTTAAATGTAAGAACTCATTCTTGCTCGTAGTTAGTGTGAAACTGCGTGAATGCATCAATGCAGTGCATGTTATGCAGAGCTTGGATTCATTGAATGAGTTTACCAAAAATGTAAATATTGCAGAATATACAGCCTCATGCTGTATACATAACTAAGCTCAATTTCATGCTGAATAAATGAAATTATCAATGTATCTTAAATAGAAAACTATCTTTGGATAGATTTTTACTCCAAAAGCATTTTATTAAAATACAATTGATAAAAATCAAAAACATCCGATTTAAATAACAAAATCCAATTTAAATTTAAAAGAAATCTGCTTTTTTTTGATTTTTAGAAAAAAAATCATTGATTTTTATCCACCCTGAACAGCAATCATTTGACGGTCATAAATGGCTTTCATTCATGACTCATTGTTTACTATTGTCATACTTTAACTGGCCCACAGCTATTACATGCTCACAGATCACACACAGTAGTAAACAATGATGTCATGAATGGATTCCATTCATGACTATTGTTTACTATGTGACATGTGATCGCACAGTCATCGCATAGCTGTGTCTGAACACCACAATCTGCTGTGTCTGGTGAACACAGTGGTTGCAAATCCAGAGAGTACGTGCAATGCATAAGTGCCTGGGGGAGCTGCCCACAGCAATAAAATGTACTGCTGGTAGTCAGCAAGTGGTTAATTGGGCAGCTTTGAGATAAATGAGCTTTATTGCTGATAATTATAAAGGTATGCTCTTGGAGGAAAAAAACATGCAAGCATCAAACAATCAGTCAATGGTTGAGAAGTGTGACGGGAGTCACTTTGGTTGGGGGGCCTGTGGAACCCAGCTTACCTTAGAGAGGTTGGGAAATCCCTGTCTTAGCTCCCTAGACCCCTCTTATGTGTAAGTCACCTTGTGTCTATTGGGGACACAAGGTGACCAAGGAAATTATAGACATCTACTTAATGGACACTGAGAATATGGTTTGAATACTTCAGATGGGACAGTAATATTTGTCAGCCATATATCTCAGGGGAGACTATTCCTGGCCTGTTTGATTCTAAACATGTTCATTGAAAGAGCTAATCAGATTGGCCTCTGTTCCATGTGCTTCAATGTAGGAGACAGACAGTCTGTCACTGGTGGTCTATTCCTATTGTCTGTGTATTGAGGTGTGACCCATTGTTAATGAACTCACATATTGTTTCTATCCAGATGGATAGATACAGTAATTAGTTCAGGTGATTCTATTTCTATACACAATTTAATCTGCATATGATAATGTAATCAGGCACGTGACCTCATGGGGTAATTTGATCAGGGGGGGGAGGTCCTCATGTGTGTAAAAAATAGTGTGAAACTGTCAATAAAGGAGTTAGTTGTTTTCAGATACATGCAAGCTAAGTTGTCGGCTGGTTTTGTATGTAGGGCGGCTGGAATATCTGATACAGTATCTATGTTCAAGACTGGAGGAAGCCGTATACTGACGGAAGCCCACACACACATTGTGGGATCGGCAGTTCCGTTACAAGAAGGATCTGAGTGTTTCTTGTATTAAAGCGGAGTTCCAACCTAAAATTAAACTTACCTCCATCTTCTCGCTCCGGGTCACCTGAAAAACAAATGGATAATCGCAATTTTTTTTTTTTTTACATACCTTGTTTAGAAGAAAATATACTTGCCTTACTTCCTCTTCCTCCCCTCGGCGGCCACTGCGATTCGTCACTTCCTGGCTGTGCAATGATTCCTGGGAGCTGAACGTCATCGCTCCCAGGAATCAATGCGCCTGCACTGGCCCAACGTCAGTTCCGGTGTAGGCGCCGTCATTCCCTGCTAAACAGCTTCTGGGCATGCCCAGAAGCTGTGCAGGGATGACGCTGCGGCACCGGAAGTGACGGCGGGGCCGGCGCAGTGCATCGTGGAACCGAAGAAGACAGAAGAGGACACAGAAGAGGATCGCGCTAGCTTCAAGCTGCCCACACCTGAGATGGCAGCGCTGGACAATACATTTTCAAGGTAAGTATTTCTTCTTGCAGGTAAGTGCGACCCGGGACAGATCAGAGGCTAGCCATTGTGGAATGCACTAGCCCTGACTGTCCCGGGGGTATTTGTATTAAAAAAAATGTCCCAGGGTGGAACTCCGCTTTAAATTAGAACTATAGGTACATTTTTTTTTTCAATTTTGGATAGAGTAAGGGAGGGTTATAACCCCTATGAGGTTTATTTTTGTCAACTTTGTCCCATTGGGGAGATTTACCTTTACATCCTTTCCCATTGCCAAACAGGCAACAGGAAGTGAGAGAAAATACCTGCAAATTAAGGAAATCCCTTGGAGACCCCCAGGAAACCAGAACTAGTGTCCCCATTAGAAGATTTCCTCTCTATTATTTTTCTGGGGACAACTCAAAATATGTGATTTTCTTTTACTTTCACCTTTTACTTTCAATAATACATAGTAAACAGAACAAATAGAGAGGGTGGATCTATCCAATGGGGGCACAAACCACAACAAAATCTGACAGGTGTTCTAATCCATCTCCACTCAATCTACAACGAAAAAAGTTTTGTCTTGAAGAGAGAGACATCATTTTGACCCTGTACAAACATTAGTAAGACCTAATCTGGAATATGCAATTCAGTTTTGGGCACCTGCTCACTAAAAATGAATAGAAGAAAGTTCAGAGAAGAGCAACCAAACTGATAAAAGGGCAAGGGGGAGCTCAGCTAAGAGGAAAGATTAGCTGACCTGAAATGATTCTCTTTTGAGAAGAGGCAATTAAGGGGGGTTATGATCACCATATATAAATACTTTTGTGTTGAGTTATTCACTGTCAGGTCATTACAGAGGACAAGGTACACTCTTTACATCTGGAGGAAAAGAGATTTAACTTCCACATACAGAAAGGCTTCTTCACAGTAAAATCTGTGGAATAGATTCCCTCAAGAGTAGATTGTTTTAAAAAATATCTGGATGCATTCCTAAATGCACAAAATATAACTGGATACTAACATTTTTAGGTAATAACACCAGTGGTAGTTGATCCAGGGAATATCCAATCTCCTCCTGGGGGATACAGCAAATTGGATCATGCCTTGTTTTTTTTTTCCTTGACTTCACCTGGATCAACTGTAATCATAGGGTTGTGTTTACAGAGATTTTCCATTTGTTTTTTGTACCAATTGGTTGAATTTAATGAGCTTGTGTCTTTTTTCAACCAAACTACGATATGTAACTATAAATCTGTCTATGTGCTTTCCATGAAGCTGCGCATCATTTCCAGTCTATACATCAATGCAAATGTGTTTTTCTTTGACCATGACATTTGAGGGTTCTTTTTTTTTTAAATGATAGTGTCCCTTTATTGGCAAAACAGTATCTCAAGATGTCAGGACAAATCTCACAGAGATCTGCGCTCTTGAGTAATTTTCATTGTCGAATTCCTATCTCTGCACTTTGTTTAAGCAGTATAGAAACATAGCTTGGTAATCAATGACAGTATGCCTGCTGACATAAGCCATAATAAAGCAAACTTGGCATATAAAAAGTACACAGGCTGGCATTGCCAATCCTTTCTTGAAAACCCTACCTGCCTGGTGCCAACACACTGTACAATACCCATTAACCCTAGGTTCACATCTATACGGTTTTCAGTTGTGTTTTGCAGCACATTTTGCAGTTTTGAACATGCTTTTATTGATGCGTTTTTGATACGCTTTGCTTTTTTTTCTCCATAACACACGGTGTATAGCTGGTTGTTAAGGAGCAGGCCAGGAAGCGGGCCGCTGCGTCCTTAACAACTGATGAGTTATCAGCTGTCAGCAGGCTTCTCTGCTGACAGCTTAATGTAAAAATTAGAATTGCCAGCAATAAAAAAAATATATAAATCTGCAAAAAAAAATGGCCCCTGGGGGCCAAAATTTTAAAGAAATGAATGGTGTGGGTTCCCCCCAAAAATCCATACCAGACTGTTACCTGAGCATGCACCCCGGCAAGTCAGGAAAGGGAGGGAACAATGGTCACAGGACAAATAGAGAGGACAATCACCTCAACATGCCATAGACAGCAATGCAAACCTGACAAGGGGTTCTAACCCCTAATCCTAAAAAAAAAACATTTTTCCTTTAGGTATACTTTAATACGTGGGTCTAAATAAAAAAGAAAATAAGGGAATTCCATGACTAATTTACCCAAAGGTAAGCCAGTCAGACACCAAAAACCAAATTGGGTCAACATTGGAATTAGCTCATATGTCTGCATGTACAGACATATGAGCTAATTTAATGTGTTAATAAACCCACAAAAAAAAAAAAAAAAAATATCAGTGTGTACAGTATATGCAGTAAAGCATTCTTGTTTTACTCACTGTGGAACCTTAGGGGTTATCCTTCTGCATTGTGTAAAAAGGCTTTTTGATCCTGTCTTCTTTGATCATCCCCTTCCTGTCCCCAATCCATATGCTGATAGAACAGAGCATTGGAGACACTCTACACATGCTCATTTTTGTGTGTATTGCTAGAGAGTTTTTTTTTTTTTTTTTTTGGGACGGTGCATGTGATCAGCACAGGGCCAATCAGCACTCTCCAGACAAAAGGTCAGGGGTCATGCAGACTCATAAGACAGTCAGAGCAGAATGAAAACTCCTCCTATAAGCTTTACCTGTGTTCGACTGGACACTGATAGAAGTCACAGGATTGATATATACTGTAGATGAGAAAAGGTGTTTAGCATTTTATATTTACTAAAATAATTGCAATTCCACGTTCTTTGTACTGTGGGAGACCATAGATAGTGAATGCAAGGTCCTGGGTTTAGTAACACTTTAACCCTTTCGCTGCCAGGCCCTGTGCTCCACTTTTAAACTTAGCTGGCCAGGCCATTTTTGCAATTTTTCTATTGCTTTTTTATTTTTCCCTTACAGCTTTCAGAGTTTGTTAACCACTTAAGCCCCGGAAGATTTTACCCTCTTTCTGACCAGGGCCTATTGTGCGATTCGGCACTGCGTGACTTTAACGGACAATTGCATGGTCGTGCAACGCTGTACCTAAACGATTTGGCGTCCTTTTTTTCCCACAAACAGAGCTTTCTTTTGGTGGTATTTGATCACCAATGCGATTTTTTGATCATGCGCTATAAACAAAAAAAAAGCGTAAATTTTGCAAAAATAAATATTTTTCACATTTTTTTATATGAAATTCCCAAAAAAAATGTAAAAATCAAAATTTTTTAACATTTTAGGCCAATTTTTTTTTTTACCATAGGTTTGGTAAAAAAAAAAAATCGCAAAAAGCGTATTTTGATTGGTTTGCGCAAAAGTTATTGCGTTTACTAAGGGAAAGATTTTTGTCATTTTTGTTGTTTTTTTTAATGCATAATGGCGGCGATCTAGGATTTTTTTTAGCGGGACTGCGACATTGGGGCGGACAGATCGGACCCTTGACTGACATTTTTGACACTTTTGGGGTTACCAGAGACATTTCTACAGTAATCAGTGATATACATATGCACTGTTACTGTAAAAATGACACTGGCAGTGAAGGGGGTTAACTTTTTTTTGAGAGGGAAGGGTTAAGTGTGTCCCTAGGGGCGTGTTTCTAACTGTGATTGGCTGTGGCTTGATGTGTAAGAACAGTGATCAACGGTCCTACATAGTAGAACCGTGTGATCTCCATTCTTACACAGGGAAGACTGACAGGCGGCTTTGTTTACACTAGCCGCCTGCCTTTCTCCCGCTGTCACGGAGGATCGCAAGTGCACACGCGCGGGGGGGGGGTCCGTGACTGAGCGGGAGCGCGCATTCGGCGGCGCATGCTTGCTCCCAAAACCCTTACAGGCTAGCGACGTAGCCCTACGTCGCTTTGCCTGTGAGGGGCTGACTGCCGACGTAAATAGTCATGCGGCAGTCGGCAAGTGGTTAAAAACCTCCCCAAACCATATTTTTTTCTGAAAGCACATGATCAGGAGAATACAAATAAGGTGCTACTGATTTTTAGGGCACAATGATATTTGGGCAAATGTTTATCAAATCAATATTTTTGCTAAAAAATACACAAAAATCATTGTTAGCAGATGAAAACACAGCACATTAAAAAAAAAAAAAAATCCTGCTAAATGTAAAAGCTAACCTGTATTTACAAACCACTATTTGTAAATTTTGGACTGCGCCTGTTTGCGAAGTGGTGAAAATGGAACATACGCAAAAATGGAAATATCCAAATTTCTCAAAACATCTAGAGGTTTTCATTGTTCCCTACAGCTTTCAGAGTTTGTTTAAGACTGATTTTTTTTTGCAAATATTTTATTTGAGTTATGCAAAGAAAGTACAGAAGGATGAACAATACAAACAACAAACAGTAAAGAAAAACCGTAAACAGCACCAGAAATACAAAAATAAAGCAATGACAGTGGCATGGGCATAGTATCATACCAACAGTACCGAGTGAAAACAAAACGCCCACATAAGTAAGTAAAGGCTGCCATGGCTGTACAAATAGATGGGTAGAAACTGCTAGGTACTAGACAGCCTCGACATAATAATAACAGTCACGCCTAAATATCCGGAGTTGAACACATCCTTCTCTATACACCTATGAAAGTGCAGTACCATAAGTCTGAATACAAAGAAGGTGAACACGAGAGTGAGATATATCAGCGGAGAGAAGCAAGAAAGGTGCTACTGATTTTTGCGCGATCGTTTATCAAATCACTATTTTCTCAAAAAATAACACTTTAATCTTTTTTTGCACACATAAACACAATATAACTTATGTAATTATGTAACTTATGTAACTGATTTTAATGCCCTGCGATATTTGCGCAAATGTTTATCAAAAATATATATTTTCCAAAAATTCTCTAATATTTAGCAGATATAAACACAGCAAATTCCTGCTAAATTCCTACTAAATATAAAAGCTTAACCTGTATTAAGTTAATAAATAGGAAACATTTGTAATTTTCAAATTACGCCTTTTTGCAAAATGGTGAAAATTGAACGTAAACAACCGCATTTCTCTAAAACAATCGGAAGGTTTTCATTGTTCCCTTACAGCTTTCAGAGCTTGTTAAAGACCCCCCAAACCATATATTTTCTGAAAGCATAGGACCAGTAGAATAAAAGGAAGGTGCTACTGATTTTCAAGGCCCCACGATATTTGCGCAAATGTTTACCAAATTAATAATTTTTACAAAAAATACACTAAAATCATTTATGGCAGCTACAAACACAGCCAATTTAAAAAAAATAAAAAAATCCTGCTAAATTCCTACTAAATATAAAAGCTTAACCTGTATTGAGTTAATAAATAACAAATATTTGTAAATTTATCATTGCACCTTTTTGTGAAATGGTGAAAACTGAACGTACACAAAACGTAAACGTAAATAACCAAACCTATCTAAAAATCTGGAGTTTTTCATTTTCAGCTTTCAGAGTTTTTAACGACTTAAGCCCCGGAAGATTTTACCCCCTTCCTGACCAGGGGGTATTTTGCGATTCGGCACTGCATGACTTTAACAGACAATTGCGCGATCGTGCGACGCTTTACCTAAACGAATTTGACATCCTTTTTTTTCCCACAAACAGAGCTTTCTTTTGGTGGTATTTGATCACCTGTGCGATTTTTTGATCATGCGCTATAAACAAAGAAAGAGCGTCAATTTTGCAAAAATAATATTTCCTGGCAGTCTCCATGGCAGCCTACGTGTGGGTTAACCCCGCCTCCTCTCCAATGGTATAGGACCCCCCTCTATAAATTTCAGCTTGCAGGCACAGCCAGTGTTCCTTTTTTGTCCTCCTCCAAGGATCAACTATTTGGATTATTTCCTGTTGGAATTTGGTCGGCTTACCTCAGAATGAAAAGTCGGTGTCTATGTCCAGGGCCCAGCCACGGGCGGGTGAGTGACATTTCAAAATCCCCTTTGGCTGATAACTGTGCGGTGCTTCGGATGGCCGACGGATATCCTGACAGGGTCTGAAGATTTGTCTCCTCCATGGCAGTGTTTTTGTTATGTTTGTTTGTCTCCAAACTATCTTTCTTTGCTATCCCTGGTGGCCCAATGGCGGCTGGAACGCTCCGTGTGTTCCAGCCATCTCCTTCCTGCTTCCCCTCCGCTCAGTCCGGCGGACGCATGCGCTGTGTGGTAATGGAGCTCCGCTCGCTGCCTGCGCATGCGCACTTCGCCGCGATCGAAAGCGAGGCCTGGTCCGCGCATGCGCACTTGCGATCACGGCCGGCCATCGCTGACGTCATCCTGGCGCGAAAATTTAAACGCCTGTCAGCTCCAGAGCATTTGGGAATGCACTGTGGGCATAGCGACGTCTTCCCGGTACCTTGTCCGTTTGTTTACCAGGTATGTGGGGACCGGATGCTGCATACCTTTTTGTGGTATGCAGGGGGGGGGGGGAGAGCGGTTGGATGCATATTAGGACAACACCTGAATGTTCCTTATTGCTTTGTAGTGATCCCTGTATGCTCTACTTCCTAGTGAGTTTGTGGTTTTGCCTGAAACATGGATCCTGCTTCACCGCCCTCTTGTGGCCAGCCCTCTCACAACAGGTGAGTGCTGGTACATTTAGAGGGATATGAAGGGAGGGATGCTGGCTCATGATTCATGGCTAAATCCTGTGTCTCCCTGGATTTCTCTTTCTCCCAGCTCCTCCAGGTCTGGTCAAGAAAGAGACCCTGTCAGGCCACGAAGAGAATCATCTTCAAGGTCAAGACCCCGTGAGTCTCCATCAGGGAGCAGACATGAGAGGAGACGCTCACATTCCTCCTCCAGACACCGCACACACCGCCACAGTAGCCATACGGCCCAGAGAGCCTGTTGGGGTTGTGGGGCGCATGTCCCGGAGGACAAGTCCCTTTGCGAGCCCTGTTTCGCTCGTGCAGCTGGTGAAAGAGAGTCTGAAGATCAGAGATTGGAATCCCTGGTGAAACGGATTGTCCAACAATCCATGAAGGAGTGGAATGCTAGTCCCACACCTGGATCTGCTACTCCCAGCTCTCCTGCTGATGCTCCTGAAGAGCAAGGTCCCTCTCAGCCAAGCTTCACTTCCGGGAAATCCTCAGAGAGCGATTCGGAAGAAGAGGAAGGTGCAGTTGGGGGTTTTGATTTTGCCCTTGTTGCACCTCTCATAAGAGCAGTCAAAGAGGCTCTGAAATGGGAAGATCCCAGTACCCCACAAGTAAAACAGAGAAGGTTTTTCAAACATTTGGGGAAAGAGCGGCTAAACTTTCCGCTCCTGTCAGAATTGAAGGATGTCATCCTAGAAGAGTGGAGTAAAGGGGACAGCAAGACCTCCTTATCCTCCAAACTGTCCAAGTTGTATCCTTTTAAATCGGAAGAAGTCAGTCACCTGGAATCAGCTCCTCTGGTTGATGCTGCAGTTTCCAGACTGGCTAAACACGTTACACTCCCGCTGGATAATGCGGTGTCCTTTAAAGACCCTCTGGATAGGAAGATGGACTTGGATTTAAAAAGAATTTATGTCACAGCCGGTGCGGCTTGTAAACCTGTGCTAGCACTAGCAGCCATGTCTAAGGCCATGGAAACCTGGGTTTCTGATGTTGAACTAAAATTAAGAAGTGTGTCTGAAGATGCAGTAGAGAACTCTCCTGTTCAGGAACTGAAGTTAGCTTCTGTGTTTCTTGGAGAAGCATCCATTGATGTGTTACGTCTCTTATCCAGATCCATGTTGGCTTCTGTCACAGCCAAACGGGCCCTGTGGTTGCGTCCCTGGCTGGCAGACCCAGCCTCTAAACAGGCTTGGTGCAAAATCCCTTTTGAAGGTTCCTCTTTATTTGGAAACAAATTGGATAATGCAATTACTAAAGTGACGGGTGGAAAGTCAGGTCTCCTTCCCCAAGATAGGCGCCTCTTTGGCCCTAAGAAGCAGCAACCAAGAAAGCAGTTTGCAGAGCGATCAAAGGATGCCCGCTCATATAGGCCTGGGCGAGATTACAGGAGAAATTGGAAGAGCAGCCAAGCATCCTCTCGTAAGCCGGTCAGAGGCTCAGCACCTTCCGGTCAAGAAACCTCGAAGTCCTTTTGAGATTGGGCCCGTTCAGACATGCCAGGTGGGGGCACGCCTGCTCCACTTTCAGCGTGTCTGGGCGGCCTCAATCTCAGACTTCTGGACCATCAGGACAGTGTCCACAGGACACACATGGACTTTCTCAACAGATCCCGTGTCCAGATTTATTCCCACTCGCTTGCCTTCTCAGGACGAGAAAAGAAACGTTTTGCTCGACTATGTAAGCACTTTGGTAGCTCAGGGCGCAATAATTCCGGTGCCCGTGCAGGAAAGATTCCAAGGCGTGTACTCGCCCCTCTTTCTAGTACAGAAGAAGAATGGATCCTGGCGCCCTGTGATAGATCTCACCTATCTCAACAGGTTCATCAAGAACGAAAAGTTCAAAATGGAAACCTTATCTACTATCCAGAAAGCAGTACTTCCAGGAGACTGGCTAGTGTCAATAGATCTCAAAGACGCGTATTTCCATGTGCCTATAGCAGTAAACTTCCACAAGTACCTTCGTTTCGCGGTAGAACATCAACACTTCCAGTTCATCTGCCTTCCTTTTGGCCTGTCCACATCCCCAAGGGTGTTTTCCAAGGTCCTTCTAGCTGTGGTGGCTCTAATCAGAAAAAAGGGTGTACGTCTACATCACTACTTGGACGATCTTCTACTATTGTCACAAGACCGGGATCAACTTTTGTTCCACAGGGACCTGGTCACTACAACTCTCATGGAGTTCGGGTGGTTGTTGAATCTTCAAAAAAGTCATCTGGAGCCCTCTCAACATCTGGTCTATCTAGGGGCTCAATTCAACACCGTTCAGAATACACTTTCTCTGCCTCTAGAGAAAATCCCGGTGGTTCGGGAGAGGATCCTTCCAGCCCTCTCATCCTCTTTTCTGACGGCATCCCAGTGTCTCAAGATCATCGGCACAATGGTCTCGACGGCCCCTATGGTCAAGTGGGCACTGTGGCGAATGCGGCCCTTTCAGAGGGGCTTCCTTCGGCAGTGGAATCCGGAAGATCACGATCAGCATATCTTTATTTCCCACAGCATGAGGAGCAGCTTATTTTGGTGGCTCCAACGCAAGAACCTGCTCAATTGCCATTCTCTAGTCCCCATCACATGGGTCATCATTACAACCGACGCCAGCAACTCTGGCTGGGGAGCCCATTGCATGACAGAGGTGGCTCAAGGGAAATGGCCCCCGCAAGCCCACTCCCCAGTTTCCAACGTCCTGGAGCTTCGTGCGGCTTTTCTAGCTCTTCAAGCTTTCCATCATCTAATAGAAGGCAAATCCGTACTTCTTCGAATGGACAACACCACGGCAGTGGCTTATGTGAAAAGACAGGGCGGTACCAGGAGTCTCTCCCTTCTTCAAGAAGTAGACCCAATCATGACATGGGCCCAAGCCCATCTGTCCAACATCTCGGCGGCCTACATTCCGGGGCCACAGAATGTTCAGGCAGATTTCCTTTCCAGAGTTCAGTTGAATCACAACGAGTGGTCTCTCCACATAGACTCATTCAAGTGGATTCTGTCCCTAGGGGTCTCACCAGAAGTAGACCTGTTTGCATCTCCATGCAACCACAAGCTAGTCCGGTACTTCACACGCAGCAAGTGTCACCAAGCATGCGGAACGGATGCTCTGACCGACAGATGGGAATTCAGCAGGGCATATGCTTTTCCCCCATTTCCCATCATCCTCAGATTTCTTCAGAGACTCCAAGCGGAAGATGTGGAGATCGTCATGGTAGCCCCTCACTGGCCGAACAGGCCCTGGTTCCCACTTCTCCTGCAACTCAGCTATCGGAGCCCGATTCCCCTGCCCATCAAACCAGACCTTCTCTCGCAGGGAACAACATTACACCCCTGCCCCGCCTTGCTCAGGTTAACGGTCTGGTTCTTGAGAGGGAGAGGTTGGAGTCACTCGGATGCCCTCCTGGGGCAATCCCTACTTTAATGAACTCTAGGAGACCTAGCACGAACAGAGTTTACTGTAGAGTCTGGTCTAGATTCTTGGAATTCACGTACCCGGAGGGAAATCATTCCCTGAATTTCGGAGTTCAAGAAGTCCTGAAGTTCCTTCAAGCAGGTCTGGATAAGTCCCTATCAGTTGGGACTCTCAGGGTGCAAATATCAGCCTTATCGGTGTTCTCAGGGTTCTCCTGGGCCAAGCATATACTCATACAACAATTCTTCAAAGGTGCGGTCAGACTCAGACCTCAGAGGAAGCCAAGGTTCCCAAAATGGGACCTTCCCCTTGTCCTTAACGTCCTTTCAAGATCTAGTTTGTCGGACTCCATTAAAGATCTTACCATTAAAACAGCCTTTTTAGTAGCAATCACTTCAGCTAAAAGAGTTTCTGAGATCAGTTCTCTTGGTTATAAAGAACCTTTTCTCACGTTTTTCCCGGACCGAGTAGTCCTAATTCCGATGCTCAATTCCAATCCGAAGGTATCATCGGTTTTTCATGAGAACCAGGAGATTGTACTTCCTACCTTTCGTTCTTCAGAGGATAATGAACCTCATCCCTTGGATGTAGGGAAAACTCTTATGGAATATCTCCAGTCAACGTCTTCTTTCAGACAATCGGATAATCTCTTCGTCCTTTTCTCAGGCAAGAATAGAGGGAAACGGGCCTCGTCAAGGTCCATTGCGGCCTGGATTGTGTCTGCCATTCAGCGAGCTTACTGTGTAGAGGGTTTGGCTCCTCCGGAGGCGGTGACAGCCCACTCGACGAGAAGCATCTCAACGTCCTGGGCGGCTTCACATCATGTTGCACCAGAAGTAGTCTGCAGAGCAGCTTCATGGTCTTCTGTAAATACGTTCATGACACATTATTGTGTGGAGCCAGCCTCCTTATCTTCAGTTAATTTTGGCTTGACTGTTTTGTCTGCTAATAATTTGAAGTAAAATTTGATTTGAAACATTCCCACCCGTGTGGTTTGGGCTAGTTATTTCCCACACGTAGGCTGCCATGGAGACTGCCAGGAAAACGGAAAATTCCTATCATACTTACCGTAATTTTCCTTTCCTGGTGGTCTCCATGGCAGCCGGAGTTCCCACCCTCTGGTCTTGGATTCGGCTAAGATATGGAACACTGGCTGTGCCTGCAAGCTGAAATTTATAGAGGGGGGTCCTATACCATTGGAGAGGAGGCGGGGTTAACCCACACGTAGGCTGCCATGGAGACCACCAGGAAAGGAAAATTACGGTAAGTATGATAGGAATTTTCCGTTTTTTCACATTTTTTTATATGAAATTCCCCCCCAAAAAAATGTAAAAATCAAGATTTTTTAACATTTTCGGCCAATTTGTTTTATGCTACCTGTGTTTGGTAAAAAAAATCGCAAAAAGCGTATTTTGATTGGTTTGCGCAAAAGTTATCGCGTTTACTAACAAAGGGAAAGATTTTTGTCATTTTTGTTGTTTTTTTTTTAACGTGTAATGGCGGCGATCTGCGATTTTTTTTGCGGTACTGCGACATTGCGGCGGACAGATCGGACCCTTGACTGACATTTTTGACACTTTTGGGGTTACCAGTGACATTTCTACAGTAATCAGTGCTTAACATATGCACTGTTACTGTAAAAATACACTGGTAGTGAAGGGGTTAACTTTATTTGGGAGGGAGGGGCTGTGTGTATCCCTAGGGGCGTGCTTTCTACTGTGATTGGCTGTGGCTTGAGCTGTAAGGACACTGATTAACGGATCTACATACTAGATCCGTGTGATCAGTGTCTTTACAGCGAGGAGAATGACAGGTGGCTTGTTTACACAAGCTGCCTGACATTCTCCCTCTCTTCGTCCGTGACCGCGCGGGAGCGGGAGCGCGCCTCCGCGGGCGCGCGCTCGCTCCCCAGAGCCTCACAGGCGAGCGACGTAGACCTACGTCACTCTGCCTGTGAGGGGCTGACTACCGCAGTAAATATACTGTGAGCAGTCGGCAAGCGGTTAAGGATGTTGCAACGACCGAACAAAGAGTGGAGGCCTGAGGACCATTTGTCCAGCAAAGTACGGAAGGAGCTCAGGAAAGGTGGGAAGTTCAAATAGAACACATCCGCAGGGTTCAGGGGGAGACCTGTTCCCAGGTATTGAAGGGCAACCGTCGTCCATTTAAAAGGGACAATAACTCACGCAGCACAGTTGGCAGGGCGACCCCCATGATCTCTGATTTGGAGTAGTTGATCTTAAAATTAGAAACTACCCCATAGAGATCGAATTCCTGCAGCAAATTGGGGAGGGACACCAGAGGTTGTGAAAGGGAGAAGAGCCGGTCGTCCGCGTATGCCGAAACCTTGTACGAGGTGGTGCCCACAGGAACACCTGAGATGTCAGGGTTCGAGCGAACTCTAATCAAAAAGGGCTCCAAGGAAAGGGCAAATAGAATGGGTGAGAAGGGGCAACCCTGTCGTGTGCCATTCATTATCCGAAACGGGTCGGACAGAACACCGTTCGCTTTCACATATGCTCGGGGACCGTCATAGGCACTCCGTATCCACTGCAACATCTGCAGGCCCAACCCAAAACGGCGCAGCACCTCAAACAGATATGGCCAGCTGACCCGGTCAAACACCTTTTCGGCATCGGTGCTTAAGAAAACGTCGGTGTGTTGGAGCACCGGGTAAGGTGAATCAGGTTGAGGACTTTGGTGGTGTTATCACGGGCTAAGCGGGTTGGAATAAAGCCTACTTGGTCCAAGTGGACCAGATCTGGGAGCAGTGATTGAAGGCGTGTGGCAATGAGCTTGGTAAAGAATTTGAGGTCTGCATTAAGCAGGGAAATCGGGCGGTAACTACCACGCGGTGAAGGGTCCTTGCCCTCCTTAGGGATCACTGAGATATGTGCTAACAAGTTCGAGTTGTGGAATGCAGAGGTGTGACCTAGGCCATTGAACAGTTTCAACAGGTGAGGGACCAACAGAGGGTGAAGCTTCTGGTAGTACTGAACCATGAATCCATCCGAGCCTGGACTGAACCATGAATCCATCCGAGCCTGGCGCCTTCCCACTTTTCGCAGAGTTTATAACCGCCAGGAGTTCATCCGGGGTGAACGGGGACTTCAAGGTCTCCCTATCAGGGGACAAGACTCTCGGGAAAGGGACCGAGTCAAGGTAAGATGAGATGGTTGAGGAGTGGGACGTGGATCGGGGCAATCCGTAGAGGCGAGAGTAGAAAGTGCCAAATTGGTGAGAGATGTCTGCAGGGATATGAACCTTTCAGGCCGCCATCCCCTTTCAAGTACGGAATGTAAGTGGAGGCTCCTTGGTCCCTCAGAGTTTTGGCTAAAAGTCGGCTGCATTTATCCCCCGATTCGTACACTAGTTTCTTGCAGCTTTGAAGAGCTGCCTTAGCCCTGTAACGGAGGAGGTCTGCCACCTGGTCCCGGAGGCGCTGCACTTCAGCACCCTCCCCAGGGTCCAGTGCCCGTTTGTGCTGACCTTCCAGGGAAGCTATCTCCGTAAGCAGTTGCAAGAGAAGCGTGTCTCTTTCCCATTTGATACGACTCCCATTACGGATAAGGATCCCACTTATCACCGCCTTATGTGCTTCCCAGTAAACCCCCGGGTCACAGCGTGCATTTGTATTAAGCCCCCCTTAGTCAATACGTTGTAGAACCACCTTTCACTGCAATTACAGCTGCAAGTCTTTTTGGGGATGTCTCTACCAGCTTTGCACATCTAGGAGAGTAAAATGTTTGCCCTTTCTGCTTTGCAAAAAAAGCTCAAGCTCTGTGTCACATTGGATGGAGAATGTCTGTGAATAGCAATTTTCAAGTCTTGCCACAGATTCTCAATTGGATTTAGGTCTAGACTTTGACTGGGCCATTCTAACACATGACCATGCTTTGATCTAAACCATTCCATTGTAGCTCTGGCTGTATGTGTGGGGTCGTTGTCCTGCTGGAAGTTGAAACTCCGCCCCAGTCTCAAGTCTTCTGCAGACTCTAACAGGTTTTTTTCTAAGATTGCCCTGTATTTGGCTCCATCATTCTTCCCATCAACTCTGACCAGCTTCCCTGTCCCTGCTGAAGAAAAGCATACCCACAACATGATGCTGCCACCACCATGTTTCACGGTGGGTGTGTCCAGTGTTAGTTTTCCGCCACACATAGGGTTTTGCTTTTAGGCCAAAAAGTTCACTTTTGGTCTCATCTGACCAGAGCACCTTCTTCCACATGTTTGCTGTGTCCCCCATATGGCTTCTTGCAAACTGCAAATGGGACTTTTTATGATTTTTGTTTAACAGTGGCTTTCTTCCTGCCATTCTTCCATAAAGGCCAGATTTGTGGAGTGCACGACTAATAGTTGTCCTGTGGACAGATTCTCCCACCTGAGTTGTAAATCTCTGCAGCTCCTCTAGAGTTACCTTTGCTGCTTCTCTGAATAATGCTCTCCTTGCCGGACTTTCAGTTTAGGTGGATGGCCATGTCTTGGTAGGTTTACAGTTGTGCCATACTCTTTCCATTTTTGGATGATGGATTGAACAGTGCTCTGTGGGATGTTAAACCTGCTTTAAACTTTTCTACAACTTTAATCCTGACCTGTCTGGTGTGTTCCTTGGCCTTTATGATGCTTTTTGTTCACGAAGGTTCTCTACCAAACCTCTGAGGGATTCACAGAACATATGTCTTTATACTGAGAATGAATAAGCCCCCGTTCACACTGGGGCGACCTGTGAGGCGACCTGGTCGCCTCACAGGTCGCCGCAGGTCGCCTCCCATAGGGAAGCTGCGGACCCGTTCTGATAGGAGCGACACAAGTCGCTCCGACTCAGAAAAAGGGTCCGGAGCTTCTTTGGGGCGACCAGGAGGCGACCGCCATAGACTTCAATGTTATGAAGTCCGTGGCGGCCGCTCCGAGGTCGCGGCGCGCTGCTCGCACCGCGACCTCGGAGGTCGCGGTGCGAAGTAGCGTCGCCCCAGTGTGAACGGGGGCTTACACACAGGTGGACTATATTTACTAATTAGGTGACTTCTGAAGCCAATTGGTTCCACTAGATTTTAGTTAGGGGTGTAAGAATAAAGGGGCTGAATACAAATGCACACAACACTTTTCACATATTTATTTGTAAAAAATGTTGAAAGCCATTTATCTTTTTCTTTGCACTTCCCAGCTATGTGCCACTTTGTGTTGGTCTATCACATAAAATCCCAATAAAATACATTTATGTTTTTGGTTGTAACATAACAAAATGTGTTAACTTTCAGGGGTTTGAATACTTTTTCAAGGCACTGTATGTATTTTCTTTTCAGTCCACTGGGGGCACATGAACTTGGAGACTATCACTATGCGAGGGGGTGGCAATTAGCAATAAAACACTAACAGGCTCAAAAGAAAAAGACAACAAAACTAGGACAGCCTACAGATCAAAGCCGTCTAAAGGACAACATAAGACGTCTTAATATTCACCTGGTAAAACTTAAGCTGGCCCTACATGGATTGAAATTCATAAGCAGCAGGTATCTGACGCATTTTTATCGATATATGGGTACCAATCGACTTCTGTAAAAGCACCCAGTTGGATTTTGCCTGCTTGATCAGAGATGCAAGCTATAGCAGATTTTCAGAAAACAAAAGCTCAGTGGTGAAGATTCTCACATCCACCTCAAATTTGTGGATTGGAGGAAATTGGCTGTTTTTTTTTTTTCGTTTAACCCATTGGTTGAACAAGAAAAATTGTATCATCCTTGGGCTGCCTTAGAAAACATGTGAACAGAAGACCAGGGAATTTAAGTAAACAGTTTTTTGATGCCGAAAAGCCCAAGAAGTGCTCACAGATCTAGTAGAATACTCCTTGTCAGGAAAGGCTGATGTTACTAACTGTAAATTCTCTGATTTCATTTTGGTCCTAGCTCCATTTCCTATATTAGGCTTCTATCTAGAACATAAGAAGATAAGAGGAGATCCAGTCCAGTGTTAACCACAGAAGGCATTCGGGAACGGTTCTCAATATAAGCGCCTATGAAAGTATAAATGTGTGTTTATTCTTTGTCAACATAAAGACAATTCCAACCACTGCACAGTATCTAAGATCAAAAGGTGCTGATCTGCTGCAGATACTTATACCTGCAAACTCCAGGCTTAGTGCTGCCTCCCCAGTGGCTGTTCTCCACCTCCACACATTCCAAATTAAAAGACACCATTAAACATTTAATAAATGCAAGTCAGGCCACCTGAATCTTGCCCTCTGACATGTTCCACTCATATTGAGCTTATTTGTAGAGTGGCTGAATTCCATTCCATTCTCAGTCACTTTACTTCTTATAGTGTATGTTTACTTACATTATAAAGGTTTCTGAATAGTTTCCTCTGTCCCTCACATTAAATACATTTCTACCTTATTTAGGTATGAACAGGAACACACAGAAGAGAATTTCCTGATAGAGGGCTGCGCTGACTTTGGACTTGATACAACATAGTGGACCAACACCAGCAGATGATATTGCTCCCCCAATCATCACAGACTGTGGAAAATGTCACAATTAATTTGGAAATCAAAGTCCTAGAGTCTGGAGGAAGAGTGGAGAGGCACAGAATCCAAGTTGCATGAGGTCCAGTGTGAAGTTTCCACAGTCAGTGATGATTTAGGGAGCCACTTAATCTGCTGGTTTTGGTCCACTGTGTTTTATCAAGTCAGAAATCAGCACAGCCCTCTACCAGGAAATTCTAGAGAACTTCATGCTTCCCTCTGCTGACCAGCTTTATGGAGATGCTGATTTCATTTTACAGCAGGACTTAGGACCTGCCCACACTGCCAAAACTACCAATACCTGGTCACATGATCATGGTATCACTGTGCTTGATTGGCCAGCAAACTCGTCTCACCTAAACCCCATAGAGAATCGTTGGGTTATTGTCAAGAGGAAGATGAAAGACACCAGACCCAACAATGCAGATGAGCTGAAGGCCACTAACAAAGCAACCTGTGCTTCCATATTACCTCAGCAGTGCCACAGGCTGATCACCTCCATGCCACGCTGCATTGATGGAGTAACGCGTGCAAAAGGGTTTTTCCCTATCTGTAAGCCATAATCATCAAAATTAAAAAAAAGAAATGCTTGGAATATATCACTCTGTGTGTGACACATCTATAAAAAAATATATGTTTCACTTTTTGAATTAAATTAATGAAATTAATTAATTTTTTGATGATATTCTAATTTTTTGAGATGTTAATTTATGTGATTCAAGACTTGCTAGCAAAGACACATAACACATGGGAGTGCCACGGTTTTTATTTATGCTGCACTACAGCAGCTGATGAAACTGCATGGACCTCAGAAAAAGGGTTATTGTATCTTTAAAACTGCAGAAGGATAACGGGGTCATATTTAATACGAGTAACGTTTTAAATGAAGCATATACACAGGCAACCTCAGGCACCAAAGAGATGTTATCTCTACAATGACCCACTTTGCCACACATACTGTAGCTCCCACGCTAACATCAAGAGAATGCATCTGCACAAGGACAATCGTTGGGTTTGAGCAAAAACATTTATTTATATCATTTTTTGAGTGACTTGATTTTCAAAAGCTGGTATTCAGATGTAAGTATACAATTCTACTTCTGCACAGTTTCTAAGTGTCTAATAATCCCTCCCTTCCCACAGTGGAAGATAGAACTAGAACTACTCTCCATCACATGTATTGTGCATGCATACATAATCATATATACAGTATACGTTTATCTGCCTGCTAACTTTACAGAAAACCTAAATGAGCCGTTTGAGCAAGAGACGAGTCCTTCATCTGACCCATCTACCTCTCTAGGTCATCTAAGTTATCCACTTGAAGCTTGTTGGCAACAGGCTATACCTGCTATTTTCAGCATAGAATCAAATAAGTTGGTGGAGAGTTGCAGAGTAGCCCTGATTGCACCATCTGCTGACAAGGAAGTGGTAAATGTGAAATATTCATATTCACTTAACTTAGGACATATGAAAAATAAACAGTTGGATGGATTATAATCAGAGATGTATAGTAACTAAGTAGAACTACTTCACTACTGTACTTAAGTACCGAAAGGCGGTATCTGTACTTTCCTGGAGTAGAATTTTTTTCTCCTACTTCCACTTTTACTTCACTACATTTTTTCAATGATTTCAATACTTCTACTCCGATATTTTTTTTTGTGCTGCATAGTTACTCTTTACTATTATAAAAATTACCACTGCCAGAACAGTAGATGGCAGGTTTCATGAAGCTCAAAACATGTGTATTAGTCCCGGTTCACACTAGGGCGACCTGTGAGGCGACCTGGTCGCCTCACAGGTCGCCGCAGGTCGCCTCCCATAGGGAAGCTGCGGACCCGTTCTAATAGGAGCGACACAAGTCGCTCCGACCTAGAAAAAGGGTCCGGAGCTTCTTTGGGGCGACCAGGAGGCGACCGCCATAGACTTCAATGTTATGAGCGAGTAGCGCGCCACGACCTCGGAGGTTGCGGTGCGAAGTAGCGTCGCCCCTATGTGAACGGGGCCTGATCAGCGCATACGAAAATAAAAGCTACTGAATGTATAAATAAAAGCTGCATTTGAAATAATAAAAAACAATATGATGTTCAAACTTTTGACTTCTTTCTTGAATAACTACATAACACAGTACTTGTACTTTTACTTTCAGTACTTGAGTAGCAATTTTTTTCAAAACTACTGGTACTTTTACTTTCAGTACTTGAGTAGCAACATTTTTAAAAAAACTACTTGCAATACTTAAGTACAAAAAATGTTGAATACTTTAGTACTTCTACTCAAGTCACTTTTTGATCGAGCACTTCCACTTCTACTCAAGTCACTTTTTGATCGAGCACTTGTACTTTTACTCAAGTATGGGTTTCGAGTACTTTATACAACTCTGATTATAATATATAATAAACATATTTAATGAAGTTATAATAGCTTTTTAAAGTACCTCTAAGGGTCGGTTCACACCATGAATACCACAAGAACCCTATTTGAATAGGCTGAAATCGCACCAGACAGCACCAAAAATTAGCACATGCACTACTTTTTACAAAACGCACAGTATCCAGATTGAATGGTACTACTGTACCATACAATCCAGAGCAGGCAAAAGCACTGCGTTTGTGTCTTGAATTTTTGGGTGTCATTACTACAGATTGCAAGTGCTGTGCTTTTTGAACCTTGTGTGAGAAAAGCACATAGAGCATGGGTTTCCTGTACCGCGTTCTGGTGTAAACTGGCGCTTAATTCTACCGGTAGTAAATTTGAATAAGAATGTGAAATATCACATATGAATATTTCACGTTTACCACACACAGGCAGCAGTGCACTCAAGACTTCTCTGTAGCTCCTCATTAAGGGCCAGTTTACACCAGAGAACAGTGCAGGAAACTCCACACCAACTGTGCAAATCTCCCACACCAAGTTCAATATGCACTGCTTGCGATCTACAGTGAACGTCTGTGTCAACTTAGGGACACCTCAAACACAGGTTGCAAAACGCAGTGCCTTTGTCTGCATCGGATTGCATGGTACACTAGTACCATGCGATCCGATGCAGGTTGTGTTTGCTGTACACTTTGTAAATTAGAACATGCACTACTTTTGGTGCGGTTAGGCACGATTTCAGCCGTCACGCTGACCCCAGATCACATTTGAATTGCACAGAAACGCACAGCGTGTTCCTGTGCGATTGAGTGCCGGTTCACACCATACCGTGTTCGGCGATCGCATGTAATATCGGAGCGCATTTAATTGACACCCCCTGCGTATCGCATATGGCAGTGTGAACTGCCAGATGTGCGTTTGCGATGCGGGAACAGGCTGCGAATTCGCAGCCTTCCCGTTTGGCACAAGTGTGACCCGGCACTGATGGTGCGAACCAGCCCTAACTGATTTGGTGTTTTGTTGAAAGTAGCAGGACTAGACTTTTGCAAAGAGGCCTTAGAGGCTGTAGATAACATATTACACAGTTAAATGGGTCAGATGAAGGACAAATCTCTTGCTAAGTCTGCTAGCTCAAACAGCTCATTTGGATTTTTAGCTTGTCAAGTTAGCAGGCAGTTTTTGGCTTTTGTATTAGAAAACAAATTTCTCTGTGTTATAGGGAAAATAATGAAAAAAAAACATTAAGATATACAGTAAAACACAGATTTTAATTAAACTTGTAAAGAATCTAAAATAAATTAACCATAAACATTATAGTTTTAAGCATTTATCTGCAAAACTATTACAGTTTTTTTTTACAACCAAGGATCATATACAAAATTTTAGACAAACTTGTTCATGCAAGGGTCTCAAATCATGTAATAACACTTCACACTAGCAAGAAGTTTCATAAGACAATAGGACTTCAAAGAAAGAATAAGGCTAGGTTCACACTGCAGCGTATGATGCGGCTCGTATTTGTGTGAAAACAGCAGCTGATTTATTTGAATAGGCTACGGTATACTTGTGGGAAACACAGGAAAAAGGTCCTTGCATCTTTTTAAAATCACAGCCACATGTAGACTGCATGGTGTACACCAGGAGTCTTTAAACTATGGCCCTCCAGTTGTACATGAACTACATTTCCAATCATGCCTAGTCATCTCTGGGAATGTCAGAGTTTTCCAATGCCTCATGGGATGTGTAGTTCCACAACAGCTGGAGGGCTGTAGTTTGAGGATCCCTGGTGTACACCATGCGGTTTCCCACACCCAAAAAAACACTGTTTGCATTTTTAATGGCACCCTCACACATCTGCTAAAAATCAGCGAGGTTTGCTAGCGAGTGCGAGAAAGCGATTTACATGCATTCCCGCACCTGCATGGGTGTGAACCTAGCCTAAGAGAATTTACTATACTATTAGACTAATAAGAAATATAACACAGGTGTGTCTACACTGCCCAAAAAATGAAAGGAACACTTTGAAAACACATCAGATCTTAATGGAGGAAAATATCATGCTGGATTATCTATACTGAAATGGACTGGGTAATGTGTTAGGAATGAAAGGATGCCACGTTGTTTGATGGAAACTAAAATGATCACCCTACAGAGGGCAGAACCCAAAGACACCCCAAACATTAAAGTGAAAAAATTATGCAGCAGGCTAGTCCATTTTGCTGAAATTTTAACTATTCTGACTGTTTTTCACTAGTTTTGCATTTGGCTAGGGTCAGTGTCACTACTAGCAGCATGAGGCGATACCTTGACCCTATAGAGTTTGCACAGGCAGTCCAACTCCTCCAGAATGGCACATCAATACGTGCCATTACCAGAATGTTTGCAGTGTCTCCCAGCACAAGAGAATGGGGGAGATTCCAGGAGACAGGCAGCTACACTAGGAGAGTGGGACAGGGCCGTAGAAGGTTCTTAACCCATCAGCAGGTCCACTATCTGCTCCTTTCTGCAAGAAGGAACATGAAAAGCACTGTCAGAGCTCTACAAAATGACCTAGGGCAATCTACTGGTGTGACTGTCTCTGACCTAACAATCAGAAACAGACTTCACAAAGGTTGCCTGAAAGCCCGACATCCTCTAGTGGGCCCTGTGCTCACTGCCTGGCACCGGTGGAGCTCGATTGGCATTTGCCATTGAACACCAAAATTGGCAGGTCCGCCACTGGCGCCCTGTGCTTTTCACAGATGAGAGCAGGTTCACCCTGAGCACATGTGACAGACATGAAAAGGTCTGGAGGAGCCGTGGAGAACGTTATGCTGCCTGTAACAATGTTCAGCATAACCGGTTTAGTGGTGGGTCAGTGATGGTCTGGGGAGGCATATCCATGGAGGGATGCACAGACCTCTAAAGGCTAGACAATGGCACGCTTACTGCCATTAGGTATCGGGATGAAATCCTTGAAGCTGTTGTCAGACCCTACGCTTGGTGCAGTGGGTCCTGGGTTCCTTCTGGTGAACAACAATGCCCGGCCTCATGTGGCGAAAGTATGCACCCAGTTCCTAGAGGATGAAGGAATTGATACCATTGAATGGCCCCCATACACACCTGACTTCAATCCAATAGAACCTCTATTGGGACATTATGTTTCGGTCAATCTGACGCCGCCAGGTTTCACCTCAGTCTGTTCAGGAGCTCAGTGATGCCCTGGTCCAAATCTGGGAGGAAATATCCCAGGACACCATTGGTCGTCTCATTACAAGCAGACGTTGTCAGGCATGCATACAAGCACGTGGGGGGGGGGGGGGCATACAAACTCCCGAGTACCATTTTGAGTTGCTGCAATGAAATTTCAGCAAAATGGATTAGCCTGCTGCATCATTTTTTCGAATTGATTTTTGGGGTTGGGGTATCTTTCAATTCAGCCCTCTGTAGGTTTATAATTTTTATTTTAATCAAACAATGCGGCATTCTTTCCTTCCTAACAAATTACCCAATCCATATCAGTATATCTATCCAGCATGGTGTTTTTCCCCATTGAGATCTGATGTGTTTTGAAAGTGTTTCTTTAATTTTTTTGAGCAGTGTATATAACCAACTACTGAAATAATTAAGGTTTTATACCTTCCTGCATTCTATGCATGTAGGTAAAAAAACCTGTGTGCAGCATCTCCCCAACCCCCCCCCCCCAATACTTTCCTGAGGCCTATCTCGATCCAGCAATGTGCACAAAAACAACAGCTCTACCGAGTCTCTTCCTCCTCATTGGCTGACACAGCAGCAGGAGCAATTAGCTCCCACTACTGTCAATCACAGCCAGTGATCCAAGGGGTGGCATGGAGGGGGGGCAGGGACAAGTTATCATCACTTTAACAACCTAGTCACCCAGTACACCAACAGACAACACAAATAACAAAAGCAGTTAGTAAAAAGTCTGTTGTTGACATCTTATACTGTACTTTTCTTTATTACAGGGGTCTTTTTTCAGTCCCCATCAGAGTCCCTCCTTACAACAGGGTCCCCCTCAGAGCCCCCATTACATCAGATTCTCTATCAGTGTTCTACATCTACCCTGCTTACAGATGGGCTAAAATCGGTGTAGCAGCAGGGCAGGAGACGGAGCAGGTAGGAACTTGGGAAAGTCCAACTTTTTGCTGGGCTAAGCGCATCGTCACTTGCTAGGCCAGTGCTCCTAGCAACCAACCTGCTTGGGAAATGACAGAGCAGCAGGAGGAACCTAACCCTGGCTGCTGGGTGGATGCGATCTGGAGCAGGCCATAGAGGGAGACATCTGCTTTATTATACAGCAATTAAAGTGGTTGTAAACCCACTTCTATGACTTTTACCTATAGGTAAGCCTGTAAATATCTCCTAAACTTGCACCGTTTAGGAGGTATTTACATTGCATGCAGCGGAAGACGTCATCGGCGCATGCGCTCTGAATAAATGGCCGCCTGTATCGTTACTGCAGAGCCCTGTGCCGTGACCGGCGGTTCTCGTGCACATGCGCGGGAGTGATATCACCCGGCTTAGGCCAGAAATACAGCCGGACTCCGCAGACCCGGAAGGAAGATGGGCAAAGATTGATGCAGCCTGCGGCGGGGACAACGCAGGGCTTTGTTGCAGGTGTCACATAATGTGCTAGTATGCGATGCATACTAGCACATTATGCATTTATTTTGCAGGGGGGGAAATAGAAAAAAAAAAGGTAGAGTCTACTTCCTCTTTAAGTATTTAAGTATTTCTTGGTCCTTCTCCAATAAGGCCAGCACAAACATTGGTCTTTCCCCACTTATCCCTTCTCCAGCACACATGCTCCAGTTTCTCCTCCAGAGATTGTTTAGCCTACAGCCACTCATTTTCACCACCCAAAATGCATATTCCACACTGTCCATGTCCTCCCCATATGCATTGCACACTAAGCTCAGACACTGGAGGTTCAGGGCTCAGTGTGAAGCCCAGTTCAGTAGCAGTCTCTGGCTCACTCCCTCCTTTGTGGAAGTAGATTTTATCATTACTTCTCAATGTGTTGTGCAGGATGCTGTTTATGTTTTAGGACACATATTGGTCTTTCCCCTGTATCCTGCCCCAACACATACACACATAACTCCTCATTATCCATATTGTTAGAAATTCTGTATATAACCCTACAGAACAGACAGTAACTTTATTATACAGAGAAAAGACATGGAGTTTACCATAGATGCAGATACAAACCTATAAAACACTGCCATCTACAGGTTAAAGAATATATCTCTACTAAATACAGGTGTACAGTAATTGTTGCACAAAATACAATTCTGTATTCCAACACCCCCACTCAACAACTACTCCTTATACTAGTCCCATTTTGGATCTCAGTTCTATAAATCTGTTTCTTGTAAGCGGCTTTGTCATATGCTCTGATCCACTTTTGGTTATCATGAGTTGGAAATCTTTGCATCTCATCCCATGTATCTGGCTCTTATTTTAATGCTACGCAAGCAAAATAGGACAGACGTTTGGCTGGGATGCCTTTATTGCTTCTGGCGAATTTCCTGATTGAAGCCTCTTGTGGCCTGTTTTTTTTCTTTTACAGCATTTGGTTTGTCTGGGTTAATTTCTATTTCTGTGTCACTTTGTTGCTTATCTTCATGCGACAATGATGTGGAGTTTCCCTCAGTTTGAAGCGTTTCTGTTGCTTCATGAAATATTGAACACACTGAAGTTTCATTGCACTTCTAATGATGGCTACTAGGTTTGTGTCATGGTGTAAAACTCTACATTCCTTTTGAGATTCACTGCAGCCCATAAATATACCTTCCTTTGCACAAACATCCCATTTTTTACTTTTTTCTTTTGGGATGTGTACATCGGCTTTGTTTCCAAAATGTTTTAGATGGTTTAAATTCAGGGCGTTTCCATTCCATAGTTCATATGGGGTTTTCTCAGTTGATTTTCCTGGTAGTCGATTTTGGTGATTAGCTTGCGGTCAAAACTGCCCCCAGTATATGGTTGGCATATCTGCATCAAACAGCATGGTTCTTCCAATCTCACATAGAGTACGGTTCATTCTTTCTGCAATCCCATTTTGTTCTGGGCCATATGGTACAGTAGTTTGAAATATTCAAATATTCAAATACTACCCCTGTGTGTTATATTCAGTCCATTGTCTCTGCGCAATACTCAGCATTGTGCCAGATTTTTTGCATACTTGAGTCAAATACTGTTCAAGTTTCTCTGGTACTTTACTTTTGTTGTGTAACAGATATAGTGTAGTATACGTAGAGTAATCATCTATAAATGTGAGAAAATACCTCTTCTTTCCTGGGGTCAATTTTTTATTGGGCTGCAAAGATCTGATTGAGTTAAGGCCAGAGGTTTCTTAGCTCTGTTGGTTAATCTGCTTTGGAAATGCTTGTCTTATCATTTTTCCTTTTATACAGCTGATGCATTTCATTGTTTGCTCACATGGACTCATTTTTTTTCCACTTGCATAGTCATTCCACTTGCATAGTCATTCTTAGTTGATTTTTTAATATGTCAGGACTTCTGTGCCCAAGTTGTCTGTGCCATGTGTGAATGCAGTTTGAATGTTTTTCCTCCTTGGCAGGATTAAACCACCTCATTGCAGTTCAGCTGATACAGTTCATCTGTAATTTTAGCTTTTGCAAATAAGAAAAAAACCCTTTTGGGATGGCACAACTGTCATCTTGGAAGGTCACTAACATTGCCTTTTGTGGGCTTCTTTACTGACAAAAGATTTTTCAGGAGCAGGGACATAGAAGATGAGGTGTGACTTTTGGATTGAAAAACATATTCATTATCCGAAGCAAAATCAGTTTCTTCCTTCACACATTTGGCCTTTTGTAGTTTAGTTTGTTTTTGCATTCTAGCATTCCAGATTCTGCAATCTCCTTTTAAATGACCTTGTTTCTTGCACACAAAACATTCCTGTATTTCTTGTTGCATGTTACGGTTTATATTTCTTTTTTTTTTTGTCTTTAAAGCAGACTATGCAACAGAAGCACTGTTATTATTAAAGCGTTTTGTTTTACACTTATATTCATCCACAAGCTTAACCTTAACATATTCCAAAGTCAGTTCATCATCTGGACATTATCAGTGGGCAAACTACCAGGGTCGCAGAAGTCGCACTTGCCAATGGGCCCTGAAGTTCCACCAACATGGGGGAGCCCAAGCAGTGTTGCCAACCTCCCATCAGTTTGAAATCACAGCCTGATTTCTCCCATCCGTAGGACAGGAGAATCAGCCTATAAATGAAGAGACCGGTGGCTGCAGCTGAGCAGAGTGTCTGTGACAGCCCAGCAAGCACACTCCCCCCTCCCCTCAGGAATGGGGGAGCAGAGAGGAATACAACCTCTTCCTCCTCGCACTCCTGTTTCTCCTGTCTCTGCCTGGCCCATTCACACTCCTATCTCTGGCGTGCAGCTGTGCCTGAGAGAGGGAGGATGTGTGGGCAGGAAATATGAAAAACAGAAGCCTGCTACACGTTTCCAGCTGTGTCAGTGATGAGTCCCCAGTTACCAACCTCCCAGGTGAGTGAGCTCTGCTCAGTGATCACTGAAGTGAACTGTCCTGATCTCCCTCCCTTCTCTCCCCTATCTGTCTCCCACCCCTCTCAGTTCTTCCAAGAGCTTGTCAAACTTCACTTCTTAGAACTTACCCAGCCCATACATTGAGCGCTTTTTTTTTTTTTTTCATTCAACCATCCACACCAGCAGACCAATCAGGTCTGCCTGGCAGTTTTTCAGGCAGACCCGACCGGACCACCCAATATTCTTTATGCAGCAGCGGATGTTAGAGGACATGTGTCCACTGACACCCACCAGCATCTAATCTGATCCAATTTGCTAAAAACAGACAGATGGGGTCCCCATTCGTCCAGCAGATCGGATCAGATGACAGGCAGTTGGAAGCTGACAGGCGGTCTGTTTCCATCTGACCACCCCACAGAGAACAGTGGGCTATGTCTATGTCCATTCTGCATAGTGGAGCAGATGTTTACCTGTCATCTGCCTGCTCAGCGGGGATCAGCGGAGAGATTCTCCACTGAGCAGGCGGCCTGCTCAGCGGGGATCAGCGGAGAGATTCCCCACTGAGCAGGCGGATCGGCTGGGTGGGGTCTGCCCCATCTGAAAGGGGCCTTAGGTTGAACTAAAAAAAAAAAAAGATCCAATTCCCCATCTACAGATTCCAGGTGGATGGGGGAATCCTCCCACTGTGGACTGTGGACCAATGACCGAAATACCAAGGTCAGAAAGTTTGCATATGCAACCTGGTTCTGTTTACATGGTTGCATAGTTACATCATCAGGTTGAAAAAAAAGACACAAGTCCATCTGGCTCAACCAATAAAAAACAAAAAACATTAAAGAAAACACAACCATACAATCCCACATACACAATCCTATACCCACAGTTGATCCAGAGGAAGGCGAAAAACCTCAGCAAAGCATGATCTAATTTGCTACAGCATGGAAAAAAAAATTCTTCCTGATCCCCGGGAGGCAATCGAATATTCCCTGAATCAACTTTCACTATAAAATATTAGTACTAATTAATATTAATTTAAATTGTAAGTGAAGAAACAAACCTTTTTGAAAAAACCTGTGACTAAACTGAATACCTATCAATAAACAAGTACTCCTTTTGCAAATACAACCCTAGGCTTTATGCAGTATATGATTCCCGTTGTGATTGTGAACGGATACAGAAGCTTCTGCGCAGAAATAGTGGCTACACCCGTGTATGTACCTTTAAGCCTTTTTGACATATACAATAGATGTTACATGATTTTTTGAGGATTTTTATAATAATCCTGTATATTATTCTCATAGATTACAGACTGAGTGACTTAACGCTTTGAAAAAGGCCCATGATAGAGCCGAAACGCGTCAGCAATTTTGGGATTTTTTTTTTTTCCTGGAATATTTTCCGTCCTAACATCTATCGGAAAATAGTGAAAAAATCCTTATCAATGTCACCAGATGCACCACTGTCACTGATTCTTCTGAATCACCTTTATCTTCCTCACACTTGGGTTTCTTTTCCCAAGCACATTGTTCACTGAATGTTCGTTAATATATCGAATCAGTATTAATGTAAATAAATTATTTTCATTTATTTTCCTATATCTTACTTTGTTGTTGTTTTTGTATATTTATCCACTTGCCCATAAAGTCCCACTCTCCTTGGTTTGAGGCACCAGCAACCCCAATACATTTCATATAGGGACAGTGGCAGAACCTACTAATGTATATGTGTTCAAAAGAAACCCCCCCCCCCCTCTTTAGAAATCACTTTGCTTGCTTTGGAAACCGCAGCTTGGCATTGCATGCTATTATTATGCTTATGATCTACCAGAACACCCAGATTCTTCTCCGCTATGGATTTCCCCAGTTCTACTCCCCCTAGTATGTATTTACATGTATGTACTTTACATTTATCAACATTAAACCTCATTTGCCACATAGTTGCCCAATGAAACAGTGCATTGAGGTCAGCTTGTAAGTTGGAGACATCCTGTAAGGAAGTTATTCCACTGCAAAGCTTTGCACCATCTGCAAAGACTGAAATGGTACTTTTAATCCCAGATCCTATATCATTTATAAAGATATTAAAAAGAAAGGGTCCCAACACTGAACCTTGGGGTACAACACTGATAACCTTAGACCATTCACAGTAAGAATCATTAACCACTACTCTCTGAATTCTATCTTTTAGCCAATTTTCTATCCATTTACAAACTGATCTTTCCAAGCCTGTAGACTTTACCTTACACATTAGCCGCGTGCGGGGAACTGTGTCAAACACTTTTGCAAAATCCAAGTATACTACATCCACAGCCACCCCTCTGTCCAAGGTTTTACATACCACTTCATAAAAATAAATCAGGTTTGTTTGAAAACTTCTGTCTTGCATTAATCAATGCTGTCTGTTGCTTAAAGCAGTTGTATACTGACGGAAAAAAAAACCCTGCAAGACAAAGTCATAATGAGCTAGTATGCATCGCATACTAGCTCATATATGAAATACTTACCTTAAAACGAAGCCCCGACACGGACCCCCGGACACCACTGTGGGAGCTGACATGCTCCCTCTGTGTCTCTTCCGGGTTCGGCGGCTCCGGCGCTGTGAGTGGCCGGAGCCGTGATGACGTCACTCCCACGCATGCACGCGGGAGTCATTTTCAGGCAAGTAGCCGGCAAGGAACTCTGAAGGTCTGCCTGCTACAAAAAAATGAGTATACTACCACTTTAAAATATTTTTTTTCCAGCAAGAACTCATCTATGTGGTCTTTTATTAAACTCTCCAGTATGTTCCCAACTACAGAAGTTAACAGGTCTATAGTTACTTGACAAAGACTTTGATCCCTTTTTAAATATAGGCACCACATTGGCCCTACGCCAATCCAGTGGTACTATTCCAGTCCTTAAAAATTAGAAACAAAGAATTGAAATGACAGAGCTCAATTCCACCATCATTTGGGTTCCCAGCCTTCTCTATCTCTCCTACCCCTATGGCAGCGGCGGCAGCGCATTAGGACCCAGTGCTAGTTACTTTATGGGGCTGATGGACGCATGTGCAGGAGGGCCAGCACAATTGGTTGGAGACAGCTGAGCCTCCCACAGGTTGCCTAGCAGTGGTTACGCTACATAGCTTTCTCTGTTGACATTGTTGACGCATCCGATTGGGATGCAATCCAGGTGATGCTCCCAGTTGGATCTAATATTAAATATGATAGTGGTTTCACTGATTAGAGCCCAAACCTTACCGGTTTGGAGCCCACATGGCTGCTGAACATAAGGTTGATATAAATGTGATTATACTCTTGTTTCTAATAAATACTGTGTTTAGAGACTGCCAATAGCAGAGGCAAGAAAGCAAAAGGAGTCTGGGGACCCACGCAGTGGCGGAACACTAGGGCCCGGTCAAAAGTGCAACCTCTGCAACCCTGGTAGTTCTGCCACTGAATTGGACCCATATGGAGTTCCCTGGCATGCTGGTGGCCCCTCCCTCCTGCTGCGTGCCCCCACAGCAAACAGCTTGCTATGGGGGCACCTGAGCCAAGCTGCAGCTTCATTTATCCATTCAGACATGGAGCTGCTATTCCACCCTGCCCCCTCTCTCTCCTGATTGACTGAGCATGACTGAGAGCAGCGGGAGCCAGTGGCGCCACTACTGTGTCTTACCCAATCAGGAGAGAGAATCCTGGATGGCTGAGGAACTCGTGGACATCGTTAGATGGAGAGGGGCTAATGGCTCAGGTAAATATTAGGGGGCTGCTGCACAGAGAAGGCTTTTTATCCTAATGCATAGAATGACTTTATAACTCCTTTAATTTGTTAATCACATATGTAAATCTAAATCTGCTAGCCTATGTTACAATATCCAACCATTTTCTAATCTCACACAATGGCAGGGCTTCCCAATATCACATCCTCAACCAAACTCCTCAGCCTGGTTGCATTGTCTCCCCCAGGCTGAGGAGTGTTCCCAGGTCTGTATGTTAACTTCTCAGCTTCCAGGAACCCAGCTCATGCAGGCTAATCCTGGATACTTCTGCTCTTCAGCTCTTCAACCACGTTTCTTCTTCAAAGACCCAGAATTCCCTGGGTAAGGTATATTTACCTGAGCTCAGGCCCAACCCCATGCCCAAAAATCCATCCAATCCTTTCTCCCACATGCTATAACCAAGCCCCCTGGCCATGCCCCCATCAGTCAAGGCTCTCTTTCCCTATAGGGATCAAGAGGCCTTTATGTGCGATAATCCCCCATTTATTTAGTTCACCACATCAAAAATCTTACTCTCCGTATAGGCAATATGTCTTCTCTGGCACATATTGCCTCCTGTAATTGAATTCACAACCCTCATATGTGCATACTTTCCACTATCTATATTTCCACTATATTCCACTACCATCTGTATTTGTCTCCTGCACATACTTGCATAGTGAGATTGAAAAATGACACATGTCCATCTAATTCAACCATTAGAAAAAAAAAAACAAATAGAAAACCTCCATATGCACAATTCTAAATATTATCAGTTGATCCAGAGGAAGGCAAAAAAAAAAACAAAAAAACAATAAAGCGTAATCTAATGTGCTCCAGCGAGGGGAAAAAAAATTCTTCCTGATCCCCCAGGAAGCAATCAGATATTCCCTGGATCAACAATCTTTGGTGTCATTAGCTTATCAGGCCCTTATGCACACTGGACATTTTTACAGCTGCTGTTTTTAGCTTCAGGCTCGGTTCACATATATGCGATGCGGGAAGGCTGCGAATTCGCAGCCTTTTCCCGCATCGCACACGCACCCCCGGCAGTTCACACTGCCATATGCGATACGCTGGGGGTGTCAATGTAATCTTAACGACACCCCCAGTTTGATCGCATATCGCAGTGCGATCGTGCAGTTCGCACAGGATGGGATCGCACAAGTGTGAACCGCTGTGCGATCCGATCCTGATGCGGCTGCAAAAATGCCTCCTGTGCGTGTTTGCACCGGGTGCGATGCGAATTTAGCCATACAAACTGTATGGCTAAACTCGCTCCGCACAGCTGATCGCATGTAATGTCGGAGCAGTGCGCTCCGACATTACATGCGAACCCGGCACTCGCAGAAGTGTGAACCGGGTCTCAGGTGTTTTTTCTGCAGCCAGTAAACTTCCCAGAATATTATCCTATGTGCCCATGCACACATAGGCTGTTATCAGCATTTTTTGGCAGGGACGTTTTCTAGCTGGAAAGAAAACCCAAGACTAGTTGTTTTAAGAGGAGTTTTGCAGCTGTAAAAACTCTCTAACTGATAAAAGCTTAAAAAGGCTAAAAAAAGCACTGAAAAAAGCTATAAAATGCGACTATTTGGCATTTATCAGCGTTTTTGAGCCATAAGCTTTTGTTGAGTATAGTTTTGCTAAAAAAAAAGCGAAAAAAAGTTACAGCTAAGAACGCTACGGCTAGAACCGCTATAAACTGCAAAAAGACACTGCTAAACTCATTCTGCAGCTACAGCTTTCTACAGCTAACCCTACTAGCATCTTTATAACGTCCAGTGTGCATGAGGCCTAAAGGTTATATTTTCTGCATTTAGAAATGCATCCAGCTCTTTTTTAAAACAATCTACTGAGCTTGCGAGAGAACTTGTTATTGAGGAAGTCAACTACACATTTTCACAGCTCTTAAGCCTAGTACACACAGAGAATGTTGTCTGTTTATTTCCTCTTTTTTTGCATGCTAGTCATTTTGAAAACCAATAGGTTACTAAAGTAACAAAAATTCATGTAAGGCAGAATATAACTTTGGAAGTGATGTAATGTATTGTATTGTATTGATATTTTTTCGTTTCCGAGCATGCGTGATCTTAGTTACACAATTTTGTTTTGTACAAATAATATTTTCGTGCTTCTCTTCAAATATTTATGCATGAACTATCCTGATTGGCTCTCGAAAGCTGTGTACTGATGTATAGATTATGGGATGATCGCTCTGAATAGTTTTTTTTTTTTTCGACTGATATTCTCATCATATCTACTGGACTTTATTCTGAAGAAACCTTTCTATATGTACAGTGGGTACGGAAAGTATTCAGACCCCCTTAAATTTTTCACTCTTTGTTATATTGCAGCCATTTGCTAAAATCATTTAAGTTCATTCTTCTTCCTCATGAATGTACACATAGCACCCCATACTGACAGAAAAACACAGAATTGTTGACATTGTTGCAGATTTATTAAAAAAGAAAAACTGAAATATCACATGGTCCTAAGTATTCAGACCCTTTGCTGTGACACTCATATATTTAACTCAGGTGCTTTCCATTTCTTCTGATCATCCTTGAGATGGTTCTACACCTTCATTTGAGTCCAGCTGTGTTTGATTATACTGATTGGACTTGATTAGGAAAGCCACACACCTGTCTATATAAGACCTTCCAGATCACAATGCATGTCAGAGCAAATGAGAATCATGAGGTCAAAGGAACTGCCTGAAGAGCTCAGAGACAGAATTGTGGCAAGGCACAGATCTGGCCAAGGTTACAAAAAGATTTCTGCTGCACTTAAGGTTCCTAAGAGCACAGTGGCCTCCATAATCCTCAAATGGAAGACGTTTGGGACGACCAGAACCCTTCCTAGAGCTGGCCGTCCGGCCAAACTGAGCTATCGGGGGAGAAGAGCCTTGGTGAGAGAGGTAAAGAAGAACCCAAAGATCACTGTGGCTGAGCTCCAGAGATGCAGTCAGGAGATGGGAGAAAGTTGTAGAAAGTCAACCATCACTGCAGCCCTCCACCAGTCGGGGCTTTATGGCAGAGTGGCCCGACGGAAGCCTCTCCTCAGTGTAAGACACATGAAAGCCCGCATGGAGTTTGCGAAAAAACACCTGAAGGACTCCAAGATGGTGAGAAATAAGATTCTCTGGTCTGATGAGACCAAAATAGAACTTTTTGGCCTTAATTCTAAGCGGTATGTGTGGAGAAAACCAGGCACTGCTCATCACCTGTCCAATACAGTCCCAACAGTGAAGCATGGTGGTGGCAGCATCATGCTGTGGGGGTGTTTTTCAGCTGCAGGGACAGGACGACTGGTTGCAATAGAGGGAAAGATGAATGTGGCCAAGTACAGGGATATCCTGGACAAAAACCTTCTCCAGAGTGCTCTGGACCTCAGACTGGGCCAAAGGTTTACCTTCCAACAAGACAATGACCCTAAGCACACAGCTAAAATAACAAAGGAGTGGCTTCACAACAACTCCGTGACTGTTCTTGAATGGCCCAGCCAGAGCCCTGACTTAAACCCAATTGAGCATCTCTGGAGAGACCTAAAAATGGCTGTCCACCAACGTTTACCATCCAACCTGACAGAACTGGAGAGGATCTGCAAGGAGGAATGGCAGAGGATCCCCAAATCCAGGTGTGAAAGACTTGTTGCATCTTTCCCAAAAAGACTCCTGGCTGTAGTAGATCAAAAGGGGGCTTCTACTAAATACTGAGCAAAGGGTCTGAATACTTAGGACCATGTGATATTTCAGTTTTTCTTTTTTAATAAATCTGCAACAATGTCAACAATTCTGTGTTTTTCTGTCAGTATGGGGTGCTATGTGTACATTCACGAGGAAGAAGAATGAACTTAAATGATTTTAGCAAATGGCTGCAATATAACAAAGAGTGAAAAATTTAAGGGGGTCTGAATACTTTCCGTACCCACTGTAGATATTATACTGTTTGCTGTCATACCCTCCATACTCCTTTCCTGCACATACTGCCTGATGTCATACCCTCTACACTCCTACACATGCCCCTTATGACATACCCTCTTCACCCTTCTCAAGTACCTATTGGTCCCTGTCATACCCTCCATACTCCTTTCCTGCCCATACTGCCTGATGTCATACCCTCCATACTCCTTTCCTGCACATACTGTCTGCTGTCATACCCTCCATACTCCTTTCCTGCACATACTGCCTGATGTCATACCCTCCATACTCCTTTCCTGCACATACTGCCTGATGTCATACCCTCCATACTCCTTTCCTGCCCATACTGCCTGATGTCATACCCTCCATACTCCTTTCCTGCACATACTGTCTGCTGTCATACCCTCCATACTCCTTTCCTGCACATACTGCCTGATGTCATACCCTCCATACTCCTTTCCTGCCCATACTGCCTGATGTCATACCCTCCATACTCCTTTCCTGCACATACTGTCTGCTGTCATACCCTCCATACTCCTTTCCTGCACATACTGCCTGATGTCATACCTTCCATACTCCTTTCCTGCACATACTGCCTGATGTCATACCCTCCATACTCCTTTCCTGCACATACTGCCTGATGTCATACCCTCCATACTCCTTTCCTGCACATACTGCCTGATGTCATACCCTCCATACTCCTTTCCTGCACATACTGCCTGATGTCATACCCTCCATACTCCTTTCCTGCACATACTGCCCAACGTGACACCCCCTGCACTTTTCTCCTACACATACTGCCTGATGTCATACCCTCCATACTCCTTTCCTGCACGTACTGCCTGATGTCATACCCTCCATACTCCTTTCCTGCACATACTGCCTAATGTCATACCCTCCATACTCCTTTCCTGCACATACTGCCTGATGTCATACCCTCCATACTCCTTTCCTGCACATACTGCCTGATGTCATACCCTCCATACTCCTTTCCTGCACATACTGTCTGATGTCATACCCTCCATACTCCTTTCCTGCACATACTGCCTGATGTCATACCCTCCATACTCCTTTCCTGCCCATACTGCCTGATGTCATACCCTCCATACTCCTTTCCTGCACATACTGTCTGCTGTCATACCCTCCATACTCCTTTCCTGCACATACTGCCTGATGTCATACCCTCCATACTCCTTTCCTGCACATACTGCCTGATGTCATACCCTCCATACTCCTTTCCTGCACATACTGCCCAACGTGACACCCCCTGCACTTTTCTCCTACACATACTGCCTGATGTCATACCCTCCATACTCCTTTCCTGCACATACTGTCTGCTGTCATACCCTCCATACTCCTTTCCTGCACATACTGCCTGATGTCATACCCTCCATACTCCTTTCCTGCCCATACTGCCTGATGTCATACCCTCCATACTCCTTTCCTGCACACACTGCCCAACGTGACACCCCCTGCATTTTTCTCCTACACATACTGCCTGATGTCATACCCTCCATACTCCTTTCCTGCACATACTGCCTGATGTCATACCCTCCATACTCCTTTCCTGCACATACTGCCCAACGTGACACCCCCTGCACTTTTCTCCTACACATACTGCCTGATGTCATACCCTCCATACTCCTTTCCTGCACGTACTGCCTGATGTCATACCCTCCATACTCCTTTCCTGCACATACTGCCTGATGTCATACCCTCCATACTCCTTTCCTGCACATACTGCCTGATGTCATACCCTCCATACTCCTTTCCTGCACATACTGCCTGATGTCATACCCTCCATACTCCTTTCCTGCACATACTGTCTGATGTCATACCCTCCATACTCCTTTCCTGCACATACTGCCTGATGTCATACCCTCCATACTCCTTTCCTGCCCATACTGCCTGATGTCATACCCTCCATACTCCTTTCCTGCACATACTGTCTGCTGTCATACCCTCCATACTCCTTTCCTGCACATACTGCCTGATGTCATACCCTCCATACTCCTTTCCTGCACATACTGCCTGATGTCATACCCTCCATACTCCTTTCCTGCACATACTGCCCAACGTGACACCCCCTGCACTTTTCTCCTACACATACTGCCTGATGTCATACCCTCCATACTCCTTTCCTGCACATACTGTCTGCTGTCATACCCTCCATACTCCTTTCCTGCACATACTGCCTGATGTCATACCCTCCATACTCCTTTCCTGCCCATACTGCCTGATGTCATACCCTCCATACTCCTTTCCTGCACACACTGCCCAACGTGACACCCCCTGCATTTTTCTCCTACACATACTGCCTGATGTCATACCCTCCATACTCCTTTCCTGCCCATACTGCCTGATGTCATACCCTCCATACTCCTTTCCTGCACATACTGCCCAACGTGACACCCCCTGCACTTTTCTCCTACACATACTGCCTGATGTCATACCCTCCATACTCCTTTCCTGCACATACTGCCTGATGTCATACCCTCCATACTCCTTTCCTGCACATACTGCCTGATGTCATACCCTCCATACTCCTTTCCTGCACATACTGCCTGATGTCATACCCTCCATACTCCTTTCCTGCACATACTGCCCAACGTGACACCCCCTGCACTTTTCTCCTACACATACTGCCTGATGTCATACCCTCCATACTCCTTTCCTGCACATACTGTCTGCTGTCATACCCTCCATACTCCTTTCCTGCACATACTGCCTGATGTCATACCCTCCATACTCCTTTCCTGCACATACTGCCTGATGTCATACCCTCCATACTCCTTTCCTGCACATACTGCCCAACGTGACACCCCCTGCACTTTTCTCCTACACATACTGCCTGATGTCATACCCTCCATACTCCTTTCCTGCACGTACTGCCTGATGTCATACCCTCCATACTCCTTTCCTGCACATACTGCCTAATGTCATACCCTCCATACTCCTTTCCTGCACATACTGCCTGATGTCATACCCTCCATACTCCTTTCCTGCACATACTGCCTGATGTCATACCCTCCATACTCCTTTCCTGCACATACTGCCCAACGTGACACCCCCTGCACTTTTCTCCTACACATACTGCCTGATGTCATACCCTCCATACTCCTTTCCTGCACGTACTGCCTGATGTCATACCCTCCATACTCCTTTCCTGCACATACTGCCTGATGTCATACCCTCCATACTCCTTTCCTGCACATACTGCCTGATGTCATACCCTCCATACTCCTTTCCTGCACATACTGCCCAACGTGACACCCCCTGCACTTTTCTCCTACACATACTGCCTGATGTCATACCCTCCATACTCCTTTCCTGCACGTACTGCCTGATGTCATACCCTCCATACTCCTTTCCTGCACGTACTGCCTGATGTCATACCCTCCATACTCCTTTCCTGCACATACTGCCTGATGTCATACCCTCCATACTCCTTTCCTGCAGATACTGCCTGATGTCATACCCTCCATACTCCTTTCCTGCACATACTGCCTGATGTCATACCCTACATACTCCTTTCCTGCACATACTGCCTGATGTCATACCCTCCATACTCCTTTCCTGCACATACTGCCTGATGTCATACACTCCATACTCCTTTCCTGCACATACTGCCCAACGTGACACCCCCTGCACTTTTCTCCTACACATATGACACGTATGACACATGCCTGCTGTCATACCTTGTATACTGTTTTACAAAAACTGCCCACGGTTATATTCTCTGTACTCCTTGCCTGCATACACTCTTGCTGTCATACCCTGTGTATTACTCTCCTGTACAAACTGCCCACTGTCCTACCTTCTGCACTCCTCTCCTGCATGTACTAAGGCACTGCTTTGGCATTGTTTGTTACTATATATCCCCAACCTTTACCATTCTGGAACAGGCACACTTTTGCTAGTATTGTTTTCATGACAGTTCAGTCCACCATTGTACTTTGTAGATGTCTCCAACTGTCACAGTTTCCAGAAATAATCTGCTCAGCTGAATGGCATGTTGCTGTTCTATGCAACAAGGCTCTAGTTCAGTTCCCTTGGCCAAATAAAAACAGGAGCAACAAACAGTTTCCATCTGCTAACAAATGCTATAAAGCTAAATTCCAGGCAAGTAGCTTAGTACATAGGTGAAATTTATATCAGGGAGCTGTTTTACTCACAAAAGGATTTTTATTTTGTCCATCCATTACTAAGTTTTATATGGCACAGCCCTGTAAGGCAGGGAGAGTAACCTGAATTTTCTGCAGCTAAAGGGATATTAAAGGCAGATTAAAAAAAAAAATAAACATGTTATACTTTCCTGCTCTGTGCAGTGGTCTTGCACAGAGCAGCCCCAATCCCCCTCTTCTTGGGTCCCACACCGGTACTTCTGGCTCATCCCTCCTCTTGAGTGTCCCCATAGCAAGCAGCTTGCTACGGGGGCACCTAAGCAGGCTCGCTCCCGGGCCGCTGCTCTGTATATCTATTCACACACACAGTGCGGCTCAGCCATGCCCCCATTCTCTCCTCATTGGCTCACTGGCTGTAGCGGGAACCAATACCTCCTGCTGCTGTGTCAGCCAATGAGGAAGATACCCTGGAGAGTCACTGCTTTCGTGCACATCGCTGGATCTAAATTGGGCTCAGGTAAATATTGGAGGTGCTGCACACAGAAGATTTTTTATCTTCATGCACAGAATGCAAGAAGGTTATAAACCTTGAACTTTTACAACCACTTAAACCACTTCTTGATTGGAAGGTTTTATCCTCGAATGACCAGGCCATTTTCTGTGATTCAGCACTGCGTTATTTTAACGGACAATTGCGCACTAATGCGATGATGCACCCAAATAAAATTGGTCTCCTTTTTTCCCCACAAATAGAGCTTTCTTTTGGTGGTATTTGATCACCTTAGCAATTTTTTTTTTTGCACTATAAACAAAAAAAGAGCGACAATTCTGAAAAAAATATATATTTTTCACATTCTGCTATTTAACATTCCCAATAAAAAAAAAAGGAAAAATTAAAATGTTCTCATCATTTTAGTCCAATTTGTAATCTGCTACATATTTTTGGTAAAAAAAAAATCCCAATAAGCCTATTTTGTTTGGTTTGCGCAAAAGTTATCATGTCTACAAACTAGGGGAAAGATTTGTGTTATTTTTCTTTATTTATTGATTTTTTACTAGTAATGCCGGCGATCAGTGTTGTTTAGCAGCACTGCGACATTGCGACGGACAGATCGGACCCCTGATATTTTTGGGGGGACCAGTGACATTACTACCGTAATCAGTGCACTGTAATAATGACACTGGAGGGGAAGGTGTTAACTCAGGGGCGATCAAAGGGTTAAGTGTATGCCTAGGGAGTGTTTTCTAACTGTGAGGGGGATGGGCTTGTGGAATCAACACAGAGACCTGTGATCCTAATTAGGAGGATCACAGGTGCTCTGTGCTGATTTCTGAAAGAACAATGGTCTGCTGTGTTTACAACAGCAGACCGCTGTTCTCTCTCCATGGGGAGTGATCGGCCGCCGGCCCCATGAGTCAGCTGCCCCGCTGGATAATGGGGGTGCGCGCCCCCAGGATTGCTTTCATGGACCGCCGTACAGATACGGCAATTCACGCAGCCGAGCAAGTCTGCCGCAGTACATCTTCGGCGGGTGGTTAAAGTGGTTTTAAACCTCAGACATGAAACAAGTATATCCTGCTATAGTATGTACTTGTCTAAGTTAGGAGCACTAAATGTCATTTCTGACTGCTCCTTTGTTCCTCTGCTATCAACATAAATCACTTCTGACAAGTTTTCCTGACACCAAGAGAAAAAAGGTGATCGAGGTGGGATCTCCAGCTGATTGACAGCCTCAGCTCTGTTCCTAGTGGAAATAAAGCAAGCGCTCTGGGCCACTGTAGGGGGGTCGGATGTAACCAATATACAAACAATGGTCAGACAATAAAATGGCTCATGAATTTAAAAAGGATGGTATGATATAAATTATAAATCCTTCTATTCTCGGGTCCCTCTTCTGTGCTCCTGGCCCCTCCCTTCTGTTGTGTGCCCCCACAGCAAGCTGCTCAAGTCACAGTTCCCTGTGTCCATTCAGACACAGAGCCGCGACCCGGCTCCGCACCTTTCTCTTCTGATTGGCTGACTGGTTTTATTTGACAGCATCGGGAGCCAATTGCGCCACGCTATTGTATTAGGCAATGAGGAGGGGAGTTCTGGGCAGCTGAGACACTCCTGCAACATCGCTGGATAGAGATGAGCTCAGGTAAGTATTAGGGGGCTGAGGGGGGACTGCTGCACACAGAAGTTTTTTTATCTTAATGCATAGAAAAAGCTTCTGTCTTTACAATTCCTTGAAGTAACACATTTACAGGTCTGAGTTAATTGCCTGGAGCTCATCTTTAAATCCCGCTTTAGACCATTTTATGGCACGCAACAAAATAATATTATTGGATACAGTTGCACGTGTATGCTGCTTTCCTACAGTGAACCAGTCACTTCTATAAAAAATCCAACTAACAGTCACCTGTAATAAAAGAATCCAAAACTTAAAAGGGGAAGTACAGCCAAAGCTCTTTTGACTGCATTTCTCCTATGGATCGCACTCCTGTGACCCGTTTTCAGCAGGGGACTGAAGTCTGCTGTCAGCTGACATCCCAGAGCTGATCCAGGCTCAGGAAAGATTGAGACCATATGGTTGGGATCAGCCTACATACACACCTAGACTCAGCTAAAGCCGGCCGCTTCTGCCCCCTAAGTCTAGCTTTCCAGTGAGCGGGGGCGGCAGAACAGACAGTCACCAGCTCTCTGCTCAGGGAGCATTGAGAACCGAGTGATCAGCAGTGTTTGATCGCTCAGTTCTCAGTCTTCGAGCCTGCGGGGGACCGATCGTAATGATTAAGCACACTTGCTAGTGTGTGAGACGCATCTACCTGTTGTTTGCCACATTGGGATGTTCGGTTAATAAACCAGAATTTTGATGATACCTGGAGTGCAGCCATTTCTTCTATATTGAGTGGGGGACCGATAGGCAAGTATGATTCTTGAAAAAAACAAATCTCATACTGAAGGTTGTGTGTTTTTCCCCCTCTATGTTGTTGTGGTTACTCCTGCTACTTCCCTACAGAACACAGTAGTGATACAGTGGGGTGCCGGAGGAACCTCAAGGCCTTACTGGGGGTCATACTATCTGGCATATTCTGGGCAAAAGTGTATAGTTGTCAAAACTGTTTAACATGATTTTGCTGTTAAGGGTATGCAGCAAAGCAATAAGGTTGTGGTTGTTTACATGCTTGAATGTGGTCAGGTCCCCCTTGTAAACCCATGACAGCTTGCAGGGCTAGGGCTGAGCTGACACAGAGGCAGTGGAATCCCCTTTCGTCAGTAGGCCTGGAGACCCAGCTGTCAGTGGAGCCTGCAGATTAAACACAGTGTGTAGCTCTCAGTTTTCCAGCCAGCCCACTCTGTATCAGAAACCCAGTTAAAGTGGTTGTAAAGGCAGAGGGGGGTCTTTATCCTAATGCATTCTATGCATTAAGATAAAAAAAACACTTGTGTGCAGCAGCTCCCCCAGCAGCTCTAATACTTATCTGAGTCCATTTCTATCCAGCGATGTTGCAGGACAGACTTGGCTGCCCACCTAATTGGCTGAGACAGAAGCAGAGCACCATTGGCTCCCGCTGCTGTCAATCAAAATCAGTGAGCAAATGAGGAGAGGGGGGACGAGGCCCAAATGCAGCTCCGTGTCTAAATGGTCACACTGAGCTGCTGCTCGGCTCGGGTTCCCACATAGCAGGCTGCTTGCTGTGGGGGTACTCGGGAGAAGGAAGGGGCCAGGAGCACCAAAGAGGGACCCGAGAAAAGGAGGATCAGGGCTTCTCTGTGTAAAAACCCTGCACACAGCAGGTACAGTAAGTCTAACATGTTTATTATTTTTAAACACCAAAAAATGAGACTTTAGAATCACTTTAATGGCTCGCAATACACAGATCAGCATTTATTAGTTGTATAGAACTAAGTCTAACAATGTTCCTGAGACACATCAGGACCCAGCTGTCAAAATAGTAGGAGAAATCTGCAGGGACTGGGCTGTCAGTTTGGCAGCCAAGTCCTCATCTATGTCTTGGGAGCCATGACAGAAGCTCCTGTAAAAATCAAGGCTTTAAAACAGGGTCTCGGTCTTTACTCTGAAATATTATGATTTTTATCTGCCAATTAGACCAGTTTTTTATAGTGCCGTATTACAAAAATATACAATTAAAAAAACTTTTTTTCCCATTTTTTAATTTATTTACAATGCTGTATGTCACAATACTTTTAATGTCTTAGTAACAAGGGACAAAGCAGAACAAATTGCATTATGACAAATTACAGGCTACCTGTAGAAGATATTTTGGTTACCATAATACTGAATAAAACCTGGCTCTTTTCTACCATGATCATTAGAACTACTGTAAATCGCATTGGTTTAACTTCAAATATTTCCATCAAAATGTTGCCCCTATACAAAGCCATTAGTAAAACCCAGGGCTGGCCCAAGACACTGTGCTGCCTGGGTCCAAGAATAAAATGCTGCCCCCACCCAAAAAATAAAAAATAAATTACGCCCACCAAAAGGCCCCTACATCCATATTTTTTATACATAAAAAATTTAGAAAATATTATATATACTGTTATCTTCTTCCATAACTCACCACCAGACCAGTCCACCAAACACCCACTGTCTGTCGCCAGTCCTCCTGTCACTCCTGTGTCTGCCACGGCCACCGCCCTAGAAGATCCAGCCTGCCCTACGTAAAATGGAGTGTGCTGATGTCTGATGTTATTGTGCACACCACGATCACACGAGGGACGTTCCCGGAGGAGACGCGCTGCTTCCATATACTCATCAGTTTCCACTACGGGTGGCAGTATAAGATGGGGAAATGTCACCTGTAACACACCGCAAACTGATGACACACAAAACTGCTGAAAAAAAAAAATATTTCGCAGTCAATTTGCTGCCCCTCTCCAAGTTCCACCTGGGTCCAATGGACCCAGCGGGACCCATGGTAAGGGCCGGCCCTAGTAAGACCTCATCTGGAATATGCAGTTCAGTTTTGAGCACCAGTTCACAAAAATACAATGGAAAACTGGAGAAAGTACAGAGAAGGGAAATCAAGCTGATAAAGGACATGGAGGAGCATAGCTTTGAGGAAAGATTAGCAGGACTGAAATTATTCTCTATAGAGAAGAGGTGATTAAGCAGGGATATAATCAACATGTATAAATACATAGGTGGTCCATAAAGTGTAGAGTTATTCACATTACAATAGACAAGGAGGAACGCTTTATGTCTGGAGGAAAAGAGATTTAACCTCCACATAAAGAAAGGCTTCTTCACTGTAAGAGCTGTGAAAATGTGGAATGGACTCCTTCAAGAACTATTTCTAGTAGACTGTTTTAATAAAGAGCTGAATGCACAGAATGTAACTGGATAGTAACATTTATTGGTACAACAGGGGTATTGTTATTCCAGGGCATATACGATTGCCTTCCTCTGGATCAACTCTGGGTAAAGGGTTGTACAGTATATATGCAGGTTTTCTATGTATTATTTTTCTATTGGATGAACTAGATATATTTCTTTTGTTTTTTTTCAGCCTATATCACTATGAAGTAAATCAAAACCATGGACAGCTGGTAAATATATGAACATATACTGTATACACTGATTCTTAGCCAGTTATTTAAAGTAAACCTGTAAGTACCATTAATGTATCAAAGAAACTTTAGTATACATTTAATGACCTTTCCTGTAAAAGGTGAACTCTGAAATTAGGGCTACTTTAGTATATTGGGCTGGCTGGCCCTCTCTCAATTTCCCACTATTCCTACTAGCCTGTAACTAAAATGAAGGGACTTACTTGCCAAAAGAAATGGATGGGAAGTGGAAGGGGAGTGCCAACCTTCATCCCTACTAGGAAATTAAAAAAAATACTCTGTACGGCTTAGTGCCAGGGCTTTATACCCATGCTCTAGTAAGTATCTCAAAAGGTACTGATACACTAGGCTCAATTTAAACTTTTTTTTGTGCTGACATGTAGTGATTCTAAAACATTTTAATCTAAGAACAGTTTTATAAGTTTTCCATTGCAAACAAATATATATCAGTGACTTTGTAGCTGGAGGTCAGTTAATAATACTAAATAAACAGTGTCATAAGGTTATTTGATACACATGAAAGATCTACAAATGGTACAATATGTGAACAAGCAGTTCAAAAGATAACAACTTGCCAGTTTACTTTCATGTTTTCATGTTATGAAACGTTACAGCTTGAGAAACATTGGTTATAAAGTAAACTGGCCATACACAGAGCGAATTTTGAACAGACCAAAATTTGAGCCATGGGTGATCCTGTTGGGACCCTTATGCTGGACATCCTTCTATTTAAAAATGAAAGGAACTGGGTGGAAAATTGTCAGCTGCAGTGGCATCTATTTCTGACAGCCATGGGTAAGGAAAGAATCCTTCATTGACACTGTTTAGCCTGGTCTGGGAATCAATAGATTTATCTTGTTCAGCCCGTGGTATTGAATGATAGAAATCTTATAATGTATCGCCAGATTTATATATTTTTATTCTCTATGGGTTCAGTAGAAAATATTAACAAACCATTATTTTGTTACCTTTTATAGTGAATATACACACTGGAGGTCTTCAGTTAAATGACCATGGCATCAGGACTGGCTATCAGTTTGAAATCCAAAGTGCCAATTTGTAACCAAAAGCAGAACTTAGCAGGTCCTGCTTCAATGATCACTGTAACAGCTCCTTACTGAATTCTGATAACTGTATGGACGTAATGTATGTATGTACTAGTAATGGCGGCGATCAGCAACTTATAGTGGGACTGCGATATTGCAGCAGACATTAGGATACTAACTGACAGACACTTTTTGGGAACCAGTGAAACTAAAACAGTGATCAGTGCTAAAAATATGCACTGTCACTGTACTAATAACACTTGCTGGGAAGGGGTTCACAATCTAGGGCAATCAATGGGTTAAATCTGTGCCTAGCAAGTGTTAATGTATACTTTGTGTGGTGCTTTCGCTAGAGGAAGAAATCGATTCCAGAGAAAAAAAATCTATTACCTCCCCGCTGACAGGACAGGGTTCTGCCTTGTTTACATAGGCAAAGCCCTGTCCTGTGTAAATTCATGAGGATCAGATTACCGCCAGATTGGCACATCCAGGTCGCCGGCAGAGCACCCACGCCCCTACCCATAAGTGTCAGATCACATACTACGCCTTGCTGCTATATACAGTATATATATATATATATATATATATATATATACATACAGTGGTGAACGAAAGTTTGGGCACCCCAGGTAAAAATTTCTATTAATGTGCATAAATAAGCCAAGGAAAGATGGAAAACTCTCCAAAAGGCATCAAATTACAGATTAGACATTCTTATAATATGTCAACAAAAGTTAGATTTTATTTCCATCATTTACACTTTCAAAATAACAGAAAACAAAAAATGGCATCTGCAAAAGTTTGGGCACCCAGCAGAGTTAATATCTTGTACTGCCCCCTTTGGCAAGTATCACAGCTTGTAAACGCTTTTTGTAGCCAGCCAAGAGTCTTTCAATTCTTGTTTGAGGTTTGCCCATTCTACCTTACAAAAGTCTTCCAGTTCTTTGAGATTTCTGGGCTGTCTGTCACGCACTGCTCTTTTAAGGTCTATCCATGGATTTTCAATTATGTTGAGGTCAGGAGATTGTGAAGCCCATGGCAAAACCTTCAGTTTACGCCTCTTGATGTAATCCCCCATGGATTTCGAGGTGTGTTTAGGATCATTATCCATTTGTAGAAGCCATCCTCTCTTTAACTTCAGCTTTTTCACAGATGGCATCAAGTTACCATCCAATATTTGCTGAAATTTTATTGAATCCATTATTCCTTCTACTCGTGAGATGTTCCCTGTGCCACTGGCTGCAATACAACCCCAAAGCATGATTGATCAACCCCCATGCTTAACAGTTGGACAGAGGTTCTTTTCATTAAATTCTGTGCCCCTTCTTCTCCAAACGTACCTTTGCTCAGAAAAGTTAAATTTTAACCTCATCGGTCGACAGAACTTGTTTCCAAAATGCTTGTCTATATGTTCATTTGTAAAATTCAAACGCTGATTTTTGTGGTGAGGACGTAGAAGAGGTTTTCTTCTGATGACTCTTCCATGAAGACCATATTTGTACAAGTATCTCTTTATAGTGGAATAGTGTACCACAACTCCAGTGTCTGCCAGATCTTTCTGGAGGGATCGTGCAGTCAAATGTGGGTTTTGAATTGTTTTTCTCACAATCCTGCGAGCTGTTCTGTCTGATATTTTTCTTGGTCTTCCAGATCTTGCTTTAACTTCCACTGTTCCTGATGACTGCCATTTCTTAATTACATTCCGAACAGAGGATATTGACATCTGAAAACGCTTTGCTATCTTCTTATAGTCTTCTCCAGCTTTGTGAGCGTCAACTATTTTGAGTTTCAGTTTTCTAGACAACTGCTTAGAAGATCCCATGGTGCTGATTGTTGGGGCAAGGTCAGATGAGTCTGGGCATTTAAAACCTTTGAGATTGATATCACCAGGTCTTCCCAGACGATGATTGAGAACAATCCATGACACTGGCAGGTCTCAGCCTTTCAAAGGGGGCAGTGCATGCTATAAATTCTGCAGGGTGCCCAAACTTTTGCAGACACCATTTGTTTGTTTTCTGTAATTTTGAAAGTGTCAATGATGGAAATAAAATCTAACTTTTGTTGACATATTATAAGAATGTCTAATCTGTAATTTGATGCCTTTTGGAGATTTTTCCATCTTTCCTTGGCTTCTTTATGCACATTAATACAAATTTTTACCTGGGGTGCCCAAACTGTACATATGTATATATATATATATATACACACATATATATATATATATATATATATATATATATATATAACTAGGTTAAACGGTCAGAAAGTGGTTAAAATCTGTAGCAGGGTCCTGATGGTTTTATTTTTAGCTTTGCTCAGTAAACATTTACTATGATCGTTATTTACAAACTGTGTGTTCTACACATTTAATAGTTGATTCAACATTCGTACGAAATGGGTTAACAGGGCAAAAAGGCAGTGATTAGCTTTCATTTGTCATACTGTTTTGAGATTACACCTAAAGCTGGGATGTGAAACTTCCTCCTCAGATTTTTCTCCCTGCCACTGCTTCTATAAATAAACCTATTCTCCCTCTTCTGTCCTCCTCCTACACGCCTGTGGGGAGGACTAAAGTAAACTGGTTGCTGTGGATGTGAGAATCATTTAGTTTCTCTTTGTATGTAAACATTGCTATATTTAAAAAAAAATCTGGATTATGTTTAAAGCCATCAAATCATCGGAACTATACTCGATTTCACTTCATCACTGCTGTGTCCAGGAGCACTCTGACGGCCGATGCTGGTCCTTCCAGGTACCTTTCTTTGGCCATTTTCAATGGCCAGGCTGAGAAGATGTCCCTCATGTGCATGCCCGAGAGTTCATTCCATTTGACAATGGCGAAAATGTACACTTAGCTGGCAGGCACAGCTCAATGTACAGGGTGTACAGGCAAGTTTAATGCAGACAAAACATAGCCAGAGGAATTCATAAAGGGTGTCGTAGACAACCTTTAGAATTCAGTCAGGGCGCAGCAGCGAAAGTGTCAGTACTTGTGCCCAATTCATGTACCTGTCACAGATGGGTTCATAAATTTGTCCATGTCTGCACTGGGGAAGTAGTGTCCACAACGGTAATGTTACAGACACTGGCGCAAATGCTTGTCTGAAATATGCCTGAAATTCCTAAAGGGACTACAGTAAACCCCCCTCCATTGCGGGGGTTACGTTCCGGACCCAGCCGCGAAAAGTGAAATTCCGCTAAATAGAAAAACCCTATTAAAATGCATTGTAGGCATGTTTATTTTACTGTCACTGTACGTGTAGAAGCATTTTAAGGTCTTTAAACACACTTTTAAAACAATAGAAACTAATTTAAACACATAAAAGATACTAAGAGACATAGCAAGAGCTATGGAAAACACAAAGATATTTCATTTTTAATGATTTATATAGTAAAATAACATTACAAAAAAAAACGCGAATTACCGGGACCACAAAAACTGAACCGCGATGGAGCGGGGGATTACTGTACTACTAGAAAAGTGGCATTAGAGCCATTTTGAATTGAATTTGAAGGTCTCTTCTTGATTAAAAAACCTGTATGTTTGCCAGTTATTTTTTATGTTAAAGTTCCAATTGTTTGTTTATATTCAGCTGTTTCCCTGGAATTCCAAAACTGCGCTGCAATTCATACACATAGATGTAGCACTGCCCCCTTAAGGACTCCTGAATTGTTCACCTTGGGATCCCCCTGGGTTACTGTTAGCAACTGCAGTATGCACAATTTAACTCTTTACTCTCTGGCTCAGTCAATTTACAGTATTGGGGATGTAGTTGTTTTTGTGGTTTTATTTAAATTAGGGATGGGAGAAGGGAAGAGTGGGATACGCCAATTTGAACTATTCACAGTAGATGTGGACTCCTGTCTGAGGATGCAGCCAGGCTGCAGATTCACCTTGCCACTTAGATGAATTAAGGATTAGGTCTCTATTATAGATGACTTGTTAGGAAGAATTATCTTCGGGATACACACCTAGTACCCCCTTCCACTCCACCTGCTGACACCCATTCTCTGATTATCATACACCGGGATGGCCCTCCTCAGGTCAGACCCCTAGACATGATCCCCTGTACTCACAATACTGTTTTTCGAGCGTCTCCAGCAGTGGCGGCTGGTGCTCAAAATTTTGGGAGGGGGGCGCAAAAAGAAAAATGTAATAGGTATTGCTTCGCGGCAAAAAACGCGGTAAAAAAATTGCATGACTTTGAGGTCATGGTACAGGCATGGCACAGGTGATGGCATAGGCATGGCACATGTGATGGTATAGGCATGGCACAGGTGATGGCACAGGTGATGGCACAGGCATGGCACAGGTGATGGCATAGGCATGGCACAGGTGATGGCACAGGTGATGGCATAGGCATGGCACAGGTGATGGCACAGGTGATGGCATAGGCGTGGCACAGGTGATGGCATAGGCATGGCACAGGTGATGGCACAGGTGATGGCATAGGGATGGCACAGGTGATGGCATAGGGATGGCACAGGTGATGGTACAGGCCTGCTTCAGGCTGGAGACTGGACCAATCACAGCCAGGATATCACAAAGGTGGGGTGGCTCAGCGCTATTTGCTGCGCCCAGGTTACGCCCCCAGAAGGCAGCCAATCGGCGCCTCTTCTGGGTCGTAAACCCCACCCCCCCATATCCACCAGGCCGAGCGCATAGGCCTGCGAACCCAATTGTTTTTTTCAAAACTTTATTATTTTTTTGTCATTTTTTTTTTCTATTTTTTTTTCTTTTTTTTTAGGGGGGGCGGCGCTCCGGCGCCCCCTATGCACGGGCCGCCACTGGTCTCCAGTGTCTCTACCCCTTCAGTCAGCTCTCATGGACCTCTGGGTTCAGCTTCTTCCTTCCTGGTCCCAAGGCCCACTGCCTGTAACAACGTGCCACTGCTACAGAGGATGAGGTAGTCGCCACCCTCCCTCTAGGAACTCTGCTCACCAGCCAAAGACCTCGCAGCACATGTGCTCCTGGCTTTTATACTACACCCCAGAATGCAACGAGACAACCAGTCTGTTGCAATCACTGGGGCAGTATCAAAGCCTGTTTACCCATTGGTCAGATTTCCTCCACTGTCCAATATGCCTCCCTATTGGACCAGTGTGAAACCCTCCCTAGACCAGATGAATCACACACTGAGCACTATGAGCAGACCTAACTCACAGATCCTGCTCTCTGGTAGGCAGAAAGCAATATAGATATGCCTGCTGCTCCTCTGACAGGCAGACAGAGCCAAAAACTATACTCTCTCACTAGCATCTACCTAGGATGGTGATACATTGAAATCCAGCCCAATCAGAGGGCTCCATGCGAGTAAGGAAATACCTACATCCAGCAATGCACACCGGATTGCTAATTCCTGATTCTCTGCTTTACACTTTGCATCCTTGAAACTTCGTTGGGGCATGAGGTGGCACAGCTAAATTATGAAATAGTTTGCATCGCTTTGCAGGTACCTCTTTCTCTGGCAAGGTTACATTGTTATGGTAAAGATAAATAAGAAGCACATCAGCCAACACTCTAGATATTTGTGCCAGCTGCAAATGAGGAAGGAACTACGGTCAAATGCTGGAAGATAATACAGTAAGTATCACTGGGAGAGGGGAACCCCTTACATAAAAATCGTTATTTTGCCTTGAATAGACAAGGTGACAGTGTCTCTAGAATTTAGCTTTACTTATTTTGCACCTGACACCTTATCAGAGTAGTTACTGATAAAATCTCCAGGGCCTTTCAGAGTAATAGGGTGCTGCATGTACTAACCTTTTTTTTCAATTCTTTATTTAACAGAAGGTCAGAGTACAGAGACCATATGCAGCCATGTCAAAAATAGTAACACATCAGGATTTCCAAGTACAATATCGTGACCAGGAAGCGAACATTGTATAACACAGCAAATCAAAGTATGTGCTTATCTATTAGTTTGGCTCAGCCGAACCCTAGAAATTTGGGCCAGATCCGGTTTCCTGGCCTCCCGATCTCACATGGTCAATTGGAGGACTGCTAATAGTACAAAGTTCCGATCATGTTTAGTAGGGCCGTATACCCTGAGTAGATAAAATCATGCCATGGTGGATATAAAAAGTCCACATACCCCTGTTAAAATGTCAGGTTTCTGGAAAGTAAAAAAATGAGACAACGATAAATCATTTCCGCTCTCATTTACACCTTTAATGTGACCTATAAACTGTACAACTCAATTGAAAAAATAAACTGAAATCTTTTAAGGGGGGTAAGAATTAAAAAACTAAAATAATGTGTTTGCATAAGTGTGCACACCCTCTTATAACTGGGGATGTAGCTGTGTTCAGAATTAAGCAATCACGTTTAGCCCCCATTCACATGGGGCTGATTTGACATGTGATTTGACATGTCAAATCGCATGCCAAATCAGAGCCTACTGCCCGCGACGGCACTGTCCAAATCGGTGTTTCTGCACTACTTCTGGCGACTTCAAGGGCAAAGTCCTATTAATAGACATCTGTGCAGGAACTCGCATAGATGTCTGTCAAATTGCCCCTGAACTCGCACTGACATGCAGGTTCGAAATCGTGCTGAAATCGTGATTTTAAACCCGCCCTTAGTGTGAACGAGGGCTCAAACTCATGTTAATTACGAGTCAGTACACAACTGCCATCATTCAAAGTGCCTCTGATTAACTCCAAATAAAGTTCAGCTCTAGTAGGTCTTTCCTTACATTTTCTTAGTCACATCCTACAGTAAAAGCCAAGGTCCGCAGAGAGCTTCCAAAGCATCAGAGGAATCCTTTTCTTAAAAGGTATCAACCAGGAGAAGGGTACAAAAGGCATTAGGTATACCATGGAACACAATGAAGACAGTCATCATCTAGTGGAGAAAATATGGCACAACAGTGACATTACCAAGAACTGGACATCCCTCCAAAATTGATGAAAAGACGAGAAAAAAACTGGTCAGGCTGGCTGCCAAGAGACAGCAACATTAAAGGTGAAGCAGGAATATCTGGTAAGTACTGGCTGTGTGGTAAATGTGACAATAATCTCCAATATTCTTTATATGTCTGGGCAATGGGGTAGAGTGGCGAGACAGAAGCCTTTTCTTACAAAGAAAAACATCCAAGCCCATCAAGATTTTGCAAAAACACATCTGAAGTCTCCCAAAAGCATGAAAGCGCGTTATGGTCCAAGGTTAAACTTTTTGGTCATAATTCCAAAAGATATGTTTGGCACAAAAACAACACTGCACATCACCAAAAGAACACCATACCCACAGTGAAGCATTGCGGTGGCAGCATCATGCTTCGGGGCTTTTTTCTTCAGCTGAAACAGGGGCCTTAGTCAATGTAGAGGGAATTATGAACAGTTCCAAATACCAGTCAATATTGGCACAATACCTTCAGGCTTCTGCTAGAAAGCTGAACATGAAGAGGAACTTTGTCTTTCAGCATGACAACGACCCAAAGCATACATCCAAATCAACAAAGGAATAGCTTCACCAGAAGAAGAAGAACGTTTTGAAATGGCCCAGCCAAAACCTAGACCTGAATCTGATTAAAAATCTGTGGGGTGATCTGAAGAGGTCTGTCCACAGAAGATGCCCTCGCAATCTGACAGATTTGGAGTGTTTTTGCAAAGAAGAGTGAGTAAATATTGGCAAGTCAAGATGTGCCATGCTGATAGACTCAAACAAAAAAAGACTGCAATAAAATCAAAAGGCGCCTCAACAAAGTATTACAGTAGTTTAAGGGTGTGCACTCTTATGCAACCATATTATTTTAGTTTTTCATTTTACTTCCCTCATCCTAAAAGATTTCAGTTTGTTGTTCATCTAAGTTGTACAATTTATAGGTCACATTAAAGGTGAAAAAAGTTCTGAAATTATATATCTTTGTCTCCTTTTTTAACATCACAGAAACCTGACATTTTAACAGGGATAGGTAAACTTTTTATATCCACTGTATCTCTCTTGCCCTGCTCTTTTACAATTAAGTCCTCCTCCATCTCATTGGCCGCATCTCTTGCCGCTCTTTCCAAAAAATGGGCATGCAACTTTCTGCTGCCTTCACAAGGAATGGAACAATAGAATGTCTAGAAGTCCTACAGGGGTTATCGTAGTGATGTGAAAGGAAGAAGACATGGTCCCCAGGGATCTGATTATTCATACATTTCTGGGTTAGGTGGTGTACATCTGACCAAAAGTCCTGGAGACTACCACATGACCAAAAAAGTTAGATTTTTGTCTTCCTGTAAAATCCTTTTCTCTGATGTTCATTGATGGAAACAGCTCCAGAATCTTCTTAACCATTGGGTTATGCTGCCCCCTGCAGGAGTAAGACACTAGGCAGGAAAAAGCTTTACCACGCCTATGGGGCAGTCCCAGGGGATATACTCCCACACTCTGCTATAGGCATTTCGTTTTGTTGCAAGCAGTGTCAGACGAAAAATAACCCAACTCAATAGAGCCGTGGGTGCTGTGTCCGTCAATGAACATCAGAGAAAAGGATTTTACTGTAAGACAAAAATCCAGTTTTCTCTTTCGTTCATTGACGGACACAGCTCCAGAATCTTCTTGACCATTGAGATGTCCCAAAGCAGTGACAAGAGGGGTGGGAAAAAAAACACAGCAGAAAAAAATTCCCAAAAGGCTAAACCTAGCCCACCAGGTAACATGGTAAAATGGAGCTCAACCAGGAACAACTGGAGCTCACCTGAAAACAATACACCCTCAAAGAGGACCAGGTCCTCTCAAACAGCGGCTGCAAAACCTTGCTGCCAAAAGCAGCATCCACAGATGCCAGTACATCCACTTTATAAAATTTAGTGAAAGTGTGCACAGACGACCAGGTGGCCGCCTTGTAAACCTGTATCACTGACGCCTGATGGGGGAAAGCCCAAGAGGCACTAAGCGCATGCGTAGAAAGCGCCTTACCAGGGAACAGAGGAACCTGACCCTTGGTGGAATAGGCCTGCACCACAGTCTGCCTTGTCCATCTGCAAATGGTCGCAGCAGATGCGACCAACCCCTTGTGAGGTCCAACCATAAGGACAAACAGTAAGGCTGATTTTCTAAACGACTCGGTTGCCGCAATTTACACCCTGAGCACCCGACCTACATCCATAGAGTTCAAGGCAATCCCCCTAGGATGTTTAGACTTAGGACACAGGAAGGGCAATACAATGTCTTCATTCAGATAGAAACCAGAAACAACCTTAGGAAGGAAAGACTGACAAGGGCGAATCACCACTTTATCTCTGCGAGCCACCAGGTAAGGTCCACGACAAGACAATGCGCCAGGTCCGACACCCTGCGTGCAGAAGTAATAGCCACCAAGAAAGCTACCTTCTGGGACAATGTAAGCAGAGGAAGCTTTCGAAGCAAATATTTTTGAAAGGCGGTTACTGGAGAACCGACAGCACCAAATTGAGATCCCACGGAGGCAACAGACACCGAACTGAGGGAGTTAAGTGGCAAACCCCCTTAATAAAGGTGCAAACCAAAGGACGGTAAAAGAAGACTGCCAAGGCCGAAAACTTGGCCCTTGATGGCAGCCAAGGCCAGGCGCTGCTCAGCACCTCGTTAGGAGGAATGCTTAAATCCGTGCCACTGAAAGGGAATGGGGATAACCCCCAAGAGACTCATACCACGCAATGTACGTCTTCCAGGCATGATGGTAAATCTTCCTAGAGGTAGATTTTCTAGCTTTTAACAGTGTGGGAAACACAGATTCAGACAAACCCCTATCCTTTAGCACCTGGCTTTAAACAGCCAAGCCGTTAAAGCCAGCGACTGTAAAGCAGGATGGAAGATTGGCCCTTGGGCAATAGATCTTCTCTGAGAGGAAGTCTCCAAGGGGCATCAGTGACCAGCCGTACCAGATCAGCGTACCAAGATCGACGAGGCCAGTCTGGAGCCACTGGGATGGCCGGATCCCTTCTGCCTCGATCCTTGGCAGAAGTCTTAGCTGGGAAAAAACCTTTATTAGATGATACTGCCCCCAAGGAGCCAACAGTGCATCTGTGGCATCGGACAGAGAATCCAGATACCTTGCCTCAATTCTATGTACCTTCCTGTTGAGATGAGAGGCCAACAGGTCCACAGCGGAAGTTCCCCACCGGGGACACAGCTGAACCTTCGAACGATGGCAAACTCCCGAGCCGTCAGGACACTTTTTATGCCCCCTTGGGTGATTGACATACACCACAGCCATGGCATTGTCCCATTAATTCCTTACCAGGCACCCCTAAAGGCGATTTGACCAATGAGCCAGACAAATCTTATCACCCAAAGTTCCAGTACATTGATCAGTAGTTTTGATTCCTCCAGAGTCCAAACCCTTTGAGCACATCCGTGCCCAAAACACCTTCCCACCCGGACAGGCTGGCAATCGTGGAAACCACTGTCCAGTATAGGGGAAGGAAGGATTTGCCCTGTTGAAGCGCCGGAGAGCAAAGCCACCATATCAGGGACCATCTCATATCCTGGCTCAACAGGATCAGATTGTCTAGAGACTGTGGATTCTTGTTCCACTTGGCAAGAATCTCTCTTTGCAGAGAGCCTCCAAGGTAGACGCCATCAGGCACAGCACCCACATGCAAGTCCTGAAAAATGATCGACTGCTGGACAACAAATCGCATCCTGCAGCTTTTGAAGTTTTTTCCCCTGGAAGAAACACCCTGGCTGAAGCCGAGTCCAGAGTCAGACCCAGATAGTCTAACTTGGTGGACGGAACCAGAGCAGATTTTTGGAAGTTCAATTTCCAACCAAACTTCTGCAGAGTCCATACAGTCCTTTAGAGCAGTCAGAGACTCTGCTCGCAGAAGAAGAGTGTCCAGCAGGTACTCAGTATCGCAATACCCCGCTGCCGCTACAGTGACAACACCAGGGCAAACACTTTTGTGAATACCCAAAAAGTTGAGGCAAGACCAAAGGGTAATGCCATGAATTGAAAATGCTCCTCACCCACGGCAAACTGAGGAAACGCTGATGACCGACATATATTGGAATATGAAGGTAAGCGTCCTTTGATGTGGGGATGCCACTACCGCACGAATGGACTCCATTCGGAACTTCTTTACCCGCACAAGGTGGTTCAAAGCCCTGAGGTCCAGGATTGGACGTACCTTGCCTTCCTTCCTTGGAAATGTAAACAGGTTTGACTAAAAACCTTGAAAATGTTCCAATTTTGGAACCGAAACAATCACCCCTTGTAGTAGAAACTCTTGCACCGCCCCAAAGAGACCCGCAGGTGGTCTGGGGACAAACACAGGTTGGAAGGAAAGAACCCCACTGGAGAATAAGACCGAAGCTCGACCTTGTAGCCAGACTGAACCAGCTCATGGACACCCCTGTCTTGAATCAGGGAGGTCCGTGGGTCCGGAAAGAAGCAAAGACGCCCCCCAAACTTAGACACGGGTGAGGGCGCCCCTTAAGGCAGAAGAGAGCCTGTCTGCAGGTCTGGAAGAACCTGCTCTCAGCTTGCCAGACCAGGCCCTTTTAGAACCTCCTGAACGACTTAGATCCTTTGTCTTGAAATCCCGAGAGACGAAAAGGGCGCATATGAGCCGAGAAAAAAAGGGCCCTCGCCTGCGACGAGACTCCTTGCCCCTGGCAGCCTGTGAAAGAAGAGTACTCTTCCCCCTGTAAGACCCTTAATGATATCAGCCATATCATGCGCCGAAGGACCACTGCTGTCACGGACAGCCTTGAAACTAAGGGAGCCGCATCCAGCCCCATCAGGAGAGCCGCAGCCAAAAAGGCATCACAGACAAACTGCAACCCCTGGACCAATTGGTCCACCAGCTCCGCAAGGGCAGGGGAGAAGCTGTTCCCCCTCCAGATCCTGGCGCAAAAGCTTGCCCACTGTGTTAAAGGCTCGGACACCAATTCTATGGTGAACACCGGCCACAGTAAGCATGTGGCGGACCAAAATCTCGGCTCTTCTGTCAAAGGGGTATTTAAAAGCCGGAGACTCCTCCACCGGATTAGAGTGGATTTATTCAGCCTGGAACCTGAGAATCAGGGACTCGTCAAAGAGATACTGTCTAGCGAAATGCTTAGGAACTGACCTATTGCGTTTAGGTCACTGACTTGCAACAATTTTGTCAAACTAGGCAGGAAAAGGGAATACCTTTGCTGCTTTTGGGGGGGCTGCGGGTACCAAAGGGGACCGGCTCCTCCAATGCAGCAGCATCCTCTATTTTTAAAGTTGCCCGCACCGATACAATCAGTGCATCCACCAGGGCCGTGTCATGCGTGACTGCAGTAGAAGAGGAATAATCCTCACTAACAGAGCACTCGCAGTGCGAGGACGCAAACCAAGTATGGTCGCTACATACTAAGCTCAGCCCGAAAAGAGAGACCACCGACTGCGATCTCGCAAGGGGACACTAGACAAGAATGCACAAATGGACCACCTATGAGACCCTGCAAAAGACAAGGGGGTCGCCATAAGATCCCACTAGAAAGGACATAATAGAACATAATAGAACATAGCCCCCCTTAAAGGTGTGCCACCCACCGTGACGCAGAGACAGGGTACCCTCGCTCACACAATAATGACTTTTCACTAAAAATGAAGCACCAAGGGGGAGTTGGAGGCTTCAGCTAGACCCACTGAGGCCTTGCCCAACTTAGCTACATGGCCTAGTAGGCCACAATGCGCGGCCTACATTTTGAGGGCGCCCCGCCGCCAGGACACGAGCCCCAGCAATTCTGACCACCCAGGGCAGCAGAGGGGAAGGTGGTTGCCCACACGGGAGGTAGTGGCTTCAGCCATCCTCACAGGGGCCGCCTCACATAGGTTCCACCAAGTAGGCCTTAATTTTAGACCGGATCCGGCCGTGTGAGGCGCGTACCAGTGGATGGTAAAACATCCGATCCCCCAGCCCAACAACACCCCAGGGAGCCCCGAGTAAATCCCTGCCCTAGTTACCAACCCCCAGGATGGCAAGGAACCCTGCTCAACCCCCTGTTGCACCCCAGGAAAAACCCAATCAGCATCAGAAGCCCGGCCAGCAGCCCAGTCAGCAGCAACTTACAGCCAACAGGAGCATGTGGCAAAGTCAGCTCACAACTGTCCCAGGGAGGGGCCCACGCCCACCCCAAAAGACCACCAGGGGAGAGGGGGCACACTACTTACTACACCATGGAACCCGGTGGGCAACGCTACGGGCACACCACCGCACCATCGGAATGGAGGTGCTGCGGGCAAAGAGGCACGTTGCGACTCAGGCCGGGACCAGGTCATATGCGCCCTCACGTGGTGATTAACTCGCAGACCAGCCCCTGTCCAGTTGTCACTCTGACCTAGCGGGGAGCTGAGACCTGCGTGCGCTCGCTGGCCGGACTGGGGAGACCTTAAGGTTCTAGAATATTCAGTCCGTCGCCCAGTCCAGCAGTTGATTGTAGTTCTCACAGGAGCAGAAAATAGTAAAATAGAAAAAAAAATTCCATTTAAAAAGGAAAAAAATGCTAGGACCAGAGATCCCAGCAAGGAACTAGGTCCTTACTCCTGACTAGGCAGAAAAAAACTGAATGCCTCTAGCAGAGTGTGGGAGTATATTCCCTGGGACTGTCCCATAGGCGTGGTTAAGCTTTTCCCTGCCTAGTGTCCTACTCCTGTAGGGGGCAGCATAACCCAATGATTAAGAAGATTCTGGATCTGTGTCTGTCAATAAACAAAAGAGATTTATGTAGCATGTTTCCAACCTCCTCCACACATCTTCAGCACGTCCCTGTGCATTGTGGAAACCTCTTCTGAATCCAATGGGGTGTATAGTACCATGTTGTCAAGATTTTAAATCCTGATTCTTGATATTTCGAATAAGAAGTTTATTAGGAGAAGAGAACTATTCTTCCAATCTGCTTGCTGAAGAATGAAACACTGAGATCCCTCTCCCATTTGGAGATGTTGGGGAATTTGAACCACACCACCAGAAAGAAGTGTTTTATACGTCCATGAAACTGCATGACGCAAAGGAGTTTGATCTGCACAAAGCTGTTTAAAAGGAGAGTTGCAAACTTTTTAACATACATAAACACTCCCAGCATTGGGCAATTTTGGGAGTGTGTTTATGTACAGATTGCTGGCAGGAAGAGGATATCTATCTATCTATCTATCTATCTATCTATCTATCTATCTATCTATCTATCTATCTATCTATCTATCTATCTATCTATCTATCTATCTATCTATCTATCTATCTATCTATCTATCTATCTATCTATCTATCATATATGCTTGATGGGACCTTTTCTCACACCCCCTCCACGGACCTGTACTATTGCCTCTTACCCTCCCTCTTCAATGATCTGGCCATAATGCCTACTTTCTCTACCTACTTCTCTCCCTCTCTTATTTCTATTCTTACAGTCCATTTACACCTATGTATGCAAATCAGGGCACCTCTCTGTGCCATGTACTGCAATGTCATTCATTATTAATTGCCCCCAATATTTTGGAATGCATCATAACACTAAGACCATGTATAGTGCTGCTGTACAAATGATGTATGTCCATGAGGTCTGATTATCTGTGTAGGCAAGCCATGGAAATCAATGCAGTGCACGTTCATGGATGTATTGATGTACTACAATGGGCTGTATAGGTGTAAATATGCCCTAATTGTCTCATTACTCCACCTTTTAACACTCTCTCTCGACACATATTTGTTGTAAAGGATTGACTGTTTGTTCCTTGCATATTGTCTACATTGTCAATGTTTTGTGAAATCGCACATCTAATGTCTGCATATTGAGATAATTGACTGTTGCCTGCATATTGTATATGATTTGTATATGATTTGTAGCACATGTTGTCAGGATTGACATTTTTTTGCCTACGTACAGTCAAGTCTACTTGCACTGCTATTAACCACTTCAATACAGGGCAGTTACAACCCCTTCCTGCCCAGGCCAATTTTCAGCTTTTAGCGCTGTTGCATTTTGAATGACAATTGCGCAGTCATGCAACACTGTACCTAAACCAAATTTATGTAATTTTTTCCCCAAAAATAAAGCTTTCTTTTGGTGGTATTTGATCACCGCAAGGTTTTTTTATTTTTTGCTACACAAATAAAAAAAGACCGAAAAGTTTGAAAAAAAAACGTTTTTTTGTTTATGTTATAAAATGTTGTAAATAGATATGTTTTTTCCTGCACTGATGAGGCTGCACTGACAGGCACTAATGAAGAGGCACTGATGGGGGTGGCACTAATATGCAGCACTGATGGGCACTACCGATATGCATCACTGATGAGCACTGATAGGCGGCACTGATATGCATCACTGATGGTCACTGATAGGTAGCACTGATATGCAGCATTGGTGGGCACTGATAGGCGCCACTGATGGGCACTGATAGGTGGCACAGATGGGCACTGATAGGCGGCACTATTCGGCACTGATCGGCGGCACTGATGGCCACTGATAGGTGGCACTGGTGGGCAATAATGGGCACTGGTGGGCAGCACTGATAGATGGCAATGATGGGCACTGGTGGGCAGCACTGATAGATGGCAATGGTGGGCAGCACTGATGGGGAGGGCACTGGCAGGCTCCCTGAGCCCTGATTGCCATCCCTGGTGGCTATGGTGGGCATCCCTGGTGGTCATGGGTGGGCATCCCTGGTGGCCATGGGTGGGCATCCCTGGTGGCTTTAGTGGCACCCCCCCAAAAGGTTTTGCACTGGTAATCAATGCTCTGATTACCAGCACAGACCCCCCCTGTAAGGAGAGCCGCCGATCGGCTCTCCTCTACTCGTGCCTGTCAGGCACGAAGTGAGGAAAGCCGATCAACGGCTCTTCCTATTTACTATGTGACCAGCTGAGATTGGTCACAGGTGATCACATGGTAACGAGCTTATGTCAGTAGCCTCTTTACTGAGATCGGAGATGCGCTGTGTCAGAGTGACACACCGGGGGCGCGCAGAGCGCATTATCCTGCACAACATCATATGACAGCGGGTCAAGATAATGCAACCACCTTCCCGCCGTCTAAATTGCCTCTTGCAATGTCCGGAAAGTTTCCAGAGGAAGAAACACTGTGACTCCAGAGTCAGACCCAGATAGTCAATTTTTGCGGACGGAACCAAAGCAGACTTCTGAAGGTTCAGAATCCAACCGAACTCCCTCAGAGTTTGCAGAGTAATCTCCAAGTTGTCCATCAGAGAAGTTGGAGGCTCCGCTCGCAGAGGAAGATCATCCAGGTACCTCAGTACTGCGATCCCCCTCTGACGCAACAATGCTAGCACCGGGGCCAACACTTTTGTGACGACCCAAGGACTGGAGGTGAGACCAAAAGGTAACGCTAAAAAACTGATAATACTCCTCGCCCACAGCAAAGCAGAGAAAGCGCTGGTAACCAGCACATTATGAAATGTTAAGGTAGGCATCCTTGATGTCGATAGAAGCGGGAAAATCCCCCTGATTCAGGGACATCATTACCGTGCAAATAGACTCCATTCGAAACGTCTGTACCTGTACAAAGTAGTTTTGTGCCTTAAGGTCCAGAATTGGACGTACCATGCTTTTCTTCCTGGGAACTGTAAAGAGGTTTGAGTAGAACCCCTGAAAACGTCCTGAAGTCGAAACCGGAACAATCACTCCTTGAAGTAATAGGTCTTGCACTGACCCAAAGAGTCCCCGTAAGCGATCTATGGACAAGTGCAGGTTGAAAGGGAAGAAACTTCCCAGAGGATAAGACCAAAACTGGATCTTGTATTCGGACCAAATAACTTTGCGGATCCATTGTCCTGTACCAGGGAGGTCCACGGATCTAGAAACCAGCAAAGACGTCCCCCCACCCCAGATACGGGTGAGGGCGCCCCTTCATGCAGAGAAAGCCTTGTCTGCAGGTTTGGAAGAGCCCACTCATGGCTTGCCAGACCAGGTCTTCTCCGGTTTTGATCCTTTGTCTCAAGACCCTGAGGGATGAAAAGGCCTCCTATGAGCCAAGAAGAATGTCCCACATCTACGGCGAGGCTCCTTGCCCTTGGTAGCCTGCGTAAGAAGAGTACTCTTCCCCCCTGTGATGATGTCATCCAAGGAAGCTCCAAACAAGCAATCCCCTACAAGGGGGGAGATCAGATAAGGCCTTCTTAGAAGTCTTTTCCACAGACCAGCATTTCAGCCAGATAATGAAGGACCACTGCTGAAACAGACAGCCTAGAATAAAAGGAGTTGCATCCAAAGAGGCATCACTGGACCAACTGGTCTGCCAGCTTCACAAAGGCAGGGGAAAGTGGTTTCCCCTGCAGGCCACGGCGTAAAAGTTTAGCCCACTTGGTCAGAATATGCGACACCAGGACAATAGTAAATACCGGCCTAAGTGCCAAACCAGCCACAGTGAAAATATGTCGGGCCAGAACCTCTGCCCTCCTATCAGCCGGATCTTAAAAGGCCGGGTAGCTTTATTTAACCTGGAAACTGGCGAGTCCACTACAGGTAGGACCATCCAATTTTTAGGCAGGGAATCCTTATAAGGATACCGCATAGCAAACCACTTAGGGACCACAAGAGTGCGTTTTGGACAGCCCCACTGTTTTGTGACAATGCTGTCAAAGTAAGCGGAAAAGGGGAACACCCTCGCCACTTTAGAGGGCCTGTGGGTGCCAAAAGGGACCGCGCATCTGACGCAGCATCAGCCGTAACCTCCATTTTTAAATTTTCACGCATGTGCACTAGAGGAACAGAGGAACCCTCCTCACTATATGAGCACTCAGGGTGCGTGGACGCAGACCCAGTAGGGTGACTCGCATCTGAGGCGGCCGAAACAGATTCAGGATCTGATAAGACAGATGAGGCAGGGGAGGGCGGGGGGACTCTATATACTAAGCTAATCCGGAAAACATAATGAGGGGAAGGCCACTGACTGTGATCCCGCAAAGGGGACGCCAACCAAGGGCCCACGAATGGACCATCTACTTGGTCCCGCAAAAAAAAAAAAAAACAAGGGGGTCACCCTCTGAGCCCCTCCATAGAGGCCCGCATAATAGGAAATAGCCTCCTTAACAAGAGGGGCCACCCGCCATGATGCGGACTCGCAAGCAGGGTACCCTGATTGTCCCGCAGCAAAAATAAGGGCAGGTGCCCTACACAATAATGGTGGAATTGCTGCCATCAAAAAATAAACTGCCCCCACAGCACCACCCCTTCCAATGGAGGCGCCAAACTGGCCGCATGGCCTAGTAGGCCGCAAGTCACGGCCTAAGTTTTTGTGGAGGCCCAGCCACCAGCGTGCGAATCCCAGCCAGGCAAATGCCCAAAAGAGAGAGCGGGGGCTTCAGCTAACCTCACTGGGGCCGCCCCCCAACGGGGGTGCCTGACTTAGCCGCATGGCCCAGTAGGCTGCAAGCCGCGGCTTAGTAGGCTGCAAGGCGCGGCCTAAATTTTTGTGGATGCCCAGCCGCTTGGCCGCGAGCCCCAGCGGAGCCAATCACCCAGGGGCAGCGGAGGGGGGGGTGCCCAAACAGAGAGTAATGGCTTCAGTCACACTCACTGAGGCTGCCCCACATAGCTCCAAAGTCGCGGCCCAAATTTGTGGCCGGATCTGGCCGCGTGAGGCGCGGACCCATGGATGCTAAACCATCTACTCCCCCAGCTCAACAACTGCAGCAGGGAACCCAGAGGATATCCCTGCCCTAGTCACCAACCCCCAGGGTGGCGAGGAACCCTGCTCAGCCCCCCCCCCCCCGTATTGCGCACCAGGAAAAAACAGCCAGCAGCAACTCTAAAAAGCCCCCCTTAAGAGCCTGTGGCAAAAGCCAGCTCATAACCTAACCGGGGAGGGGAGGTGGGAGAGTCCAGAAGACCCACAGTGACCACCGAAATTTTAGAGGGGCTGGGGGGGGGGGGGTTGAGGTTGAGGTGTTTTAGAAGCCCAGGTTTCTTTGATAGTGGCTTTCAGCTCATCTGAAGCTCTCATCTTCCTTTTGATAATACCCCACAGACGAGTTTGCTGGCCAAACAAGCACAGTGATACTATGATCATTAAACCAGGTATTGGTACTTTTGACAGTGTGGGCAGGTCCAAAGTCCTGCTGGAAAATAAAATCAGCATCCCTATAAAGCTGGTCAGCAGAAGGAAGCATGAAGTGCTCTAGAATATCCTGGTAGAGGGCTGCACTGCACTTTGGACTTGATAAAACACAGTGGACCAAAACAAGCAGATGACATGGTTCCGTAAATCATCACTGACTGTGGAAACTTTGCACTGGACCTCATGCAACTTGGATTCTGTGCCTCTCCAGTCTCCACTCTTCCTTTAGACTCTGTGACCTTGATTTGCAAATGAAATGTAACATTTTCCATGGTCCATGATGATTTGGGGAGTCATGTCATCTGCTGGTGTTGGTCCACTGTGTTTTATCAAGTTGAAGTCAGTGCAGGAAATTCAGAGTCACAGTTACTTCATGCTTCCCGCTGCTGACTAGCTTTATGGAGATGCTGATTTCATTTTCCAGCAGGACTTGGCACCTGCCCACACTGCCAAAAGTACCAATAACTGGTTTTACTACTTGAGGACTGCCCCACGCAGATAAACTGTGGCAAGGCAGCCCTCCTGCGTGAACCGACGTATCTGTATGTTAGCTCGTGCTGCGGGACTGGGGCATGCCAATAAGTGGGTCTGGCGGCCGCGATGGCAGACCGCCATTCTGTCACAGAGGAAGATAGAGATCTTGTGTTTCTGCTAGCAGAAACACAGATCTCTGTCTTCCTCTAGTTAGGCCATCCCCCACACAGTTAGAAAGCACTCCCAATGAGCACACTTAACCCCTGATCGCCCTTGATGTTAATCTCTTCCCTGCCAGTGTCATTTATACAGTGACAGTGCATTTTTTTTTTTGTTTATCACGATCACTGTATTGGTGTCACTGGTCCCAAAAAAGTGTCACTTAGGGTCAGATTTGTCCGCTGCAATGTCGAAGTCCTGTTAAAAATTGCTGATCACCGCCATTACTAGTAAAAAATATAAAAAAAACAGAATTTTTGTAAAATCTTACCTGTAAAATTCCTTTCTCTGAGTCCTCCGACAGTCGCCGCCTCCTCTAAGTCATCACTGTTGGGTATTGTCTTCCTATCCGTAGGAATAGCTAGGCATAAAGACTTAGTCCAAAGACAAAAGGCATTAGCATATACACACCCATGGGGGCTGTCCCATCCGGTCAATACCCACCCTGCATCACCACTCCCAACTCAGTTTGGTAGCATAGCAGTAGGTAATAAGAACCCCAAAAGAGGGGCGGGGGCGGCGACTGTCGGAGGACTCAGAGAAAGGAATTTTACAGGTAAGATTTTACAAAAATTCAGTTTTCTCTTACGTCCTCCGACAGTCGCCGCCTCCTCTAAGTCATCACTGTTGGGATGTCCCAAAGCAGTATAAACATGAGGGGTGGGAGACGCAACCGTAGAAAAGGCAACGCAGTACCCACATCAGAGAAAGGAATCTTACATGCACCATAAGAGAACCAACGGGGCAACAGAAAAAAAAACAATACTCAACAGGAGCAACAGCCCAGGAAAGCAAATGCCAACAGCCAGGGACCCAGAGAAAAATTCAAGGGTCCATCATGGCACTGCCGCACTGAGAACTTGCGGCCAAAAGAAGCATCAGCTGATGCCAGAACGTCTACTTTGTAGAACTTGGAAAAAAGTGTGCACCGACGACCAAGTCGCCGCCGCGCACACCTGGGCCACCGAGGCCCGATGCCAATAGGCCCAGGATGCACTCAAAGACCTGGTAGAGTGTGCCTTAAGGAATGAGACGCCACAGGGCGTTGGAAAAGGACAGCCAGTGCAGACACCTGGCCCTTTATCGTGGCCAGCGCCAGGCGCTGATCCACTCCAGACTGGAGGAAAGCCAAGATTCCCGATACCGAGTAGGAATGAGGGGAGAACCCCCTGGACTCACACCAAGTGAAATAGGCTTTCCAGGTATGGTAATAGATCTTACCAGAGGAGGATTTCCTAGCCTTGATTAGGGCAAGGATAACCTCAGGGGATAGACCCTTGTCCTTCAAGACCTGGGTCCCAACAGCCAGGCCGTTAAAGCCAGCGACTGTAAAGCAGGATGGAAGCTCGGACCCTGAGACAGGAGATCTTCCCGCAGAGGCAGGCGCCACGGAGGTGCCACTGCCAGGTGAACAACGTCGGCGTACCAGGACTGGCTAGGCCAGTCCGGCGCCACCAGAATCACCATGTGCGGTCCCGAGACCAATCGGCGAGGGAACCGGGATAGTAATTGAATCGGAGGAAAGGCGTACATCAGACAATACTGATGCCAAGGGGCCACCAACGCATCCGAGGCGTCCGCCAACGGATCGCGCGTGCTTGCCACGAACCTTTCCATCTTTTGATTTAGTTGGGATGCGAACAGATCCACGTCTGGGGATTCCCACTTCACACACAGCACCTGAAAGACCTCCGGGTGTAGAGACCATTCCCCCTGGTCCAGGGTCTGGCGGCTCAGATAGTCGGCCTGCCAATTTTCCACACCCGGAATGTGAACTGCCGAGATCGCCGGGACATGAGTCTCGGCCCAAGACAGAATGTCGGTCACCTCCCGGGCCGCTCGAGCACTCCTGGAGCCCCCCTGGTGGTTGATGTAAGCCACCGCGGTAGCATTGTCCGTCTGTACGTGAACAGGCAGGCCCTGAAGACTGTCCGACCACTGGAAGAGACTGAGTTGTATCGCTCGTAGTTCCAGCACATTTATCGGGAGGGAGGACTCCTCCTCTGACCAAGTGCCCTGGGCAGACAGGTTGCCCAGGACTCCACCCCAGCCCGACAGCCTGGCGTCCGTGGTAACCACTGTCCACAACAACGGACGGAAGGACTTGCCTTCCGCCACTGACGGGGACTGGAACCACCACAGAAGAGCCAATCTGGTCTGGCGACTCAAGGAGACATCCAGATCCAAGGACTGAAGAAGTCTGTCCCACCTGGCCCGGATCTCCGCCTGGAACTGGGCAAAGGGGATCCCCTGAGGGACCTGAGTCCGTCCCGCAAAGTCCGGAGCATGTCCTCCGGCAAGAACACCTTTGCCTGAGTAGAGTCCAGAACCATTCCCAGATAGGGAAGGCGAAGCAACGGAGACAACATTGATTTTCGAACGTTGATGGTCCATCCGAACTCCTGGAGCGTCTGTACCATGATGGACAGATCACAGTAGGCCCAGGACCGAGGTCAACACCCCGGTAAACACCCTGGGTACCGAAGCGAGACCGAAACGTAACGCCACAAACTGGTAGTGGTCCTCTGCGATAGCAAACCGAATGTACCGCTGATGACCCTCGAAAATAGGGATGTGCAGGTACGCCTCCTTCAGATCTACCGAAGCCAGGAATTCTCCTGGACTCAAGGAGGCCACAACCAAACGGAGACCCCATTCGAAACTGCCGAACACGCCCGAAGCGGTTCAGCGCTTTCAGGTCCAGAATAGGACGCACTTTGCCCTCCTTCCTAGGCACAGTGAACAGATTCGAACAAAAAAACTTCCGAAACCTGTCCCGATGGGGTACCGGGACAATCACTCCCTGAGCAAGCAGGTCCTGCACCGCTTGATGCAAGTCCTGCAGACGCCCCAGAAGCAGATGAAGATTGGAGGGGAAGAATCTGTCCGCCAACCGGGAAAGGAATTCGATCTGGAAGCCCGATCGAATGATTTCCTGGACCCACCTGTCCGATAGCCGGAGCAGCCAAGGTCGGAGGAAACCGCGCAAACGTCCCCCCACCCCTGAAATGGGTGAGGGCGCCCCTTCAGGTAGAGGCGGATTGACCCGACGAGCCGGCATTGCTGGACTCCTGCTCACCTGCCCATGGCTTCTTCTGGGTGCCCTTGGCCTGGAAGGTCTTGCCCTTGGGATGGGCCCGAAAGGCCCGAAAGGACCCCCGATTGGAACCAGACGCAGAACCCCGCCTGCCTCGAAAAGACTTGGTCTTCGGGTTCTGGGGCAGCATAGAGCTCATGCCCCCCGGGACGCCAGTCACCAGGGCGTCCAATGCCTCGCCAAATAGGCGAGAGCCAGCATAGGGAGAATCAGCAACCGCTTCCCTTGATGACTGGTCGGCCGACCAGCTCTTCAGCCAAATCAGTCGCCGTTGAAGCACCGCGACACTAGAGAGGCGAGCCACTAAGGGGGCCTCGGCCAAAGCTGCATCACACAAGTACATGACTCCTTGGTGGATTTTATCCACCAATTTCAGCCGGGTAGGTGTGACACCAGCAGACACAAGATTGCGCTTAAGCATCTTAGTCCATTCAGCAGCCGCCTGAGCCACCAGAACGGACGCGAAAACGGGTTTGAGCAACGAACCCGCCACCGTATAGGAATGGCGAGATAGGGACTCCAAACGCCGGTCCGTGGGACCCCGGAAAACCGGAGCATCCTCAGTAGGAACCAAGGTAGCCTTGTTCAGCACGGCCACAGTGTGATCCACCTGTGGAGGCACACACCATCCTGATTCCGTAGCCAGATCAAAAGGATAAAGCATCCCAAACCGACTAGGTACCAGGAATGGACGTTTTAACGTGCGCCACTGTTCATCAACAGTGTCATGGAATTCTTCTGGGCAGGGAAAAACCTGCACAGACTTGCGGGTCCTGTGCGTCCCAAATGGGAACACAACGCTCGGAGGACAGGGCTCATGCTCTAAATGTAAGGTGTTCTTAACAGACACAATCAAATCATCCATGGTCGCCCGTTCTGCAGGCGACCCCGGGGAGGGGGCATCAACCCCTTCCATCTCAGCCTCCCCCTCAGACCCCAAGGGGTCCAAAGATGAGCGGGACCCTGAAAAGGGCACGCTCACAGCAGCATCCATATCCCCATCTGAATCAGAAGAGAGAGACAACCTGGGACTCCTACTCGCAGCACCTTCAGACATCAGCAGATCCTTATTCGCCACCGCAGTTAGAGCGGGGCGCAGCGGGGCCACAGGAGAACCGGGACCCCCCACTAGAGCTGGAGGAAACTTGCTTTCCTGAGAATCCATGGCTCAAGTTATCAGAAACAAACTACAGTGCAAAAAAGATGTACTGTCCCCTTTAAAAGCGCTGCGGTGTGCGCAGCCCCACCGCTACTGCAACAGTGATGAAGACCCCCAAGGGAGAAAAGAAAACTGAGCCAGAAGCGAGATACAGAGGGAAAATGAGAGTGATAACCTGCAGAGCCCGCAGAGCGTTGCTACCAGTGTCCTTGCTGCTGATGGAATGCTGCTGGAGAGGGCTGGACTAAAGTCAGACCCCGGGAAAATGGCTGCCCCATAGGAATGCATGGAGGCTACGCCAAGATGGCCGCCGACATGCGGTCGGACCGATCGTTCCACCGCCCACAAAATGGCAGCGGATGGTGCCAAAATGACATGTACAATCGCCCCAGAGGAGCTATACATGTGTGCTCACAGTAAAGATGGCGGACCGCGCAAATTTTTCCCTGCTGCGCTCGCCGCACAAGCACAAACGTCTGCACCCCTAACATGCACCTAAGGTGACACAGGGACAGGGACCCCCCGGCAAACATACAGATCTGCACAAGCGAACCCCGCAGGGATCGCACAGGGAGTCACACAGGCACAGACATGGGGACACACAGCAACACAGACTGCCACCCCAGACAGAGGCCCCACACAGAAAAGTACTTACCTGTACCAGATGGCGTGGGGGAGCCTCCATGCACGGAAAACCTCTGTCCTCATCTGACAGGGAGTGCCGTGAGCCAGGGACATGATGCTGCAGCACCGCAGACTAGTCCTGTGAGGTAGCCACCTCACGGCTGCATCCCTGCAGCGAACAGGGATGGGTAGTTCGTAATGCCAGGGCGAACCATAGCTGAACGCTCGATGGTGGGCTGGGGGTCCATCTGACCCTTTTGCTCTGGAGAACCTGGGCGGTCAGTCCGAATCCCAGCACCGCATGATCCATCTTCATCCGAAGAGAAGACTAATACTAGAGCTGACAAAATAAACAGCTAGTAAAGTGAGAGAAAAAACTGACATTTTTCAAAGAAAATCAAATAAAAGATTAGGAAGGCTGAGACTGAAGCCCCAGCAAAAGGTAAGCCTGACTATTCCTGACGCTAGGCAGATTAAAACTGAGTTGGGAGTGGTGATGCAGGGGGTTTTGACCGGATGGGACAGCCCCCATGGGTGTGTATATGCTAATGCCTTTTGTCTTTGGACTAAGTCTATATGCCTAGCTATTCCTACGGATAGGAAGACAATACCCAACAGTGATGACTTAGAGGAGGCGGCGACTGTCGGAGGACGTAAGAGAAAATTAAATTCCATAAATCTATCCCATAGTTTGTAGACAATATAACTTTTGTGCAAACCAATCAATATACACTTACAGTATTGGGATTTCTTTTACCAAAAATATGTAGCAGAATACAAAATGGCCTAAATTGATGAATAAATTTGATTTTTTTATTGGGTATGTTTTATAGCAGAACATAAAAAATATTGTTTTTTTTTTCAAAACCGTTGAGCTTTTTTGTTTATAACTCGAAAAAAAAAAAACGCAGACATGATCTAATACAACCAAAAGAAAGCTCTATTTGTTGGAAAAAAAGGACATGCATTTTATTTGGGTACAGCGTCGCGCAATTGTCAGTTAAAGTTATGCAGTGCCGTATCACAAAAAATGGCATGGTCATTAATGGGGTAAAACCCTCTGGGGCTGAAGTGGTTATTGATCATGGTATCACTGTGCTTGATTGGCCAGCAAACTCGCCTGACATAAACCCCCATAGAGAATCTGTGGAGTATTGTCAAGATGAAGATGAGAGACACCAGACCCAACAATGTAGACGAGCTGAGCTGAAGGCAGTTCTCAAAGCAACCTGGGCTTCCATAACATCTCAGCAGTGCCACAGACTGATCGTCTCCATGCCAAGTCGCATACTATACTGTACATGGACATACTTTTTAGTAAGCCAACATGTCTGTATTAAAAATCCTTTTTATTTATTGGTCTTATGTAATATTCTAATTTTTTGAGATACTGAATTTTGGGTTTTCACTATCTGTAAGCCAAAATCATCAAAATTAAAAGAAAGAAATGCTTGAAATATACAACAGTATGTTATCTGTGTTTCACTTTTTGAATTGAACTACTGAAATAAATTAACTTTTCTATGATACTCTTTTCTGAGACGCACCTGTATATATATACACATAACATTCAGATAGAACATTTTCATGGTCCCAGTTTTCTTTCTGCCCATTATTAGTATTTATTTAATTTGATGGTAATGCTGAAAAGTCATGGGATGTTTAGAGGGGAATTAAAAAAAAAACACCCGAGGTGTCAAAACCGCCATTAGGGTGCCAGAAATACGAATGCAAGTTACTCACTAGGGGGAGAGCCTTTGGGGACTCTAAGATGGAGAAAGACCGAGCGGTTCTTGTAGACGAAAAGCTCAGCAATGTCATGCAACATCAAACTGCCGCAAGCAAAGCCAACAGAATACTGGCACGCATTAATAAAGGGATTCATTTCAGAGATAAAACGATAATCCTCCCACTCTTCAAGACTCTGATCCGGCCGCATCTCGAGTTTGTTGTCCAGTTCTGGGCACCGGTCCTCAGGAAGGATGTGCTGGAACTGGAGAGAGACAAAGCTAATAAAGGGACTGGAGGATCTCAGCTATGAGGAAAGACTACAAGCATTGAACTTATTCTCTCTGGAGAAGAGACGCTTGAGAGGGGAAATGATATCAATGTACAAATACTGTACCGACGACACTAACATAGGGAACAAACTATTCAGCAAAAGAGAATATAAAAGGACTTACGGCTATTCGCTATAGTTAGAAGAAAAGTGGTTTAACCTTAAATTACGTAAAGAGTTCTATACTGTCGGAGCGGTAAGGATGTGGAATTCTCTTCCACAAACATTGGTATCAGCAGGGAGCATCGATAGTTTCAAAAAACTATTAGCTGGGCACCCTAACGACCACAACATACAGGGGTATACAATGTACTATTGACAAACACTTTTACACACACACATCATAGGTTGAACTGGATGAACTGGTGTCTTTTTTCAACCTCACTAACTATGTAACTATGAACATTTTTCTCGTACAGTACCAGATTGTATGATTTTTGTTTTAATTAGTAGAGTATTTGTCTGAAAAAAATTGGAAGAGCAAGACTAGGTATGTTCAGGAACAAAATAATACATTACAATAAATTACATCACTTCCAAAGTTGTATTCTGTCCTATGAGATTATTCGTAAATTGAGTAACTTCTTCATTTTCAAAATTAGACTAGCATACAAAAAAATAATAATAATAATATTAATTTGTCCGATATTCTCATCATACTGTATGTATGAGGCTTAAGAGAAATAATACATAGTAATGTTTCTGCTGGGAGATAAATAGAATGTCTTTCACTGTAAATAGCCTGAAGCCAGACACACTTGAATTGTTTTAATACACAAACAGAACAGGAATTTCCTTACACACTCACACAACATATACGGTCACTAAATCTTTTCGCCAGTCATCTTCTCTTCCTTTTAAAAACAATGCTTCTAATTGTCTGAACAACAACACAAGTGGATGTGGGGGGAGCCTTCTTGAATAAAGGAGACTTAGCTATTGTAAGTACATGCACACCATGCCCAAGTGTAGGCACAGGCCCCTTTATTGTTATTATTATGATCAATATACAGGATTTATAAAGCGTCAACAGTTTGCGCCATGCTTTACAATGTAGAGGGGGACAGTACAATTAAAATACAGTAGGAATAGGAGGGCCCTGCTCATGAAGCCTACAGTCTAAAACAGGGGTCTTCAAACTATGGCCCTCCAGTTGTTCAAGAACTACAATTCCCATCATGCCTAGCCATTTCTGTAATTGACAGAGTTTTACAATGCCTCATGGGACTTGCAGTTCTGCAACAGCTGGAGGGCCCTAGTTTGAAGATCCCTGGACTAAAGGGAGGTGGTACAAAGGGTAATAGCTGGTGAGATGATCTGATCTAGGTGACTCGGGTACAGTTCTTAGGTGGAGGTGGGGTAGGCTTCCCTGAATAAGTGAGTTTTTAGGGATCGCCTAAAGGCGGACAGAGTGGGGCAGGGAGTTCCAGAGAATGAGAGAGGCTCTGGTGAAGTCCTGGAGGTGAGCGTGGGAGGAGGTAACAAGGGAGGAGCGTCTTGGGGGAGCGGAGAAGACAAATTGGGCACTATTTTCAGGTGAGGTTGTTGATGTAGCTGGGGGCGATTTTGTATTTTGAATTTTATACGATGGGGTAGGGGGAGGCCAGTGAAATGATTGCCAGAGTGGAGTAGCAGTCACGGATTGGTTAGTAAGGTATATTAAGCTAGATACACATTATACAGTTTTTGTTGTTCAATTACCTTTAGATTTACCTTCAACTATGTAGTGCTAGGGCCTGCCTAATTGCATACAATTTGAAAGTGTTTAGGTATGACCTCATATTACATGGGTTTGGTAAATCTAAAGAAAAGTTGTACAAGAGAATTCTATAAAAATTGTATGTCTAGCAGCAGCATTCACAATAGACTGAAGGGGGGGGGGGGGGGATAGCCTGTGAAAAGGTAGACTGTTGAGTAGAGAGTTGCAGTAGTCAAGGTGGAAAATAACCAAGGAGTGAATTTGTTGTTTTGTGGTGTAATTTCTCAGGAAGGGGAATCTGGAGTTAGTCTGGAAATGTTGTGGAGGTTAAGGTGGCAAGATTTAACCAGTGATTGGATGTGGAAGTTCTATTCCCAACAACTCCCTGGGTTCATTGACATACCCTGGGGTTAATTCCTCATATCGGCTCAGAGCGGCCAGGCCTGTTGAGGCAGATACAGCTAGGAAAGTATTCTGCAGCCCGATGAGAGGCCCTCCACTGTCAAAACCGTTGTTTTGACAGGCCAGAGACTAAAAGCACACAGATTCTCCAAAAGATGCAGCTACTGTGGAGAGTGCATCCATGATCACTAGGACAGTACTCCGGTTCCAGTGGCTAGTTTTAGGAGATACCCATTTCCATTCTGAAAGCCTAAGCAAGCGAGTCCATTCACAAAGTGCACAGCGACTTGTGCATGTGCAGTGGGAAGCCGGCAGTGAAAGCTCAAGATTCACAGGTGACTTTACTTAGTAAACATGCCCAAAGACCAGCAAAGAACCAGCCCAGGTGAGGATGGCGCTGGATCCTTGGACAGGTAAGTGTCATTTTTTTTAAAAGTCAGCAGCTAAAGTATTTGTACTTTTTTTTTTTTTTTTTAAGACTAAAAAAACGCTTTAAAGAGGTTGTAAACTCGTTTGAGTTTTTTTTTTTTTTTTTACACCCTGCAAAAGAAAGACATAATGAGTTAGTATGCATCGCATATTAGCTCATTATGCAATACTTACCTCAGAACGAGCCCCCGCCGTGCCGCTGACTCACCTCTATGACGGGCGACATGTCTAGTCGCCCGTCTTCCGGGATCGCGGCATCCGGCCATCTGATTGGCCGGAGCCCGCGGTGACGTCACTCCCGCGCACGCGCGCGGGAGCCGACAGTCACGGCACGGGGCTCTGAAGGAACGGCACGATCGGCCGTTCCTTCAGAGCGCATGCGCCAGTGACGTCACTGGCGACATGTAAGGTAAATATCTCCTAAACGGTACATGTTTAGGAGATATTTACAGTACCTATAGGTAAGCCTTATCATAGGCTTGCCTATAGGTACAAGTTGCAGAGGAGGGTTTACTTCCTCTTTAAGGTCAATTATTACACATCTGAAATTCTAAATTCCTCTCTCGCCCTGAAATAGAACATTCTTACCAGAATTCTTCTATTAAAAAATTTCCCCATTCATTATAATACCTTGGCATTCAACAGCTCGCTGGTCAATTCATTCAAATTCCTCCTGGTCTACGACAGGAAGAAGGAATTGATTCCATTGAATGGCCCCCTCGCTCGCCTGTCCTAAATCCAATAGAGCACCTCTGGAACATTAGGTTTCAGTCCATCCGACACCGCCACAGTGCACCTTAGTGTGTTTAGGAGCTCAGTGATGCCCTGGTCCAGATCTGGGAGGAAATACACAGGACACCATCCATCATCTCATTAGGAGCATGCCCCGACATTGTCAGACATGCATACAAGCACGTGGGGGCCATACAAACTACCATTTTGAGTTGCTGCAATGAAATTTTAGCAAAATGGACTAGCCTGCTGCATAATTTTTTTTACTTTGATTTTCAGGGGGGTCTTTGAATTCAGCCCTCTGTAGGTTGATCATTTTCATTTCCATCAAATGATGTGGCATCCTTTCATTCCTAACACATTACCCAGTCCATATCAGTATAGATATCCAGCATGAGATTTTTTCCCCATTTAGAGCTGATGTGTTTTCAAAGTATTCCTTTATTTTTTTTGAGCAGTACAAATCACCAAAGAGAGGTCTGTTACAAAAAAAATGGTATAAAAATAAAATTGTGTTTATTGTTGCATGTCAGTAATTGTCACTCAAAAGATCATAGCACTGAAACTGGAAAATGGGCTGGTAATATGCTGCAAGTAAAAAATAGCTGTTCATGTGCCAGAAATATAGAGGTTGGGGGGGGGGGGGGCATTTACTCAAACTGGAGTACTCAGAATCTGGTGCAGCTGTGCATGGTAGCCAATCAGCTTCTAACTTCAGCTTGTTCAGTTAAAGTACAAGTTCAGGCAAAACCTAACGCTAAACCTACTCTCTGCCACATTATAAACCTAATCTATCTAACCCTGTGAAGTAAAAATCACTGTACTAACCTATTTTGCAGCCAATCCGATGCAGTCCCAGCATCAGCTGTCAGCGGCGGCTTCACTGTGGAGGCAGGTGCAGGAGAGGCAGCCGACAGCAGAAAACCTATAGTAACTCTATGGGTGATGTCACTTCCCAGCCATTTCTTAGCTGTTGTCGGTCTTCTCCTGCACACAGCTTTCGCTGCTGGAGACCAGACCAGATCAGATCAGCTGCAGAATAGGCAAGTACATACTCTGGTTTCTCTTCAGATCGAATAAATCTTTCGCCTTTTACTAAAGAATAGGCAAGTACAGCAATTTTTTCTTTACGGGTTAAATAGATTGGGTTTAGAATGTGGTAGAGAGCAGGTTTAGCGTTAGTTAGTTAGTTAGTTAGCTTTGACAATAAAACCTGAAAGCGGATTGGTTTCTATGCAAAGCTGCACGAGAGTTTGCAGTTTTAGTAAATCCCCCTTTCCCCATGTTGTGTTCCTGCCTTCCTCTTTAACAAAACTAAGGGGGTGATTTACTAAAAGCAAATAGACTGTGCACTTTGTAAAGTGCAGTTACACTGTGCAAGTGCTGTTGCTCCAGAGCTTATTAAATGAGCAGAAGCTCTGCTGACTTTCATCATCCAATCATGTGCAAGCAAAAATGCTGTTTTTTTTATTTTCCTTGCACGTGATTGGGTATTCTTTGCAGAGTAAAGCTTTACCTCATTTACTAAGCTTTGGATCAACTGCACTTGCAGAGTGCCACTACATTTTTTGCAAAGTGCACAGTATGTTTGCCTTTAGTAAATCAACCCCCAGTGTATTTTTGGTTCTGAAAATCAAACCACATGATGTCAGCCCTGCCTATTACAAACATCACCAACCTTTTCTCATCTCTCTTCCACCTCCTCAACACATGACCCTCCTTTTCCACAGGCAGCGAACACAGAAAGTTATAAGCTCACTAGATTTCTGGCAAAATCAACAAGTATTTTTTGCACTTATAACTTTAATGTCTCATGCACACCACGTGCAGTGGGACTGCATTATGCAGCTTTTTCAGCGTAGTCACACCACAAGACAAAGCAAAATGGCTTGCCTTCTATCAGGTAAGTTCATACCACCGCATTTCATTCTGTTGTACTGCAGTGATGCGCAGTAAAAAAAGTACCGCATTCAAAAATGTTTTCAGTACAGCATGGTGCATCACAATTACCACCTTGCACTGCTCCGCAGACAATAAAACGTAAAGATAAAAAAAAAAAAGTGAGATGGGTACATCGGCACTGTTGTCATCCTCCCTCAGGACAGCGACTGCATTCTAGAACAGCTGCTGGTGTTCACTGATCTTGTTTCCACTCTATATACAGTCCACAATTTCACTTTAAAGAAAGGGATGAATTCCAGAGATAAGACTATAATCCTTCCACTTTATAAAACTCTGGTCCGACCACATCTGGAGTATTCTGTCCAGTTCTGGTCGCCAGTCCTCAGGAGGGATATATTGGAGCTGGAGAGAGTCCAGAGAAGGGCAACTAAACTAATTAGGGGATTGGAGGACCTTAATTATGAAGAGCGTCTGCAATCACTTGATTTATTCTCCCTGGAGAAGAGACGCCTGAGAGGGGACATGATAGCAATTTATAAATATCTCAATGGTGATCTCAGCTTAGAAAAAAGCTATTTAGTCGAAGGGATTGCATGAGGACTCGAGGGCATACAATGCGATTAGAGGAGAAGCGTTTTAACCTCAGGCAGCATGGGGGGTTCATTACTGTTAGGGCTACAAGATTGTGGAATTCTCTACCACAAGAGGTGGTTTCTGCGGGAAGTATGGTGGCTTTCAAAAGACTCTTAGATCAGAACATTCAGGGCTATGTGAGATGATTACAGCCACACACACCTACACAGGTTGAACTGGATGGACTATTGTCTTTATTCAACCTCACCTACTATATGTAACTTTACATGTCAATTTAAGCTCCAGAATTTATGTATTAGAAACAATCATAGAGACAGTTACATTTTACAAAGACGGGATATGTGTGGCTACATCTCAGGAAACTGACTGAATTCCTGCAAATCCTTGTCTTTCTTTCAGTAGCTGCCACACTTTACTATCATAAAAAACTGGGTAGAAATCACAAGCTTGCCTTTTAGACTAACATGAAACCATAAGAGCCAATTCAAATGAAGCAAATATTATTTGATCTGAGATTTCATTGTATCTGCCCCTCACTTTAGAGAATTATTTGCTCTTGACAGTACACATTTTACTGCAGGTTACTTTGATCTATTTTGTACAGTTCTCTTTTCATCTGGTGCTTAGATGTATAACTTGGGCTAGGTTCACATCTAGCCATTTCCTGAGTGCTTCAGTTACGTGGGCACAGCAGCCCATTCATTTCAACTGGTTGCTGTACCTGTGAGAAACGTAGGAAAAAGGGTCCCTGCATTTTTTCAAAATCATAATTACACTGAAATTGCATGGTTCTTTTGCACCTTGTAGTTTCATGTACCCGAAATTGTGCTGCATTTTCAAAGAGTAGGGGTGCCATTAAGAAAAAATGCTACCCCCCACGTGTCTGCTAAAGGGCAGTGAGTTTTGCCTGCTGTTGTGGGAACATGGTTGATTTTCACACATGCCTGAACCCACATAAGTGTGATCCTAGCAATGGAGAAAGCTCAGGTAAGTAGCAAAAGCCTGGTTCACACTAGTTCGATTTCAGATTTGACTTAAAGTGTTACTAAATCCACAACAGTAAAACCAGTCTGATTATGCAGTAAAGCATGCTTGTTATACTCACTGTGGAACCTAAGGGGTTAATCCTTTCCATTGTGTAAAAAGGCTGTTTGATTCCAGCTTTTTGGATCGTCCCCTCCTTCCAATGTCCCCTGATCATTTCATGAAAACACAGAATGTATGGAGTCAAGCTTCACATGCTCAGTTTGGTGTGTATTGCTAGAAAGGTTTTTTTTTTCTTGGAAGAGTGCATGTGATCAACACAAGGCCCATCAACACTGTCGAGACAGAGGGTCAGGGGTCTTGCAGCCTGATAGGAAAGTCAGAAAACTCCTCCTACAAGCTTTAACCAGACCCTGACAGAACCGGCCTCTGCTCAGACACAATTTACACCATCCATGCTGGTTGGGGGGGGGGGGGGGCTGCGATTTTTCCTTGTCTTCAACCGCAATCAGTACGTCAGTGGTGAGGACTTTTTACTTTTCTTCACCAGGAATCCTTTAGGCATGTTTGTGGCAGAAGTGGTGCAGCCTTTTTACGGGGCATCAGAGCGGCCCAGGGGGCAATTGTCCCCCTGCCCCCTGGCCCAGTCCTCCCCTGTTTGTAAGGTTTCCACACCCTATATAGAAGATATTGCCCTGCTTAGCTTAGTATCGTCCGCAAATACTGAGATTGTGCTAGTTATCCCATTCTCTAGGTAGTTTATGAATAAATTAAACAGGATTGGTCCCACGGCAGATCCTTGGGGGGACCCCACTTTCCACACCCGAACAATCCGAATACTCCCCATTTATCACTACCCTCTGAACTCGCCCCCGGAGCCAGTTCTTACTTCAGGTACTCACCCTATGGTCCATACCTACGTACCTTAGTTTGTACAGTAAGCGTTTACAGTAAGCGTGTACTCCAGTGACCCTTGAGTCTCCAGTGATCCGAGCATTCTTGTGCCTCCAGTGACTCTGGGATCCTTGTGCACTCCTGTGTCACCCAGTAACACCAGAGCACCATGCATAATCTGTGACCCCCAGAGCACTTAGGCTTCCAGTGACTCCCAGAGCATCTTGTGTCATCCTATCACTTTAGTGCTCTTCCATGATGCTTCGTCGACTCCCAGAGCATCTTGTGTCATCCTGTCACTTTAGTGCTCTTCCATGATGCTTCGTCTCCATGCAGCCTCAGGTATTTCTCTGTATTTTCTTTCTTTTTTTAAGGGATAATGCCTAGGAAGCCAGTGAAGTCCAGGTGATCAAACATGTCCATGCTCTTTTGACCTGACTGCATGCCTCGCCCACTCCAGCTGCCAAACCTCCAGCAATATCTTGGGCTAGCTCTTAAACCTGTGCCCTCGACATTTGCTTGCTGCCTTCTCCATGCTTCCCAGGGAATTCCAATGCTTGGTGCACATTCAAAAACCAGTGTAATATTCACTTCAAGCTGCAGCCACAGAACTTTTCTACAGACCATGTTAAACTGGCTTTAGTAATTTCCCTGCTCTTTGGGGAATTCTTGGCCTGGGCATCCCTGCTCTGGAAAAAAAGGCAGTCTAGTGACAAACAAAATTGCTGATTTTCTGACACCTTCCGCAGAATCTTCTATGATCTTACTTGAACCTCCTCAAGTGTTCTTCTACACCCCTAGTTTCAAACTCTAATGGTTGAACTAGCCTGGAAAAATGAGACCCCCCACAACCAACTATTGAGTTTAGGGTTTATCTAAGGGATTATAGTCAAATTGTCTGGATGCAAAATTTCTTTATTAAGGAATGTCAACAGCAGCTGGGAAACAAGTCTCTAGTGTCATCAAAGCTTTGAAAACTCCTATGTTGGGCCCACAACTCCAAGCTCTTCGGACAACCAAGTGTCCAAGGAACTGACATATTATGGCTAATAATACCCAAAAGGGTGTAGAGGACTAGTTAAAAGCTTGTGCATTTTGTGCCCAAACTAAGAAACCAACCCAAGTACCAGCATGTCCTCTTCTTTTGCTAACTATACCCAGTGAACCATGGCACTATTTTTCAACAAACTTTTGCCAACCTTTCACTGCTCGGAGCATTTTGTACGTCTTCCTTCACTGCCTTTGGCTGTTTCCATGGTGCCTCTCTTCATCTTAGAAAATCTTTGAGCTTCAAGGCATGCCTAGCCACATTGTCTCAGATCTCAGGGTACTGTTAACCTCTTGCTTCTGGAGCCTCAAAGTGTTTGAATAATTCCTTACAAATTCCCATGGCTTATTTTCGAGAGGACAACAGAAAACCTAACAGGATCAACCAATCCATGGAACAATATCTTTGTGCCCTAGTGTCTGCCCACCATGACAATTCGTTTACCCTCCTGCCTGGGCAGATTTTTATCACAATAACCATCTCAATACCAGCACCAAAGAGTCCCAATTCTTCATGGTCTATGGTAAATATCCAAATAAAGTAAATATGTCTTCTCTTGCCAATACCTTGTTATTCTGAGATTCCTGAAATATGTGCTATGCGGAAAAAACTAATTTAGTCTCAGATTCAAAAATTGCACTGAAAAGCTCTGCTTCTCCAACCTGGGGATCAATGTTTGGCTTCTGCCCAAAGAACATTTATCGAAAGGTTACCTTCAGAAATTTGTAGCCTATCATATCTGACCTTACGTAATCACTGCTAAGATTAATCCAGTCTGCTACAAACTTACAAGCTACCAAATTCTTTCCAGGTCACCTTGTTTAAATCTCTGGTCCTGAGTAGGTTTTCCCATCCTTTATCTTTTAGTACTCCTCTTGCTGATTTAGCTGATCAAATCATGAATGCCAAGATTTCTGGAAACTGACTGGAAGGGCTTTGGCCCTGATAAAAGATTCTGGTCATGTATCAAGTGAGACATGATGGCTCCTCTGCTGAAATTAAAAATTGGATTTTTGACTTACCCTGAAATCCATTTCTCTGATCTTCATTGACAGACACAGCTTCTCCTCTTCTTGACAGTTATGCTGCCCCCTACAGGAGTAGGACACTAGGCATGGAAAAAGCTTATGGGGCAGTCCCAGGAGGTATACTCCCACTCTCAGCTATAGGCATTAAGTTTTGTTACAAGCAGTGTCAGAAGAAAACCAACTCCACAGAGGGGTGGGTGCTGTGTCCATCAGAGAAATGGATTTTATTGGAAGTCAGAAATCCCATTTTCGCTTTTGTTCATTGACGGACACAGCTACTCATCTTCTTGACAGTTGGAACGCCCCAAAGCAGTGTCAAACATGAGGGGTGGGAACAGCAAGAAAAAATTCCCAAGGCTAAACCGTAACCAACCAGGTAACACAGAGCTCAATCATAAACAACTGGAGCGCATCTGAAAAAAAAAAAAACAATACACCCTCAAAGAGGGTCAGGTCCTCTAAACAGCAGCCTGCAAAACCTTGCTGCCAAAAGAAGCAACCGCAGACGCCAACACATCCACCTCATAAAAACTTTGTAAAAGTGTACACAGACGACCAGGTGGCCGCCTTGCAAACCTGCGTCACTGACGCCTGATGACTGGAGGCCCAGGAGGCACTAAGCACCCTAGTAGAGTGTGCCTTGACAGGGAAAAGAGGAACCTGACCCCTGATGGAATAGGCCTGAACAGGGGTCAAGTCCTGGGAAAATAAGTGTGGGAACCCACCCAAGATTACCACCCCCAACCTCAAAAATAAAAAAAAGTGTGTGTTCGTGTATATATACCTCTTGAGGAGCGAGGGCCAATTTAGCAACTTGGTAACCGGTCACGGGCCACAATGAGCGGAGCGGACAGATCAGATGACAGGTCCGTGTCAGCATATGCAGAGCAGATACGGACACAGCCCGCTCTACTTAAACACAGCGTGAGGCGGACCACAGGAGGAGAGGCGGCGATTGCCGCCTTCCTCCCGTGATCATCCGGGAAACGGAAAGAAGACCTGCCTGCTTATGTAAACAAACCAGGCGGATCTTCTGTGAGACAGGTAGGGGCAGATCAGCAGTTTCAGCTAAGCTGAAACTGCGATCTCTGTGCCTGTCACAAACCCCCCCTCCCCCCCCCCACAGTCAGTAAGCATACAGGCATACATTAACCCCTTCCCTGCCAGTGTCACTATTACAGTAACAGTGCACATTGTTAGCACTGATTAGTGCAGTAATGTCACTGGTCCCCCCAAAAGTGTCAAAAATGTCAGTCAGGGGTCCGATCTGTCCACAGGACTGTCGCGTTCCCGCTAGAAATCGCAGATCGCTGTGAACATTTTGCGCAAACCAATCAAAATACGCTTATTGTGATTTTTTTACCAAAAAATATGTAGCAGAAAACAAAATGGCCTAAAATGTTAAAAAATTTTGATTTTTAAATTTTAAATTTTTTTGGGGGAATTACGTATAGCAGAATGTGAAAAATAAGTGTTGCTCTTTTTTTTAGTGCAAAAAATAAAAATATCGTACAGGTGATCAAATACCACCAAAAGAAAGCTCTATTTGAGGGAAAAAAAGGACGTAAAGCATTGCACGACCGCGCAATTTTACGTTAAAGTAACGCTGTGCCGAATCACAAAATAGGGCCTGGTCAGGAAGGGGGTAAAATCTTTCGGGGCTGAAGTGGTTAATGCACTTTTTTCTTTCTCCTTTGCTAATAAAGGTCCTATTGACTTTTTTTTAACTATTATTAATTTATCGGCTTACTCAGGGCCTGATGTATTGGAACACCAATACCATCTACTTTTTTCTTATACGTTCTTAGGGATGTGGCAGGACTCTCTTTGGCTTATTGGCATGTAGAGTTGGCACTCAACACTTTCCACTATTATTAATTTATGATTGCACAAATATCAAATGTTTTTTTCATTTTTGAATATTGTGCAGACTAGCACATTTACACGTTACATTGTCTTTTCATATTGCTTTATTTCCATCTCTCTGTTTCTCTCATCTCTCTCTCTTCCTACCTGTCTTTACTTTCTCTCTCTCCACCTCTTCTTCCCTCTTTGCTCTTTTTCTCTCTCTCTTACCTCCCTGGCTCCCTCTCTGCAGGTGCTGATGCTTCCTGTATGGCGCCTGTGTCCTCCTCTGCTTCCTGTAGTGCGGCTCAGTGACAGTGAGTTTACAGCGATGCTCGGGGATGGCGGGTCGCAATCTGGGCTTACCGACCCGCCATCCAAGAGCAAGAGGTGGCGCTGGGATTGTGGGGGAATGGGAACGGCGTTCCTGCTGTGGAAATAGTACAGGAACGCCGTTCCCATGCGTTCCCCCAGGACTTGAGCCCTGGGCCTGAACCACCATCTATCTGATTCATCTGGAAATGATCGCAGAGGATGCGGACAACCCTTTTTGAGGTCCATGGAGAGTAAGGCTTCCTGAAAGGTTCCGTAGCTGCCAGGTACACCCAAATTGCCTGAACCACATCCAAGGCATGAAAGACAATTTCCTTCAGATGTTTAGGCCTGGGACACAGGGAAGGCAACGCAATGTCTTCATTCAAATGAAAAACAAAGACAACCTTTGAAAGGAAAGACAGACAGGGGTGGAGAACCACCTTATCCTTGTGAATCACCAGATAAGGTGAACGACAGGATAACAATGCTAGTTCCGACACTTTACCCGCAGAGATGACAGCTACCAAAAAGGCCACCCATTGGGACAGCGTAAGGAGGGGAATCTCCCGAATATTTTCAAAGAGAGGCTTCTGTAGCGCTGAAAGCACCAAATTGAGATCCCAAGGCCTGCCCTGGAGGGACCAGGGAGTGTGTGGCCAAAGGTCGTTGGAAGAAGAACACCAAAGCCAACACCTGGCCCTTTATGATACAATTTCTGAAGTTTGTCCAGAGGTAGGAGCAATCTGGCTAATACCAAGTTCAGAGTCAGGCCCAGATAGTTCAACTTCGTGGACAGACTGAATATTCAGAATCCAGACGAATTTGCAACAGAGTTCGTATTGAGATCTCAAGATTTTCCACCAAGACTCCGCTTGCAGAAGGAGATCATCCAAATAGCCCAGTACCGCGATCCCCATTGGCATAGCAAAGCTGGCACCAGGGACAACATTTTTGTGAAGACCTGAGGAGCAGAGGCGAGACCAAAGGGTAATGCCAAAAACTGATAATGCTCCTCTCCCACAGCAAAGTGAAGAAACACTGGTTACTGTCACATATTGGAATGTGAAAGTAAGCATCCTTGATATCTATAGAGGTGAGGAAATCTCCCTGGTGCAGGGATGCCACCACTGTTCGAATGGATTCTATTCTGAACTTCTGTACCCGCACAAAGCAGTTGAGCTCTTGAGGTCCAAGATTGGACACACTTTGCCTTCCTTCCTGGTGACTGTGAAAAGGTTTGAGATAAAACCCTGATAATGTTCCAAAGTCAGAACCGGAACAATCACCCCTTGAGGGAACAGGTCTTGTACCGCCCCAAAACAAGGCCTTCAGCAGTCTGGAGACAGGCACAAGTTGGAAGGAAAAAAACCTCGCTGAGGGAACAAGAGAGAAACTTGATCTTATAGATAGCTGGACCGAATGACTTTGTGGACCCAGTTGTCTTGCACCAGGAAAGTCCACAAATCCAGAAACCAGTGAAGATGTCCCCCCAACCTGAGCTTGGCTTGCCAAACCAGGTTTGTTTGGATCCTCCTGAAGAGGCCCTGAAAGGCTTCGAGCCCTTGTCAGTTGACCCTGAGGTACGAAAACTTCTAATGAGCTGAGAAGGAAGGCCCACGTCTGCGACAAGGTTCCTTGCCCTTAGTAGCTTGTGGAAGAAAAGTACTCTTCCCCCCTGTGAGATCTTTAATGATGTCATTCAGGGTAGCTCCAAACAGGCAATCTACTTAGAAAGGAAGATCAGTCAAGGCCATTTTTAAAGTCTGATCTGCAGACCAGCACTGGAGCCAAAGACATGCCGAAGGACCACTGCCAAAACAGAGAGGCGAGCCATCAGGAGAGCATCCAAAGAGGCATCACAGATAAACTGTAGCCCCTGGACCAGCTGGTCCGCCAGCTCGGCAAAGGCAGGAGGGAACTGGTCCCCCCTCCAGGTCACAGCGTAAGAGCTTAGCCCACTTGGTCAGAGTTTGCGACACTAGGGCAATGGCGAATACCGGCCTCATTGCCGAACCAGCCAGAGTGTACATATTGCGGGCCCCAGCCTCTGCCTTCCAGTCAGCCGAATCCTTAAAGGCCAGGGACTCTCCCCGGTGGCACAGTCCCCATCTTAAGCAGGGACTCCCCATAGGGGGTATCGCCTAGTAAAGCGCACAGTAACACCTAATAAAGCACACAGGAACCCCAAGGGGACGCTCTGGTCGTCTTTTGACAATTCTGTCAAAACAGGCAGTGAAAGGAAACACCTTTGCCGCCATCGGATGGCTTGTGAGTGCCAAAGGGTACCTGTGCCTCCGTCGCAGCTTCAGCTGTGTTCTCCATCTTTAGGGTCTCACGCACAGATACAATCAGTGCATCCACAAGCACCCTTTCATGCGCAGTCGAAGATGTGGAGGAATCATCCTCACTATCAGAGGATTCCAGGCACGTGGTTGCAGACCCAGCAGGGTGACCCCCGTCCGCGGCGGCCAAATCAGATTCAGAATCTGATGAGACAGATGAGGCAGGAGAAGGTGGGGGCACTTTTTACTAGCCTGTCGCCTGAAGCCGCCTCCACCCGGGACACAAGGGACTCCAGGACCGCCATTAGTGCATGGATGGATGGTTGGAACCCGGAGGGTCCTGCAGCCTCTGAGAGGGGATCAGGTGGGGAAATGTGCTTCAGGGACTCCATTAGAGAATAGGGGGACTCACACAAAAAAAGTGTATAACACCGCCATGGACACCCCACCGCGCTTGCGGCACCACAGGGTCCAGCACAGAGCACTACCACTGCTATAGTAGAGAGAGGGAGAGAAAACACCACAAAAAGACTCACCACCACCAATCAGGCAACTACAGCACCAGGCAAACTGCACCATGCGCTGATCAGGAAGAGAAAAAAAACAGGGGTAAGCACTAGGGGATGAGGAGGGGCTCCCACCACCGAAATCCCCATTATACAGCTATAAAAACATGGCCCGCTATTTTCAATAAGGAAAACCACAAGAAAATGGCCACCGAGTCTACACAAACATGGCAGCCGATCTACAGCACAAAAGGCTACAAGAAAATGGCGACCCTGCGTGGCGCCATTTGGCTCCCGGGGGCCCAGGGGGGACCCCAAAAGCACTGAACACAATCCCAGCAGGAAGGGGGGCCCTGGCAGGAGGCCCCACCAGGTACAACCCCCACCAGGAACAGCCCCCTCCCAAAGGTCGATCGTCTGGTGGCCGGTGGCGCGCTTCCCCCACCCCCCATTGCCAGCTTGACACCCGAGACAACCTAAAGGGTATGGCCACCCCTTGGGAGGGAGGAGGGTGTGAGCAAGTCTGCAGAACACCATCGAGAAGGAGGAGGGGTGCTGCGTGTTAAGGAGGGGAACCCGGGGGTATGACCATCCCAGGGAGGGCCCACGTCCACCCCAAAAACCTCCAGGGTTAGAGGGGGGAGAGCTACTTACCATACCAGGAACCGGGAGGGCACTGCTGATGACAGACCACCGCTCCATCGGAATAGGGGAGGCTGTCGGCCAGGAGGAAAGCAGAGACTCAGGCCAACGCCAGGTCGTATGCGCCCTCGTGAGATGTTTAACTTGCAGGCCAGCCCCCGATCAGTGGGGTAATGTAGTGCCCAACCGCTAAGGGCCTGCGTGCGCTCACTGGCCAGACTGGGGGGAACCTCTGGATCTAGATTATCCAATTCGTCTCTCCAGTCTGGCAGTTGATAGTTTGTTCCTGTGAGAACCTACTAACAAAGATAGGAAGAAATTCCATTTAAAAGGAAAAAATTGCCAGGACCAGAGATCCAAGCAAGGAACTAGGTTCTTACTCCTGACTAGGCTGAAAAAAACGGAATGCCTATAGCTGAGAGTGGGAGTATACCCCATCGGACTGCCCTCAAGCTTTTTCCGTTCTAGTGTCCTACTCCTGTAGAGGGCAGCATAACCAACTGTCAAGAAGACGAGCAGCTGTGTCTGTCAATGAACGAAAGAGAAGTTCAATTTATTTACATTAAAACCAGCACCTCAACAAGTGGGAAAGCTCTTTAAAGGATGGTGTGGGGGTAATGCTACAATTACCTGCCCCCAGAGCACCCTGAATCACCTGTGACTCCCGAGCACCCAGTGATTTTCATTGATTCCACAGCATCCCGTCTTTCTGTGTGCCTCCATGACTCCTGGGTTTCCATGCAGCCTTAAGTATGCTCCTTTATTTAATGGACTATCTTTCTCCCTGTGGATATAGAATTAAATCCTTTTGCATCTCCCAAAAATTCCCATGGTGGACTGCTTCATGTTACAAAATACATATTGATAGCCTTCATTGAATAAAAAGTCTATTTTACAGATGCAAAGACTTGAAGGAAGTTTAATTGTTTTCCGTTTGTTTCTACAGCAAATAATGCATAACGTGTAAGAACCTCGCTTTAGAGAAAGAAAGGGTTTTGTTTTCTCAAAAATAAATGTCTTTATCTTACTAATTAAAACATAAACTATCAGTCTAGCAGTATTTTTAAGTGAAGAGTGAACATATGTATGCAAACATGCACACACCGCAACTCCAGATGACTAGTAAAACTATCAACAATAATTTTCACTAGACTGAAGAAAGTAATACTCATGAAATGAAATAACAATGGCTAGAGAAAAAAACTGACAGCAAAAATTGTGTTTCTTTACATTGGTGGACAGCATACAAGGGCCCTCCTACATGTATGGACAGTGCAGTTGGGTCCTCCCTACATTAATTGGCAGCAGAGAAGTGCCTCCCTACACTGGTGGGCAAGGGAGAAGGACTCCAACACTGGTGATTATTGGAGGGGCACTCTTACACTGGAGTTACTTCTTCTATTTCTGGTCAGTATAAAGAATGCGGTCTTACAGACAGCTAAAAGTATTGGCCTACGTTTACCTGCAAAAAAAAAACAATATAAGCACAAGGGATGTTACTTACCTTCAATTTGCGGTGTCCATTGTGCTTCTGCTTTCTAGTTCAGTAAAATATTTCGTCCTCCTTTGCACCCCCACCCATGCAATCTTTCAGTGATGCAAGATTTAAAGGAGAAGTTAACTTTTTTGAAAAAAATAATAAATGCACTTTTTTTGCAAAACATTGCAGTAGCGATCAGCAGATCGCTGGTGCCATGCAGGTCTCCAGCAGATCTGCCAGTGTATCTGTGTGCCTGTACATCCCGTACAAGCAAGCAGATACAATCTGACAGGAAGAGAGAATAAACTACCACGAATATGTAACATGTAACATGTTACAAAAAGTGAATGTATCCTTTAACCACTTCCCGACCACCAGAGATGTATAGTAACTAAGTAGAACTACTTCACTACTGTACTTAAGTACCGAAAGGCGGTATCTCTACTTTCCTAGAGTAGAATTTTTTTCTCCTACTTCCACTTTTACTTCACTACATTTTTTCAATGATTTCAATACTTCTACTCTGATATTTTTTTTTGTGCTGCATAGTTACTCGTTACTATTATAAAAATTACTACTGCCAGAACAGTAGATGGCAGGTTTCATGAAGCTCAAAACATGTGTATTAGTCCCGGTTCACACTAGGGCGACCTGTGAGGCGACCTGGTCGCCTCACAGGTCGCCTCCCATAGGGAAGATGCGGACCCATTCTAATAGGAGCGACACAAGTCGCTCCGACCTAGAAAAAGGGTCCGGAGCTTCTTTGGGGCGACCAGGAGGCGACCGCCATAGACTTCAATGTTATGAAGTCCGTGGCGGCCGCTCCGAGGTCGCGGCGCGAAGTAGCGTCGCCCCTATGTGAACGGGGCCTGATCAGCGCATACGAAAATAAAAGCTACTGAATGTATAAATAAAAGCTGCATTTGAAATAATAAAAAACAATATGATGTTCAAACTTTTGACTTCTTTCTTGAATAACTACATAACACAGTACTTGTACTTTTTTCAAAACTACTGGTACTTTTACTTTCAGTACTTGAGTAGCAACATTTTTAAAAAAACTACTTGCAATACTTAAGTACAAAAAATGTTGAATACTTTAGTACTTCTACTCAAGTCACTTTTTGATCGAGCACTTCCACTTCTACTCAAGTCACTTTTTGATCGAGCACTTGTACTTTTACTCAAGTATGGGTTTCGAGTACTTTATACAACTCTGCCGACCACCCACCATAGTTTTACTGCGGCAGGGTGGCTCTCCTGCGCAAACCGATGTAGACCTGTCGGTCACGCGCGGGAAGCTAGGGGGCGAGCGTGCGCCTCAGGCGACGCGCTCCTGCCCCCACTCGGCAGCGGGGAAGCCGATGCATGGGTCAGATGGCTCTGATTGCCGCCTGACACCCGCGATCTCTCCCTGCTAAGAGAGAAGGACGGTCGGCTGTTGTAAACATTTCTCCCTGAAATGATCACAGAGCTCATGTGATCCTTCTATATAGGATCACATGTCTCTATGGTCATTTCACAAGCCACACCCCCCACAGTTAGAATCACTCCCCTAGGCTCACATTTAACCCACTGATCACCCATAGGGTTAACCCCCTTCCCTGCAGGGGTCATTATTACAGTAACAGTGCATATTTTTATCACTGATTTCTGTAGTAATGTCACTGGTACGATCTGTCCGCTGCAATGTTCCGCAAAAAATCACAGATAACCGCCATTACTAGTAAAAAAAAACAAAAAACAATAACAATGACATGAATCTTTTCCGTAGTTAGTAGACTTAATAAATTTTGCGATTTTTCTTACCAGAAATATGTAGCAGAAAAAAAATGGCCTGAAATGTTAAAAAATTTTGATTTTAAATTTTTTTTTTTTTGAGAATGTCATATAGCAGAATGTGAAAAATATTGCTTTTTTTTTTTTTTTTTAAATTGTCACTCTTTTTCTTGTTTATAGCGCAAAAAAATTAAAATCGCACAGGTGATCAAATACCACTAAAAGAAAGCTCTATTTGTGGGAAAAAAAGGACATTAATTTTATTTGGGTACAGCGTCGCACGACCACGCAATTGTCCGTTAAAGTAACGCAATGCCAAATCGCAAAATATGGCCTGGTCATTAAGGGTGCAAATCCTTGCGGTCCAGAAGTGGTTAATAGAACTGAGGAGCTATCACAGGCTCTCATCAAGAGTGCCAAACTATGCCCACCCCTTCCATCCAGCTCCTGTATTCATAGAAGCCATTACTACCACTTCTATGAATGAAACTGGATCTATGAATGGATGCCAGATAGATGATTAAAAGGTCCACCCCTCCATTTGAGATATAAGATGTATTATCCATTAAAAGTCTTCCTCTGTGAAACTTCTCTGAAACTGGTTTCATTTTGTTAGTGCTTGATGTTCAATCTGCCATAACCTTGTCCAGTAAAAAAGCACCATTATACGCTACTAAAACATTTTCACTGAGCAGAGGTATGGCAGGTGAACGGACTTTGTTCCAAAGTCAAGAAAGTAAAGCCTTTGCTAACAAACTAGGGAGCACACAGAGACGGGTTTCCTGGTTAACAAAAGGTGACTCAAGACAACCTTGTGGTGCCTTTTAATGTACACACACCTTTGTAAAGTTTAAAATGGCTGATAGGTGAGATTAAAATAGGAACTCTGCTAAGAACTATGCATATCTAAAATATTCCATTACAGTCTCAGAAAATCCTACCCTCAGCCCCCTTTCACATGGATGATCAGTCTAGGTCCCTCTATATGTTCTTCAGGCTGATCCAGACTGAACCACAATATATGTCTATGTGTGGAAGGAGGTTTACATCCGTCTGCATCCATATCGGTTCAGGTCCATGTTTTTAAATGGAACAAGTTTGTCTCCTTTTCCATTCACATGGTTCTGAACAGATGTAAATGAATTCCATCTATTAACATCCGTTCAGTTTATACCCATTTTTAGGCAAGAAACATTTTTGTTTATACTTTTGTCACCTCTGATTGGTTTCTGTGACAACTAAAATAAAAAAAAGAAGTAGTTAAAGAATGCGAAAAAAGGATATTCACTGATGTAAACTGACCTGAACTAAATTGATATAAACCGATGTAAACTGAACTGAACTGAATATGGATGTGCAAACTGACCTAAAATGATTTGAATCTATATTCATCAATTTTCTGCTTAGTAAAAACCGTGTCTGAACTGATGACGCCCATGTGAATGGACTCATAGGCCCCTTTAACAAGACTGTTCCAATCAGGTCTGCCTGTCGGTTTTTTATTCACCCCTTTGGACCGGCGAATGTAAACAGGCTTCTGTCTGTTTCCATCCACCTACCTCTGATCCGATCCAGTCTGCTTAAAACAAATGGAAGGGGGTTCATCCTCCCTCATGTAGGTGGATCAGAGGTAGTGAGTGGGCTTGGTCTGTGTCTGCTCTGCATAAACTGGTCATATGCCTGCTCTGCTCTGATCAGCAGGGATCAGCCAACAAAATGGAGTCTACCCTGTGTGAAAGGAGCCAGGTTAGGCTAGGTTCACATCTGCAAGACAAGGCAGTGAGGGTGGGGGGGGGTGGTGCTGCAACCTGACATCCAGCATTAGGTGGATGTAGACAAGGGGAAGCCAGATCATCAGCTACACTACTGTTAAAGCTTGAGCCCATACAAATCGATTGGCACATGTGAGCTGCAGTAAAATCTCCCTTTTATTAATTCATCCACAAGGATAAAAACTCACAGAAAAGTTGATGTGTTTCTGCCCAAAAGGGCCTTAGTCATAACAAGCATTAACAGTGAAACAGTACAGTAAACCCCCTCTCTATCGCGGTTGAGTTTTTGCGGTCCCGGTATATTGCGTTTTTTTTTTTTTGTAATGTTATTTTACTATATAAATCATTAAAAATGAAATATTTTTGTGTTTTCCATAGCTCTTGCTATGTCTCTCAGTATCTTTTATGTGTTTAAATGAGTTTCTATTGTTTTAAAAGTGTGTTTAAAGACCTTAAAATGCTTTTACACGTTCAGTGACAGTAAAAAAAACATGCCTACAATGCATTTTAATAGGGTTTTTCTATTTTGCAGATTTACACTTTTCGCGGCTGGGTCCGGAATGTAACCCCCGCAATGGAGGGGGGTTTACTGTATATGGTAAATGCCTGATAAGAAAGGGGGAGGAGCAGAAAGTGTAAAGAATGAATTCATTGGCTGCATAGCATTAGGCTCACTTCACCTTTCACAGGCACTCCCTGGATACAAATAAGACAAACACATTTTTACAGAAAGTTACAAAGTAAAATGTTACAAAAGTGTGACCAAAAAATTGTAATAAGGAACTAACACAGAGAAGCATCCTGCACAAATCAAGGAGGGTGCTGCACAGAGAATGTTAATGTGGTTTAATGGGGATGGGTGCCGAAAAAAAAAGAAAAGAACTCACAGTATCATCTAAGATGAAGGTCCTGGTCCCATCTGCAATTTAACCCTTGTGGTACCCTGGAACGTAATTTACAAATCCACAGGGCGTCTCTGGCGGTCACCCCTACCCCCGATGCCGGCTCCACCTGCTCTTTGCCACAAAATCTAAAGCTGGACATATAATACAATATAATATAATATAATACAATACATTATAGGGGAGCATGCGTGTGATGCCGCTAATCCTAATGTAAAACTTGCTTTAATACTTTCAAATGCCCCTTTAAGGAATGGCATAGGGAAAGCATGTCCAGCTTAAGATTCTGTGGCATAGAGCAGGTGGAGTCGGCACCAGGGGGGGGGGGGGGGTAGGTTGGCCGCCAGACATAAGGTAAAGAGGGAGGGTGACATAAGGTAAAGGACAGTGCAGAGATTCATCTATAGGAATATGAAAGTACTGTTATCAAGATAATTTACGGTACAGTTGGATCAAGTTTGATAAGAATTATGTGCGCATAAGATTATGTTTTGAGGTTTTTTTTTTACCAGAGAATTATTTATCATATTATACAGATTTATTTTTATGACATCCATTTAAAGTACTGAGCGCCACTAATTTGGTATATATGTTTTGCTGGCACATGTAAGAAAACAGAGAGTATGGGCAGCAGTATATCATTATTTATATATGCTTTTTGGTTCTTTTTGTACTATTCACATAATTATGGTATATTTTTTTGTTCTTTTGTACTATTCACATAATTATGGCATATTTTTTGTTATTTTTGTACTATTCACATAATTATGGCATATTTTATGTTATTTTTGTACTATTCACATAATTATGGCATATTTTTTGTTATTTTTGTACTATTCACATAATTATGGCATATTTTATGTTATTTTTGTACTATTAACATAATTATGGCATATTTTATGTTATTTTTGTACTATTCACATGATTATGGTATATTTTTTGTTCTTTTTGTACTATTCACAATATTTATGGCATTATAAAGGCAAGGTATATTTGTGATAGTACTTTCTCCTATTGCAGTGATTGCAGTACAAATATTTGTTTTGCCTTCTTTGAAAAAAGTTTTTTTTTAATATTCCTTTTGGTGTTTAAAACATTGGTGGATAGTTTGAAAGTACCTTCCCTTACATTAGAATGATTGCCCTTAGGTCTTATTGATTATTTATCTGTAGTCACCACTGAATATGTTATAAATATGTGCTAACGTTTTCTTAGAAGTAAATATGTGCAGAAAATAGATTAAAAAGTGTAGTGTTAATCCCAGAGGAGCCGCTAGTTGATTGGGTCCTTCTGCTTTTGGAAATAATGGTCCACTCGGGCAGTACCAGATCGGCACATCTGGAGTTTTGCATGGGTGGTATTGGGTAAGTAGGCCAGGAAAAAGTTTCAGAGAAGGCAACAGGCATACATATGGGGGTTTATTTACTAAAGACAATTAGACAGTGCGTTTTGCAAATTGCAGTTGCACTCTGCAAGTACAGTTGCTCCAGAGCTTAGTAAATAAGCAGAAGCTCTGCTGACTTCCATCATCCAATCATGTGCAAGCAAAAAATTTTTTCTCTGCATGTGATTGGGTGTTCTTTGCAAAGTGAAGCTTTACCTCATTTACTAAGCTTTTGAGCAACTGCATTTGCAGAGTGAAACTGCACTTTGTAAAGTGATCAGTCCATTGGCCTTTAGTAAATCAGCACCGAGGTCCACTTCTGATGACGTCCAATGTGACGATATGTGCTAGGCACTGTAATGTTAATACACAGAGGAAAGGAATCTGTAAACACTAGATTTGGGATACAGAAGTTGTTGCAGTTGTGTGGCGTTTGAGAGACATTTGCCGCAGGCTGTTTATACTGAGAGCTAAGGCTAAGCACCTGCTTTATGAGTATGATTTTTAACTTATTGTTTTTAAAAAAAAGTTACGCTGCTGCGCTATTAGCCTTTCCATGAGGAAATAATAAAGCAACCAGAAAGCCATCCATCCTCCTGCTTATCTAGCATCATTACACAGCATTGTTTGACTATCTTGTAATGAAAGGTCAAATATATCTGGAGAGTAATTCTGAGCCACTGGAAGAGAAGAAGAGTGGATTTATTTGCACATGTCTGCTTAAAAAAGAAATTCAATATTTCTATGGACTTTTTTTGTGATTTAAATGATATTATATTACAGTATATACACCAGCACTGTACATACAGTATATCAACAAGAGAGGTTCTACACATATGACTTTGCACAATTTGTTTAAAATGGTCACCTTGTGCTTTTATCAATGTGAAACATGTATTTTTCTATTTATAGGATTTGCATTTTATTTACAAACATGTAGTGAGTGGGCTATGCATTTTATTGAATCTTGCTACGAGAGCCGGTGTAACGTTAGAAAACCATGCCTCGTGAAAATTCCATACCCACGTCACTTCCTGTCAGGAACAACTGAGCAGCGTAGAAGTGCGCATGCTCACAGCTCCGTATACGTCATTGAACAGCTGAGGAGCTGACAAGTGCGCATGCTCAGAGGGTATGGAATTATCATGGTAGTGTGTGTAACGTTACGCCGCAGCAGCTGTTGCGGCGGCTACATGAAAGGTTACATTAAAACAGCTCGGCTGCAACATGAATCATCTCCGCTCCTACCCCTGTCACTTCACTGATCTCGGCTAGTAAATGTAAAAGCGGCGGCGGGTGTATTAAATCTAAATGACGGAGATCTCGGCTCCGTGATTTATATTTTCATACACCCGCCGCCGCTTTTATATTTGGTAGCCGAGAGCAGGGAAGTGACAGGGGTAGGAGCGGAGATGATTCATGTTGCAGCGGAGATGTTTTAATGTAACCGCCGCAACAGCTGAGGCGGTGTAACGTTACACACTCTACCGTGAAAATGGGATAGCAGACAGGACTTTTTATTATATTCTTAAACTTATCAAAAAGATGACACAACACTCTGAAGTTGGATTTAAAAAGGCCGCGGCCGTTTAATACTTGTTTAAATAATAATAAATAACTTGGAAATCACATAGGGGCGACACTACTTCGCACCGCGACCTCCAAGGTCGCGGTGCGAGCAGCGCGCCGCTACCTCGGAGCGGCCGCCACGGACTTCATAACATTGAAGTCTATGGTGGTCGCCTCCGGATCGCCCCAAAGAAGCTCTGGACCCTTTTTCTAGGTCGGAGCGACTTGTGTCGCTCCTATTAGAACGGGTCCGCAGCTTCCCTATGGGAGGCGACCTGCGGCGACCTGTGAGGCGACCAGGTCGCCTCACAGGTCCCCCTAGTGTGAACCGGCACTAACCCGACCACTACGGTCCAGGTTAAATAAATAAATAAAACATTAAAGAATTATCCAAACTCCTCAAATATTATAATTGGATTGTAAACATATAATATCGTCCCCCTTTGAAATATCAAAGGTGACCCTACAAGTAAAAACTGGCCGCCACAAACAAAAGGGGAGGGGGGAGGGGAACAGCACAGCTTGCAGATCTTGAGGTGAGGTGGTCTTGAGGTGATGTGAAGTCCTGACAGGATGAGCCCCCTTAAATAATCCTCAGGCGGGCTCAAAAGGCGGGAGAGAGACAGGTAAAAACTGGTTATCCTAGCTAACCTTCCTAGCTACTAGGAGGAGCTATCTGATTGGGGCTTATTCTAGCCTAACACTAAACTGCTTATACTTTCTGACCCAGCAACAGCATTTACCTCACACTAGCTACCCTAAAACTGCCTTCTTGTTACTAAGCTGTGCCTGTCACTATCCCATCGATAAAAAGGGGGCTTATTCAAACTCCTTTTTATTTCCATTCTATACCCTCCGAGCATGCGCACTAGTAAGCTCCTCAGCTGTTCAATGACGTAGGTGCTGACGTAGGTGCACCGGAAGTGACGAGGGTATGGATTTTTTACGGGTATGTTTTTTTCACAGAACACCGGTCCACACTAGCGCGACTTGTCAGGCGACTTGTCAGTCTGACAAGTCGCGGTCCATTGACCGCTACAGGACCCGTTCTAATAGGAGCGACACAAGTCGCTCCGACTTAGAAAAAGGGTCCTGTACTATTTCGTGGCGACCTCGGAGGGCGACTTGCATAGACTTCCATTATGTGAAGTCCCTGCAAGTTGCTCCAAAGTCGTGGTGCATGGTAATGCACAAGTCGCCCCTGAAGTAGTAAGGAGTCGTGTCGCCTTAGTGTGAACCTACTCTGAGTGTTGTATTTTTTGAGAGTTAATAGGCAAACAATGACTAACTGTAGTAGAATACAATTATGCTGCACACAATAATACAACACATAAAGCTCACATAGGCAACTGTACTGTAAGTAGGCATAACCAATAAAGTGTTACTAAATCCACAACGGTAAAATCAGACTGTATATGCAGTAAAGCATGCTTGTTATACTCACTGTGGAACCTAAGGGGTAAGGCTGTTTGATCCCGTCTTCCCTGATCCTCCCCTCCTTCCACTGACCCCTGATAATGTCCTGACGACACAGTCTATGGAGTCAGGCAGCACATGCTCAGTTCGGTGTATATTGCCAGAGATTTTTTTCTTGGGAGAGTGCATGTGATCAGCACAGGGCCAATCAGCACTGTCCAGACAAAGGGTCAGGAATCTTGCAGTCTCATCGGACAGTCAGAAAATTGCTCCTACAAGCTTTAACAAGTGATTGGCTGAACACTGATAGAAGTCATACGACTGCTATATACTTCTGATAAGAAAAGGCATTTAGCAGTTTACATTTACTAAAATAATTGCATTTCCATGTTCTCTGTGTGCTGTGGGAGACCCAATATAGTGAATGCAGGCTCCTGGGTTTATTAACACTTTAATAGAGGTAGCACTGCTGAGGAGGGGGAGGGGGGGGGAGTAATTTATATCATGGACTTCTCCTCTAATCCAGTGAATTCTAAAGACAGTTAGCAGCTGGCACTGAGGTTCCTTGGTTGGAGCAATTGCTCCCAACTGGGGGTATTTCCAAGGATAAAACAGGAACAAACAGCAGAGACCTCTCATCTCTCCAGATGACACAACAGCAGCATCCCCTGCAACAGTTCTTCCCTCATGGAGTCTTCTCTGCAGTCACACCACACTGTGCAAAATGTACCTCGGTCCCTGGCAGGCACAACACAACCCTTTCCTTTTAGTAATATAGCAATATGCAAGTGGTAGCACAGCAACTCTTCTACTCACAGTTGCCACCATCGCAACCTTGCAGGCACACATGCTGAAACAGCTCCTGAACGCTCCTGAACAGCATAGCATAGTCTTTACAGAAAGCAACGTACAGCAGTTCTCCTCACTATCTGAGGCTCCCCTGCACACATTCACTCCGCACAGCTCAGGTAGCTCCAGCTGTCCACATGCTCTCTCCTTAGCATGGGTTATATTACTCCACATCCCCTTTGCCCAGTGGGTGGCCCCAGTCCACAGCTTTCTGCCAATACAGGTTGTCTTCAGCATTTGGTCTCCTACAAAATGGCCGCCACTCCACCTGTACTAGGGATCATTTCCAGTTCAGCTCTGTCCACAGTGCAGAATGAAAGCAATAAACTGCAACAATGGGGAAACCCAAAGAAGTCATTCATAAACACTATGCAGAAATAAGCAAATTAAACCAAATTGAGACAAAAGTCCTAATCATGAGAGTTGATGAATTTTACCATTTAAACAAATGCTACAATGAGCATATCCTCAGTCAGGAGTGTAAAGAGACAGATTGCACTGGATTTAAGAGAAACGCAGATTCAAATTTTCACATATGACACATTAACACATCCTCATACAATTTAAGAATATCAATAGCTATTTCCTATAAAAGTAGTTTGAAATTAGTTTGTTACTAATAGCAAATTTATAGTAATTTGTATTTTTTATACTCATTTATGGGGGACAACGCATTTTCTTGGCAACGACATTTGAACGCAGAGAGGCTTTTTAATAGGGAATGTCATTCCTACAAAGTAATTTTCAAGGCCATGAAATAGAGAAGTGGACTCAATTAACCTTCTTTTCTGTTCCCTGGCAGAATGGAAATGATTTGCAGTTTTCAGTAGACAATTTTAGATCATTAAAACATTACAGATGCAATGGATCATCTACATGCATAACAATTTAATATGTCAGTATTAGAGAAAAACAAGGATGCAGAATAAAATGTCACTGTAGCTGGTGGATAGGGACATCCACTTAAAAGAATGCCTATTTCATCAGGTTGCACTCAGTTTTACAGTGTGCATTGCAAAGGATCTCTATAGGTTGTGATCTTATTTATAGGGTTTTATTTTGCAAAGCAAAGTGCAAATGCACACATGGGCCCACTGCATGCCTGCAGGGAGACGACGGGTGGGAGCTGTCAACAGGGCAGGAAGGCGAAACAGAAATAAAAACATTGTCAGAAACTCTTGTCCTTGCCAACTCTGCTAAAAAATGTGTTTAGATTTTCCATATATTCCTTTCCTGACTCCCTAATATAAATGCAAACAATATACACCTGACAGAGGCTTTACCCTTCATCACCGTATCCATTTTACCTGGAGTCGGGCTTTAAAATAAATGTCACCCCATGTCCCTATTACATTTAGTAGCTGGCAAAACATTATACAATTTTCTGTTAGATTTACCAAAACCATATAATATGAGGTCAAACCTAAACACTTTCAATTTGTATGCAATCAGGCAGGCCCTTGCACTACATAGTTGAAGGTAAATCTAAAGGAAATTGAATAAGAAAATTGTATAATGTATGGTCAGCCTTATGCTCAGTTTCTTGTTCCCTGTGGGCCAGAAAGCAAACACGGAGAATATGTGCTCCACAAAGTTTACCCCATACAGGGCTTTTACAGGAAGAGAAGACCAACTGAGTAATCTAGAACACAGGAAACACTGTGGAATATTGTTATCCCTTTCAGAACAATTTGGTTTTGCAACACTTTGCAAAGGATGAAGTTGTCAACACAATGTGAATTTCAGACACAAGAAAAGAAAATATGCAACCCTTAAATTACATCCTTTTACCATAAAAAATGTTGAAAGTATTAGGTGTGCAATAGGGCCCTTTCACACCCATACGTTTTTCCTGTGATTTTACCTTGCAAGAAAAAGGTTTCTCTTTAAATCCTATGGGACTTTTCACACCACTGCGTTACAGGTGCAGTGCAATATGAAGTCCTGCATGCTGCAAACCAATGGAAATTGAGGCAAAATTGCGGTAAAAATGCACCGTGATTCTGATGTGTTTTTGAGTCACATGTCCATTTTCACAGGAGTAGGCAACACAAAAATGAACCAGAAATGCACAGCAAACGCTTCTGAAACACAACAAAATCACTGTAAAAACGCATATGCGTTTTTACTGCCATTTTGCTACAGAGCAGGGCCATCTTACCAAATGGGCACACTGGGCAGCTGCTCGGGGGCCCCCACTTGCCCGGGGGGGGGGGCCAGCGACCCAGCCAAGCATTAGTCCCGATTCCTGTGTGCATCCCACCTCCGAACTTAGCAGGTGGCAAGCGCCTGTCGGCCCTGCGCTGCTGTCAGGCCACGTGGGCCGTGGAGGGGGAGCCCACAACTGCAGGAATGCCTGTCTGCCTCCACGGGAACAGGCACACACAGGACAGTCGAGCCAGAACTCCCATCCCTGTGTGTGTTCACCGGACCCAGGAGCCGAACTTGGAAGCTGTCATTAGCCTGACACTGCTGTACCAATAAATATCGCCTTATCAATAATTTTCATTTTTATTCTCGTGGGAGATTGTGTAGGCAGGGCCCTAGTGCACTGCATTGCCCGGGGCCCTTTAATGCTCTTAAGATGGCATTGCTACAGAGTAGTGTGAAAGTACCCTAAAGTTTTTTAAAGTGGATCCATATTTAAAGGAAATTCGCATTATGGTGGAAGTTCGCTTTCTCAATCAACATTGACTATTTTTCAATCCTTATGCTGCTAGCATTAGTAAATAGATAGGAAAGTACAGCATTTTTATTGTTTTAAACTTTGTTTACATTTCTTCAGTTACTTCCTGATTGCCAGACCTAGGCAAATGAGGTCATATCCTAGGAGCCTTCCAAAGGTGAGAAGGGGTTTTCTCAGCTAAGCACACCATCCTGCCTGCATGCCTCAGCTTAGGGCAGATGGATTCCAGGAAGTAAATGCTATATGAATTATCTGCAGTTACTCAAGATGGCCATGCCCAGGAATGCTAGGAGTGTTTTTCAAAGTGAATTCACAGCAAAATAAAAAGGAAAGGAGACATGGATTGTGCAACACTTTACAATATAAAGGGAGACAGTACAGTTACAATACAATAAAATGCAAGAGGGCACTGCTCATAAGACAAAAAGGAAAAAAGTTTAGCGCTATGGACAACCTGATAGGGAAGCAGTTGTTAAGCTGTTGCCCCCACAGAAACTACCATCGTGGGTAAGTCCACACAAAATAAATGGAAAAGAAATGGGTATGGCGCTGTTTGTTATTTAACGTGGCTTTTAGGCTCCATGTACACGGGACATTGTAAATGGCCGTTTAGGAGCAGTTGGGCGTTTTTTTCAGAAGCCCCTGAACCCATCTACATTTTATCTTATCTGTCCATGTACACAGGGTCGTTTACAGTCATTTGTAGGCAGTTGAGTTCAGGGACGTTTTTTGGAACGCAATTATTTGCGTTCGAACGTGTGTTTCCCGGCTTTCAAACGCAGAAACGCGGCCGAACGTGACCAAACGTGACCGAACGTGATGAACGTACGTTCAGCCACGTTATACGTTTTTTTTCTTCCATTCAAAATCAATGGTTCCCTATGGGAGCCTATTGATTTGAATGGAAGTCGCACCGCAAGTCGGATCAGGATGATCCGACATGCGGCGCGACTTGCACTGTGAGAATTTTGAGGGGGAACTCCACGCCAAAAATGGGAAAAAAACTGTGTGGGGGTCCCCCCCAGGTTCCAAACCAGGCCCTTCGGGTCTGGTATGAAATTTGAGGGTAGCCCCACGCCGAAAAAAAAAAAAGTGACGTCATCTGTGACATGAGGGGACGGGGCCTCCCGATGACATCATCGGGGGCCACGCCCACAATGGCTATATAACAAGCTGCAGAGACCGGAGACCGGCATAATCACCGGAGACATCGTCGGAGGAGGACCGGAGGAAGAAGAACAAGAGAAGAGCCGAGGGCAAAAGAGCAGAAGAGCGGACAGCAAAAGAGCAGAAGAGCGGACAGCAAAAGAGCAGAAGACCAGAAGACCAGCAGAGGGAGAAGACCAGAGCAGAGAAGAACAGATGAAGATATTTAATAAACTTTCCAAAACGTCTCCTGTCGTTATTTACATACACTGCCTTTTATGGGGTGAATGGGTAGGGGTACAGTGTATCCCATACCCATTCACATAGGGAGGGGGTCCGGGATCTGGGGGGCCCCCTTGTTAAAGGGGGCTTCCAGATTATGATGAGCCCCCTGCCCGCAGACCCCCACAACCACCGGCCAGGGTTGTGGGGATGAGGCCCTTGTCCTCATTAACATGGGGGCAAGGTGCTTTGAGGTGGGGGGTGCAGAGCTCCCCCTGCCCCAAAGCACCAACACCCCCCCATGTTGAGGGCATGTGGCCTGGTATGGTCCGGGGGGGGGGGGGGGCGCTCGCTCGTCCCCTCCACCTTTCTGCCCTACCGGGCTGCATGCTCGGATACGGGTCTGGTATGGATTTTGGGGGGACCCCACAACGTTTTTTCGGCATGGGGCTACCCTCAAATTCCATACCAGACCCGAAGGGCCTGGTTTGGAACCTGGGGGGGACCCCCACGCAGTTTTTTCCCATTTTTGGCGTGGAGTTCCCCCTCAAGATTCTCACAGTGCAAGTCGCGCCGCAAGTCGGATCATCCTGATCCGACTTGCGGTGCGACTTCCATTCAAATCAATAGGCTCCCATAGGGAACCATTGATTTTGAATGAAAGAAAAAAAACGTATAACGTGGCTGAACGTACGTTCATCACGTTCGGTCATGTTTGGTCACATTCGGCCGCGTTTCTGCGGTGCGACTTCCATTCAAATCAATAGGCTCCCATAGGGAACCATTGATTTTGAATGGAGGCAGAAAAAAGGCTGCTAAAAGCAACGTGGCCAAACATGCAATAATGCCAATGGAAAAAGCTACTGAAAGCACGTTTAACAGCTGCTTTTTCCCGGCGTCAGAACTAGCTTTGCAGCACGTTTTTTCTAACGTCCCGTGTACATGGAGCCTTAGTAGTGTGTGTCCCTTTAAGTGTACCTAAAATTGGTGTGCTGGGAAAAGCACAACGTGCTGTGAATGCTGGCTTACCCAAAAGGTGAGATTTTTGTGAGTGAGGTGGAGAAGGGGGAGCAGGTGTGAAATGTACCAATACATCAGAAGATTTGTGAATCCAATTACCTTGGAATATGGACTTATTTTTTGCTTTTTAGCAAGTCACTTTCTATTTATATTGTTTATATTGTATCATCATAGCACATGTCACAGATGTAAGATTTTGTTGATAAGGAATGGTTACCACATATTGACTAGGAGTTGTTTACATATCTACTTTATCATTGCTAATCTGCACACCAGAACACTTTTCCTAGCAAACCAATTTTAGGTGCACTTAAAAGGGACACACACTACTCAAAGCCACGTTAAATAACAAGCAGCGCCATACATTTCTTTTCAATTTATTTCCTGCTCATAAGAGCTTACAATCTAATCGGATTAGGCAAGCGGAACAAAAAGGTAATTACAGTGAGGGATGGAATGGATGGGGAAGTTTGCTTTGAATATTAAAAATCCTCCTTTTTTTTTTTTGTGGTGCTCAGATGTAGTGTAGTTCTGCTTTAATCTGTACAGTATATGTCAGCATTACCAAATCACAATATTATTGCTTGCTATAAATAAAATAAAAACCCCTCATATGACCTAAAAAGCCTAGGCAGTGTAGATCACATGCCTTCTGCTACTAGGAGCATTGTGGGCTTATCATGTCATTACAAACTACAGTGAATCTGTTTTACATCACACAGAACTTGTCTAAGGAACTTGCAGTAGGCTAAGAGGACTAACAACAGACAACGTTTTGCTGGACTATGGAGCAGGAAGCAGAGCATGTTTTATAAGTCTGTCCACATATGCATGTATAATTTATTTTAATTTCTTTTTTTTTACTACAGGTACTTATATAGTGCCATCAATGTATGCAGCGCTTTACACATATATTGTACATTCATACCAGTCCCTGCCTCAAGGAGCTTACAATCTAAGGTCCGAACTCACATTCATACAAACACATACTAGGGCCAATTTAGACAGGAACCATATAACTTACCAGCATGTCTTTGGAGTGTAAGAGGAAACCGGAGTACCCAGAGGAAACCCACGCAGGCACAGGGTAATTAAAAACTATATCAAGAAACAATGCTTTAACCACTTCCGGCAAACCGACGTACCTGTACGTCGGCTTGCAGAAGTGGTTGTACCGGGATGATGCCTGCAGCTGCATCAGTTTTTTACTATTTACTCGGCGTGACATCATCTTTCACAAAATACAAAAAAATTAGGCTAACTTTACTGTTTCGTTTTTTAAATGCAGTGAAATGTATTTTTTCCAAAAAAATTGCGTTTGAAAGACCAAACAATATTGCAACGACCGCCATTTTATCTCCATAGTCTTTGCTAAAAAATATATAGATAATGTTTAGGGGTTCTAAGTAGTTTTCTAGCAAAAAAATACTGATTTTAACTTGTAAACAACATGTCAGAAATAAGCTTGGTCCTTAAGTGGTTAAATACCTCAACTCACACTAAAGCCCCTTACACACACATACAGTCCGATCAGATCCGCCTGTCAGTTTTTCAGGCAGACCTGATCGGATCCTCCATGCATCTCTATGGGGCAGCGGATGTCAGCAGAGACATCTCCTCTGACACCCGCTGCCATTCAATCGGATCCTGTCCGTCAAATATGGATGGATGGAAAACCCTATTTTCCATCAGTCTGGCGGATCGGATGGGATCGGATGAGTCCGTTCTCATCCGATTCCCCCATAGAGGACAGCGGGGATCTGACAGCTCTGTCTCTGCACACAGAGCTGTCATCCGCCTACTCAGCGGGGATCGGCCAATCAATCCCCCGCTGAACAGAACGGCTCCGTTGACGGAACGGAGACATGTGAAAGGGGCCTAATACGATTTTTTAGAGAAATCTTCAAATGGGGACACATTCTAGTGACAACTGTCTAAGACAGTGGTTGACAACTTATAAGCTAAAAGAGGGACTCAAGTGCAGCCCTTGACATTGCCAATTGGCCGCACATAATTCAATATATTTAATGCTTAAGAAGACTGTCAGAAACTGCAGAACTAATAGAGGAGATGAGGGTCAGAGTGTGTGGACATGCTATATATTTGGCTGGGGGTTTGCTGGGAACATGTTACATGGGGGTTGTTAAGATCAATGCTATTACCCTAATCAATGTTCCTACTACAAACTGTTGAGGTCCAAGGGCCGCACATCATATAACAAAGGGACGCATGTGGCCCTCAGCCAGCAGGTTGGGCACCAGAGGTCTAAGGTGATATTTCCCCTCACTTCCTAATGCAGGGGTGTGAAACTCAATTTCTGCATGGGCCGCATCAGCATTATGATTGCCCTCAAAGGGCCGGTTGAATCTGTAAGACTAGATGTCCAGAGCACCCCACCCGCTCTTACGTCAGATGTCAAGAGCCCCTCCCCCCACCTTTAGAAGTTAAGAATCCCCCACCCTCCCTTACATCACAGTACACCCCCCCCCTTACCCTGTGCTGCTGCTGGGAAGAAGCTGGGGCATTGCAGGGAAGCAGAAAGTGCAGGGCCTGGAGTAGGACCAAAAGAGGGCTGGAACTCACCTGCAGATGCAAGAGAGGTGCAAGGGCCACATGAAATGGCCTGGAGGGCCAGATTTGGCCCACGGACCTTGTGTTTGACACATGTGTCCTAATGCAACTCCAAAACAGGTAGTAAAAGGAAGGACAGAGTCAGGGTTAAATAAAATGTTATTTAAAGTGATACTAAAAACACATAGTTTAATTTACATTGTCCTTTCTATTTCTGTATGTGGATGAGGGCACTGTTATTATTTTATTTAAAAAACAAAAAAACAAAATTCAAGTACCTCTTTCCTAATTAATAAACAGCTGTCCCATGTCCCAGCCCTCTTCCAACCTGTCTGCAGGGAAAACATAAGCAGGAGCAACTTCTAGTTCTCTGCTGCTGGTAACATGTTCAAAATAAAAAATAAATAAATAAAATAAACAGCCTTGGAATAAAAATAAATAATCAATATCAATAGGTTTTTTGAATTGCAATACAAATATAGATTTGAAATGAAATCTCTTTTATTTTCTGGCAATAAAATGGTGTGGGCGGATCTCTTTCAGTCACAGGCTGCGTCACGCTCCACCAGCTTGTGTCTTGGAATAACAGGGAGGTAAAGCCTCCATTATTATACATGCAATATCCCACCCCCATTGTGTTCAGCTGGTTAGTGGGCATAGAGGAGGAGGAGGGACGGCGTGGGCTGTCCTTTACCACTGTGTATACGCCCACATGTGTGACTCTATAGTCACATGGGCTGCTCGGATATGATAGGGAAGAAATACTCAACACAGAAACTCACTGATGAATGAGCATGTACAGAGTTGCCATCACTGCTGCAAAATCCCTAGCTGAATTTTAGACTTGGACAGAAGGTGGAGATAGAGAGCAGCGGGATCAACCAGGTTCTTTCAGAATACAGAAAACGAATCTCACAATGACTAAGTATGATCAGCATGTAATACAGCATTTATTGATAGTTTTTTTTATGATGTGGGTTTAGTGACACTTTAACCCTGCCCTACTCCAAAGCTTAAAAAATGTCTAACTATACACCAATCTTTCATTAGAAATAAAAAGCATATAAGCACTTTAAAATACTGCAAGTACCTAAACTCTTCACACTTTCATAAATTACAATACAACCTTCATATAAAACTGAATTTGATAAATTCAGCAAATTCCTGTCATTGATCTAAAAGACTACCATGCTAAAGCCTAGGGAAAAGCATTCATTACTCTTGCATTGCAGAGAGCAGACTGAATTGTAACATTAGAGATACACGGGGGGGATTACATCTCTTTTCTATTGGGAGATTCAACTGCATATTGACAAGTTATCTAATTGGTGTCACATTGAATTTAGTGCGCTACAAATGACATAACTGCTAACAAGTGGTTAAACCCCTCAGTAGCATAGAGATTCAATTGTGAGTTTAGTCCTAGCCATAAGAATAAAAGATGGTCATGAGGGTCAGATAGCAAGCAGATATGAATGTATACGTATAGAGCCTTGCAATATGAATTGTTTTTTTTACCTCTCTAATTTTTCCTGCTATTCTGACCACTGAAAATATAATAGAATAGTGCAAGCAGCTAACAATGTAAAAAAATAAACCCTAATAAAATTCTAGAGTTGCTTTAAGGACAGCCATACATTGACGGAAATTAATTCAACTCAGCAGGGACCGGCCGAATTTCTGGTACAATGTTTTTTTTAAAAAGGCATAATAGCAAAACTCCCATGCAGGAGATACACACAATAAATGGGCATAACAGATACAAAAGATGGCCAATCAGGTCCGTCTGTTCGTTTTTCATTCGGACCTGATCAGACAGTTTATTCTGGACCAGCGGGTGTCAATGAATTTTTTTCTGTTTACACCCATCTACCTCTGGTCCGATTCAGTCCGTTTAGAAAAAGAAATAACATAAGGAGAACAGTCCTCCTCCATGTTAATAGATCGGAGGGCAGTTGGGTGTAAACAAACAGCAGAGTTTGTTTACTTCCAGCCGTCCATAGAGCAGAGAGGCCTCTGTCCATGTTTGTTCTACAAAAGTGAACAGACATGGACCTGTAATCCACCCACTCTGCTCTGATCGGCAGACAGATCCCCTGCTGATCTCAACAGAGCCAACCACATGTGAAAGGGGTCTAAAGCCTAGTACACACACAACGATTATCGGCCGACCGATCGTCCGTCTTTTGTCCAGAGTGGTGTTTTGTTGGTTGGAATGTGCCTTGACTGCACACGAATTTTCTCGCCCGACAAAATTCTACTTCAGAAGTGATGTCATGTGTTGGTTTGTTTTCTTTGTGTTCTTTCTTGTCTGAGCATGCCCAGTCTTGCTCATTAGATTTTTCCCTGTCGAAATCTGTACTGACTGCACGAAAATCGGCCGTGTTATGACGGTGGACAAAAATTTTATAGCCTGCACACCAGATTTTTTCGGCCGAAAAGTCAGAGTCGGTTATCGGAAGCATCATACTAACAAGCCGAAAATCAGCAGATCGGTCGTCGGACGAAAATTCCCTGCCGATTTTCGAGGCGTGTGTACGAGGCTTAAGAGCTTAATGCGCACACACACAGTACAGACTGGTCTCTGATGGGTTCATGCACATACTCTTTGTTTTGGAGGGGCATCTTGCTGCTGATACATGTGATGTGTGTGTGCTGGGGGAAGGATACAGGGGAAAGACCAATGTGTGTCTTAAAACACAGACACCACCCTGGACCTAACAATGGCAAGTAATAAGAAACCTTACTTCCACAGTGGAGGGAGGGGCGCAGAGAATGCTGTTGAACTGGGCTTTATACCGAAGTCCGAATTTCCAGACTGTACAAACATATATCTGATGTGAGAATGAAGTGTATTGTCAGAACGAAAGCATGCATTGCAGCAGAACACTGATGTAAATGGCCACAGTTTGAAGTTTTAATCAAGCAAAGTACCGTTCAAAAGAAATCAGCTCTACTGCGCTGTCTTTTAGCTAACCCATCATGCTCTGAGAATCCTATGTCAAGTATTTAAGGTTTATTTTTAAAACAACTGTAAACACAGCAAACAAAAAAAAAACATACAGGTTAAAAAAAGTAAATACTGAAAAAAGCTAACATAAAACTAACCCAAAATCATTCTACTTTCCCTTTAATCTATAAGACTGTCTGAGTTATTGGAAGAAACCGCTATTACTAAGCCCACCTCTTTGTGCTCAGTATCTAGTACACAAATCCTATGTAAATCCCCGTGATGATTAAATCAGCCTTACATGAGTGTAGCCAGCTGCTTTGATTCCCACTTACTTATACAGCTGCTGTAGTTAATTAGTAATGAAATACGTAGGGGCATAAAGTATATACCAGATTGTACAAGGCTTTGAGTATCAAAAGAGTTCATCCTAACTACTGCACCAGGTGTATTACGTTTAATCTTTCTAAATATGCTTTCTGCAGCACCACACAGAAACACAACCCTGACAGAAATCAAAAGGCGCTAAACCACCCACATAGTTTTATTTATATAGTGTGAAAAGGAAAATGACCCTGATTTTTATTGTCTGCCTACAGCCTGCATTTTACGATAATAAGTTCACATTGAGAGATATGTTGTTTGTGATGATGAAGAAAGAAAGCACTGTTTTAATTTAACGCTTTTTCCTGACTGTCTTTTGCTACATGCCCTAAGGTGGATATGTTTGCTGTATGCCCTTTACGGTTCAGGTCTCTGGATCCCCTACTTCCTCCTTGTTAAACCAACTCAAAAGAACATTAGAGTATGGTTGTCAGCGGAGAAAGTGTTAATGTCCTGCTGTACTGCAGAAGCACACAGCAGGGAGAGCTAAGCCAGCTTCTGCCACACACATAACAGCCAGTCTCCTGGTTAGCTGCTGACATGAGCGATTGATCTACCCCAGAGCTGACACAAAAACACAACAGGCTGTAATGAATACAAAAGATAATTATAACCACGTTGCTATTACCTCGATCAGAAAGTACAGCAACATTTTCACCATTTTTGCTGCAGTTAAAGCAAATCTAAACCCAAAACCAAAAATCGAATATATCACAGTTTACCAATCATTAGATGTGGTGGCTGATTTAGTTGTTTTTAGGCTTTTTTCCCCTTCATTGTCACCTGGCAATCTGGCTGGTAACATACTTAATGTCTAAGCCCCCATTCACACTGGTGCAATTTGTCATGTGGTTTGACAGTTCCAAATCGCATTAAAAATCCACCCCATTGTCAGAAATGGAACCGTTCAAATGGCCGCAACTCATGTTGCAGCGACTATCAAAAAGGTTCCTGCACTACTTTTTTTCTGATTTCCTTGCGACTTCTGACTTCATTGCAATTCTGTTAAACAAAGTTGTAAGCTGCAATGAAATTGTAGGTGCAAATCGCACGGATCTGCGGCTTTGAAATTACGCTGAAATAGCATAATTTCCAAGCCGCACCAAAGTGTGAACTAGGGATTAGGGTGTCTCCTTATCTATGAAGGAGCAACGGAGGCACCCTTATACAGTAGTATTGTCTGGATAGGATAGTGTAACATAGACTAGAATATTTAGATTTACATACTAACAAATTAAAAGGAATTGTAAAGTCAGAAGTTTTTTTTTTATCTTAATGCATATTAAGATAAAAAGCATACTGCATGCAGCAACCCCCCTCAGCCCCCCTAATACTTACCTGAGCTCCACCTCTATACAGCAATGTCCACGAGTGCCTCAGCCATCTGGAACTCTCTCTCTCTCCTGATTAGCTGGGACACAGCAGCGGCGCCATTGGCTCCCGCTGCTGTCAATCAAATTCATTTAGCAAATCAGGAGAGAAAGGAGGCTGGGCCGAACAGCAGCTCCATGTTAAATGGATACACGGAGTTGCAGCTCGGCTCGGGTGCCCTAATAGCAAGCTGCTTGCTGTGGGGGCACTCAACAGAAGAGAGGGGCCAGGAGCTCCAGCCAGGGACCCGAGAAGAAGAGGATCAGGGTTGTCCTGTGCAAAACTAACTGCACAGAGCAGGTATATATAACATGTTTATAACATGTTTAACATGTTTATTTTATTAGAAAAAAAAAGAAAACTTTACAATCACTTTAAAATGTAACAAAACAGATTAAAAAAAAAAAAAAGTGTAACAAAAGTATTTTAAAAAAGTGACTAAAGGCAAAAATTGGATTTTTGTCTTATCCATTTCTCAGATGTTCATTGATGGACACAGCTCCAGATTTTCTTGACCACTGGGTTATGCTGCCCCCTACAGGAGTATGACACTAGACAGGAAAAAGCTTTACCATGCCTATGGGGCACTCCCAGGGGGGTATACTCCCACTTCCTGCTATAGGAATTCAGTTTTGTTGCAAGCAGTGTCAGAAGAAAAATAACCCAACTCAATAGAGGGGTGGGTGCTGTGTCCTTCAATGAATATCAGAGAAAAAGGATTTTACAGTAAGACAAAAATCCAATTTTCTCTTTCATTCATTGACGGACGCAGCTCCAGAACCTTCTTGACCATTGGGACGTCCCAACCAGCAAAATGAGGGGTGGGAAAACACAGCAGAAAAAAATCCCAAAGACTAAAGCTAGCCAACCAGGTAACATGGAGCTCAACCAGAAACAAATGGAGCTCACCTGAAAAAAACAATACACCCTCAAAGAGGACCAAGTTCTCTCAAATAACGACCTGCAAAACCTTGAGGCCAAAAGCAGCATCTGCAGATGCCAATACATTTTGTGAAAGTGTGCACAGACGACCAGGTGGCCGCCTTGCAAACCTGCATCACTGACGCCTGATGGCGGAAGGCCCAGGAAGCACTAAGCGCCCACGTAGAATGCGCTTAACAGGGAAAAGAGGGACCTGACCCTTGAGCGAATAGGCCTGCACTACCATCTGACTGATCCATCTGGAAATGGTCACGGCAGACGCGGCCAACCCTTTGCAATGTCCATCCGGAAACACAAAAAGTGAGTCTGATTTCCTAAACAACTCGGTTGCCGCTAGGTACACCCTGATCCCCAGCCACACATCCAGAGAGTACAAGGCAAGCTCCTTAGGATTCTTAGAACACAGGGAAGGCAACACAATGTCTTCATTCAAATGGAAACCAGAGACAATCTTAGGAAGGAACAAATGACAAGGGCGAAGCACCACTTTATCTCTGTGAACCACCAGAGAAGGTGAACGACAAGAAAAGGCTGCCAGCTCGGACACCCTGCGTGCGGAAGTAATTGCCACCAAGAAGGCTACGTTCTGGGACAATGTGAGCAGAGGAATCTCACAAATATTTTCAAAAGGCCGTTTCTGAGAAACCAAAAGTACCAAATTGAGGCCACACAGGTGGAGCCAAGTGGCGAACTCCCTGAACAAGTAATGCGTAGCCAAAAGATATTGAAAGAAAGAAAATCGCCAAGGCCGAAACCTGGTCCTTGATGGTACCCAGGGCTTGGCACTGTTCCACACCTCTTTAGAGGAATGCCAAAATGCGAGCCACTGAAAAAGAACAGGGAGAAACCCCCAAAGACTCACACCAAGCAATGCATGCTTTCCAATCTCGATGGTAAATCTTCCTAGAGGTATATTCCCTAGCCTTTAACAGTGTGGGAATCACAGAGTCCGACAATCCCCTACCCTTCAGCACCTGGCTTTCAACAGCCAAGCCGTTAAAGCCAGCGACTGTGAAGCAGGATGGAAGATCAGCCCTTGGGCCAGCAGGTCTTCTATGAGATGGAGTCACCAAGGGACATCGGCGACCAGCCGTACTAGATCCACATACCAAAACCTGCGAGGTCAGTCTGGGGCCACAAAGATGACCAGAATTGCTTCTGCCTCGATCCTCTGTAGAAGTCTAGGCAGAAGTTTGAGAGGGGGAAAGGCGTATCTTAGATGGTACTGGCCGCAAGGAGCCACCAGTGCGTCCGTGGCATCAGCTAGAGTATCTCGAGATCTGGCCACGAATCTCCGCACCTTCCTGTTGAAACAAGAGGCCAATAAGTCCACCTCGGGAGTTCCCCACTGGAGACACAGCTGGTGAATTACCTCCGAATAAAGAGACCACTCCCGAAGGTCTAAGGCCTGTCGACTTAGGTAATCTGCTTGCCAATTGTCCACCCCCCGGAATAGGCACAGCAGAGAGAGCTGAAATGAAACGTTCCGCCCACCTTAGGATGCCGGCTACTTCTCGAGCCGCAGTGACACTTTTTGACCCCTTGGTGATTGACATATGCCACGGCTGTGGCATTGTCCGACTGAATCAGTACCGGACACCCCTGAAGATGATCCGTCCAATGGACCAAATAAGTCTGATCGCCTGAAGTTCCAGTACATTGATTGGTAGTCTGGACTCCTCCAGAGTCCAGACCCCCTGAGCACGATCTGTGCCCAAAACACCTCCCCACACAGACAAGCTGGCATCCATGGTGACCACCATCCAGTACAGGGGAAGGAAGGATTTTCCCTGTAGAAGAGCCAGAGAGCAAAATCACCAGATCAGGGACCCTCTCGTACCCCGACTCAGCAGGATCACATTGTCTAGAGACTGTGGATTCTTGTCCCACTTGGCAAGAATCTCTCTCTGCAGAGGTCTAGTGTGGAACTGTGCAAACGGAACCGCCTTGAAGGTAGACACCACCAGGCCCAGCACCCGCATGAAAGTCCTGAGAGACAACAGAAGTAGAATAGCATCCTGCAGCTTCTGGAGCTTGTCCAGTGTAAGAAAAAACCACCCTGGCTGAGGCGAGTCCAGAGTCAAACCTAGATAGTCCAACTTGTGGGATGGAACCAGAGCAGACTTCTGGAAGTTTAAATTCCAACCAAACTCCTGTAGAGTCCACACAGTGATGTCCAGGTTGTCCTGTAGAGCAGTCGGAGACTCTGCTCGCAGAAGAAGATCATCCAGGTACCCCAGCACCGCAATACCCCATTGTTGCAACAATGCTAGCACCGGGGGCCAACACTTTTGTGAACAGCTAAAGCGAGACCAAAGGGTAACGCCATGAATTGAGCATGCTCCTCGCTCACGGCAAGCCAAGGAAACGCTGATGACCGGCATATTATTGAATATGAAGGTAAGCGTCCTTGATGTGGGAATGCCGCTACTGTATGAATGGACCCCATTCAGAACTTCTGTACCCGCACAAGTGGTTCAAAGCCACAGGAGACATTTGGCGAACCAAAGTATTGGCTTTCCCGTCAAAGGGGTCTTTAAAAGCTGGAGACTCCTCCACCGGAATTAAAGTGGAGTTATTCGGCCTGAAACCCTGAGAATCCACCACAGGTGGGACTGTCCACTTTTTTAAAATAGGGACTCTTCAAAGGGATAACGTCTCGCAAAAACGCTTAGGCAACGACATAATGCGTTTAGGTCACTGATTTGCGACAATTTTGTCAAGTAGGCAGAAAAAGGGGACACCTTTTGCCACTTTTGGGGAGCTGCGGGTACCAAAGGAGACCGGCACCTCAGACGCAGCGGCAGCTGCATACTCCCAATTTTAAAGTTGCCCGCACGGATACAATCAGTGCACCCACCAGCGCTATTGCAATCGTGGCTGCAGTAGAAGAGGAATCATCCTCACTATCAGAGCACACGAAGTGTGTGGACGCAGACCCAGTAGAGTCGCAACAAACTAAGCTCACCCTGAAAAATACCAATCAGGATTGTTGCATAAACACAAAACAGGCAGGTGAGGGTCGCCGACTACGATCCCGCAGGGGGACGCTGATTTAGGGCCCACGAATGGACCACCTACTGGACCCGGCTAATAACCAAAAAGAGGGTCTATGGAGCCCCTCCATAGAGGCCCACAAGAAAATAATTTTGGTGGGGGCCCGGCCGTATAGAAGCGGGCCACAGGACACCCTCCCCTCCCCGGAGGCGTCCCACACGGCCGCAAGGCCCAGTAGGCCGAAATCAGTTTGGCCTAATAGGCCGCAAGCCACGGCCTAAATTTCTGAGGGCGCCCTGCCATCTAGGCGTAAAGCCCGCCGGAGCCGACCACCCAGGAAAAACAGGGGAGAGGGCGGATGCCCAAACGGAGGGTGGTGGCTTCAGCCACCTCACTGGGGCCTCCCCAAATAGCGTCCAGCCTGTAGGTCACAGAGCCACAGCCTAAATTTTAGGTCAGGATCAGCAGCGTGCGGCGCAGACCCACGGATGTGAAGTTATCCATTCCCCAAGCCTAACAACAGCCAGAAGTCCTTAGGTCACTAACCCCACCAGGGTGATGAAGGGCCCTGTGATAACCCCCGGTGTGCGCCCGGAGAAACCGGTTAGCAGCATCCCCAAAGGAAGCCCCCCTTCAGAGCATATGGCAAAAACCAGCTCAGAACCTCCAGAGGGAGGGGTACGGAAGAACCACAGTGACCCTATAGGGGCTAGGGAGACTGAGGGGTACCTGGAGGTCCCAGAGTCCCAGGGAGGGGCCCAGGTCCACCCCAAAACCTGCAAGGGGGAGGGGGAGCACTACTTACCATACCGTGAAACCCGGTGGGCACCACTGCATGTAGACCACCACACAGTCAGAATGGGGGTCCTGTGATGTGAGCCAGAGGCACGCTGTGACTCTGGCTGCGACCAGGTCATGTGCGTCCTCGCGAGACGTTTAACTCGCCAGCCAGCCCAGTTGGGCTATGTCGCGGCCGACCTAGCGCCTAGCTGAGGTCGGGTCGCCCTCCCTGGCCGAACTGGGGAGACCATAAGGATCTAATATATCCAGTCTGTCACCCAGTCCAGCAGTTAATTGTAGTTCTTACAGGAACAAAAAATAATAAAAGAGGACAAAAATTAGTTTAAAAAGGTAAAAATTCTAGGACCAGAGATCCCAGCAAGGGACTAGGTCCTTACTCCTGACTAGGCAGAGAAAAACTGCATGCCTAAAGCAGGCCCCACTTTTTCCTGCCTAGTGTCCTACTCCTGTAGGGGGCAGCATAACCCACTGGTCAAGAAGATTCTGGAGTTGTGTCCGTCAATGAACGAAAGAGAAACTTTTTCTTCTAGTTTTGGATAGAGTGGAGAGGGATCAGAACCCCCGTCATGTTTTTATTGTGGTCTCGGCCTCCTTTAGGGAATCTTCACCCTCTCTATTTGCCCTGTTTATCGTATTATTCAAAGTGAAAGCAAAGGAAAATCTAAAATTTTAGGTTGACACCGGAAAACTAAAAGGAGGGAAAATCTTCCAATAGGGTTTTGAAAAATGTCTTGGGGACAATTACAAGTAAATGCATAAGTATATACAGACACTTGGGCAAGAGCACCATTATAATCAAATTAATCTGACCAACTAAAATGGACGTTTAGCCTATAAAGTCAATTTATGTTGCACAAATTTCAGTAAAGGGGTTACATTAGCCTTTAAAGCAGTAGAGTGTGTTATTATTATGATCCCTAAATATTTAAAAGAAGAGACCCCCTTTAAGTGGAGATGCTGGAATGCCAGGGTCCGATAACTGGGGATGGAGTGGCATTAAAGCTGACTTCTGCCAGTTTATTCGGAGACCAGAAAAGGTGCCATATCAGTCAATGAAGCCGTGGCATCTGGCATGTAAAAAATAATGTCATCTGCATATAGTCCAAGTTTGTCAGTGGTGTTCCCTTTTGTGATACCTGGAAATAGGGGGGATTGGCTAAATCGTAAGGGCAAGGGTTGCATCGCTATAGCAAACAAAAGTGGGGACAACAGACACCCTTGTCTTGTACCCCAATATAAAGTCAACAATAGAGATAGTGTACCATTCACTAGTGAATTGGATGTGGAGTGGGCATAAAAAATGGAAACCCAATGCCTAAGAATCTCTCCAAAGACAAAGCTTTGTAACGCTACTTGTAAAAAAGGCCACTCATGGTGTCTCCAAGAATGCAACGGGAGCGGATGTGTGAGAGCTGAGCTCTATTGCCTACTTTTATCAATGATTCTGGAGCAAACTTTGGTACAGACACCATTTTTTTACTCTGGGGGTCTTATCGACCGGTGGACAGTGGCGGACGGGAACACGCAGAACATGAAAGAAGAAAATGGTCACACACCACCACGGAATCCAATGTAGAAAAGTTCCTTTATTCACATAAGTGATACAAGGTACAGCAGGGTAGGACAGTTGCCCTTATTTGGCAACTGTGATTTTGACTCCTCTCTTCTGGGAGGAGGGAGGTCTTCCAAGTTTGACTGTTAAATTTTGAATGCAACTAAGGATGGTGCCCCCAAAACCCTCTATGGAGATTTCTTCAAAGCTCCTTGTGGACTTACCTTTAGTGTCTTTAACCTCCAGATTCGTTTCACCATGTTACTGTTTGGGTACCAAGCAAATCACAATTGGGGTGATTTTGCAGGGTGGGAATGTTTTGCCTGGTTTTTCTTTTTCTCTATTTTGTGTTTTGGTTCTTTGTTTTTTGTGTGGTACGTACAGATCTGAAATGTCTGCTCTGTGGTACATGTAAAACAACTCTGTGCTGTTATCCCCGCCGGGATCATTCCGGGGTGCAAGTAGGAGATTTGAAGTCAATTTATATTGTGCCATGTATATATGGTTCCTGTGACGCTGATTTCCTGGAACGTCCGAGGACTAAATGCTAAAATGAAGTGCACACTAGTATTTAATTACCTCAAAACATACCAGCCCCATATTGGTATTGGATAGGGAGCAAAATCTTGAGTCTTAAAAAAACCTGGGTGGGCCATTACTACCATGCAACTTACTCTACCAATGCGGGGGGGGGGGGGGGTCAGTATATTGATCCAGAAAAATCATAATTTTCACCTAATAGATCTCCCTCTGGACTCCGAGGGTAAATACACTGCCCCAAAAAAAAGTCGCCACCTGGAATTAACTAAGCAACTAACTAAACTAAGCATGAAGTAACTAACTATCCTATTGGATAATTACTGCATGTGCCCAAAGAATGAGGTCAGCTGACTACTTGAATATACTGAATGACCAAGTTATTCCATGAATGGATTTTTTTCTTCCCTGATGGTACGGGTATATGCCAAGATGACAATGCCAGGATTCATCAGGCTCAAATTGTGAAAGTGGTTCAGGGAGCATGAGACATCATTTTCACACATGGATAGGCCACCACAGAGTCAAGAACTTAACCCCATTGAGAATCTTTGGGATGTGCTGGAGAAGGATTTGTGCAGTGGTATGACTCTCCCATCATTTGGTGAAAAATAAATGCAACACTGGACGGAAATAAATCTTGTGACATTGCAGAAGCTTATGGAAACAATGCCATAGCGAATGCATGCCGTAATCAAAGCTAAAGGCAGTCCAACTAAATATTAGAGTGTGTGACCTTTTTTTTGGTGGCAAATTTTTTTTTGGCAGGGCAGTGTATGTAATTATGCATGCTGTCATTGATACGGTGGAGATGGTTTTAGTGGGGCTTTATTTACCTCCTCCGGCTAGTGTTTCCATGCTAGCAAAAGTAATCCAGATTGTAGCTCGTTGTCCCACTGAAAATGTTATACTTGCTGGGGATTTAATTATACCCCCCTGTCCATGTTTGGAAAGGCTAACACCGGATGTCACCACTAAGTCTACCCTTTCCAAATGGGCAGATTCCTTTGACCTTTATCATTTATGGCGATGGAAACACCCAACGGAACAAGGATTTACTTATCACTCGGTCACCTATGGGACTTTTTCCTGTATAGACCTCTTGTACACAAGTGTGGCAATGCTCCCAGCCATACGAGAAGTGTCCATCCTCCTGCGAGGAATTTCAGATCATGCACCAATGCTTCCAACTCATTGTGGCGGCACAAACTGTGGCAACTATCCAGATATTGGATTTTGAACGAGAAGGTTGAACCCCAAATGGTTAGTGCTATCTCGGACTACTGGGTACGCAACCTTGAGATGGCCTCCCCTGATATTGTCTGGGATGCCTTCAAGGCTTTTACTAGGGGGCAGTGCATGTTTCATATCAATGGGGCCAGATGAGACTCCCAGGCTTCTCTGATTATGGCAAAATCATGGGCCCAAGAACTTGAGGGTCGGTATGTTGAGGATGGTCTACCAGGATATGCTTCTAGTCTATAGAGAGGTCTCTTTACTTAGAGTGGAAGCCTCCCATAAGATCCCTTTACACCAGTCCCAGAGAGTGTTTGATCAAGGAGACAAGACGAGTAAGCTCTCTAAGGATCAAACTCCCTCTGCTCATATTGAGGATATACAGGGAGATGGGGGGGGGGGGCAAATACAGAGGGATCCTGACCAGATTAATGCTAGTTTTGCATCATATTACCAGCAGTTGTACACCTCTACAGCCCAATTTTCCATGGCACAGCTGAATCAATATCTGGATGAGATAGACTTCCCGGTACTTAGCGATAATGCCTGCCAGCGCTTAGACGCCCCCATATCACCAGATGGGATTAATTGAGCACTGATATCTATGTTAGCGGGTAAGATCCCAGGGGTGGATGGCCTTCCGGCTGAATTTTATAAAACTCATGCTGACCTTCTCCTTCCGCATTATGAGACACTCAATGTGGCGCTCACTGATAACCGGCTCTCTTCCTCCATGTCTGAGGCAGTCATAGTGGTGGTCCCCAAACCAGGGAAAATCCAGTTCTCTGCTCTTCCTACTGCCTGATCTCTTTACTAAATATGCTAAAATTCTGTCTAAATTCCTGGCCAATCGACTAAACTTGGTCATTCTTACTATAGTACATGGAGATCAGTCAGGTAAAGGAACAGACATTAACCTCCGACGACTTTATACTGTTATTGCCAAGTCTGACTCGGGCCCTAGCTCAGGAGTGGTGGCCTCTCTGGACGCAAAGAAGGCCTTTGACTCTGTGGAGTGGGGGTATCTCTGGCTTGTCCTGCAAAACTTTGGGATTGTGCCTAAATTTACAGATTGGGTCAAACTCCTCTATGCACACCCTGTAGCCAGTGTGCGCACTAACGGATTACTTTCCCCTTTTTTCCCACTGTTTAGAGGGACAAGGCTGGGCTGCCCACTTTCGCCAGGTTTGTTCACACTGGCTGTTGAACCAATGGCGAACCGTCTACCTGGGGCGGGAGAGGTAGTAGGTATAACAGTGGGCTTTATCATAAAAATGTATCCCTGTATGCGGACGACGCTCTGTTGTTCCTGCAAGATACTGGTCCGTCCTTGGGTACAGCTTTAACTCCTATTGACACATTCGGGGAATTCTCAGGTATACGTATTAACTGGGACAAATCAGTTCTGTTTCCACTAGCACAAGGGCCCCTGAACCCGCCGGGAAATTTGCCACTATCAGTAGTTAGCCAGTTTAAATATTTGGGAATTCAGATCTCCCGTGATCTTACCACCTTTTTAGCCACTAACCTCCAACCGGTGGTGACCCAAATTGCCCATAGATGTAGGATATGGAAGTCTCTTCCTCTGACCCCAGTAGGTTTAGTGAATCTAATAAAGATGACCTTTCTGCCGAAATTCCTCTATGTGTTTAGAAACACCCTAGTTTTGATCATTAAGGTCTTCTTTGATAAAATGGACCAACTCCTTACTCGGGATAGGGTCTCCCGACTGGCGAGGCCCAGCTTGGCCCAGCTTGCAGCTCCCTATACCTCAAGGCGGATTAGCCCTTCCTTTAAATACTTTTACTGGGCAGCGGTTCTTGTGACTGTGAGGTGGTGGTTTGGTCAACTGAGAGGGATCCCGGTGGTTAATTCTGAAGCGGCGCTGTTCGGTTCCTATGCCAAGCTGAGTAATGTGCTTTTTCATGGCCAAAAGTCTAACCCTGGCATAACAAATCCAATGTCTATCACTGTTAGAGTTTGGCAGCAGATGTCCAAGTATATTGGGGAACCCAATAGCTATTCGCCTTTCACTCGCTATGGGTAATCCATCTCTCCCACACTTGATGTCTGTTCCAGATCCTGTAATATGGGATAGATTTGGTATCACCACCCATTTAAAGACGGTTCCCCATTGACTTTTGACCAGTTGAAGCATGAATTTAAGTTGCCCAATCGACTGTTCTTTAGATATCTGCAGCTGCGCCATGCTGCGCCATTTTCAAACCTGGTCACACTTGAGTCACACTCAGCTGAGCACTTCTTGATCTCTAAAAATGTGGATAGGATCCATTCCGCTCTCTATCTCTGACTCAATTATATCAGACGTGGCAAAAGGACATTCCAGGCCTAATTGCTGAGGAATGGAAGGAGGATATACAAAAAAATATTCCTATGATGATTTCAGCAAGGGATAGGTTTATCCAATTGGAAGTTTTGCATCGTGCATGTTATACCCTGCAGCGACTATCTGCTATATACCCTGGGGTCCATCAGGCTTGCTCTAGGTGTGGAACAGAGGTGGGCACATTTATGGTGCTTTTCATCTGCATGGAACCGAACTGTTCGGCTCGCTTTTGCGCTTCTCCACTGCATGGTACCGCATGGTACGGTGTTGGATCGGTTCGGTACGGTACGCGGTCGCTTTTCCACTACATGGAACTGAACGGTACGGCTCACTTAACCTCCCTGGCGCTATGATTCTGTCAGGAATTCTGTTCCAAAAGCGGTACAATTCTTTTCATGGAAATTTGGCGTTATGTATTATAGTAATTACTGACTTAAACCTGACCAAAACAAGTCTCTAGTAGACATCCCAGATGTGATAAATTTAAAACACAAACAAGTGAATTATAATCGAATCAATAATATTATTTTATTATTTAATATATAATATATATAATAAAATTATATTATTGACTAGATTATAATTTGTGCGTTATATATTATATATATATGTGTGTATATATATATATATATATATATATATATGTGTATATAGATATATATATATATATGTGTGTGTGTGTATATATATTATGAATTATAATCGAATCAATAATATAATTAGTATATTAGTAATATATTATTATTAATATATTAATATATATTAGTAATATAATATATTAGTGGAAAAGCAAACCATACCAAACCATACCGAACCGTTCCAACACCGTACCATGCGGTACCATGCAGTGGCAAACCAAACCGAGCCAAGCAGGGCCGAGTGGAGCCGAGCCGGTACTTGCAGTGGAAAAGTGCCATTATACATATGGTCTGGTCCTGCCCTATCCTCCAGCCCTATTGGCAGGGGGTTGGTGGAGGAGCTGGGTGTTTTCGTGCAACAACGGGTCCCTCTGGAGCCTGCCTTTTTATTACTTGGGGTGGGTTCAAAGTTGGAGGTTTCCTTCCATCAATGGTGCTTTCTTTTCTATGCAACGTTTTATGCACGGAAACTTATCCTACTTAAATGGAAGACATCTGTGGCCCACACGGTTGGGCAGTGGAGAGAGTTAGTGAACCAGGTGCTGCCCCTTTACAAACTGACATATATGGGTCGGAGCTACCCGAAAAAGTTTTAAAAAAATTTATTACCAGGTCTGGCCTTACCCCCCCCCCCCCCTCCCCTTCCTACACTTTTCATTCCATTCCCCTTTCTCTCCTTGGATCTGGTACCTATTCCTCCGTCTTCCCTACTAGCGAAGTTTTCAACAAATAACATGAAGCTCCTGAACTGATTAACTTGCATTCTGAATATAGAGTAATGTGCTAAGCCACTTAGTTTTCCATGAGCACTGTTCCTTTAGGCTATATACAATACTGTTTGGATATGTCTTTGTCAAGAAGAGTAACATGTTCTTCTGAGAGACTAGGGAAGACCAGGTCTGAATAGGTAGTGCTCAATGTCATTAAAAGTGCAATGTAACGTGGACATAAACATATCCCTATAAAATGCATGAAAACTGTCTACAATTGATGGACTGTTATTCCATCTGCATTCCTAACCTTTGTAATCGCTATACTTGGGAACTGCTGCTTAGCTAAGTATGCTAACAATTTGCTAGACTGGTTCCCTTGCAGTTGTTTTGGTGGTAAAAAAAATAGTTTACCTTTAGCACTGGATACAATCAAGACAGACTCTCCCAATGCATATGTTTACTAACAGGGGTGTTTAAAGTGAATGTGGAAAAAGAGCCTTGGACAATGTCTCTTGCTTCTGCCTAGAGGCCTTTTTAATGAAGGAGATAGAAGCCCCTTATTGCAAATAAGCCTTAAAGTATAACTAAAAGGTAAAACTTTTTTTGGCTTTGGACAAAGTGGAGAGGAATTAGAGCACCTGCCAAATGTATTGCTGTCTGTGCCCTTATTAAGGATATTCACCCTTTCGATTTGTCCTGTTTACCATTATCATTGAAAGTGAAAGTAAAAGAAAACCACAAATTTTGGGTTGTCCCCAGAAAAGTAACAGAGGGGAAATCTTCCAATGGGGACACTAGTTCTGGTGACCTGGGGGTCCCCAATAAATTCCTTTAATTTGCAGAGATATCCTCTCACTTCCTATTTGGCTATGGGAAAGGAAGTGAAGGGAAATCTTTGCAATGGGACAGAGATAGCAAAAAAAAATCTGACAGAGCTTGTAACACCCCCTTGTTCTATCCAAAATGAAAAACAAAAAAGGTTTTGCCCATAGTTCTACTTTAAGGGTGGTGGGTCCACATGTGCCTCCAGGAACACTGTAAGGCCTCTTTCACACGGAGCGGACTGTATTGCGATCCGCTCCGGCACTTTTTTTTACGGACACGGATGACACTTGTGTCATCCGGTCCGTATGTCCGCATATCATCCCATCCGTTTGCGGATGATATACGGACATAATGTATGTCTATGGGATTGCGGATGTCAGCGGATGACACCGCTGACATCCGATTTTGTGTCCTTTCTGTTTTTTAAACGGAAGAAAAAATGGGGTTCTGTTCCAAAAAACTGAACAGAACTTAAAGTACGCAAATCGGATGTCAGCGGATGGTCATCCGCTGACATCTGCAATCCCATTGACATGCATTATGTCCGTATATCACCCGCAAACGGATGGGGTGATATACGGACATATGGAACGCCCGTGTGAAAGAGGCCTAAGTTGATCAGGAATAAGGTCATTGGATCCAATCTGGAACAGCCAGAAGGGGTGAATTTTCCAGTCAGGTTTAGGGCTAATAGAGCTGATTGTCAAAGACAGAAAAACAGGGGAATGGTCCGATAACAACCCCCCCCCCCCCCCTTCCCCGGGCAAATAGGTCACTGAGCAAGTTAAGGGTAACAGCTTGTCCTTACCCAGGGCTAGATCTTTGTAGGAAAGACTGCCCCTTCCTGGGGCTGACAGGGAATGTAACCTGGCAGTAGGATTATAAAAGTGCCATAGGCCAAACCAACCTATATCAGAGAGCAGACATGCAAATGTTGTGGGGTTGGAAGGATGGCCTATTGTCAGGTCCCTGTATCTGTCCAAGACTGGATCCAACAACGGACTGAAGTCTCCCATCCACAATACGTATGCATCAGGGTATTTTGCAACAAACTAGGGGGTTATATATACTGTACATAGAACACCACATGGTTTAGAGCAGGAATATGCAAATGGTGGCCCTCCAGATGTTGCAGAACTACAAGTCCCATGAGGCATAGCAAGACTCTGACAGTCACAAGCATGACACCTAAAGGCAGAGGCATGATGGGACTTGTAGTTTTGCAACAGCTGGAGGGCCACAGTTTGCATATCCCTTGTTTAGAGTGTAGTTTAGCATTGTTATCATGGCTTGCGCAGATATGCCACGGTATAACTAGTAAGATGGGTCTCTTGCAAACAAACAAGAGTTGCCCGGGAATGTTTAATCACATTAAACACTTGAATGCATTTTAGGGGGGTGCCAAGACCACAAACTTTCCAAGACACTGCATTAAAAACCTCTGTCATTACTATGTGAATTTGGATGGAAGTGAGTAATGGAGACAGCCACTGAACAGTGCATTAAGGTCATTGTACCTAAAACATTGAAACTGATAATGTATTGTGAGATCTAACAACAAACTCTTGGTCACAAAAAATGCAAAATAGATAAACAGTTTGAACATATAAAACAAAATCGGCAATCAAAAGGGCGTTGCCCTTACAGTGCACAGGCATCTATGTAGGCAATTTGTGGGGAATATTGCCTCAATAACTCCTCGGTGAGGAGAATGCGCTAAGTTCTAACGCATCTTAAAGGGAGTCAACTAGAAATTACATCGGCTGAACTTATGTGATTGATTCTTTGACCCTGGGATTGCTTGATCTCATTCACCCCCCTGGTTTATGTAACCTGATATCCCTCATCATCATCATCATCACTTTGATTATTATCATCAGTATTACCATCTAATTATCTTTGGAAGCTCATTTATTCAACCCGGGTTGATGTTTTTTCATTTGGATGATATTGTGTTTTTAATCTGATTTTACTTATGTTGTCTCACACCTCATTACACAGATTTTGCTACCTTGCACTGGCACATGTGCCTAATAAAGTTTATTTTTGTTTATTTTGTCCTTAGTTGACTCCTTCTCTGGGGGGATTCTTGTTCTCTCCATACCCTGTTTTTTACAAGATAATAAAGGTCAAAAACAAAGTATAACTCTCAAAACATAGCTTAAAAGGCAGAGGTTTAGTAGGTGAACTGTCTTCAGCCAAGAATTGTACAAAGTATGGAAGAAAACATAAGTCAGTAGTCACGGCAGTTCATCTAAGGCTGCATTCACATGTCAGCGTATTGATCGCGGGCAGAATCACCGCGATTCTGCCCGCGATCCAGAAATCATTGCAAATCGCGGGACGCATGTACGTTGCCCGTGATTTGCAATAGCACCCCAAACGCTGTGCGATGTTGCCGCGATTTCCGACTGCCGAATCGCGGTAACATCGCGCAAGAAAATCGCGGGACGCATTATGCCCAAAAAGTACAAGAGCTTCTTTGGAGTGTAATGCGTCCTGCGATTTTTTTTGCGCGATGTTACCACGATTCGGCAGGCAGAAATCGCGGCAACATCGCACAGCGTTTGGGGTGCTATTGCAAATCAAGGGCAACGCACAGGCGTCCCGCGATTTGCAATGATTTCCGGATCGTGGGCGGAATCGCTGTGATTCTGCCCGCGATCAATACCTTGACATGTGAATGCAGCCTTAAGTATAAAACATGTCTAGAGAAGCCCCAGGAGCCCAAGAGACTTATATAGCCAGTGGAGCAGAGGCAACAGAGCCTAAAGCTGAATAGTGGCTCAAAAAAAGGCCACATAGATAACAAATAAACACAAGTAAAATTTCATCAGGATGAACGCCTGCGCTGTAAAGGGAGCCAATCCTCGGCTTGATCCAGCGTGAAAAAGAAGAGGACTTTCCCTTTATTGACCACTCAAAGGCGTGCAGGATAGGGCATGGAGTAGATGATGTTCACCTCCCTCATCTTCCGTTTGACTTCTGTAAATGTGGCATGCTGTTTCTGCAATTCCACGGAAAAGTCAGGGAAGATTGACGCGGTAACATATGATAAGATGTCGGTCCTTACAAAGGACTAAATGTCCCAGCAGTGGTCTAGGAGGTTCCCCTAGTAGTGGGGGTTTTGCTGGGACCCTATGAGCCCTTTCCACCTTGAAAGCAGAGGAAAAGGTGGGGTTGGCAAATGAAGTGCGGATCCATGCTCCACAAAAGCCCCTGGGTTTTCGCCTTCCTTCTCTCTCAGGGAGTCCCACAATCCTGATATTGTTTCTTCTTAGACAATCCTCCAAATCCTCTGCTTTTTGATAGACTTAAGCCCCGTACACACGTACTGATCGTCGGCCGAACGATCGGCCGTCTTTTGTCCAGGGCTGTCGTGTCTGTTGAAAACTGCAAAAGACTGCACGTGAATTTTGTAGGCCAACAACAGCCGACTGCAGAAGTGATGTCATGTGATGGTTAACTTTCCTTGTCTTTTTTCTTCTCTGAGCATGCCCAGTCTTGCTAATCTGCTGCCTGTCGGCCGAAATCTGTACTGACTGGCGAACAATCGGCCGTTCTGGTGTTGGCCAACAAAAATTTTAACGCCTGCACGACAGATTCTGTTTGGCCGAAAATGCACTGTCGGCTGTCGGAAGCATCATATTAACAAGCCTACAATCGGCCGATCGGTCGTCGGCCGAATATTTATGGCCAACAATCGGTACGTGTGTACGGGGCTTAAGAGACAATTGAATACTGTCCGTGATACTTTTTCTATTTGCACTAACTTACAATTTTTCAGGACAAGCTTTTGGGGAGGGATAGAGGAAGGAAATCTGCTTCTTAGCTGCAGAGACCTTACGGGGGGATGGGGGCTAGCTCATCCTCCACAGCAGAATTTCTTTGCTCTGTCTCTGTCATCCGATCCCTGATGTTTTGCATGTTTTGCCTGAGAAGGCCTATATCGATCTTTATCTCCTCCATAAACCTGTGTTACTGGAAGTAATAGCTTCCAAAAGCTGTAAATTTACCTGCTCACTAGTCATTTTCTGTGGTTCACCTGACTGAGAGAACGTTGCCTTGGGGTCATCTGCGGCCGCGTGGCCACCACTCCTAACATGTGGAGGGCTGCAGCCACCATCTTGCTTGTCAGATCGGGCAAAGTCTCACAGCTGCTCGGCTGTCGATTGCGGTCTATCCCTCACGGACATGTTGGTCGGATGCAGGAGACTTCCCAGGGCCCGGCAGGATGGTCAGATTGGCTGTTAGTAGTCAGGATACTGTTGGATGCTAAAGCCTGTGCCGGAGCTCCCGCTAAGCACAGCCAGACATCACGGCGGAAACCACGCCTCCTAGATAACACTTTTAAGCAGTTACAGAAAGTTTTTTATTTTCTTGGGATAGAATGTTTTACATATATTAATACAAGCTAACCATTGTAGGTACCCCTGTCAGTTACAGATAGTTTGTCTCAATTCACTAACTGCCATTTTGCCTGGACAGCTTGTTCTGTTAAAGGTACAGGCGATCCCCGGGTAACAAACATCCATCCTGCAAACGACTCCTACTTACAAACGGAGGGAGACAACAGGAAGTGAGAGGAAATCTACCTCTAGGAAAGGAAATTCACCCCTGTAAGAGTGATCATGGGGAAAAGGTGTCTCCACTGAAGTTTTATCACCAATCCTTGTTTCTAAAACATGTTCAAAATCCAGTTGTCATAGGGACAGAAAATGAGGGGAAATCTTCTGAACAGGGTTACAGACAACAAAATAAATGTTACAGGATGTTACTCATTCCCTGTGCTATCCAAAAAATTAAAAAATTATTCTTTTGGATGGAGCTACACTTAAAAAATGTACCTGTTCTGACTTACAAACAAATTCGACTTAAGAACAAACCTACAGACCCTATCTTGTTTGTAACCCAGGGACCGCCTGTAGTTGAAAAATAACAGACTTACTGGCTAGATCACAGTTAATAAAAGAAGGAAAAAAAGTCTAAGGCTTCTTTCACACAGCCGCTCAGTTTATTTAGTCCACTGCGGCACTTTTTTTTTTTTCCACGGACATTTGTGTCACCCGGTCCGTATGTCCACATTTCATCCCATCCATTTGCGGATGATATACAGACATAATGTATGCCTATGGGAGTGCGGATGTCAGCGGATGACACCGCTGACATCCGATTTTGCGACCGTTCCATTTTTTAAACGGAAGAAAAAATAGGGTTCTGTTCCGTTACAAAAAACGGAACAGAACTGAAAGGACGCAAATCGGATGTCAGCGGATGACATCCGCAATCCCATTGACATGCATTATGTCCGTATATCATCCGCAAATGTATGGGATGATATACGGACATACCGAACGCCCATGTGAAAGAGGCCTAAAAGAGAAAACAAATGCAGCCATCATATCTAAGAATTGGTAAATGGCAATATATTAGCTTTTTACTTTTGAGTTTAGTCAGGCTCAGTTTACATACATGTGGTGCGTTTCCCGCACTGCATTGAAATCGTTCTATCGAGCCGCAGCTGGTGTCAGTGTTAAGTTAACGACACCCCAAAACAGCAAAACAGTTCGCAAAACAGAGTGCGATTGACAGAATTGGATTGCATAGGTGTGAGCACCCCCTTTTTTTTTTGTATGCAGATGCCGAGCGATTTGAGCCATACAAATGAATGGCTCAAATTGCACATAACAGACATCGCATATGATTTGCACAGGAATGCGGTGTGATTCCTGTGTGAATCACATGCAATGTACCACACTGCATATACAGTATGTGAATAGAGCCTTACACTTTAAGCATATGTTCCCTCAGACAGTGGATGGTTAATTATGAAAATTGAGAACATAATCAAGAAAATAAATTCTGTTTCAGTGGGAAACAGATTTTATCATCAATTTAACATTTTCCTTTTCTAGAGTAAAGGTCGCAAATGGTTCTGGGAGCTTGAATACTGTATTTTCCAGAGTTTTGCTTCTACCAGACTCCTTCAAAAACTGTTGTGATTATTGAACAATCTTCTCCTGTACACACAAACAGTTGACTAGTGATCCTAGGGCAGCAGTCACTTTTACGGATCTCTTAGCGATTGCCAAAACCATTTTCCAGTACTTCATACTAAGCACAAATTAATCTTGCCATTTACACAGATTACTTATGGTTTTAAATAAGGACAGCTGCTATGTGATTAGAAAAAAAGGCTCTGCCTCATTACATACAATAACAATGTAGTGTTGCTTCTTCTTGAAAACTACAGCAAATGCAGAGTTGTTGGCTATAGCCACTCATTTTTAAGTAAATGTAAGAGGATGACAAATTACATTGGTTACTATTGGGTATATTTATTAAAAAAATATGCACAGCAATTTACAAAGTGAAAGCGCATGTACGTTAGTTCTGTGTGAGTGAAGTAAAAATTAGTGTTATTAGGCTATTTCCTGTGTGGGTCAATATTATACTGTATATTGATTTAAAATGGAAAAGACAGCATTTGGCCACTAGATGGCGATACGTTTTTTCACCTTCCTCTGGATCAACTGTGGGTAAAGGATTGTGTATATGGGATTGTATGGTTGGGTTTTTGGTTGAACCAGATGGACTTGTGTCTTTTTTCAACCTGACTAACTATGTATATGTAACTATGTATATGTATGTGATTTAATGAAGTATCACAGAAATGTCTTATGATACTTGGCACCATCTAATGGCCAAATGTGGTATTTTCCATTTTAAATCAATGTAAAAAATAGACCAGAACAGGAAATAGCCTAATAACCTTTTATTTTTTGCCCCATCCGCACAGATTAATTGTACATACACTTTAACTATGTGAATTGTTATGCAAATGTTTATCAATACACCCCTAAGTATATATTCTATAGGTTATCCTTTTTTTTCTGCAATCATTTTATGAACTGTATATAAATGTAAAAAATGCGAATCAGTGTTCAGGTCACACTCATACTATCCAATAGCATGTTAATGATCCATGATGTTAATAATCTGTCCACATATCATGACTTGTTCATAGTGTTCAGAGTGAGAATGTCCAATCTTTGTGCAGGAAAAACATATAAAGTGCAGTGTTCTTGACTAAAAGACACCAGTGTTCTTTAACAGAGGATCAGTAGCCTTCACCACACCTTCTGTGCTCCCCTTAGTAATGGACACTCACCACATCTCACATTAATCTGAGCCCAGGGCCGGCGCTACCAGTAAGGCGACTAAGGCAGCTGCCTAGGGCGCAGCTTAACAGGGGGCGCCGCCATTCTGCACCCCGAATCAGTAGTGGACCGGCCGGTGTGGCACTCCTCATGCTGTGCCGCCTGAGCGCTACAGCAAGCGAGCCCCAGGCAGCACACACCACTTGTCTAGAGCGCACATTAGAATAGTCGGGGCGCCAGAAGTGCCCTCCATAGAATCCTGGGGATCCAGCTCGGCGCTCACTGCCCTCCGGTCTCCGCCCCTCCAGCTGATTTCTGCTTGAAGAAGATCAGGAGCCGATCTCCAATCACACTCAGGGAGCTGGGCTTGTGCCTCTCCAGACGCCCCCCCCCCTCTGCTCCGTGTTCAACTTCTGGCAGAAGCAGATTGCTGGACACCGGACAGTCTCCCATCCCCCATCACATGCCGAGGACAGCATGCAAGGTGAGATGATGTGTGTCCCGTCCTCTCCCACCCCTCACACAGACAACACAGTACACTCCCCCACCCGGACACTGGCCTCACTCTTCATACATGGGGGGCTGCATTGTATGATATTGGGGGGGGGGCTGTATTGTATGATATGGAGGGGGCTGCCTGCATTGTATCATGGGGGGGGGGGCTGTATTGTATGATATAGAGGGGGCTGCCTGCATTGTATCATGGAGGGGGGGGGCTGTATTGTATGATATGGAGGGGGCTGCCTGCATTGTATCATGGGGGGGGCTGTATTGTATGATATGGAGGGGGCTGCCTGCATTGTATCATGGAGGGGGGGGGGCTGTATTGTATGATATGGAGGGGGCTGCCTGCATTGTATCATGGGGGGGGGCTGTATTGTATGATATAGAGGGGGCTGCCTGCATTGTATCATGGAGGGGGGGGGCTGTATTGTATGATATGGAGGGGGCTGCCTGCATTGTATCATGGGGGGGGGCTGTATTGTATGATATAGAGGGGGCTGCCTGCATTGTATCATGGAGGGGGGGGGCTGTATTGTATGATATGGAGGGGGCTGCCTGCATTGTATCATGGGGGGGGGGGCTGTATTGTATGATATAGAGGGGGCTGCCTGCATTGTATCATGGAGGGGGGGGCTGTATTGTATGATATGGAGGGGGCTGCCTGCATTGTATCATGGGGGGGGGGGGCTGTATTGTATGATATGGAGGGGGCTGCCTGCATTGTATCATGGGGGGGGGCTGTATTGTATGATATAAAGGGGGCTGCCTGCATTGTATCATGGAGGGGGGGGGCTGTATTGTATGATATGGAGGGGGCTGCCTGCATTGTATCATGGGGGGGGGGGCTGTATTGTATGATATAGAGGGGGCTGCCTGCATTGTATCATGGGGGGGCTGTATTGTATGATATGGAGGGGCTGCCTGCATTGTATCATGGGGGGGGGGGCTGTATTGTATGATATAGAGGGGGCTGCCTGCATTGTATCATGGGGGGGCTGTATTGTATGATATGGAGGGGGCTGCCTGCATTGTATCATGGGGGGGGGGCTGTATTGTATGATATAGAGGGGGCTGCCTGCATTGTATCATGGGGGGGGGGCTGTATTGTATGATATGGAGGGGGCTGCCTGCATTGTATCATGGGGGGGGGGCTGTATTGTATGATATGGAGGGGGCTGCCTGCATTGTATCATGGGGGGGGGGCTGTATTGTATGATATGGAGGGGGCTGCCTGCATTGTGTCATGGGGGGGGGCTGTATTGTATGATATGGAGGGGGCTGCCTGCATTGTATCATGGGGGGGGCTGTATTGTATGATATGGAGGGGGCTGCCTGCATTGTATCATGGGGGGGCTGCATTGTATCATATGGAGGGGGCTGCATTGTATCATATGGAGGGGGCTGCATTGTATCATATGGAGGGGGCTGCATTGTATCATATGGAGGGGGCTGCATTGTATCATAGCAGCCCCCTCTATATCATACAATACAGCCCCCCCCCATGATACAATGCAGCCCCCTCCATATGATACAATGCAGCCCCTTCCATATCATACAATACAGCCCCCTCCATATGATACAATGCAGCCCCTTCCATATCATACAATGCAGCCCCCTCCATATCATACAATGCAGCCCCCTCCATATCATACAATGCAGCCCCTTCCATATATCATATGGAGGGGGCTGCATTGTATCATATTGAAGGGGCTGCATTGTATCATGGGGGGGCTGTATTGTATGATATGGAGGGGCTGTATTGTATGATATGGGGAGGTTGTTTTGTGTAGGCTGTATTGTGTGATATGGGAGGTGTGCTGTATTATATGGGGGGGGGGGCTGTATTGTGTGATATGGGGGGGCTGTGTATAATGGACAGTGTCCCCGTCTACCCAAATGCTGACCTCGTCTGACTGATGGTGATCTGTGATTGGCTGTCTCCATGACCTTATTCACATGGATGGCGGTGAAGCTGCATTATTACCAACCACCAACCGGGAGGAGAAGCTGAGGTTGGTGGGGACTGTACACAGGTCACAGCAGAAATTACCCCCCATCAGTGTTCCTTTAAACTGCTTCCCACCTCACTACATCAACCACTGCGCTCACACTTGCGTAATGCAGAGATCTTCTGGCTCTTGGCTGATGTAGTGAAGGTAGGTCATATGGGGGGGGGGGGGGGCGGCAATTTTTATTTTGCCTAGGGCGGCAAAAATCCTTGCACCGGCCCTGTCTGAGCCTGTATGCATCAGCTGCATGAGCCCTTGCCCCCGGATATTCAGCCGTCTCCAGTGATTCTGCTTAACCAGGACACCTTTAATAGCTTCCTCCAACACAGGGTCAGGCACCGTATCTCAGCCAATCAATGCAAGTAGACCACAGGGAACAGAGGATAGTGTAATCTTGCTTTGACTTTATTTTCACAGTATACAACACCCCGTACCCCCTCAATATATCTGCTTACATTTGATCAAACTTGCAAAGGCTTAAAACATAAATCTGGGAAGTCCACGTGACGAAACGCGTCAGTACGCACGTACATTTCTGCCTTGGAGACCGAGGAAGTTACCAGCTGGTATTCCGGAACTCGCCCGAAGCCGCAGACTGTCACATCCTAGTGTAAGGAGGCGTTTCAGCTCGCGGATGGCGAGCAGCAGTACACCCGGTCCCAGATTTATGTTTTAAGCCTTTGCAAGTGTGACCTGAACACTGTAATTCAGATTTTCTACTTTATTTTCTTTATTTTCTGTTTACAGTGGCTGCTAGTGTACACACCAGTGTCACACATATATTTATTTGAATATTTTAAACTTATGGTTTTAAGATATTTTATCTTGGACCACTAGTATTTATACATTTTAGACCGTGAGCGCCGGGCGGGTGTATGTGGTTTTAGCTTCAGACACCTTTTTTAGATTATTTTATGAACTGTGTTGTGACAAGACCCACAATGAGATGAGCAGTTAGGTTGACAACTTCATAAAAGAAATTGCAGTACAGCATCTGTCTTAAAAACGGATCTTTACCCAAAAATCAAAGTTTATGTAAACCCCCCCCCCCCCCCAGCCTCTATCTCTATATAAATTGCAGGGGGTGGAGTACCTTTCTTGGATGGTACACATTCCCAGTTACATAGATATATAGACAGGTTGGAAAAAAAAAAGATACAAGTCAATCTAGTTCAATCAACAGAAAAAACAAATAGCAAATCTCCATATACACAATCCTACACCCACATTTGATCCAGAGGAAGTAAAAAACAAACAATGATGCATGGGCTAATTTGTGGGGAAAAAATAAATTCCTTTCTGATCCCCCAGGAGACAATCGGATATTCCCTGGATTGAATATCTCTGGTACCACTTCCTAGGTTCTCACCTAAACCTAGGATGATTTTGTCTCAGTCCACCCCCCTACCTGCAACCCCCTGGGATAAGGTCACCCATCCCAGGAAGCTACATGACCAATCTCCCAGTGCCCCTCAATCTCGCCCATGCACAGTGAGTCATCAGGAAAAAAAGACAGCCAGATCCCAAAACCAAGATGGCAGCATCGAAGATGTAAAGCCCTGGAAGGAAGTACTGGACTTCTAGGTCTGGTAAATATCTACTTCCTAAAAATCATCAGCAACTTGTAGCGGCTGACTTTTCATTTTCACACGCCTGGGTGAAGTTCCTCTTTAAGTCATGAAGCAGTCAACTTTACCATGCAGTTCTATTTATTGCAGTGTAATCCACCAGCAGGCTGTCATTAATATGTTGATGGATCACCCCCAAAAAAATGCTTCATGCTGTGGTTTAGCAGAACTTTCTGTCATTTTTCTTGTGATGTGAATGAACTCACCGACAGTAGTCCTGTCACATGCAGCCGTTCTTATGGCCATGGAGCTCACACTCATAAAATACTGTGGAAAGCTGTCAGCTGCAATGCTGGTAGCTCCTAACTGAAAGCAATTTTGGGGCCCACTCACGTTACGTGCCACCCCAATGCACCTCCAAAACACATGAGCACTGCAAATTTTATAGCACAACGCAATGCATAGAGTGGGATTTATTAAAACTGGTGCACCCAGAATCCAGTGCAGTTGTGCATAGTAACCAATCAGCTTTTAACTTCAGTTTGTTCAAATAAGCTTTGACAATAAAAACTGGAAGCTGCACCAGAATCTGCATACTCCAGTTTTAGTAAATCTCTCCCATGGTGTCCGATGCATTGTACAGACAGCACACATTTTGAAAAGGTCGCAGCCCATTCTTTTTCAAACCAATACAAAATAGAAGTATATAAATATCTAAAATAAATTGATGTGATAGGTATGATCTATAGAAGTGATATGCCTTACTATAGTAAATAAGTGGTGTCCAGCGCCTCATTCATATGCATGACTTATGTTCAGGAGCCTCAGCTGACTCTCTTCACACATGTGCGGTTGTGCATGTGCATTCTGTTCACACCTAGTCATGTGTGGTTGTGCATGTGCGTTCTTTTCACACCAGGTCATGTGTGGTTATGCATGTGCGTTCTGTTCATGCCTAGTAATGTGTGGTTATGCATGTGCGTTCTGTTCATGCCTAGTCATGTGTGGTTGTGCATGTGCGTTCTGTTCATGTCTAGTCATGTGTGGTTGTGCATGTGCGTTCTGTTCATGCCTAGTCATGTGTGGTTGTGCATGTGCGTTCTGTTCACACCTATGCAGGTGTGGTTGTGCATGTGCGTTCTGTTCATGCCTATGCAGGTGTGGTTGTGCATGTGCGTTCTGTTCATGCCTATGCAGGTGTGGTTGTGCATGTGCGTTCTGTTCACGCCTATGCAGGTGTGGTTGTGCATGTGCGTTCTGTTACGGTCTATGCAGGTGTGGTTGTGCATGTGCGTTCTGTTCACGCCTATGCAGGTGTGGTTGTGCATGTGCGTTCTGTTCATGCCTATGCAGGTGTGGTTGTGCATGTGCGTTCTGTTCACGCCTATGCAGGTGTGGTTGGGCATGTGCGTTCCGTTCACGCCTATTCAGGTATGGTTGTGTGTGTGCACTGCATTCTGTTCACGCCTATGCAGGTGTGGTTGTGCATGTGCGTTCTGTTCACGCCTATACAGCTGTGGTTGTGCGTTCCGTTACGGTCTATGCAGGTTGTGCATGTGTGTTGTGTTCCGGCCTATGCAGGTGTGGTTGTGCATGTGCATTCTGTTCACGCCTATGCAGGTGTGGTTGTGCATGTGCGTTCTGTTCACGCCTATACAGGTGTGGTTGTGCATGTGCGTTCTGTTACGGTCTATGCAGGTGTGGTTGTGCATGTGCATTCTGTTCACGCCTATGCAGGTGTGGTTGTGCATGTGAGTTCTGTTCACGCCTATACAGGTGTGGTTGTGCATGTGCGTTCTGTTACGGTCTATTCAGGTACGGTTGTGCATGTGTATTCTGTTCACGCCTATGCAGGTGTGGTTGTGCATGTGCGTTCTGTTCACGCCTATACAGGTGTGGTTGTGCATGTGCGTTCTGTTACGGTCTATGCAGGTGTGGTTGTGCATGTGCGTTCTGTTCACGCCTATGCAGGTGTGGTTGTGCATGTGCGTTCTGTTCATGCCTATGCAGGTGTGGTTGTGCATGTGCGTTCTGTTCACGCCTATGCAGGTGTGGTTGTGCATGTGCGTTCTGTTACGGTCTATGCAGGTGTGGTTGTGCATGTGTGTTCTGTTACGGTCTATGCAGGTGTGGTTGTGCATCTGCGTTGTGTTCCAGCCCATGCAGGTGTGGTTTTGCATCTGCGTTGTGTTCCAGCCCATGCAGGTGTGGTTTTGCATCTGCGTTGTGTTCCAGCCCATGCAGGTGTGGTTTTGCATCTGCGTTGTGTTCCAGCCCATGCAGGTGTGGTTTTGCATGTGCATTCTGTTCACGCCTATGCAGGTGTGGTTGTGCATGTGCATTCTGTTCACGCCTATGCAGGTGTGGTTGTGCATGTGCGTTCTGTTCACGCCTATGCAGGTGTGGTTGGGCATGTGCGTTCCGTTCACGCCTATTCAGGTATGGTTGTGTGTGTGCACTGCATTCTGTTCACGCCTATGCAGGTGTGGTTGTGCATGTGCGTTCTGTTCACGCCTATACAGCTGTGGTTGTGCGTTCTGTTACGGTCTATGCAGGTTGTGCATGTGTGTTGTGTTCCGGCCTATGCAGGTGTGGTTGTGCATGTGCATTCTGTTCACGCCTATGCAGGTGTGGTTGTGCATGTGCGTTCTGTTCACGCCTATACAGGTGTGGTTGTGCATGTGCGTTCTGTTACGGTCTATTCAGGTACGGTTGTGCATGTGTATTCTGTTCACGCCTATGCAGGTGTGGTTGTGCATGTGCGTTCTGTTCACGCCTATACAGGTGTGGTTGTGCATGTGCGTTCTGTTCATGCCTATGCAGGTGTGGTTGTGCATTCTGTTCACGACTATACAGGTGTGGTTGTGCATGTGCATTCTGTTCACGCCTATGCAGGTGTGGTTGTGCATGTGCATTTAGGTGCATTGTATTTAGGGCAGCCTATTCATTTTAATTGGGCTACCTGATGATACAATCTCCTAAAAGAAGCATGGGCATCTGTTACTTAACCTGCATTACACTACAATGCACTGCATGCAATAAGTTACCTTGAAGTACAGATAGCTGGTACGATTTGGGTGCAATCAGGGCCCAATCACACTAAGAACTTCATGTGAATCACACAGTATTGCACTGTGTGCTCCTGTGCCATCCGCATGCACTTCAGGGCAGTGCATTTTCAGCTCATTGCTAACTTTTGGAAACGCACTGCGGCTGGATTTGTACCATGCAATCCAGTGTGGGCAAAGGCACTGCTCAGACCAAGCAAGTATGACATGTTTTCTATTTTTTTTTTTTTAATTAACCTTTATTGTCACTTTAAAAACATGCCACATGGTGCACCTGCCCAAGAATTAATGGCACCCCCGCATGTCTGCTAAATAGCGCGCCTTCCCGACCCGCACATATGTGAACCTAGACAAAAGTCCCATTCTTGACAGTGTAAAATTGGCTGTATACAAATAAAATGTTGCCTGTTCATAATATAAAATTCAAACAAAAACTGTTTATGTATAAAGACATTCTCACACTGCAAAATAATAAACAAACCATAAAGCCCTTATGACAATTCCTCAATGTGACGACACATATATGAATGTTTCACAGAAATAGAGCTGCTGGGGTATAGGTAACCAATGGCGTCAGCCTTTCTAATTGCGTTCCTCGAAGTACCATTTTCCTCTAGCGCACATACAAAAAACCAACGCCAACTTTCCATTTTTAGTGGGAGCCAGTCACATGGTCCACATTTCTACCTGTGGACACTGGAAAGGGGGGGGGGGGGGTAAAAAGAACCAAGCATTCCACAGGTGAGCACACCAATTCTACACAGGCAGGGTTCTTCTTTTAGGAAGCTCATGCTGGGGGCATTCACACCAATATAGCAAACTATTCCTCAGAATGGCACGCA